>NC_080677.1:78825490-79470098 GCF_030445035.2 Dasypus novemcinctus
CAGGGGAGTGGGTGTGGCTCAGTGGTTTGAACAACAGTTTCCTATGCATGAGGTCCCAGGTTCAATTCCTGAGAAACACCTTTAAAAATTTAAAATGTAAAAATCAATTAACACTGAATTTGGAGTTATTCTTACCTCTAAAGTTTTCAACAAAGTTTGTGTTACATAGGTCTTTCCACTAGCTGTATGTCCATATATAAAAATGGATGGGAAGCTGAAATGATGTCTCTAGGGAAAAAAGACAAATATCAGTCTGCACATACAAAACAGAAAATAAACTGAATATTCATCAAAAAGTAAAATATGCAGTGAGCATACAAATGCATTCATCATTACACTTTGATATTACTTGAAATCAACATTATGGACTTCCTGTTACGTAACTAAACTTTTCGTAAAATTATATTTTGCTTATTTTATTATTACTACACATTACTATAAATATATATTTTAAATTATGTATTTATGCTTTTATTATTGTATAGGTTTACATACAGTAAGTCTTGTATTTTCAAATTTTTATGAGTTTTAAGGGACTTTTCAAGGCCAATTTTGACCACATTTCATTTTTATCTTTTCTTAATCTTTTTTTTAAATTTAATCTTGCCACAGGCTGCACCTTCACTGTATATTTTAATACTTTGAACTAAGTATACGTAATCACTGGGTTAGAGAGAATTTCAAGAGTCCTCCTTTCTTAGGAAAACTTATAGAATACTTTTGAATAATGCATTTGGTACTCATTTACCCTGGCCTAAATGTATATAATTCATCAAATAAATCAAGAATAAAAACTGCATAGCCTTTTTATGCAGAGAACTTCTCTTTTTAAAGAGAAGTTCAAGACCATCCTTCAGGAAGTTTTCCCAAGCTACATTAAATTTCTCCTTTTCTGTAATCCTGCCAAATTTGTGTGCATCCATTATGCAGTACTTAATAATATTCCACCTTATAACATCTTTTCTATTGTTACCTGGAATTGTATTTAACTCTTGCACTGTTATTTAACCTTGCACCTTCATGAAAGCATACACTAAAATCTGGTACAACGCCTGACACTGAGAAGACACTCAATAAAATTTTATATGTTGTACAAATAAACAAATCTTGCTACGAAAAATGAATCCTTTTAGTTTTGCTCTAGTTCTTTGTACCTCCTACATGCACAGCACCTTGCTGAAAAGTGATATCAATGTTGATAAATATGACATGCAGTAAGAGCAAAGGAAAACACGCTTTTTGTGATACACCACTATCATCCCTATGAGCTATTATTCTTTTTCCAATGGAACACTTCTGCTATGAGTGATTTGGGTTTATCAACTCCAGAGAAGGAATGCATAAAATATAAACAAGAAAATGTTTCTGTGATACTACAGGTAACTACAATAGAAAGCATTATAACTAGAAAATTAACTGAGGATGCCATCACTAACCTCATACTTCCCTAATATGTCCCTTTAGAAGGAGACAATACTTTCCACTAATTCTTTTAAAGCGACCTCAGACTTACATCCATCATTTCTAGTTAGATGTAAGGTCTTAAAACAGCAAATCAGAAGATTAGGAGTGGGGTGCGGAGTGGAGATTAACAAGCATGACCCTACACTCTCATTTATTCTCCCTACAGATCAGATCTGAGACCCACTCCATGTTTGATTAATGATCCTCAAGTAAAACGTCCACCAAAAGGCACCAGAAATGTGTGTTTTAATAATAAAAAAATAGGTTAAGTTTATATTAGTTAACACTACCTCCTGCCTATGGAAAGGACTCCCTATGTTGAGACACTTAACCTTTCTTGGCCTCATCTATCAGTAGAAGAGAGAAGTCTAGATTAGACCAACTTCTCTAGGATTTTAAGAATTCCGCAAAAGCCACTGGATTTTTAAACTTGACCCCACTACTTTGGCACTCTCTTCTTTAATAAAACAAACAAACCCTCTCTACACCTGCGTTCAACAACTACCTCATTGAAAGGTATGAATGTGTATTTGCATAAATAACTCTGCAAACCCACCTGTTATATAAAATCCTGTTCAGCACGGATAACAAGTAACTTCTAGTAGCTACTTTGGGCTGTCTCAGTATCAAAGGTAAAAGAAAAAGTCCTGCGGTGTAGGCCTGTCCTTCCTGTGCAGTTTTCTTTTCACGAAACTAATCAGAAGTTACTCTGGACCTAAACCACCACCCATCTCAATGCCAAAGATGTCCCTTAACCCAAATAACCCCCCCCCCCCCCCAAAAAAAAAAGGAAAATGCAAGACCATGGAGATATTTGCCTTCAGGGTTTGGAAGAGAAAAGACAGTTTGACCACAATACCTCTCCAAACAGGGACTGCAAGGTGGACACTTGGGACTCGCGACACAGCACCATGTTTTCCAAGTGAGGCATTCTGGCGGACGCCACCGAAGGGTACAGTGCGGTTCCAGCAGGATCCGCCCCAGGACAGACAGCCTCACCACCGCCCAGCGGTCCGCACTCCCGCTGGAAATCGGACGCACTAAGACACCGGAGGGGCCGGCGCGGCCGTGCGTCTCAGTGACGTCAGCACGTTTGCGGAAGGTCGCGGCCGCCCTTGACTCGCTGGAGCTGCCGGGTTTCCTGTTTGTTCTCAACGGAGCCGCTCTGGGGAAGATGTTAGAAGATTCCGCGGGCATAGGCAAACGGAGAAAGGCCTGGAAGAGCTAAGGGGTTCCTTTGGGTTCCCAGGGACTTACGAATCCCTACATTCAGTTTTGTCTTTTCGGAAGCTGCAAATCTAGAAACCTCGAGTACCCGGTAGCTTTCCTCCTGGACCTCCACGGAGGAAAGGAAGACTGTCGAGGTGTCTCAGGACTAGGGCACGACTGCCTTGGGAAGGCAGATTCAGATTATCAAGATTCTCAAAAGATGGGTTCCTTCCCTGTCAAAGATGTGGGGAATTGGTGTCCCCCTGTGCAAAAGATAGTATAATGGGATTGAATAAACAAGTTGGAATTGCCATTCTTCCTGAAGCCTGAATCCATATCCAGAGTGTCTCTCACTCCTGAGAGGAAATGTGTGTTGATGAGGGCGACAGAGGTAAAATTAATGCTACCGTTAGCATAATTTACTCGTGTAACACCTACTAAAAGATTCTGGGAATAAAAAGATATGCAACTAGTCAGACTTGGCGTGGTGGAAAGTGGACTTGGGGTCCTGAAACCCTTGATTTGGGGCCATTAAGTATCTACAGTGAGACCTTGAAATCATCGCTGAACTATTCATTTTGAACTTCAACTTCTTTATCTATAAAACAGGCATAATAACAGCCAGGCCATTGCTAGGATTAAAAATTTATATTCTTAGGGCCTGGTATACATAGATTTAAATTGTGGGTGTTATGCTCAGAATATTGTATTTGTGGTGGCCTAAAGGATCTTTTGGTCTCCTATAATTATTAGCTCAACAAAATTTATATTTTTAAAGCAACAGTCCAAATGCAGAGAGCAGTAAACGGTACTCTGGGATCATCCATTAGCCCTTTCAATGTCTCTTCCCAAAGTTAAGCTAGTCCTTACCACTGTCAAAGAAAGAGAGTAGCCAGCACAATCAAGGCTGCGGGTTTATGGAAAGACTACTGGAGAAGGCAGATCTTAAACTGGAGAAGTTGCAGTGAGAATCTCAAGATTCTCATTGCAGATTATGGTGGTTTATAAAGGTAACTAGGGTGTTTCCAAGAAGGAAGTTACAGTATTTGATTGACACTTAAGTTCTTCATTACCTAGGAGGAACTTATAAAGCAGGAAACATATACATTAGTAAATATAGCATAATTAAAATTTTTATAGACTATCCCTACCGTACTGAGGCTCAGATAATCACTAAATGTTGCAAAAATTGTAACTTTGTTGGAACTGTTCCTTTCTCTTAGAAAGTCCCATCCTTTATCAGTTTTTATCTTTAGAAAAGTCCCTGTTGTGTCTCAGAGGGCTGCTTTGGGCAGCTCCCAATGTAGCTGGCCATTTTATCTTAACACTACCTTTCCAAGATGAGTTATACATTCTCATAACCGTGCAAACTCCTTTAAAGAGCTCAAATATAGTTATCTATAATGTTAGTCTTCCTCTGTAGATCCTTTCTGAGGTCAGGAAACTCTTTCACAGCTCTACTTACAGCTTATGCTATAGTGCTGGCACATAATGAGCAGTCAATAACTGCTGACCTAAGAGGAAATGCCTTACTACCTGAGGAGCTTTAGGAAAGTTTCCCAGGGAAGGAAACCTGGAAACTGACTTTTTAAATATAAGAGTTCACTTGTGAGACCAAAAAAGAAAATGCTAAGGAATGGGAAAACAAAAAAAACCAGAAACAGCAAACAGGCAATTGCATACCAGACTAACAAGTAGTTTAGTAAGAATAAACCTAGAGAATGGCAGAAGGTAAGACTGGGGACAAATGTATATTATGCTAAGATACCTTATCATGTAGGCCACAGAGCCAATAAAGAGTTTTAGAGAAGAAAATGATGACCCTAAACTTTTAGAAAGATCCCCTTGGATACAGCATAGAGAGTGGAATCAGTTTGATTTGTTAAAGAGACGTGCAAAATTCCAAATAGTTATGACAGCCTAAACTAAAGCAATGGAAATAGACATAAGAGGAAATGAAAATTAAGGTTTATTACCTATAATGTGACACACACTATGCTAGATAGATCCATCCTCCCATTTAAACTTTAACAATATTATAATAGAGATATTATTCTTGTTTTGTAAATAAAAAAACTAGCTTAATTAAGTAACTTGTCCTAAGTCTCACAAACTTGAACATAAGTTTGGAAAAACGAAGAAAATGGATTGTTCCCTACAGCCTCCAAAAAGGAACACAGCCCTACTGAAACCTTGATTTTAGCCCAGTGAAATCCATTTTGGATTTCTGACCTCTAGAAATGTAAGAAGATAAATGTATTTCTATATCCAAGCAAATAATTGGAAATTGAAATTTTAAAAAATACAATTTTAATAGTATAAAAAATTATGAAATACTTTGGAATAAACCTGACAAAAGATATATGACACTACCAAAAACTACAAAATTTCACTGAAAGAAATTAAAGAACATAAATAAATGGAGGAATATACCAAGTTTGTGGGTTGGACAACTCAATTTTAAGATGTCAATTCTCATATTATTAGAGTCAACACAATCCCCCCCAAAATTTCTGTTTGATAGAAGTTGACAGTAAAAAATAGGCAAAAGGGGAGCAGATGTGTTTCAGGCAGTGGGCACCTGCTTTCCACGTGGGAGGTCCCAGATCCAGTTCCTAGTGCCTCCTAAAGAAGACAAACAATGAGCAGACAGCAAGCAAACAGACAAGGGAGTCTTCTGAGGGGAGGGGGGTTAAAAAATAGGAAAAAGGTTTGACCAGACTCTTCACACATGAACATAAATAGATGACAGCTAAACACATGAAAAGATGTTCCACATCAACAGTCATTAGAAAACTATAAATTAAAACCACAGTAAGATGCCACTACACATCTATTTGGAAGCCTAAAAATTAAAAAGGACTGACCATTCCAAGTGTTTACAGGGATGTGGAGCAACTGAGACTTTTACACACTGCTGATAGGAATGCAAAGTGGTACAACCACTCTGAAAAACAGTGTGGCAGTTTCTTAAAATGTTAAGCAGACATCTACCACATGACTCTGTCACTCCACTTCTAGTTGTTTATCTAAGAGAAAAGAAAACGTGCTCAAAGACTTGAACACAACAATTCATAGCGACTTTATTTGAAAGAGCCAAAAACTAGAAACAACCCCAATTCCATCAACAGGTGAATAGGTAAATTGTGGTATATTCATAGAGTAAAAACTCTTCAACAACAAAAAAGAATGAATACATGCAAAAACATGGATAAATCTCAAAAATAAGTATGGTAAGTAAAAGAAGCCAGATCCCCTCAACAGAGTATATACTGTATGATTCCTTTTTTTTTTATTGGAGAAATTGTGGGTTTACAGAACATTGAAAACAGGAATTTGAACAGATATCTGCACACTGATGTTCATATTGGCATTATCCACAATAGCCAAAAGTTAGAAGCAACCCATTAATGGATAAACAAAATATAGTATATTCATACAATGGAATATTATTCAGCTGTAAAAAGGAATGGAGTTTTGTTACATGTAACAATATAGATGAACCTTGAAGACATCATGTTGCATGATACCAATTTTTAAAAAATTCTATAAAATACAAACAAATCTATGTGAAAAAAAGTAGATCAGAGATTATTCAGGGACAAGGAAGCAGGGGTTGGAAGCATGAGGAAATTTGAGGAATGATGGATATATCCATTAATGTGATGGTTTCGTAGATGTAAATGTATGGCAAAATTTAGCAAATTGTATAATATTGCAGTTTATTGTTTGCCAATTATATCTCAATATAACTTCAAATTTAATTAAAATAAGAAGTGTTATGCATAGACTAATGATGATAGTGTGCCATGATCTGCAATATTAATTAATCCGATTCTCTTCCTCTGAGAACTATTTGGATAACATAGAAAACAACCAACCAAATCTATCTTCAGCTGACTTACTTGTCCCTCCAGGACATAGTAGCACTTTTTCATCTTCAAACCTTTGCTCTCCTACACACATCCAAATTTAATCAATTATTCATTCATAATACATGAATGGAAAGTCTACTTTGTGTCAAACATTCTTCTTGGTGTTCAGATACACCAAAACAAAAAACAAACAAACCAGACCAAAAACAAATATCATCATGAAGCTTTTGTGCCTTTAGACCCTACTGGACTTTCTCATTTCCACCTCCAATTCCAAAAATCAAATGCTCTAGGAAAGTGCTGAGCATTCCTTCTTGGCCACTACCATAAAGTCAGGCTGACCAGTATATTCTCCTCTGATAATTGGAGTCCTCCTGTCATTTTCACTATTGGGTGAAATGCCACACTTTAAGGTATCGGATTTGGCATTCTAAGCAACCACAAAGGAAACAATCCAGAAGTGTAGAGAAGGTAACTTCCTAGGGAGTTAATTGCCTGTGGTGGTAAGCTTTACCCATTGAGAAACAAGACTGCAGAAAGACAGGTGGACACATTTTCTTTCTTCCTTTCTCCTATGGACTGCTCTGAGAGACTATTTCTTCTTGCGTAAGTCTTGGGATGAGCAGATTCACTTACTATGGATATTTGTGGCTTGTTTCAGCTTACTTTATATCTTCTTCTACTTCATTTCCCTTTTTCTGCATGAATGCTGCCATGGGTTTATATCTCATGAATGCATCAGCATTTTCATCCTTGTATCAGACTCTCTTTTCTAAAGTACATAGACTAAGAAAATTCACTATCTTCATTTTTAAATGCAGATTTATTGAGTTATAAGGTAGATTCACTCTTTTTAGTCTACAGATCTATGAGTTTTAACAAATTCTTAAAGTCATGTCACCATCTTCAAAAATCAAGATATTACCCCCGAAATTCCTCTGTGCCTGTTTATAGTCAACATTTTCCTTTTGCCCTCAGATCCTAGCACTGATTTTCATTTATTATAATTTTGCCTTTTCCAGAATTTCACGTAAATTGAATCCTATAATATGTAGCCAATTGTATTTGCTTTTTTCTCTTATAATGTACTTGAGAGTCATCCATGTTGCTGCATGACTCAGTGGTTCAATCCTTTTTAATTGCTGAGTACAATACCTTTGTATGGATATACCACAGTTTATCCATTCATCAGCTAAAGGACAGTCAGTTTATTTCAAGTTTTTAGCAATTGTAAATAAAGCCATTGCGCAGTTATCTATTGTTTATGAATTCCAAAATTAGATATTGGATTATGTTTGTCAACTGGTCTGTTTCCTCTGGGCATAGTAGATGGATTGGATTCCGAGGTTTGACTTTTACTTGATTAAATAATGATTAAGGCTTTGATTGGGCCATGTTAGTAGAATGTTGAGTCCCTGCCCCCTTGGTGGGAGGGGACTCAGAGAAAAGACATGGCAAGAGGACAGAGTTGGGAGTTTTAATGCTAGAGCCCTGGGAAGTAAACACACAGAGTAGCAGATATGTAGGAAGAAGAGAAGGCTCCATTAGACACGGCAGAAGCCCCAGGAAGAGAGATAAGCCATTCACCTGAGAGTCCACAGCTGACCTTGTGGAGAGAGCAGAGCAGCTGAGCCCAGAGAGAAACCAGCCCCAGGAGAGAGTCAAGACTTACCCCAGCCTACAGCGGATATAGGAAGAAGTGGGGACCAGGGAGCCTTAAAAGAAAGAGGAAGCCCGAACCCTTGCAGACATTGGCAGCCATCTTGGTCTAAAACATGGCAACAGACTTTGGTAAGGGAAGTAACTTATTCTTTATGGCCTGGTAACTGTAAGCTTCTATCTCAAATAAATACCCTTTATAAAAGCCAATAGATTTCTGGTACCTTGCATCAGCACTCCTTTGGCTTGCTAATACAGCCACTATAAACATTCATGAATGTTTTTAGTGTGTGAACTTAGGTTTTTCGTTTTACTTGGGTTAAAGAGTAGGTTTTCTGGATCAGATGGTAAATGTATATTTGACTTCACAAGAAAATGCCAAACTGTTTTCCAAAGTGGCACTACCATTTTGCCCTCCTACCAACAATGTATAGGAATTCCAGGTGCTTTGCTTTCTGGTCCTTTTACTTTCAACCTATTTGTGTCCTCATATTTAAAATGGGTTTCTTGTAGGTAGTGTATAGTGGGACCTGACTTATTTATCCAATCTGATAATGCCCATCATTTAATTGGTGTGCTCAAACTATTTAAACATATTATAATTTTTTATATTGTTGCGTTTAAATCTGTCATATTCCTAGTTGTTTTCAATTCAGTTTGTTTGTATATTGTCCTTTATTCCTCCTTTTCTGCCTGCTTATGGATTGAACATTTTTTATAATACATTTTGCCTCCACTATTGGCTTATTATTTATACCACTTTGTTCTTTTCACAGTCGCCTTAGTGTTCATAATATCCATGTTTAATTAATTACAATCTACCCTTAAATAATAATATACTGCTTCAGAATATTGCAAGAATGGTACAACAGTGTACTTTGAGTTTCTTCCTTCATCTTTTATACTTTTGTTCTCATACCTTTTATTTTTTATGTATAGTACAAACTCAAAATACATTGCTACTATTTTTGCTTTAAATGAGTTCTGTCCAAAAAAAACTTTCTGCAATTACGGAAATGTTATATATGTGTGTTGGTCAATACAGTATCCACTGGCCACTTGTGGCTTTGAGTATTTGAAATGTGGCTAGTTATACCAATGGACTAGATTTTTAGCTTTTATTTTTAAATGTTTAATTTAAATTGTATTTCTCCACATAGCTAGTGTATTGAACAACACAGATTTAGACAGTTAAATATATTTTAGAATAAATAAAAAAGTGCCTTATTTGCCTTCATATTAGCCATTTCAGGAAATCTGTATTTCTAGTATACAGAACCAGATTTCTGCCAAGTATTATTTTCCTTCTTCCCGAAATACTTGCTTTAAGATTCTTTGTGGGAAGCAGACATGGCTCAACTGATAGAGCATTCATCTACCATATGGAGGGTCCAGGGTCCGATCCCCAGGGCCTCCTGACCCATGTGGCAAGCTGGCCCATGCGCAGTGCTGCCATGCACAAGGAGAGCCGTGCCATGCAAGGAGTGTGCGCCACAAGGAAAGCCACCCCGTGTGAAAAAGTGCACCCACCTAGGAGTGGTGCTGCACACATGGAGAGCTGACACAGCAAGATGACGCAACAACAACAAAAAAGAGATGCAGTTTCCCAGTGCCACCAGATAATGCAAGCAGATGCAGAAGAACACACAGCAAATGGGCACAGAGGGCAGACAGTGGGAGGAAAGGGGAGAGAAATAAATAAATAAATCTTTTTTAAAAAAAGATTCTTTGTGGTACACATCTATTTGTAATAAATTCCACTTCTGTTTGTCAGGAGAAAAAATTATTTTATTTTTCAATTTTTTTTTTTTACTTTGCTCTAATTTTTCTTTTTGTGGATGGGGAGCAAGTGAGGTCAAAAAGGTTTGGTTTCTGCTTCAAAGAGCTCTCCCAAAGATGTGATCATCTTCATTATATGTCACTGTGGATGAACACTGTTCTCCTGGCTTTCATGACACTTTGAATCAAGGCAATGTGTGTATGTGTGTTTTTTTAAAATCCAGTATATGCTTTTGGACCCATGGGGGGTTTCTTATGTTCTTCTTATATGAAAGGAATTGACATTTTGGCTTCAAAAGCAAATTTTAAAAATCACAAATCTAACTTGTCTCTTAATTGAGCTTATTATTAAGGGACCATTCAGCAAAAATGGTGTCAAACATTTATAAATCCTGTGTAACTGTAATTAATTATGAGACTGCTGATTCTAATTACTGGGTAACCAATGAAGGAATAAGGGAAGAATTGGAAGCCTGGATGCCAAGTTCAGAGTAAAAGATCAATAATCTCTTGCTCACATTTGCAATATCTAGAAATAAACTGGAGGAAGAGGATAAGATGAAATATGTGAATAAATATGTGAATATTAAATAAAAAGTACATACAGAACCAGGAAATTTTGTTTCCATTAAATTTGCTATGGAGTTCAGTTCTATAAAATGCTTCTAAGGAAGATAATTTAGGATAATTTTTTTTTTAAGATTTATTTTTTATTTATTTCTCTTCCCACCCCAGATGTCTGCTCTCTGTATCCATTTGCTGTGTGTTCTTCTGTGATGGCTTCTATCCTTATCAGTGGCACCGGGAATCTGTGTTTCTTTTTTTGTTGCGTCGTCTTGCTGTGTCAGCTCTCCATGTGTGCAGCACCATTCTTGGGCAAGCTGCACTTTCTTTCATGCTGGGTGGCTCTCCTTATGGGGCGCACTCCTTGCACATGCAGCTGCCCTACATGGGGGACACCCCTGCATGGCATGGCACTCCTTGCGCGCATCAGCACTGTGCATGGGCCAGCTCCACACGGGTCAAGGAGGCCTGGGGTTTGAACCGCAAACCTCCCATGTGGTAGGTGAACACCCTATCCATTGGACCAAGTCCGCTTCCCAGGATAATTTTCATTACATTTTGCTCTTCTGAACTTCTGAAAAGCAAAATAATGAATACTGATCAACTTCCCTGGTTTAAACTTAATCATTTGTCTTAAAACATGTTGTTTACAATGTCCACATTTACATAATGACTTGAAAATTTAAAGCAGAAAGTAAAATCATATAGAAAGCCAGAAACATTATCAATACATCGAGACAGGCTTTTGCTTTTAGTTTTGGTAGCCAAAACTTTTTCCCACATATTTCACAGATGCCCTTTTAGTAAGCTCAGCTCTGACAGCAATGGGAAACTGGCTAGGGAACAGCACTTTTTTTTTTTTACAAATTCTGCAAGTGGAAAAGTTATTCTTTCTATATGAATCAAATCTTGTTCTTTTGGAAGTCAAAGCTTTGCTTTCATCCAGCTTTATTCCATGACTTTCTGTGGTATTCTTTGCACCAGCTTTCCATGTATCTGAGGGATAACAGTCTCAAGTTTCATTTCACATTTCTAATCTAATTTTAGAAGTTTACTTTTTAAAAAAAAGACTTATTCATTACCCCCTCTTCCCCTCCTCCCACCCTGCTGTTTTTATTTTTTGTTTTTTGTTTTTTTGCTGTCTGTGTTGTCTTCTCTTCTCATTTTCTCTCCTCTAGGATTCACTGGGATTCAATCCTGGAGGCCTCTGATCAGGAGAGAGGTTCCCTGTCAATTGCACCACCTCAGTTCCTGATTTCCGCTGCACTTTACCTTGAATCTCCCCTTTTCTCTCTTTTGATGTGTCATCATTTTGCTGCGTGACTCACTTGTGTGGGACACTGGCTCACCGTGCGGCCGCTCGCAAGGGCACTAGCTTGCCGTGCAGGCACACTTTCTCTTCTTTTTCACCAGGAGGTCCCAGGGCTCGAGCCCAGGTCTCCAGTATGGTAGGTGGAAGTCTATCATGTGATCCACATCTACTTCCCGAAGTTTACTCTTTGTATTTAGTTCCCTGAAGGATATTAACAAGACCTTCTCAGTTTTGCTTATAGGAATAAGGTAACGTCTCAAAGCAAAACCAGGCAGAATTGTGTAGGGGCACCTTTTGACCCAGTAAACCTGTAACTTTTCTTAGAAAAGCTTGAGGAAACAGTGACTCAAATAACAGGGCTCCTGAGGGCTCTAGAGACATCTGGACACTACAAGTAAGGCAGACAATCTCAGGAGTTTGGCACCCTGTCAGTGGGGACTTACTCTGGAATTTATGCTCCCCAGTGTAACAGAGTTAGACTCATTTATTGTTCTTTTGTATCTGGCTTATTTCACTCAACATGGTATCTTCAAAATTCATCCATGTTGTTGCATATATCAGCACTTTATTTCTTTTCATAACTGAATGGTATTCCATTATATGTATATACCACATTTTGTTTATTCATTCATCAGTTGGTAGACCTTGGGTTGTGTCCATTTTTGGCAATTTTAAATAATGCTGCTATAAACACTGGGGTGCAAATATCTATTTGAGTCCCTATTGTCAACACTTTTGGGTATACACCTACAAGTTGGATTGCCAGGTCGCATAGTAATTCTATACTTAATGTTCTGAGGAATTACCAAACTGTTTTCCAAGACTAAGAATCTGTTGTCTAACATAAGTAAGTTCCTGAAGATACTTCCCTTTTTTTCTTCTAAGGGTTTTAGAGTTTGGGTTCTTATACTTAGATCTTTGATCCATTTTGTGTTAACTGTTGTTTATGTTATGAGGTAAGGGACCACGCTCATTGTTTTGCATATGGTTATCCAGTTTTCCCAGAATAATTTGTTGAAGAGACTGTTCTCTCTCCATTGAGTGAATTTGGTACCCTTGTCAAAAATCATTTCACTACAGATGTGAGGGTTGATTTCTGAGCTCTCAATTCAATTCCATTAATCTAGATGTCTGCCCTAATGCCTGTATTATGCTATTTTGATAACAGTAGCTTTGTAATAAATTTTAAAATAAGTGTGAATCCTCCAACTTTGTTCTTTTTCAAGATGGTTTTTGTTCTTTGGAACCTCCATATAAATTTGATGATTTGGTTTTTCCATTTCTGAAAAAAAATTCTGTTGGAATTTTTATTAGGATTGCATTGAATCTGCTTTTGGATACAACTAACATTTTAACTATAATTAGTCTTCCAATCCATAAACATGGAATGTGCTTCCATTTATTTAGGACTTTTTAAATTTCTTTTAGCACTGTTTTGTAGTTTTGCATGTATTAGTCCTTTACTTCCTTGGTTAAGTTTATTCCTAGATACTTGATTCTATTAATTTCTTTTGTAAATGGAGTTTTCTTTTCTTGATTTGCCCTTCAGATTATTTGTTGCGAGTATATAGAAACGCTGCTGATTTTTGCCTGTTAATCTTCCACCCTACCCTTTTGCTGAACATCTTTATTAGATCTAGTAGCTTTATTGTGGATTTTTCGGGATTTTCTAATAGTGAAAGTAGAACTTCTCTCTTTCTAATTTGGATGCCTATTACTTTTCTTGCCTAACGGAACTACTATGCTGAACAGCAGGGGTGACAGTCAGCATCCTTGTTTTGTTCATGATCTTATAGGGAAAGCTTTCAATATTTCACCATTGAGTATGATGTTTTCTGTGTGGTTTTCATATTTGCCCTTTTTCCTGTTCAGGAAGTTTCCTTCTATTCCTAGTTTTCTAAGTGTCTTTTTTTTTTTTTTTAAATCAAAAAGAGGTGCTAGACTTTGCAAAATGCCTTTTCTCCATTGAGAATACCATGTGTTCTTTTCCTTTATTTTTTGCATGCAGTGTATTACATTAATTGATTTTCTTATATTGAACTATTCTCGCACATCTGGGATAAAACCTACTTATCATGGTGTATAATTTTTAAAATTATTTTTGGATTCAGTTTGCTACTATATTGTTGAGGACTTTTGCATCTATATTCATAAGGGATATTCGTCTGTAATTTTCTTGTAATGTCTTTTTTTAAATAACTTTATTTCAAATTCAAAAAACAACATAAAATAACAGTAAAGGGAAGTTCAACAAATTATGGAAGTGTTACTTCTAAAAACTTATGTCCAGGTACTTTTATCTCATTTAATGCTACCTACTATCTCAACTGTTAACTCTAGTGTTCAGAAAAATACATAGATGAACTTGGATTAGTTAAATGACATAATCAAGGTCTCCTTATTAATGAAAAATAAAGATGATTTTTTAAAATCCTTAATTGTATTCATATCTCACAAAAACAAACTCCATATTCTTTTTTTTACCTTTAGCATTAATATAGTACCAATTTTCTTTTGCTACAAAAATAGTACAATGCTAACTATAGTTCATAAATTACATTAGTTATATTTTCCATTGTATCACCACATTCTTAACAGCTTGTAGTAGAGGATCATTCCTGTATTTTTATTATTAACCACAATCCTCATTTTCTGCCAAAACCATTGTTATACATTCCCTATATTATCCTTCAGCAGTCCTCCTGCTAAGATTAATTTCCCTAGACTACTCCTTTCAGCCACAATCACATCCATATATTAAAAGTGTTTGTTACATTATAATTTGTTACCAAGTCCAGCCATTACTACATATTTACATTTGACCTTATTAAACCTTCTACATACATCCTGCATCATCTCCACCTTCTCATCTCACATTCCATCTACCACCAGTCTACACTTCATAGCCCAACTCCGTAAGTCCGTAAGTACTTAGTTCATGTCAGTAAGACCATATGATGTTTGTCCTTGTGTATCTGGCTTTTTTCCCTCAAAATAATATCTTCAAGGTTCCTCCATGTTATCATGTGCTTTCCCAATTGATTTTTTCTTACAGCTGAATAATATTCCATCATATGAATACACCTTGTTTATCCATTCATTGGTTGGTGGACACTTAGGTTGTTTCCATCTTTTAGCAATTGTGAATAATGCCACTGTGAACATGAATGTGCAAATATCTGTTCAGGTCCTTGCTTTCAGTTCTCCTGAATATATTCCTAGTTACAGGATTGTCAGATCATTTGGCAGTTCTATATGTAGTTTCCTGAGCAACTGCTAAATCGTCTTCCAGAGAGTCTGCCCCATTTGATACTCCCACCAACAGTGAAGGAGTGTTCTTATTTCTCCACATTCTCTCCAGCACTTGTAGTTATTTTTTTTTTAATAATGGTCATTCTATGATGTGTGAGATAATATCTAATTGAAGTTTTGATCTGCCTTTCCCTAATAGCTAGTGATGTTGAATATCTTTCATGTGTCTTTTGGCCATTTTATTTCCATTTTAGAAAAATATTCAATTATTTTGCCCATTTTTAAATGGGATTGCTTGTCATTTTATCAAGATGTGTGATGTTTATATAACATGGAGATCAATCCTTTATTAGATATATGGTTTCCAAAGATTTTTTCCTCCATTGAGTTGTCTATCTTTTCATCTTCTTTACAGAATTTGTTTGAAATACAAAAGTGTTTAATTATGAAGCAGTCCCATTTATCTACCTTTTTCTTTGGTTGCTCATGCTCTAGGAATAAGGTACAAGAAAACCCCACCAACCACAAGACCTGCAAGATGTTTCCTTACATTTTCTTCTAGGAGTTTTATGGTTCTTGTTTTTATATTTAGGTCCTTGGACCATTTTTAATTAATTTTTGCATAAGGTGTGAGATAAGAGTTCTCTTTCTTTCTTTTAGGTATAGATATCTAGTTTTCCCAGCACCATTTATTGAATAGGCTGTTCTGATGCAGTTGAGTGGGTTTGACAGCCTTGTCAAAAATCACTTGATGATTTGCCTTTCATCACTGTAACAGACGTTGCCCTGTATGTTCAGCAGCAAGGCAATCTCTTCCATTTCTTCCTCGGTGACTACATCCTTTTTAAAAAATTATTATTATGTCTTCAAAAAAGTTTTAGGTCACAGTAAAATTACATTTAGAATATAGGAACTCTCAGATACCCAAAATAAAACCTTTTCCCCCTTCCCCAGCAGGGATCTTTTTATATGTGGATGTTATATTTGCTACAACTGATATACAGATATTGAAACATAGCTACTAACCATGGTTCCATTATGGTTTGCATTTTAGACTGCACACTTTTATGCCTCTTCTGTCACTTTTACTGACCCTGTTGGTGCTGGGGTTAGTGTATGCTTAGGAGACTTGAATCTCTGGACAGTCCATGTACCACCTGGGTCCTGAGCCTCAGCAGAGTTGTGACACCTACTCTCCAGTTCACTGGACTTACCCAGGTTAGCCAACAAGGAGGTGAGGATGGTCAACCACCACACTAAGGAACCGAGAGAGTCTACAACTGCAAGCAGGAGAATCCCATCCATCAGCCATGTGGGATCTAAGGCCCCTCTCAATTTAGAGGTGGAGTGGGCATCACCATCCAGGGTCCTCAGGATGGAAGAATAAAATATGGATTAGAGTGGGGAAAAAAAATCACTTGACCATAGGAAGAGAACTGTTAATGAGGCCTGACCAGGTCTACTATGCCTGGGAAAGAATCAGGATAGACCACTCTGTCTTCCTTCACTTTCCTGGCTGTCCAACAAATGGTACTCCTTGGCAAACCCTTCCACAGAGATGAATCCTTCAATTTCCACTAGCTCTTCTGACCTACCAATTTATGGTAGCTACATTTGCCAAAAAGAAACCACACTCAGCCCTCTACTGCACCCTTTCTCTTCCCAGGGAGGAATCTGTCCTTTCCCCTCTCTGTTGGCCACTCAGCTGCAGATTTTACCAGGGCTGTTCCTGTCAGAAGGGGTGGGTGGGCAGCATTCCCAGACTCGGGGGTATCAACTCACTGTTTTCCCTTTGGCCTCTCTGTCTCTCCATCCCCAATCCCTCCTGGATGATGAGATGAGTTCAACACTCTCCTGGTCTGCAGGGATCCCTAAACCAACTCCCTCAGAAGACTTCTATGCCTTCTCTATTTTGCAAGACAGCTGTGCCCTGCTGTAGCTACTCCTATTCCATTTGGATCCCTTCCTCTCTATAAACTTGTAATATCTTTATCTGGCTTTGGTATTAGGGTGATGTTGGCCTCATAAAATGAGGGAGGGAGTGTTTCCTCCTCTCTAACTTTTTGCTTGCATAAGGCCCCTCTCAACTATGTTCCTGTTGCAATACCAGATGAGGGCCCTTCCCTCCCTGCATTGGCCTTCTGAGGACCTCAACTCAGGGATGCTCCACCAGATGCTCAGCTCTGTTTCACTTACGGACTGGCCAAGCTGAAGACATCTGGTATCCAGTCAACAGCAACCACTGTTCCCTTGACTCAGGTAGACTCTATACCACCTCTGGCATTGGGGAAAAGTGTGCCCAATGGGCCAAACTGTTGGTGTTCTTCTTAGCCCTGGAACACTCAAGATCCAATTGCCCCTATGTACCTTTTTACTGACTCACGGGCCATAACCAGTGGGTTAGCAATCTTGTCAAGTTAGTGAGGAAAGCACAATTGGAAAATTAAAGGTTCCCTGTTGTGGGGAAAGGACTTTTGAAAACAATCGGTGGAGTGGAGAGGCATCTGTGCTACTTATGGTGATGCATATGGCAAGGGCCCATATCACTGGAATGACCTAGGTGATAAAGAATGTATCCAATAAGGCGCTTACAGGCACTCCAGATGTGCATAGAGGTTTCTCAGCTCCCTCTGTAACAGGGACCAACAATGGGAGCACAGGCTGGCTCCATACTGAGTCAGGAAGGGGCTGGGAAAGGGGCCAGCAAGTGTACCATGAGCTTCTCTTACTATTTTTAAAGCTGTGTTGTTGTTTTTTTCTATTTGGCATTTGCCCAGTTACTCTAAACCTTGATCTGTTTTCTGGAATATTGAGGAAGATAGTTCTGCCAGATTTTTAAATTCTCTGGGGGAAACAGATTTATGCCACCATCTTAGGTGACTGGAAGTCCCTCAACATGTCTCTTTGGAGGACACAATTCAAGACATAACAGGAAAGGAGGACATATGAATTCTATTTTGGGCAGGCAGAGTTTGAGGGGCCTGGAAAACATCCAAATGGCAATTCCCAGTTGCCTAAATAGGTCTAGAGCTTAGAAAAACCATTTGAGCTAAACTTACAGATTTGAAAGTTATTAACATTTAGATGGTTGTCAAATTCATGTGGTAAGTAAAGTCACTCAAGGAAAGAATGAGAAATAAAAAAGGCAAGGATTGAAACCTTAAAAAATACCAACATTCAATGAGTGGGCAAAAGAATAGATGAAGAGATTCGGAAGGCCTAAAAGGTCAGAGAGATTGCAGGAAAATTAGGAGTGAGAAAAGCAGTGCCATGAAAGTTAAGAGAGGTCCAAGAAGGAGGGAATGATTAGCAATGCCCAAAACTGCAGAGTCAAGTGAGACAAATATTGAGAACATGTTATATTTGCTTTTCTCCTTTAGGATATTGGGAACATTTTTCCATTGCAGTATCTATGGGTTTTCATTGTAATATAAAATAATGACAATGAAGCTGCTACATAGAATTTAATTGTTTGGGGTGCTCCATCATTTAATCACCAGACGAACATGAAAATTGTCACCAATTTTTGTTTTCATAAACATTTCTTTGAATATCTTTGTATAAATGTCTTTTTTCATGTGTTCAATTAATTCCTTTGGTCAAAGTCATAGAAATCGAATTATTAGCTAAAAACCTATACAGATTTTAAAGACTTACAATATACCTACCAAACTGTCTTCAATTACCTTTAACCCAATTTAGCTGAAACTGCGCCTTCTGGATTAAACTAGGAAGACTAGAATAGGGGTGGAGGGTCAGAAGTCACTAATCCATCTTAATCTGGGTTTAAGGATATGTACATTCTCTCTGGAGAAAAGCTTCTAAAGACATCCTCTCTGGAGGAAAGCTTCTAAGGGGCCTCCACATATTAAGGTCAACAAATAGCAGATCCTGATGATGCAGAATAAATTTCTGGACTCACCAATTAGGAGGGGCAGGCATGTCCTCCCCTTTGTTTAACATATGAGCTGGAGCAGAGGTGCTTTCTCTGCGCCTGAGGCTGTCCCATCTGGAGACAGCATGCCAAGTTAGGAAAATACCTCAGTTGAGCAGAGGGGTTGTCAAGGAGAATGATGAGTTTCTGACTCTGGAGTGAATTCCTTGGATGTTTGCAAGCTGCTATAAGGTAGACAAAGAGAAAGTCAGCACTGCTAGAAAAACCTTGGTCAGATACATAAAAGTTGTCTGGACAGGGCAAATGGGGAATAGAAAAGCTCCAGCAGTTTTTAGGGAAAGAACCCTCTTGAAAAGCCAGTGAGGAGGGAAGAAAACCAGGTGGAGACAAGGGACAAAGAGGTTTTGGGTGTGGGGAAACTGGGTTTCTTGCAGCAATCAGGACCATTCAAACCCACAGCCTTCCAGTGCCAGAAAATGAGAGAGACCCACCCACGATCTCGAAAGTATCAATGATAACTAACCCCTCGGCCCCACCCACCCAGCTCTGCAAACCCATTTTAGTTGCGAGTACAAGGTTACTTCCTTGGTCGGGTCTGTTCGAACCAGAGGTGAACAAAGGGTGCAATTCTATCGTCAGCGCTCTCCACCTCCTCTTGGGATTACTGATGCCCAAAGGCTGTAGAACTCCACTTACCGGATTTAAGGATTTCGGGTCTTTGGGTGAAACCATGATGGTATATCATAACCCTGTGCTGATGGCTTTTATAATGGAGAGATAATTCAGACCAGAATGCAGTTCAAAATGGTCAGGAAAAGGTCGACCATTGAGAGAACAATCATTGTTCTCTACCATTCAACCCCGGCAAGAGACTTGGACTCCCGGGAAGAGGACCTCAGCAGGTAGCTAGAAGGATGATTCAGATACTGGAATGTGGCTTCAGGTAGCTCTGCAGCCACTCGCAGCCACTCTTGTCTGCCCCTAGATGTCGCCCTTGGAGTCAAAATAACAACTCGGTGACCCTGAAAGCTCAGTACTCTAGGAAAAGGACGCAGAATCTCTCTTGCCCTTGGTAGGGGTGCGGGGTGGAGTGGAGTGGGGGGAATGACAAACGAATTTAGACATATCCGACACCCAAAGACAAGGGTTGCAGGGGGCGGGTGGGGCAAATAGCTGCTGTTTTTCTTTCTGTTTAAAATATGTGACGGAGCCTGAGGTTAGAAGGTGAAATTATGATACAACAATTGAATGATCTGGAAGAGGTGTAAAGGCAACTCACAGGAGGAACTGGGACACTCAGAGACTTGCTTGGTGCCCGTGGTCTTGTGAATTTCCCCCACTGAAGCCTACTTCTTACCCATGCAGTGAGACATTGCAGAATTCCTCTTTATCCACCTCATCAGACTGCAGAAAACCCCAAACCAACAAAAGATCATACAAACAGCCCAAAGAAATAGTCAAATAACTAACCAGAAACCACAAATAGACAGCAGAGAGGAACAATATCTACAAAATGTTAAGAGAAAATAATCTCGAATTGTGTACCCAGAAAACATTCTTTCAAGAATGAAAGTAAAATAAATTAATTTTGATAAATAGAAACTTAGAGAGTTTTTCACCAACATATTTCTGTGCTTAAGGGACATATAAAAGTTGTGCTTCAGAAGGAAGGAAAATGTTAAGGAAGGTCTGAAATGCAACAAGCAATGGTGAGGAAAGTGGTAAGCATGAAGATAAATGTAGATAATGTAGAAAAGGTAGCTAAATTTAAGCTAATATCTGTAGAGGAAGAAAATGACCATAATAATAATAATAATACTTTCTTATTTGGAAGGGTTGAGGAAGAGCAGAAATAAAAACCATGGGAAAAAAATTGCACACAAGATGGGAGGGAGTTGATAGGAGGCTTGTTACAGAGGAATACAGCAATTTAGACTTAGGTATAATATTTTTTAAAAAATATCATAAAAATCTTACATAAACTTCTTCCAAAAGGAAAAAAGAAAATGTAAATCTAGAAATGCAATTCAAAAGTATGTAAAGTAAAAAGTGAAAATCTCTCCTTAATTCTGTCATTTATACTCTCCAGGTAGAAATTTTTGTTTACATGCACACACACAAGCAAGCAAACATAATGAGTTGGTTTTGTTTTTTAACAAAAAGATAACTAAAAAGATTACTCTTAAACTTGCCTTTTCACTTAATAATAATCATGGGTATAGTTTCAATTCAGTATATATGCATCTATCTCATTCAGCTTAAGAGCTGCGTACTATTTTATTGTCTAAAATATTTTATTCAATTAATGGGTTGTTATGTTATTGTTGCTGTTATTTCAAACAATGCTATAGTAGATACATATGTGTGTGTGTGCATTTATATATATATCTTTCAAGTTGTATGATTATTTCTATAGGACATATTCCTAGAAGTAGATGAAAGGATACAGGCAACTTTGATTTTGATAATACAGCCAAATTATTCTCTGTTTCATAGCCAGCCTCACAACAATGTATGATAAAGTCTGTTTCCCAACATCCTCCTGAACACCAGATAATACAATTTTTTTTTCAAGTTTTCCAATCTGATACACAAAAATGTATCAGATTTTTTGTAATTTTTTGTTATATAATATTGTTTGTCTTTATTTTTTTAATGTTACATTAAAAAAATATGAGGTCCCCATATACCCTCCACCCCCCTCACCCCACTCCTCCCCTCATAACAACAACCTCCTCCATCATCATGAGACCTTCATTGTACTTGGTGAATACACCTCTGAGCACCACTGCACCTCATGGTCAATGGTCCACACCATAGCCCAAAAATCAAATTTATTGCTACATATTAATAAAACATAGAATTCATCCAAAGTGTAAAATTAATGGTATTTGGTATAATCACATAGTTGTGCATTTAGCACTTCAATCATTAGGGCATTTTCATTATTTCAATAATAATAATAATAAACAAAACACAAAAAATTCTTTACCTCTCAATCTCTCTCTGTTTCCCTGCTGTACATAGCTGCTATTTCTGGTTATTCTTGCACAATTATTTATTTGTCTATTAAGCAGTCTTATTGAGATATATTCATATACCATATGACCTATCCAATGTGTATAATCAATGGTTTTTAGCATAATCACAATGTTGTACATTCAACATCTTAAAAATTTTAGAACAATTTCATTACCCAAAAAAGAAAGGCTCCACACCCCTTAGCATTCCTTCCCCAGCCCTACATAACCACTAATCTAATTTCATCTCTATAAATTGATTTATATTTACATTTTATATAAATGGAATCATACAATATGTAGTACTCTGTGTCTGGTTTCCTTCACTTAGTATAATGTGTTTTTTTGGGGCCTGATATTAATGTTTTATAATAGTAACCTACATTTGTTCATAGAAAAACGGTCTTACATATGCAATTTTACCTATATTCATTTTTCATTTATCTCTGTAATTCACATAATATATTTAGTTTATAATAGCATGATCATACAGTATTTGTCCTTTTTTGTCTGGCTTGCTTCACTCAACATAATGTCCTCCAGGTCCATCCATGTGGTAATACGCTTAATGATTTCATTTCTTCTTACCATGCATAATATTCTATCACATGTATACTCCACAATTTGTTTATCCATTCATCAGTTGGACACCTGGATTGTTTCCAACTTTTGGCTATCATAAATAATGCTGCTATGAACATCAGTGAGCCGATGTCTATTCATATCACTGCTCTCAGTTCCTCTGGGTATATACCTACGAAGAGTATTGCCAAGTCCTATGGCAAGTCTATATTCAACTTCCTTAGGCACTGCCAAACAGTCCTCCAGGCTGTACCTTTCTACATTCCCACCAACAATGAACAAGCATTCCTTTCTCTCCACATCCTCTCCAACATTTACAGTTTTCTGACTTACTAATAGTTGCCAGTCAATAGGTGTGAAATTATAATTCACTGTAGTTTTGATTTGCATTTCCCTAATAGCTAGTGACGTTGAACATTTTTCATGTGTTTTTTTTTTTTTGGCCATTTTTATTTCTTCTTTGGACAGTTGTCTTTTCAAGTCTTTTGCCCATTTTTTTAATCGGATAGTTTGTCTTTTTATTGTTGAGTTGCATGATCCCTTATATATCATGAATATTAAACCCTTATCAGATATGTGATTGCCAAATACTTTCTCCCATTGAGTTGGCTGCATTTTTATCCTTTTGACAAAGCCCTATGAGGTGCAAAATTTTGAATTTTGGGGAGGTCCCATTTATCCATTTTTTTCTTTTGTTGCTTGTGCTTTGAGTGTAAGGTCTAAGAAAGTACCACCTACTACAAGATCTTGAACATGTTTTCCTACATTTTCTTCTAGAAGTTTGTGATAGGCTAATGTGTCAACTCGGCCAGGTAATTGCGCCCAGTTGTTTGGTCAAGCAAGCACTGGGCTAATTGCAATACAAGGACATTTATGGACTTTAGTCACTAGTGACTTTACTACATAGATCGCTGATTACATTTACATCATTCAAAGAGATTGCCATCAGCAATGAGTAAGGTTTTATCCAACCAGTTGAATGCCTTAAAAGGGGAAGTGATTTCAACATTCAGAGAGAATTTCCCAGCTGTCTTTGGACAGCCAACATCTTCCAGAAACTCATCAAGAACCTTTATTGGACTTTCATTGGAGCCCTGGTTGCAGCCTGCCTGCAGAATCTGGACTTGTGCATCCCCACAGTCACATGAGAGACTCTTATAAAATATCACATACTATTTACAGATATCTCCTTTTGATTCTGTTTCCTTAGAGAACTCTGACTAATACAAAATTTTATGGTGGTTGTTTTTATATTTAGGTCATTGATCCATTTTGAGTTAATTTTTGTATAAGGTATAAGAGAGGGGTCTTCTTTCTTTCTTTTGGATATGGCTATCCAATTCTCCCAGCACCAATTGTTGAATAGATTTTTCTGGCACACCTGGGTGGGTTTTAACAGCCTTGTCAAAAATTGCTTGGCTGTAGATGTGAGGGTCGATTTCTGAGTTCTTGATTCAGTTCAATTGGTCAATCTGTCTGTCCTTATGCCAGTATCATGCTCTTTTTACCGCTATAGCTAAGTAATATGCTTTAAAGTCAGGAAGTGAGAATCTTCCAACTTTGTTCTTTTTAAAGAACTTTTTGGGTATTTGGGGCCCTTTTCCCTTCCAAATAAATTGGATTATTGGCTTTTCAATTTCTGCCAAAAACGCTGTTGGGGTTTTTATTGGGATTGCATTGAGTCTATAAATCAATTTGTGTAGAATGGTCATCTTAATGATTTTTAGTCTTCTAATCCATGAACACCGAATATCCTTCCATTTAAGTCTTCTTCAGTTTCTGTTATCCTTCTTCAATATTGATATTTATGTTTTTCATAAGGGTAGGGAAGTTTCCAGTCATTATTTCCTCAAATATCTTTCTGCCCCTTTTCCCTTTTCTTCTCCTGGGACACCAATAATGCATGTTTTTGCATTGTGCATTGTCATTCAATTCCCTGAGACCTTGTTCCATTTTCCCATTTTCTTTTCTTTCTGTTCTCCTCTTTTCCAGTTCAGATGTTCAGTCCTTAAAATCACTACTTCTGTCTTCGAGCAATTCAGATCTGCTCTGATGTGCCTCTAATGTATTTTTAATCTCTCCATTGTGTCTTTCATTCCCATAAGGTCTGTTACTTTTCTTTGCAGACTTTCAAATTGTTCTTTATGCTCACCCACTGTCTTCCTAATATCCTTTATTTCTTTAATCATATTTTCTTTCAATTCTTTAAATTGATGTAGGAGAGTGGTGTGATTATCATAGTTTATTGTTTTAAATTGAATTGCCCTGATTGTTAGTGAAGGTATATCGTCTTACAATTTTATTGGCCATTTGATTTCTTCTTTTGTGAATTGGCTATGCATATCCTTTACTTATTTTTCTTGCCTTTTAATCTTGTTCAAGTTGACTTTCAGGTTTTTTTAGGTATACCTAACATAGAATAAACTGCACATATTTAAAATGTACAATTAGATAAATTATGACTTAGTATACATTCATGAAACCATCACCTCGATCAAGATAATGTACATACCCATCATCGGTAATAGCTTCCTCATGCTTCTTCATAATTCCTTCCTGTCTGCCATCTCTTCCCATGTCCAGACAGACAACCATTGATCTGCTTTTTATCACTATAGATTATTTTGCATTTTCTAGTAGACTCTCTCAAACAGCAGGGTGATTCAGTTATATAACACCAGTCCCAACAATATGGTTCAGATTTCAGTTCCCATAATATACTAATGGTGAGTAACTGCATAAAGGACACAGTTCACAAGTCAAAACAGAAAGAACAGGTGTGCATCATGTTCAGTGAAAAATCATGTTACTTCTTTCAAAATCTGCCCATGATTGGTCATTTATGTCTGTTATTCCTTTCATGCACAAGCAATAAAACATGTAACTGTGGTGCCTCTTTGTCTCCCAGTGTTAAACCTATGCGACATTTTACAAAAATAATCAAAAGAGGGAAGTGGTCAACAGAGATGAAAGTCCAGCAAAGAAATGAAATGTGAAAATGATGGAAGTGAAATTCTAATCACACTTAGAGTTAGCTGAAATAGAAATAGATGACTATGGGACTGTTGATACTGCTGCTGTTTGAAAAACTCTAGCTATGCAGTCAGAGGACCTTAGTGAAGATGAACCTATCAATATAAATAAGGAAAGTGACAGAAAGGATGAAGATGCCCCAGAACAAGTAAAACTGGCACAAATCTTCACCTTAAAGGAACACTCAGAGATTTTTCACAACATTGAAAGCAAAATGATTAAAAATCAATAACATTTTGATACACCAGTAATAATAAAAAATGTAATTTAAAAATAAATTATTTGCCAAAGCAACAATAAGTTCCTAGAAATATATCTAACCAAAAAAAAAAAAAGACTTTTTAAGAAACAATGAGCTTACCACTCATACACACACATGTGCATATGATTCTTTGAGTTATTTGGCCCCATATGATGTTACTTTGGAGCAACATTTGCAAAATCTTCAGGGTCCCTTGCAGGAAGACCCCAGGATGGGGAGGCAGGATGCTGAGAAGGCCTAACATGGAAACCTGAAGCTGGATATTTGTCCTCATCAGGGAAACCTCCAATCTATGTATTGTTCCTCTTCTACAATACCTCCGAGCCAGAAACTATGGCCCACTCAGATGTGGAATAATATCTGAAGTGTCTACTGCTGAATTCTTCATATCCAGTGACATTTCAGGAAGCTTTTCCTGGTCCTTAAACATCCTTGGTATACAATTACCAAGGTTCATCCTTAATTTTCTTTGTTTTCAAAGAAATAATACTACCTGGACAGTATTGTAGTTATAGAGGACATTGTTCAAGGGACTTCATATACACTTATATACCCTCTGCCATTCACTGCTAGCCCAGCAGCAAAGAACACAGATTCACCAAGTGTTCAAAGACTTTCAAGTCCCTAATCCCAGATCTCAGCCCCAGCCAGAGTCTTATCTAGGAGGGGGCACAAATGCACCAAGGTCTCAGGTACAAACAAACATTATTTAACTTTTGTTTGTTTTGTGTTTAGTGTTATACAAAGTCAAGATCAGACTCTCAAATGCTCATCTCTGTTCTTATCTTACTAGGTCCTAGTATTTTCTGAGAAGATATTCTTCCTCATCAAGGAGAGAGGAGGGAGAAAAAAAAATTAGAGTGGTAAGGAAAAAATGGGAAGTGAAAAAAAAAGAATAAAGTGTAAATAAACTATGGGGATCAAGAGTATGATGGCAGTGTATCTAAAAAAGCAGCCAAGAGGTAAGAAAGATTAGAGAGAGAAACGGGAAAATTACTGCTGGCTAGTTTGAAGCCACACACTCAGGTATATAAAACATCACCTCACTTTATTTTTTAACATCCAATTTAATATGGCTTAGGACCTGATTCCCATGGCCAGATTGACAGGAAGCTTGATTTTAGTCATATTGGAATGCCCTCATTCCATGAAGTTCCACAGGGAACTTACACAGAAGAAACACTATGGGTAGCCCCTCGCGTCTTCAGGGCATACTGGTTACCATAGATAATGCCCATTGTCCTAGCTGTACCTTGGTTGGGCTCTTTGGGTTTAGGGGCATGTGAATTTTTGTTGAAGCTAGGTGACTATGTAGCTAACTTCCCACCAACATTCTGCCACCTTCCCTGAGCCAGCCTCAGGTCTTCACTACCTGTAGAAAACTGCTGACCTCTAAACTCTTCCCAGTCTTCAAAAAATCTTCCTCCTCTTTTCAGCTTTTGTCTCTTCTTTCTCAATATTTCATATTTCTTTTCCTTTTTTCCTAATAAAATCCCATCAAGGAGTTCAAGCTTTTTAAGAAAAAATGCCAGAGGTGGTGATAGCCTATCTTTAGGCAAAAGAAAATAAGTGGCCTAGCTACCTTCTTAGTCCTGGCGAATTGGGAAAAACCCTGAGCAGAAAAATCCAAGTGACTGTCTCTATAAATTTTCTCTTTCACATTAAAGTAAAAGAAACCTCATATAGCCTCAACCAGTCTCTGCACCTTAATTAGGTCACAAACAGGTCAGAATGGGGTGCTTGCACTTTCCAGAATAAAAAATGGAGTAAAGACCCCTAATCAAAGACATCTGAGTCAATGCAACAAACTCAGCAAGTGATTGGCCAGTCCTGGATAAATAACTAAGCGCTGCAATTGGTACCCACCAACAACCCATTTTAGCTACTGTCTATACTGTAGGTTCACAATTCAAAAATCTAGAGAGTTCTGAAAACAAAGTTTTTTAGTAATCATTGAGCAGCAATCTCTGATCTGAAGCTAGTTATAGTCTTTGTCTTACTGCGTGTGAGTAGTTATAGGTTTTGCTGAAGAACTCTTAAAGTGTCATCCCAGACTGATTGGGGAGTTAAATAGTAAAAAATCTATGTACCACACTACTTTTATAAAATCTGAACAATTCTCAATTCCAAAAGATTTACTCCCAACAGTTTTGGAGGAGTGATTGTGGAACTGTACTTGGAGCTTAGTGGTTTCTGCACAGAACACTTGCTCCAGACAGACCCAAGTCACCCATCTGCAAGCACAGGGAAATAAGCTATCAGAGCAGATGTGCAGGTAATAGCTCCTGAGGTTGATTAACCCAAAGGCCTGGCCTCTCCCAAGGGCAGACAGGGAGCAATGAATTGTGAAGAGAGGTAGCATGTGGCTCTCTGTGGTGTGTTAAGTCTGTTGGCCAAAGGAGCAATAAATTCAGGATAGCAGTAACTCCTTCCCTGTTGGCTGGGCTTTATTTGCACATTGGCAGCTAAAGGGGAAAGTGACCCTAGGTTCTGTGTCCTTGAAATGGAGGTGTGAAGTAGGAGGAGCAGGGAGTGTGCAGTGGCTGTTACCCAGTCTACACCTTATTAGCAGAAAGGGAAACATAAATTCAGGTCTTGCAGTGTTCACCAAGGAGTTTGCCAGGTAACTACAACAGGCTTTTTAGATCTCCATGTTATATGAAAAAGAAGATGCAGTTAGGAAAAAGAAAGCAGGAAAGAAAATGAATAGGAAGACATTTCAATAAGAAGTGGTTTGCTTCTTCATATGAGAAGACCAGAGCTGACACACAAAAGGAAATACTCTAAGAGATAAAGATGCAGATGAGAATCCAAGAAAATCAAAAGGAGAGGTGCTGACATATGTGGATGCCCTTCCAGCTACTTCACAGTATGAAAAGACATCTGGGAGTTATTTTCTCAGTTTTAGGCAGCATCCATAATGTGGAGTCTTTAGTGTATAAGAAAGCATTAATAAGTGCTGGCTCCAGTGCTTCGATGAGCAAGGGAGGTGTAAATAGGTAAATATGGAAGCATAATTTAAAGATACCAACCACAGCTTTTATGAAACATACTTACCTTGGAGATGTGTTATTTCTTACATAATATCATTACTGTGAGCTTTAAGGAACTCACCACAGAATGTGACTAGCTCAGACTCTTGTGTCACCATTTGAGACTTGGAATTCTATCAGTCCTGTAGAGATTCTTGCTAATAGAATTATTATTGTTATTAGAGTTATATTTGCTCCATGATGCACCTCCTCAAAAGGAGGTTGCAGAAGTGGTGTGTTTCTCACAGGATGATTTACTCAGTAGTGAGGGGCAAGATTTAGTCAGGATTCCTGTTTTTCCATCTAGAAGATGCAGCAGGGTAGGGCCCCTATCCCCTCTTACCACACTGGAGGTCTATCACCAGTCTCCAGCACTAGCTGTAGAGAGGTGCCTGACCTACTTTCACATGCTGTTGGCTTCTCACCTGACATTTCTTCAAGTTTCTTGCTAATTGTCTTACTCTCAGCTTCTGTTATCTCACTTTTTCTTGGCTGCCTCCTGGGATTACCTTCTGTTCATTTGAGTTTTGCTTCCTGGCTTTGGTCAATCATCCAGTTTGCTTTCCTGGTTCTCATCATGATCGTGTCTGGCTAGATTCAGTATTTCCATTCCATTAGACCTCTGCCTGTATTATTTCCCCCTCTATTTTAGCTTCCTCCTTCTATACCACACTGTACTACCCAGACTCTTCTGGATTATTTACACATTTAGAGACCAGACACTGCCAAACATATCCTTTCAAGTCTCCATAGTATCTATTTATATTGCAGGACATTATTAACTGCTCACTAAATATTATTTGTTGAATTGAATCAAATCAGTTTTCAAACTAGCTACAATGGATTGTGGTAGTGAAATTAGTGAGTCAGGACCATATTTTTGTATAAAATGAAGTAAAATGTGATAGAATAGAAAATAGCAGAATGCATTGCAAAACAGTATCATTTTGTAAAATTTTGTTTCACAAAAGTCAGGAATCATGGGATAAACTTTTTTTTTCAGCACTGTAAGTGTTGACGAATTAGACATTTGTTGTTTTCGTCTTACTAACACCTTCTCCAACCATTTTCTGGTAATAGAGCTACTCCATTCCATGCTCCTTGGAAAGGTTCTCATTAGAGAACTCATTCCCTGGTCATAGCGATTGGCTGAGGATGAAGCATGTAGCACAAGCTAGTCCAATAAATGTTTTTGCTGGAATCTTCCTCCTTTCCTCCCTCACTCCCTCCCCCTTTGCCAGTTTTTTGCCCCCAAAACTCTTTCTCCCACTGGAGTTGGTGAAATATGAGTTTAAGGCTACTGATGGACATATTGCAGAGACATAGAGAGACAGTGTCCTTGCTCCCACTGTTACCCCAGGACTTTTTCATTACATGAGCCAATGCATTTCTTTTTTGGCTTAAAATAGTTTGAATTGTAATTTTTCCCCTTGAGCCCAAAGAATCCTGGCCAATGTAAAAGAGCATGTAACAAGGAGTAGTAAAAGCTGGATTTAGGCTTAACAGTATCGTATACTAGATATATATGACATTTGAAAAATATTGAAAGTTCTATAGGTTTCTCATCTTCTGAAATCAAAGAAGTGGATCAGAACAATAAATCACGACCCTTATTGGTCATCAGAGTCCAATAGAGAGCTTTAAAAAGCACGAATGCCAGAGTTCCATACTAGATCTTCTGAATTAAAACCCACAGGGGTGGGGCCCAGGGCTTCTCCTTTGAACAATGATATTGGGTGATTCTGATGCACAGTGAAAGTAGATAAGTGCTGGACTAGGTCATCTGTACAGTCTTTTCTATGTCTCTGATCTATGGTTCCTCAGAAATCAAACAGTCTGATTGAATTTTCAGCAATCTATACAGTAACAAAGGTAGAATTTGGATTCACAGTGTTTTGGTTGACTGACCTAAGATGAATGATGAAACATAAATGGTAATAATAACTAATAAAGATGTGCGATCACTCTTACTAATTAGCCTTATCAAAAGCAATTCTCAGCAATGCATCAAATTTTCTTAGTGTAGATATCCGTAGGATAATCTGCCATCATAACAAACTCTTCTTTTCCTGAGAAGTAGGAATTGAAGGGGAGGAAGTGTGGAAGTAAAATAAAAAGAAAAATGTGGAAGAAATTTGAATGATTAAATTTCCTTTGTGTCGATACAAATATTTCTAATATCCAGAAGTGTCACATTTCAGTTCTTTCCTGGGTCAGAGCACAAATGTAAATTAGAGATCTTAACAAGATAATACAATATACAATGGCCTAAGTGACTTTTTTTTTTCAGTGCTTCACCTCTCTGCACAGGACTGGGACCCCTTTTTTTCTTTTTTACCAGGAGGTCCTGGGGATCAAACCAAGGTCCTCCATATGGTAAATGGAAGCTCAATTGCTGAGCCATAGCCACATCCCCTAAATAATGATCTTTCTCTTTTTTTTCACACTTTTTCAATTAAAGTTAATAGATCAAAAGAATGTTACATTAAAAAACATTTTAAAAAACATAAAAAACATAAGAGGTGTAACTTTTCTTGCACAAAGATTCTATCCTGAGGGGAGCAGGTGTAGCTCAGTGGTTGAAAGACTGCTTCCCATGTGAGTTCCCAGGTTCAATCCCTGGTATAGAAAAGTTCTATTTTTCTCATTAATTAAAAAAAAAAAAAAGCCCCAGGGGTAAGTCTCATTACCTCTACAGATTTATTTGTGCCTATTTCCCCCTTTAGTATGCATCACAGACAATTCATTAGTCTGTTGATTATTTTTCACAACGTCACTAACAAGACTTGAAATCCTTTGTCGAGGAGACTGATTTCTTGGTAAATTTTCATTACTTTCCTCCCATTTTCATCCTTTAGTGGAAAACATAGTGTGAGTTATGGGATAGCTGCAAAGATGTGCACATGGCTTTAAAATGCACGCGTTCAATTAGATCTTCTGGGGGCTCCAGGGCAGTGGCCACAGAGGGAGGAGAAATGTGTAGTATCTGTTCTTAAATAATTGGTGAAGATCTTTGGGACCCAGGGAAGAGGATATATGCAGACAACGGAAAAGACAGAATGGGGGAGGCAAATAGACAATTTTGCAGCTAAGGAAATAACTATTTTTGAAATGCTAGGGTGGCCTGTCAGCGCTGACAATTTTTTCCCTCCAGATTCTAAGGAAACTGTGGTGAGTAATTGCAGGTGGTGACTGTCATTGTCAAGGTAGTTTTGTAATTAGCAAAACAAAATATGTCTCATTTAGAGGCATCCCAAACAGAGCCACCGGGGCAGCCATCAGTTAGAAAAGGTTAATAAAGTTGGAATGATCAGACAATTGTGCTGAAGCTAAGACTACAGCAATGCCCAGGACAGGAGAGGACTTAGTCATCCTTAATGCATGCACTTTGCTTTAAAAAACATATCTGAAGGAGCAGTCTGGAAGAAAAAATGTGTCCTGAAATCAGCAGTAAATCTCAAGGGAGGGCAGAGAAGAAAATCCTAACCAAACTCCTGTGCATTAAGTAGTCAGGTTTTTAAAAATCCTGTTTGTTTTCTTAAGTTAATGGCATAAAAGAATCTGGGCGGAGTTGGGTTCTTTGTTGAGACTCATAATATAGCTGGAATCCATTTTGGCTCATGTATAAATCTAACGAAATGGTTTAAGCAAGGCAGCTCATTAAACACTTAGTGGTTTAATAAGCATGAAGTCAAAATCTGAACTACCTCACAATTTGGAAAAACAAGGAACCTTTTGCCTATGAAAGTATGTAGGAAGCAAATACGTATGAAATAAGGTGCTAGATGGAGGGACATAATCGTCATCATTTATTTCATAAACAGGAGATGCAACTGGAGGCAGCTGCCTTCAGGCATCTGGCCCAGATTTATGGGTACCCAGACGTCCTGAATTCTAATAGGCACGTGGTCAGAATAACCGATTGCACAGTCTTGTTATGTATGGTTTGTGTTTCTTTTCTTTTATTCCAGAAATGTCCCTCTTAATCTTACCACAAAAAAAATAAGAGCTTAAAAAAGAACAGACCTTTAGCCTCTTAAGTACTCACATACTTAAAATGATTTCCAAGGAAGTTTATGTTTTTTCTAAAACCAGGTAACATAGTCACCCTTGGGCCTCCCTCTTCCTTTTTTTCTTCTCTTCTTTCCTTTTCATTCTCTATTTAGGGGATGAAATCTCTTTAAGCAAAAGGTGAGAATTACGTGAAAATTTGACTAAAATGGACTTTTATTTAAGAAAACATTATTCATCAGCCACAAATAGATGTGATCTTTTAATGCAAACACCACATCTTAGTCTGGATGTAAGAATAATTTTAAAAGGAAAACTCCAAAGTATTAGGATTTCAGTAGACTAGAATAAAGTAAAAGTGCTTGCTCACATATGTAACTTTTTTCCGTCTCATTTAATGTTCACTGCACTGAAGTCCAGTTTCATTCTGTGCTTGAACCAACAATAGGATCATAGCCAACCTCAACTCTGTCCAAGGTAGGTCTAAAGGGTGCTAGCTGAACACTTCTGATGGTAAACTGATAATTTATGGCTGTGGTTTTAAACAGGAAGGAAATAGTGTTTAAATTGTTATAGTCTGATGATTTGATTAAACATTTAACATTTCTGGTTCAAATAGAAATGTTAATTACTTTGAAAGAAGGGAAGGAAAAAATGGTGTTCTTTATAATTATAATATTGTATCTAATAAGTCCATGTCACAAAGGACTTTTGGATATGTTCAGTTTCTGCTGAATTACCTCCCACCCAGAAGCAGGGAAATAAGATAGCTCAATATAATTATAAGACTCCTTCCCCTGCAAACATGTCTGCAAGTACCAAAAGGAACCATTTTTTCATTCCTCAAATATTTATTAAGCATTCATCTACTGAGTTTCCAGACACTGGGATAGAGGTGCTGAATAAATGAAAATGAAGGAGACATTGTCTCTACCATCAGAAAACCCCTAATTGAGCCAAATTGTACCTCTGCAAATATGTATTTGTTAAGACATGGAGATATGCATAAATACTAGGAGAGTCTAAATCTGCCTGGAAGAATCAAGAAAAAGCTTTGGAGAATATTTGATGTTTAAGTTGAGTCATGTGGGATACTTTGAAGGTTCATAGGCAGACAAGAGAGAAGTGTGTTTCAAGAAAGTGATTTGCTTGTGAAAAGGCAGAGTCATACAAGAAAGTTTAGAAGCAGCAAATAGTGTATTTTGGCTAGAACAGGGATTAAAGAATTAATTGGAGGTTAATTTAAGATGAAGAGGCGAGAAAGGTGGAGGTCAGATGGAGTTTGCATTTTATCTAACTGATCAGTGCTTCTTCACCTCAGGAAATGCACACATACCATGCTGCAAACAATTTCAACATGATTAATATGACCCCTTCCCATTTCATACCCTCTAGCAAAATCTTCAGATTAAGAACTCCTGCTAAAGGCAGAAGGGACCACTGAATTATTTTAAGCAAAGGAATAATATAATAAACTTCAAGTTTTAGAAAGACTATTCTTTTAGCAGTGGAGAATAGACTCACGTATTTTTCCTACAACAAATGTTACTTGATCATCTCTCATGTACCAGATTTAAAAAGGGGAAACTAGAGGCCAGGAGAGCCATTTGTGTCAAAGCACACCCAGCTTGTTTCCTTTAAAATCTGGCTCCTGGGGAGCAGATGTAACTTAAGTGGTTGAGCATCTGCTTTCCATGTACAAGGTCCTGGGTTCAATCCCAGTACCTCCTAAAAAAAAATCTGGCTCCACTCCAAAAAAAATCAAAGAACAAATGAAAGGAGAGAAACATTTCAATATACAAGTGGTATGTGTGTTTCCCTGGTTTCTCTGTTGGTAACCCGTAATTGTTTCTCTTGTTTTTATCCAGCCTAATTTCTCTCACCTGTGACACCAATAGACTTTCTTCCTGATATATTCCCTTTTGTTTTGCTGTGGTGGTTCTGATTAAAATCTCTCATTTGGCAGAAATTCTTATAGAGTAATAATTGGTTACACATCCCCTTTTGACACAGCCTTAAGACCTCCCACATCAATGTATTTTTTCATGGCTCCTCAGTCCAAGTTTTCTCGAGTCCCATGAACTAACTCTAGACATTAAGAAGACTAATACGGAGGTGTGGATGAGAGGGGACACAGGGCTAAACAAATATAGTGGTCTTTGAGATAAAGACGCATTACAGGTAGAATTAAGGAACTTAGCCACCAACTGGATGCAAATAACAAGGGTGAGGCATTAATAACTTTCAACTTTCCAGCTTGTGAGATGGGGCTACTTGACCAAAGGATGTAAGAGGAAGAGGGAAAACAAGTTAGCTTAAAGAGATATGAGTCTTATCTTGGATCTGCTGGTTATGGATCTGCTGATTTTGAACCTTTTTTTTTATTGACTTTGTAATAATATTACATTAAAAATATATATGTGAGGTCCCATTCAACCCCACCCCCCACCCCCCCTCTCCCCCCCCAACAACACTCGTTCCCATCATCATGACACATCCATTGGATTTGGTAAGTACATCTTTGGGCACCTCTGCACCTCGTAGACAATGGTCCACATCATGGCCCATACTCTCCTCCATTCCATCCAGTGGGCCCTGTGAGGATTTACAATGTCCAGTGATTACCTCTGAAGCACCATCCAGGGCAGCTCTATGTCCCAAAGACGCCTCCACCTCTCATCTCTTCCTGCCTTTCCCCATAACCATTGTCCACCATGTCCACTTTTCCCAATCCAATGCCACCTCTTCTATGTGGACATTGGATTGGTTGTGTCCATTGCACCTCTATGTCAAGAGGAGGCTCAGATTCCACATGGATGCTGGATGCAATCCTCCCACTTTCAGTTGTAATCACTCTAGGCTCCATGGTGTGGTGGTTGTCCTTCTTCAACTCCATCTTAGCTGAGTGTGGTAAGTCCAATAAATCAGATTGTAGGTGCTGGAGTCTGTTGAGGCTCAGGACCTGGCTATCACATTGTCAGTCCAGAGATTCAAATCCCCTAAATATATCTTAAACCCCAACATTAACTGCACCTCCAGCACATTAGCATGAAAGTCTTATGAAGGGAGATCCCATCTGAGTCCAGATTCATCACACATAAACACCATTTCCAAAGAGGGGCCATCTGCCCTGGTAATTAACCCCATCGGCCATGACCATAACTCCCATGGGTCTCTTTAGCCCTTAAAGGAACCAATATCTGGGGGTTGTATCTGCTTTATCTGTCTCTCTGACTCTGCTCAGTTGTGCATGAGGGCAATCCTTCTGCCAGCCTCCAGACTCTTTTTTAGAAACTCGTAGCCATATAAACTCATTTCTCCTTTCCATTTCCCCCTTACTTTAGGTCAAACAGCATTTTAAAGTCATGTTATTTTATGTAAACAGGGATATTCTGCTGATCTGCATTGAACCTTCCGTATAAGGTCATTTTCCAGTTGCATCATCAGTTGGTAGTTGATAGTGGTCCCTCGTTGCCAGGGAGGCTCATCCCCGGGTGTCATGTCCCACGCTGGGGGGATGGCATTGCATTTACATGCTGAGTTTGGCTTCGAGACTGGCCACATTTGAGTAACATGAAGGCTGACAGGAGGAAATTCCCAGGCACAATGTTGCTCTAGGCCTTGTTCTTATTTTAGGTTTATCAGCTCACAAGCATAGTCATTAGCATCAGGGGCTCACTGTTGAACCCTCACTCCCTCCCGGTCCCCGCCGCTGTACCTGAGAGACTGTCGCTGCTCCCCTAGGGACCACGACAGAGCACCACTGGCCAGGAACCCAGTACCCCCCCTGCTGTGGTTTTTAATTGTTGCCACTATGAGTATATCCAAACATTACCATGCACCCTGGACATATGTTCTGTACAGCTCCCTCTCAGCCATATATCACCTGTCATTGGTATCCCATACCAGTATCCCTCCATTGCCATTGTTGAAACACTCTGTGATCCAGAACTCCCTGAAATTTGAAGCCCAATATAATGTCATGGTCCCTTACTAGGGAATGGCATATAGCGATGGGTTTAAAGGATAGATAATGAACTTGGATAAAGTTAGATAAAGAACTTAGATAAAGAATGTTGACTTGAAAAAATTCCACGTCCTATCTTTTTTTTTTTTTCCCCCCCTAATTATTCAGCTTTTCTTCACAGGAGTCCTAGACCACAGCAATGCATATATATAATATACAGCACTCCCACACATCCACCAGAAAACCTTTTCCCTTCCACAGTGATACTCTTACACCCTATTCATATCATATTTACTTAAAGTGATGTACAGAGTCTGAGACATTAGCTTTCTAACTAGGTGACATCTGTGCTTACATTATGGTGCATACTTTAGGATACACAGTTCTTTACATTTTTTAATTCACCTTGGTTCAGTAGGACACGTTCCGCCTGTGTATTAAATGTTGGTAAATGCTAGGGTTTGGTTGTGGTCTGCTTTGTCTTACCCATCCACATGGACTCTACATTATATCATCCATGTCTCCAGATACCACCTGCCTGAGCTCTGGTTTCTGCTTCCACTCTCTCCCCTTTCCAGCTGGATAATGGGACTTCAATGAAATTCACTGAATAAATGAATGTATGGTTGAGTGAAATCATCTTCCACAATGTCTCATGAGTTGCTTTCCAGAACACAAATAGTGAGTCTGGAGTTCAAGATCAAGGTCACTCTGGAACCAAGACCCATTAGTGTAGAATCAAGCAATGAAGACTTGGCAATGGATGAACTCAACCAAGGAAAATACATGGCTAGAGAAGTGGAAAAAAAAATAGAGGATAGAATCTTGGGAATCAACAAGGTTTAAGGGTTAAGCAGAGAAAAATGAACCCAGAGAAAATTACTGAGAAGAAGTGAAGAGGAAGGCAAGGGTAGAACAAGGAGATCCTTGTATCATACAAGTTAAACAGAAAAATGTTTTGGGTGAAGTGGCCATTGTTGCAGGGATGGAGGATAGGAATGGGCCTAGCATCATGTACTCCCACTTACCAAGACTGATCTAGTTACTCCCTCTGCAGAATGTCCAACCTGCTATAAATAACAACCAACAATGAGCTCCCAACATGTTATCATCTCTTGAAGAGATCATTGGCAGGGGTGTGTCTGAAGGTCAGGAGTAACTCACCACCAGCCTGGGCCTTTCATTCATTCTCCAGGCTCCATGAAGTGAGCCTCAAATTAAACTAAATGAAACATCTGAATTGGGAGGGTAAAAGGGAATAGGGAGTCCTTTCTCTCCCTCTGAATGCAATTTCAAAACAAATGCACGTTGTATGGTCTCCTCAGACTCCCCAGAGCCTTGTGGCACTCCTTATACCCCAAACCCCAGCCCATTTCCGAATGGTTCCAGAGGACCCATTGGGGGTGAGCCAAGGCTGTTCTTGGACCTGCACTGTAAATCCACTTCTCCCTTTGCTATGCTAGACCTCTTCTACCTGGAAAGCCCAGCAATTAATTCTCACAGAAATAGTACATCTTCTGGGATGGGTTTGCATTTCCTATTTGCAGGGTCTCAGCACCACTCTTCAAATACTTGCAGACTGTTTGATCTGTAGGCACAGGATCCCACATAACATCATTTAGATCAGAGAGCTCACTTTATAGTGAAGGAGGAGTGGGAATGGGCCTATGGCTATGGAATACACTGCTCCTACCACAGAATGCATCATCTAGAAGATAAAGGTCCTATAGAACAGTAGAATAGCCTATTAAAGGGATAGCTGAAGGTCAGCTTGAAGGCAATACTTTTTGAGGATGCAAAGATATAATATACATTCTGAATCAAAGAACTTTTTGAGTTTCCACTGTGTCCCCAGTGGGAAGAATAGAGGGGTCTAGGAACAGTGAGGTGAAAGCAGGGGTGGCCCTGCTTGCTATCATTTCTAAAGATCCATGTGGCTAATTGGCACTTACCATCCTTGCAACTCTCATCTTCCTAGTTCAGAGGTCATAGTTCCCAAAAGGGGAACAATTTCACCAGAGGACAAAGCAAAAGGGTCTTTGTGCCAAGCGACTGGCAGGTTAGAAAGGAAGTCACTATCCTGGCAGTGGTGTTTGAACCTGATCATCAAAAAGAGGCAGAGCTGCCTAATAGTAGCAGGTAGGAATATGTTAGGCACTTATGTGACCGCTGGGGCATAACTTGCTACTTGCGAGCCCAAGTTTTATGGTTAATGGAAAAGTGAAGCAAACTTAGCCTGAAAAAATCATGATTACAAGGAGCTCAGACCCCTCAGGGATGAGGGTCTGTGCCACTGAGACCAGCTGAGGTGCTAGCTGAGGAAAACCAAGAGTAGACAGTGGGGGGAAGATGGTGGGCATCATTTGCAACCTTGAAACTAACCACAGTGGCCGGGGCATAATTCACCCCATAATCTTCTCTGCTTAATTTCCCCCAGGAAGAGTGGCCCACTAGAATCCTGGAGGATCTATTCTCAGGATATATGTGAAGAAGCAGATCAAGCTGTACAAAGAGTTCACCGTGGTAGACACTGTGATGCACTGCCCAGATCCCTTTTAGAAGAAAGACTTATTGCCCCAGTTGTTTCAAGTGCTATTGGCAGATAGCCTTCTGTCGCAGTGTGGGCTCGCCCGGAGGGCCGCTGCAGGGGCGGTGTGGGCTCGGGCGGAGGGCTGCAACACACGGAGGGGCCTTCCGAGAAGGCGCTCCGGGGCCGGCAAGGTGCGGAGGACGCGCGGTAGGAAGAAGACTACCGAGGAGACCAGGATCTGTGCGCAAGTCTGATTTATTCAGGAAGTACAGCGGTTAATATAGGGCGAAGACGGGGGAGGGGCAGGGGGCGTGGCCGGGGGCGGCAGACGGCTGATAGGTTCGTTCAGGGGTGCATCACTGGTTGCGGGCAGAAGACGGGGTAGCCAGGGTTCTCGGCGGCAGCGAGGCGGGGCTGTCATGGCACGGCGGTGGCCCTCGGGGGAGAGGCGGGGTTAGGCCACCGAGGGGGAAGCGGGTGCAGCTGGGCAGAGGGGCGGGCAGTACGCCCGAACCCCAAGCGGAGGGCCTTAACGCCCGTTCCCGCCACCCGGGTCCGACTCGCACCGGCGCCTGGAGACTAGCCGACCCTTGCTGTCGCCGCGCTCCCACACGGTGCCACCCTACAGCCTTCACCTGCCAGCCCCTCCAGGGATTGCTTCAGCAGCAGAGAGCTTTTCACCCAAGGTCTTACTCCTACCCAGGGCAACCCACATCTGATAACTGATTAATGTGGGAGTATAAAAGTCTGGCTATTTGGGTCCAACTCAAGACAACTTAGAAGGTCCATTCTAGCTTCCAAGTCAGCTCTGGATAACTTGGGGTCAGCCAAAGGCTGTTGTTGGACCTGCACTGTAACTCCACTTCTCCCTCTTCCTAATCTTGTTCCCTTCTCCCTTCCACAGGTATTAATTCCAAGGGCACTTTTTAATAAATATCCTGCATGCTAATCGCAGAGTCCATTATTTCAAGAACCCAACCTAAACTACTTCCCCAATGACTAATTATGTACAATTCCTGGGTGAGATTTCTCTTCATACCACTGTTCACCAGCAGTAGGCATTTCTTCAGAACTGAGGCCAGATTCCTCCTAGGGCACTGAAGCCCACAGTTTCTGCTCACGTGGTCCTCTGCTGGATGGAGGGCCTTTGGAGCCCAGCTTCTGTCCTGAGCTTCGAAAGCAACATTTAGAAAGGGTGACTGAACACATCCCAGCTTCAATACCCTTCCACCTTCCCAGCCACAAGATTGGCCATCTAGCAGTTTCTTTCATGTGGATGTTTATTTAATGTTTATGAAATTACATTGAATTCCCAGGAGCATCACTTCTTACCTGAGTCCAGGAACAGACTAAATACCATGGTTGATTGTCTCCTGGCTTAATCTCAGTGGGTACTGGATGAGAATGATGATATCAACCCAGGCACTCAATGGACAAGTACTAGTCACTGAACTCATTCTGCATAACAAATAATTCCTTAACAATGTGGCCCTGTGAAGCTATTTTACACTGGCCTATAATAAAGCAAGGTGTAAAAGGAGGTCAGGGCTCAGAATCCTGGCTCTAGACAAGCAAGGTCATACTCAGCCTTGTACACACATACTATTCTAAAAGGCCAGACTACACAGGGAGCTTCCTCAGAGACCACTGCTACACTGAAAAACATTTAAGATTATTTTACTAGAATAATAATTACAACTTTGCCCAGGTGCATTGGAGAAGGGGCTACAACTTCGGTTTCCTTGTTTGTGAAATGAGGATAATGATGCTAGCCCAGCCTGCCTCACAGTTTCTTATCCCAGTCAAATGAAAAAGTCATAAAAAGTAAAGTGTTAGGGAACTGGGAGGAGATGTAGCTCAAGTGGTTGAGCACCTGCTTCCCAAGTAGAGGTTCTGGGCACTACTTAAAAAGAAAAAAAAAGTGTCAAACCAATGTCCTTAATCATATAGCCCAGTGACATGTTTAGTTTTGATAAAATATGTTTTTAAATTTAGGTGCTTTTGGATGAATGACAGTCCCCAACAGGCTTAACACCTGGCAAACTTCCTTAATTTGCATAAACTGCCTGACTCAAGGCTTTTGAGTTTGTAATCTTGCTTAGGCAAATGTAAGATATTATTATTATTATCAATGCTTTTAAAAAAGCTCCTACTATTGTAGTGGCACAGGAACCAATAACAATATCTGTTAAATGATAAATAAATCTCTTTTTTATATCAACTATAAGAGCACCTCATTTGATTGTGAACTCACTAAGGACAAAATGTAGTGTCTTTTTCATTATTATATTTCCAAAGCCTAAGGCAGTGTAGCCTAGGGCATTGTAAATACTCAATAAATTTTTGTTGGGCCTAATTGAGCCAAATGGTGGGGGGAAATGGGTCATTGTAATAGGGTCGATGTTGAGGAATAGGATAGGAAAATACAAATATACGTGTGTGTGTATAATAAAAGGTATGGAAATAAATGGTCAAGTGGACATTCATCTTCACTTCCCACTAAAGAGAAAAGAAAAATACCAAACAGCCAAAGATTGAGCACACAGGGGCATGGGGACACAGATCTAGGAGAGAGTCTAGCCTCCCAAGGCTGAGGTTCAGGAAAGGGGAAATGGAGTTGATCTTTTAAAGATGAAGAACTAGAACTGCCTCTGTCCCATATTAGGAAAGCAGAGCCTCTGAGTGTCACTAAGTGGTGGGCAATATAAGCACCGGTCTGGCCAGAGATGTCACTGCCTATGTTGGGAGGGTTATTTAGGATTATGATGAACGGTTGCCTCTGCTGCTTACATGGGGTGCCTGTCTTGAGATTATAGTATGTGAAATGCCTGAGTCAGATGAAATCACCCAGTCCATGATATCACCTGGCCCAGTCAGGGTTTATTAGCCAGCAGTCCCTCTCCTCACTTCAGCTTCACATCCACAACTCACCAAGGCCTCTGGATCTCCCTCAGTTGTAAGCCATAGGCTTAACTGCAGAGTAGACTGAGCAATTCTTGCTTACACCATGTCTAAAAATCTTGTTGCTTCCAGTGGTTACTGTCTTCCTGCCCCTACTCTTATTACTCTGAGTTCAGCCCTCCCTTAAAGGCCCCTCCACTTGATTTTCAAATTGGATTAAAATTCTAACTTCAAAGATTCACCATACTGGTATTCTCCCACAGAAGCCTCTTGCTCCATTCCCGCCCGTCCATTCAGGCTGTTCCACAGACTCTCACGGTCTCTTGCATCTGAATCTGGGCCTATTCTATTTCCCTCTTGGAATGGCCTCCACACTTTTCTTCACCAACCATTTGTAATTTTGAATGGCAGCAAATATTTTAATTTTGAAATGCGGGCCTTACTTTTTTATGCAGGTTTCAGCACAGGAATGCAGTAACTCAAAATATCATGGACAGGCTTGCCTAACCAGAAAGATGGTCCTGTAATTTTGACAAGAACATACATCCTGTGGAAAGGAAAGAAGATGCCTACCTGTACCACCACAGTGACTATCAGCATCAGGGCAGAAGTCATAGCAAAATTGCCTTTGCCTAGAGCAGGGGTCAGGAAACTATGGCTTGTTGGTCAAATCCAGCCTGCCCCTGTTTTTGTAAATGAAGTTTTCTGGAACACTCTCGTGTTCCTTCATTTACATAGTGTCTCTGATTGCTCTCTTGATGCAAGGGCAGAGTTGAGTAGCTGCGACAGAGACCACATAGTCCACAAAACCTAAAATTAAAATGATCTAACCCTTTACAGAAAACTGACCTAGAGTTTTCTTGTTTATTTTAGCCTGTCTAGTCTCCTCCAAAAAACTGGAGCGTGCTTAAGAACACATGCATGGTATTTCCCTCTGTATACCTTATAATGTACTCCCTATGATACACAAGTTGAATTTTTCATCGAATGACAGCCATTTATCCAAGAAATATATTTAAGTGCACTGGATGAGCAGCAAAATCTAGAGATGATTCATATTTTATGTAGTAGAAAGCCTTTTTCCATGTCTTTCCTTCTTAATGCATTGATCTTTTATTTTTATTTTACTTCTTATTTTTAGTCCATAGGGGCACCATAATCTAAAATTTAGAAGAAACTTAAAGGAGACATAGTCTCTTTGAGGAAACGGACTATCTTGTTCACTGCTGCAGCTTTGGTGCTTGCACAATACTTGGCACAGAGGAGATGTTTAAAATATATTAGTCGAATGATGAATAAATTAGCTTCCTTTTCTGATTGCAGACAATTTTATTTAAAATGTTGTTTGAAAACATATGTACACTTGAATTTCACAATGTTCATAGCTCTGCAGTTAATTAACACCCAGGCATATGTTTATTTGGAGAATGCCAGCAGATTTATAGGGAGAGCATCTAAAAAAGCAAGCACTGATAAAAGGAGCCCTTCAGGCCAGTTCTATATATTGTGAAGCAATCTCTCCCCCACTTTCTCCCCCACAGAAAAATAAACAGCGTTATGATCAAAATGAAATTAGACAGCCTCCCTTTAAAAAACAGACAGGTTAAAAAAAAACAACAAAGAAAAACCAGGTTGCGCTTTAGAATTTCATTTACAAGTCAGGATTTTGACCTACATTTTCTCATAGAAAGAAATCTTACAAGGAGTAGTTAGAGTCTAGTCCAGAAGAGCAATTGTGGCAAGGTGGGCTTTGTTTGGAGGAAAACAAATCTGGGTTCAATCAATCCTTAATCTCTACGAATCAGCTGACTTGAGCAAGTTACTCCATATTGCTGAGACTGTGTGTGTGTGTGTGTGTATTCATCTTTAAAATGGGGTTAAATAACAGCAGAGTTATTGGGAGAATTAAATGTGATAATACACATGAATTGATTTTCACAATTTCTGGCACATTGCAGATATATATATATATATATATTTTTTTTTTAGATTTAAAAAAAAATTTCTCTCTACTTCCCCCCTTCCCCACCCCAGTTGTCTGTTCTCTGTGTCCATTTGCTATGTGTTCTTCTATGTCTGTTTGTATCCTTGCCAGTGGCACAGGGAATCTGTGTCTCTTTTTTCGTTGTTGTTGTTGCATCATCTTGCTGCGTCAGCTCTCCATGTGTGTGGCACCACTCCTGGGCAGGCTGGACTTTCTTTCACGCTAGGCAGCTCTCTTTATTGGGTGCACTCCTTTGTGTGGGGCTCCCTTACGTGGGAGACACCCCTGCGTGGCACGGCACTCCTTGTGCGCATCAGCACTGCGCATGGGCCAGCTCCACATGGGTCAAGGAGGCCCGGGGTTTGAACCTTGGACCTCCCATGTTGTAGGCGGACGCTCTATCCATTGAGCCAAGTCTGCTTCCCTATATATTTTTTTAAACTTAGTTTTTCTTTTCCTAGGCATTATATTTGAAATTCATCCTTTCTTCTTGCACTTCTCTTCTGCCTCTAGAACTCCTCTTGCCAGAGTTTAGTGCTTTAAATTCTTTTGCATGTCTATCTCATTTCCCAAACTACACCAAGCTCCAAAATAATTAAAACTCTCATTCCTCCAATGCATCTGTCCTTGCCTAGGTGTTAGAAAAAAGGCAATATGACTGAATTTACTTAGGCGAAAGTGTTAATGGCTCACTATGACTTTCTCTCCCCAAATGGTTGATGTCTTCAAAAAGATCACCCAAATATATCTCTAGCAGTCAAATTAAAATACAGGGAAAAGAGAGGAAGTGCCATTACACTTCCCCACTTGAAATGGTCTCCCAACTTTTCTTACTGGGAGTGGGCTGGTCCTTCAGAGGCTGCTCTTGGGATCAGTTCTCCTAGGACTGAGTTTCTGTGAATAAAAAAGTCTGAAAACATCCTGCAATTGTGTATATGAAAAATTATCCATTAGGCACATTAAGAATATGAAATTTAAAGGATTTTATTTTACCTTCATTTGTTCTTTCTCTGGTGTTCCTCCTATCTTTATGTAGATCAAAGTTTCTGACCTATATCATGCTCCTTCTCCCTGAAGAGCTTTTGAAGTTTTTTTAATAGAAAAAGTCTATGGTAACAAATTCCCTGTTTTTCTTTGTCTGAGAAAGTCTATTTTTCCTTCACAGGGTATAGAATTCTAGATTGGTAGGTTTTTTCCTGTAAGTACTTTAAATATTTCATTCTACTCTCTTCTTCCTTGCACGGTGTTATAGTTTGTCAAAGGGGTCTGATGCAAAGTGCCAGAAATTGGATCACTTTTGTAAAGGGGCTTTATTTGGGGTGAAAGCTTATAGTTCCAAGGCTGTGAAAAGGCACTGTCAGAGATGCTTTTTCACCAAAATCAGCTACTATTGATCCTGATGTGTTGCCATGTGATGAAGGAAGATGGTCTCTTGTCTCTGATGAGTTTTCAGCCTTCCCCTTCGAGCTCACCATCTCCACTTGAGAGGCTTTGTGGGTCCAGCCTCTTGGAGCTTTGTGCTTAAGCAATCTTATAGTCTTCTCTTTTACATGGCAGAATCAAGCATGATGGCTTCCTTTTCCTGTGTCTGAGTGAGTCTCTCTGTGTGTATTTGTTTATATCAGACCCAGCAAAGAGGTAGAGACTCAACCAGAATCATGCTTCACTGACATAGATCAATCAAAAGCCCTAAATCTATCTTATCAAGTGATCTAAGCAAAGGCCCCTCAACTGAATTTAATGAAATCAAAGGGTACAACACCCAGAGGAATAGAGTAGTTTATAAGCGTAATATTTCTCTTTTTGGGATTCATAAAATAATTTCAAACAGCTTCACCTGGTTTCAGACAAGAAGTCTCAGGTAATTCTTCTTATCCTTGTTCTTCTATAGCTGAGGTAGTTTTTAAACTCTCCCTTCTTTGAAGATCTTTTCTTTGTCCTTGGTTTTCTGCAGTTTGAAGATGATATGCAATGTTGGTTTGGGTCTTTTGTGGACCCCAGAAAATTATGTTCTTAAATCAAACCTATTGGGAACTTTGAGTACATTAGATCAGTTAAAGGTCATTTGATTAGATTTCCCCAACAACGCATGGCCAAGGGTGGTTCTTAATCCTCATACTGGAGTCTTTCTAAACAGAAGAATAAAAAGCTGCAGACACAGAAATAAAGACCACAGATACAGAGAGACACCTCCAGAAGCTGACAAACCTGGGAGAAAGAAAAACACCAGGTAGAACAGTTGCCACCACCATAACCTGCCATGTGCCTGATCGCCTACAGCTGAGCTCAGAGAAAGTGAGCCTGAAGGAGAAGACAGAGACTGGCGGAGTCGCCATTGTGCCTTGCCACATGGCAGAAGTCCAGGATCACCAGCAGCCGACCTTAGAGGAGAGAGCTTTGCCTGATGCATTTAACCTAATAAATACCATTATAAAAGCCAACCATTTTCTGGTATACTGCTTCCAGCAGCTTTTAGCAAACTAAAACATATGCCTAGGGGTAGACTTTAAATTTATCCTGCTTAGTAGTCTATGAATTCCCTGGATCTGTGGTTTGGTGTCTTTCATTAATTATGGAAAAGACTTCATCCATTATTAGTTAAATATTTCTTCCACTCCTTTTTTCCTTTTTCTTCTTCTGGTATTCCACTTATACTTACATTACACTTCTTGTAATTGTCCCAGTGTACTTAGATATTCTGTTCTGGTTTTTTTGTTTGTATGGTGTGTGTGTGTGTTTCCTTCTTTTTTCTCCTTGTACTTCAGTTTGGGACACATATCTTCATACTCACTAATTCTTTCCTTGGCCTTGTCCAGTCTCCTGATGAACCCGTCAAAGACATTCTTCATTTTCATTGCAGCAATTTCAATTTCTAGCATTATTTTTTCTCAGAGTTTTCATCTCTCTGCTTAAGTTACTCACCTGTTATTACATGTTGTCTACTTTCTCTATTAGAGCTCTAACATATTAATAATATTTATTTTAAATTCCCTATCTGAAAATTCCACAACCTGTGTCAAACATGACTCTGTTGTAGTGACAGTCTTGTCTCCTCAGACTGTATTTCTCCTTGCTTTTTAGCATGAATGGTAATTTTTTGTTGAAAGCTGGACATAATGTCAGATAATAGGAAATGAGATAAGTTCGTGTTTACTGTAAGGTTTGCTGTTAATCTGGTTAGGAATTAGTCTGTGTTCAATGATTGCTGTTGTCATAGGTACTAGAAACTTCAGTTTCCTTTTTTTTCCTTCCTCTATTGCCTCAGAGTTTCAATAATAACTCCTTTCTAAATAGAGTCTGTGTCTTGAAATTATTTTCATTGTAATCCCATTGGTAAGGTGTGGGGGAGAGGAAGGATTCTATAATCTTATAATTCTTATAATCTTATGATTAAATCATAGTTGGTACCTGTGTCCCTGGGTTGTGCTTCCAACATATTTCTTAGTCTTTTATTTTTTTGTTCACTTAAGTGATTTATGAAGGACAAAGGGGGCTAGAGTTGACTGTTTGCTCTTCCTCCAGATGAATAAGGCTCTGGTAAAGTCCTTGACTTGGAGAGCAGGGCTATAATATGGAGAATGCTCCAGGAAGTTTCAAAATGGTGATTTTCCCCCTCCTTCTGCCAGAAACAGAAGAGGATTTTTTCAGATCATTACCTTGAGAATCTTGTAGGATTCCTGGAGATAAGACCCTTGAAAGACTAGGGGCATCTCTAAGACAGGGCCTCTAGGAGTTTCTGATTCTTGAACTAATCTACACTCAGCCTCCAGAAATTCATCAAAATTACAGTTTAATGTTTCTACCAGTGTATGACTTAATCAGTTTTCTTTCTGCTCTAGGTAAGCTGATATCAGCTCTAATTCTCTGTAGTCACCTGTCTTTCAAGAGTTGGGGATGAAAACTTGTTCTGTGACCTTAATTCACTGATGGGTCTAATAAAAGTCTTTGATTTTCAGTGTGTTCCAATTCTTTCTTATTATAAGGATAGGAGTGACTACTTACAAGTTCTGTACACTTTAGGGCTAAAACCAAAAGTGCCAATCTAGTTCTTTTTAATACCTAGAGCTCATCTTAAAAGGGGTCTGCTATGCTGGACTGTTTCTCAGAATGCTCTCCTGTTTCCCTGTCTCCCATTTCAAAAAATGTACATAGATTATGTAGACCATTATTCTACATTCTCTACTTTAAATCTGTGTCTCCTCCCATCCTGCCTATGCTCAAAGCTTATCATATATTTTTATTGTTTTGATTAATATTTTAAAAAAGATTTAACTTATAGAGTTCCATTTGTTGTACATTCTATAATAAACTCTTTTTTAACTTATTTATTTGTTCTTTATTAGAGAAGCTGTGGGTTTACAAAACAATCATGCATAAAATACAGGATTTCCATATACCACCCCAACACTAACAACACCTTGTATTAGTGTGGAACGTTTGTGACAATTGAAGATAGCACATTTTTGTAATTGTTCTATCAATTAAAGTCCACAGTTCAACTTAGGTTCGTGCTTTGTGTAGTGAAGTTGTATGAATTTTTTTTAATTAAAAAAAAATATTACATTCAAAAAATATGAGGTCCCCATTCACCTCCACTGCCCCCATGCCACCACTCCCCCCACAGTAACACTCTCCCCCATCATCATGACACATCCATTGCATCTGGTGAGTACATCTCTGGGCATCGCTGCACCCCATAGCCTGTGGTCCACACCATAGCCCACACTCTCCCACATTCCATCCAGTGGGCCATAGGAGGACACACAATGTCTGGCAATTGTCCCTGCAGCACCACTCAGGACAACTCCAAGTCCCGAAAGTGCCTCCACATCTCATCTCTTCCTCCCATTCCCCGCACCCAGGAGCCACCATGGCCATTTTTTCCACACCAATGCCACATTTTCTCGATTATTAACCACAATAGTTCATGAATAGAATATCATTAAGTCCACTCTAATCCTTACTGTATTCCTCCTTCCTATGGACCTTGGCTTGGTTGTGTCCATTCCACATCTATGTCAAGAGGGGGCTTAGATTCCACATGGATACTGGATGCAATCCTGATGCTTTCAGTTGTAGGCACTCTAGGCTCCATGGTGTGGTGGTTGACATTCTTCAACTCCATGCTAGCTGAGTGGGGTAAGTCCAATAAATCAGAGTGTAGGAGCTGAAGTCTGTTGAGGCTCTGGGCCTGGCTATCATATTGTCAGTCCAGAGATTCAAATCCCCTAGATATATCTTAAACCCCAGCACCAACTACAATTCCAGTAAAGTAGCATGAAAGGCTTGTGAAAAGAGATCACATCTGAGTCCATCTCCATCACACAGAAACACCAGCTCCAAAGAAGGGCCAACTGACATGGCAGTGAACTCCATCTGCCATGCCCATAGAATCTGTGGGTCTCTTTAACCCTCAAAAGAACCAATAGCTGGGGTTTATCTACTTTATCTGTCTCTGAGACTCTGCTCAGGTGTGCATAAGGGCAATCCTTCTGACAACCTCCAGACTCTTTTTTAGAGACTCATAGCCATATAAACTCATTTGTCCTTTCCATTTCCCCCTTACTTTAGGTCAAACAGTGTTTTTAACCCCTGTTTTATATGTAGACAGGGATATTCTGCTGGTCTGTGTTGAACCTTTAATTCAAGGTCATTTTCTATTTACATCATCAGCTGGTACTTGGTAGTGATCCCTTGGTGCCAGGGAGGCTCATCCCCGGGTGTCATGTCCCATGCTGGGGGGAAGGCATTGAATTTACATGCTGAGTTTGGCTTCAAGACTGGCCACATTTGAGTAACACGGAGGTTGTCAGGAGGGAACTCTTAGGCACAGTGCTGCTCTAGGCCTTGTTCTTATTTCAGGTGTATAGGCTCACAAGCATAGTCATTAGTATCAGGGGCTTACTGTGGGATCCTCATTGCTTCCTGGTCCTCGACGTTGCACCTGGGGGACTGCCACTGCTCCCCTAGGGACCACGACAGAGCCCCCCGCCCCCCGGCCAGGAATCCAGTACCCCCCCCAGCTGTTGTTTTTAATTGTTTCCACTTTGAGTATATCCAAACATTTCCATGCACCCTGGACACAAGCCCTGTATAACTCCCTGTCAACCATATGTCCCCTGTCAATAACATCCCATACCAGTATTCCTCCACTGCCATTGTTGAACCACTCTGTGATCCAAAACTTCTTGAAAAGTGAAGCCCAATATAATGTCAGGTTCCCTTACTAGTAAAATGGAATATAGCAATGAGTTTAAAGGTTAGATATAGAATACATATTGATTTGGAAAAATTCTACATCCTATCTTTTTCTTTTCTTTTTTCCTAATTATTGAGCTTCTCTTTACAAGAGCCTTAGATCACAGTAATTCATATATATAATATAAAGTACTCCCACACATCCATTATAAAACCTTTTCCCTTCCACAGCGATAATCTTTTAACTTATTCATATCATATTTACTGAAACTGATGTACAGATATTGAGACAATAGCTTTCAAACAAGGTGACATTTGTGTTTACATTGTGGTTTATACTTTAGGCTATACAGTTTTCTAAATTTTTTAGTTATCCTATGTTTTACATTATGGTTTACATTATTAGTCTGTCATCCCCTATATATTTTTGGTGTAATATTATATGTTTTATGTCCATCCTTGTGTACTCTTGAGAAACACTTCTTTTGCCCTCACATTTACTTTGGTTCCATCTATTCAATATCTATTTCCCCCTCCCCTTGGGGCCCACAGAGACAGTCAATCTTCATTTCTTGAGGAGCCATGTTCAGAGATACTTGCAACAGTGTTGAGGGCTTGACTTGCTCAACTGCCCTAATGCCCTGGGAGCCACCATTTCTCTTGAGAGATACAGTTCCCTCTATTTGATGGCATTAGTCCTCCCCAGGATGTGGGTCTACCTTCACTCTCATTATATGGGTCTCTACCCAATGGTATAACCCACTCTGGCAAAATGAGCATTCAGATATTCTCTAGGAGTCTGTCCTGTGTCAGATTATCCCCTTTGAGTATCTTAAACAGGTAACTTTCCTAATTATATTTTGAAAAGATTTTCTCAGCATTATACTCTCAACCAACACCTGACAATCTCCTATGTTCGTGTGTTGCCCCACCCTCCCCCCAATTTCTTGGGCAATATTACCCATCCGCCCATCACTAGCCCCCCTCAAACCTGCAAAGCCCCACCCAAAGGTAAACCTATGCTCCCATTTTATCTCTTCCTTGTGCACATACTTACCTCCAGCTTATCATAGATTTCACCCATGTAGATGTCAATTACATCCTTCCTCTACCCCCGATTTCCTGTAAGCCTATCTTCCAATCTCTAGCTCTCTGAGGCAACTTGCTTAATTCATATCATTGAGGTCATGCAGTATTTTTCCTTCAATGCCTGGGTTGCTTCACTCAACATAAGGTTCTCAAGATTCATCCATGTTATCACATGTGTTTGTAGTGTATTTGTTCTTAAAGCCAAGTAGTATTCCATTGTATGTATATACCACATTTTATTGATCCACTCATCTGTTGATGGGCATTTGGGTTGATTCCAACTTTTGGCGATAGTGAACAATGCTGCTATGAACATTGGTGTGGACATATCAGTTTCTGTCCTTGTTTTCAGTTCTGCTGGGTATATACCCAGCAGTGGTATTGCTGGGTCATATGGCAAATCTATGGTTAGTTTTTTGAGAAACCGCCAAACGGTCCTCCAGAATGGTTGGATCCTTCTGCATTCCCATGAGCAGTGGATGAGTGTTCCCATTTCTTCACATCCTCTCCAGCATTTATATTCTTCTGTTTTTTTTTCATAGCTGCCAATCTTATGGGAGTAAGGTGGTATCTCATTGTAGTTTTGATTTGCATTTCCCTGATAGCTAAAGATTTGGAGCATTTTTTCATATGCTTTTTGGCCATTTGTATTTCTTCTTTGGAGAAGTGTCTGTTTAAATCTTTTTCCCATTCTCTAAATGGGTTGTTTATCTTTTTATTTTCAAGATATAGTTCTTTATATATGCAAGTTATAAGTCTCTTATTGGATATATGGTTGCCAAATATTTTCTCCCATTGTGTAGGTTCCCTTTTTACTTTCTTGACAAACTCCTTTGAGGTGCAGAAGGCTTTAATTTTAAGGAAGTCCCATTTATCTATTTGTTCTTTTGCTGCTCATGCTTTTGGTGTGATGTTCATGAAGTCATTTCTTATTTCAAGGTCTTGTAGATGTTTCCCTACATTGCTTTCCAAGGTCTTTATGGTCTTGGCTCTTATATTTAGGTCTTTGATCCATCTTGAGTTGATCTTTGTATAAAGTGTGAGATGGTGATCCTCTTTCATTCTTCCACATATGGATATCCAGTTCTCCAGGCACCATTTGTTGAATAGGCCATTCTCTCCCAGTTGAGAGGGTTTGGTGGCTTTATCGAATATTATATGGCTATATATATGAGGTTCTATATCAGAACTTTCAATTAGATTCCATTGGTCTGTGTGTCTCTCCTTATGCCAATACCATGCTGTTTTCACTACTGTAACTTTGTAGTATGTTTTGAAGTCTGGTAGTGTGATTCCTCCAATTTCGTTTTTCTTTTTCAATATGTCTTTGGCTATTCAGGGCCTCTTTCCTTTCCAAATAAATTCCATAGTTAGTTTTTCTAGTTCCTTAAAGAAGGCTGTGTTGATTTTTATTGGGATTGCATTGAATGTGTAGATCAGTTTTGGTAGGATAGACATCTTAATAATATTTAGTCTTCCTATCCATGAACAGGGAGTATTCTTCCATTTATTTAGGTCTTCTTTGATTTCCTTGAACAGTCTTGTATAGTTCTCGGTGTATAAGTTTTTTACATCTTTAGTTAAATTTATTCCTAAATATTTGATTTTTTAAATTTACTATTGTGAATGGTATTTGTTTCTTGATTTCCTCCTGATCTTGCTCATTATTGGTGTACAGAAATGCTACTGATTTTTGCGCATTGATCTTATAACCTGTGACTTTACTAAACTCATTTATGAGTTCTAGAAGCTTTGTTGTAGACCTCTCAGGGTTTTCTATGTATAGGATCATGTCATCTCCAAATAATGAAGTTTTGACTTCTTCCTTTCCAATCTGAATGCCTTCTATATCTGGTTCTTGCCTCAGTGCTCAAGCAAGTACTTCTAAGACAATGTTAAATAGAAGGGGAGAGAGTGGGCATTCTTGTCTTGTTCCTGACTTTAGAGGGAAGGATTTTAGGATTTCTCCATTGTAAACGATGTTGGCTGTAGGTTTTTCATATATACTCTTTATCATGTTCAAAAAATTTCCTTGTATTCCGATCTTTTGGAGTGTTTTTATGAAGAAAGGGTGCTGTATTTTGTCAAATGCTTTTTCTGCATCTATAGATATAATCATGTGATTTTTTTCCTTCAATCTGTTTATATGGTGTATTACATTGATTGATTTTCTTATGTTGAACCATCCTTGCATACCTGGAATGAATCCCACTTGGTCATGGTGTAAAATTCGTTTAATGTGTTGTTGAATACGATTAGCAAGTATTTTGTCAAGTATTTTTGTGTCTAGGTTCATTAGAGAGATTGGTCTGTAATTTTCCTTTCTTGTGGTGTCTTTGTTTGGCTTTGGTACTAGGGTAATGTTGGCATCATAGAAGGAGTTAGGCAATGTTCCTTCTGTTTCGATTTTTTGGAAGAGTTTCAGCAGGATTGGTGTTAGTTCTTCCAGAATGTTTTGTAGAATTCACCTGTGAAGCCATCTGGCCCTGGGCTCTTCTTAGTTGGAAGGTTTTTAATGACTGATTCTATCTCTTCACTTGTGATTGGTTTGAGATCATCAATTTCTTCTTTCGTCAATATAGGCTGCTTATGTGTTTCTAGGAATTTGTCCATTTCCTCTGAATTGTCATTTTTGTTGGAATATAGTTTTTCAAAGTGTCCTCTTATGATAGTCTTTATTTCTGTGGGGTCAGTGGTGATATCTCCTTTCTCATTTCTTATTTTGTGTATTTGCATCTTCTCTCTTTTTTTCTTTGTTAATCTTGCTAAAGGTTTGTCAGTTTTATTGATCTTCTCAAAACACCAGCTCTTGTACTTGTTTATCTTTTCAAGTGCTTTCTTATTTTCTATTTCATTTAGTTCTGCTCTTATCTTTGTTATTTCCTTCCTTCTTCTTCCTGTTGGATTACTTTGTTGTTTTTTTCTAATTCCTCCAAATGTGCAGCTCTTCAATATTTGATCTTTCTTCTTTTTTGATGTATGAATTTATGGCTATAAATTTCCCTCTCAGTACTGCTTTTGCTGCATCCCATAAATTTTGGTTTGTTGTGTTATCATTATCATTTGTTTCAAGGTAGTCATTGATTTCTTTTGAGATTTCCTCTTTGACCCACTGTTTTTCTAAGTGTGTACTGTTTAAATTCCATATCTTGGTGTGAAATCTGGGCCTCTGGCCCTTGAAGATTACCAGCTTCACTCCACTGTGGTCAAAGATATTATTTTGTATGATTTCGATCTTTCTGAATTCATTAAGCCTTTCTTTGTGGCCTAGCATATGGTCTATCTTGGAGAATGATCCATGTGCACGTGAGAAAAATGTATATCCTGCTGTGTTTGGGTGTAATGATCTTTATATGTCTATTAGATCCAGCTCCTCTAATATACTGTTCAAATATTTAATTTCTTTAGTGATACTCTTTTGAGATGTTCTGTCCAGAGTTGATAGTGGTGTATTAAAATCCCCCACTATAATTGTAGATGCATCTATTCTTTCACTTAGTTTTTCCAGCATTTGCCTCATGTATTTAGAGGCGCCCTTGTTAGGAGCATAAATATTTATGATTGTTCGTTCTTCTTGCGAGATTGTCCCTTTCACTAAGATGTAGTATCCTTCTTTGTCTCTCACAATTGTTTCGCATTTAAAGTCTATTTTGTCTGATATTAATATAGCTACTCCTGCCTTTTTTTGGTTATTGTTTGCTTGTAAGATTGTTTTCCAACCATTCACTTTCAGCCTCCATGAATCTCTGGGTCTAAGATGTGTCTCTTGTAGACAGCATATAGATTGGTCATATTTCCTTATCCAATGTCCCAGTCTGAATCTTTTGATAGGTGAGTTTAATCCATTGACATTCAGTGTTATTACTTTCAAGGAATTATTTATGTTAGCCATATTTTGATTGGACTTGTGTTTGTCATATTTTGTTTGTTTGTTTTTTGTTTTGTTTTTTTTTCTTCTCTTTTTGTCCTTTTTGTTGCTCTTACACTCTCCTCCAACTCGGCCTGTCCTGTTTTTTCACTTCTTCCTGCAGAACTCCCTTTAGAATTTCTTGAAGGGGAGGTTTCTTGTTGGCCTACTCTTTCAATTTCTGTTTATCTGTGAATATTTTGAACTCTCCATCATTTTTGAATGCTAGTTTAGCTGGATAGAGTATTGTTGGTTGGAAATTTTTTTCTTTTAGTACCTTGATTATATTATACCTCTGCCTTCTTGCCTCCATGGTTTCAGATGAGAAATCAGCACTTAATCTTACGGAGCTTCCCTTGTATGTGATGGTTTTCTTTTCTCTTGCTGCTTTTAGAATTTTCTCTTTGTCTTGACAGTTGGATAATTTGACAAGTATTTGTCTTGGGGTGGGCCTGTTGGGGTTTATAATGTTTGGGGTGTGCTGTGCTTCTTGGATATGTACATCTGTCTCTTTCAGTAGATTTGGGAAGTTTTCAGCCATAATTTCCTGCAACACTCCTTCTGACCTCTTTCCCTTCTCTTCTCCTTCTGGGATGCCTATAATACGTATGTTTGTGTGTTTTGCATGGTCATTCAGATCCCTAAGTCCTAGCTGGATTTTTTCTATCTTTTTATCGATCAATTCTACTATCTGTTTGATTTCTGATGTACTGTCTTCCACATCATTAGTTCTCTGCTCTGCCTCTTCTAATCTGCTGTTATTTGCTGCGAGTGTATTTTTGATTTCTTGAACTGTGGTGTTCATTCCCATCATATCTGTTATGTTTTTGCGTATGTCTGCAATTTCCCCTCCAAGTGTTGTCTTCATATTGTTAACCTCTTCCTTTACTTCATTAAATTTGTCTGTGATATATGTTCTGAGATCTTTAATTACTTGTGCGAAGTTCTGCTCCCCTTCCTGGTTTTTAGTTTGTTTATTGGATTCAGCCATGTTTTCCTGATTACTGGTTTGGTTTGTAGATTTTTGTTGCTGTCTGGTCATCATTTTATCTTGACGGGTTGAATCAGTTCCTTAGCTTCTTTGTCTAGTCTTGGGGATTAATTAGCTGTTGTTTTTGTGTAAGTGTTATATCTTTTCTTTGTCACTTTGTTCTTCTTATTCTAATTTCTTATTGCTGACTGAGTTCACTTTGAAGGAAAGTATTAGGGCCAGGGAAAGACAATTGTGTAAGAAAGGAAAATGTGTAAAATAGTATTGGTAATAAATGTTAACAGAGCAATAATATGAGATCTGGGAGGATGTATATTAGATTCATGTAAGTTGTGTCGAGTTGTAGCAGTAGGTAGAGTACCTATAATGAGGTAGTTGACTGAATATGGGAGGAATATGGTATGAATTTAAAAACTAGTGTTTTTGTGAGAGAGGGAAAGAGAAAAGAGAGGCAATAGTTTCAAGTGTGGATAAAAGACAGGAAACAAAACAAAGGTATTAGAAATTAAGAGTTAGACAATTTGGGGATCAAAGAAAGAGAGGTGGAATATAGGAGAGACAGTAGATGATGGAAGATATCAAGATGTGAGGGAAAGGGGATAGTGTAGGTAGCCAAAATCAATTCAGAAATGAGGCAACGGAGGATGAGGCAACCCAGCAAATATGAGGTTTTCCCTGCAGCACCTATTGTATAATTAAGATAAAATAAAATAAGAAGAAAATGAGGGATGATAGAAAAGAACAAAAAAAAAAAAAAGAGAGAAGAAAGAAAGAAAAGGGGGGGTGGGTAAAGAAAACAGAACAAGTAAGGAAAAGAAAAGAAGATATAGAACACCAGCAACAGCAACAACAAAAAACCCCTAAATAAATGAAAAAAAAAGACCTTGGTGGATATAATTGGAGAAAAGACTAGGAAATAATGCAATATTAGCAACCAGAACAATAAAAAATAAAAAAATAAAAAATTAAAATTAAAATAAAAAAAAAAAGAACGCAAACATTGAAGGCTAGGACAATCAAGGACCTCAGATGGGCCTCAGGGCATGGTGGATTCAGGGATGGAAAGTCTGTGATATTGCAGACTCAAGAGGTGTGAGTCTCTGGGGTGTGGGCCACCAGGGTTTAGGGGACACAGACCTGGCACCTCAAATCCAGTTAATAGGGAGCCTTGGAGCACCACAGTGCAACACAGCCTTCAGGGATCCCCACAGCTGGGTGCCAGCCCTATGGGAGCGGTCACATCCGCAAACTCTGACCTATGTGTCTGAAACCCGCAATTCTCCCTCTCACTACGGTCTCTTCTGAGGCTGTATCACCAATTCGACTTCAGGACATCTCCTGCCCCTCAAGCCCCTGAAACAGCCAGTTGGGGGTGCCTCTATATTGCAGGCAATTTAAGGATTCTGCAGATCCACAGCCCGGCCTAGGGCACAGGGCTCTAGCCAGAAGCACTATTATTCGTGTCAGAAATCAAAAATTCCCCACCTCGCAAAAAACTCCTGTCTGTCTCACCAAATCGGTTCACGAAGGCCTCCTGCCGTGTTAGCCCCTTAATAGCCCACTCAGGGCTTATGAATTCCCCAGTACCCCAGAGCCTCTAGGAATCACTGCCGCAGTGCCTGTGCCGTGGTTCTGCCCGCCCCAGGGGGGAGCGTCCCACACGCAGCTCCTAACTCCGTGTAAGAGAGCCTCAATTTTATCTTTTACATGAATTTTCTCTGTTACCTTCCCACGAAATCGATGTCCAGATACCTCCTGCCCTGCAAAATCCCAAAACAGCCTGGTCCTGAAGAATTTCTAACGCTGCCCAACCGCTTCTTTGTAGGAGAGACTATCAGGTGCACTCACTCAACCACCATCTTGCCCCGCCCTCTGTATGAATTTAAAAAAAAATTATTCTCTTTTAATCATCTTCAGATATATATTTCAGTGCTGTTGATATGTTCACAATGTTGTGTTACTATACCACCATCCATTACCAAAACATTTCCATCATTCCAAATAGGCACACTGTATAATTTAAACTTCAACTTCAAATTCCCTATCCCCACCCCATCCCTTGAAAACCTATATTCTAGATTCTGACTCTATAAGTTTAGTTACTCTAATTGTTTCAACTCAGTGAGATCATACAATTTTGTTCTTTTGTGTCTGACTTATTTCACTCAGCATGATGGCTTCAAGAGTCATCCATGTTGTTTCATGTATCAGGATTTCATTCCTTTTTAATGAGTGAATAATATTCCATTGTGTATATACTGTATTTTATTTACACATTCATTGAGTAATGGATACTTGATTTTCTTCGATCTTTTGAAAATTGTGAATAATGCCACTATGAACATCAGTATACAAATATTTGTTAAAGTTCCTATGTTCATTTCTTATGGATATATACCTAGGAGTGGGATTGTCAGGTCCTATGGTAATTCTATACTTAGCTTTCTGAGGAACTGCCAAACTGTCTTCCAGGGTGGCTGCACCATTTCACATTGCCACCACTAATGAATGAGCGTTCTTATTTCTCTGCACCTTTCCAACCTTAAAATTGTCCATTTTTAAAGAGCTGCCATATTAATGGGTATGAATGGTACCTCACTGTAGTTTTGATTTACATTTCCCTGATGGCTAATGATGTTGAGCATCTTTTCATGTGCTTTCTCACCATTTGCATAACTTCTTTGGAGAGATATCTGTTCAAGTATTTTGCTCATTTATCATTTAGGTTGTTTGCATTTTTGTTGTTAAGTTGAAGGATTTCCTTTTATATATTGGATATTAATCCTTTATCAGATATGTCGTTTTCAAATATTTTCTCCCATTGTGTAAGATGTCTTTTTTACTTAAAGGAACAAAAGTGTTTTTTAAATTTTATTTTAATGAGATCCTGCGGCGACTTGCTTGGTCGGTAGAGGTGGGATTGCTTTGCCCCACGTTGGGCGCCAGCTGCGACGGCTTGCTCGGTCGGTAGAGGTGGGGTCTGGCTGCGGACGAGGGGTCGGTCCAGCTCTGGACGAGGGGTTGGTCCCTCTTGGGACGAGGGGTCGGTCCCGCTTGGGACGAGGGGTCGGTCCGGCAGCAGACGAGGGATCGGTCTCACAAGGGGTTGCGCGGTTCGGCTGATGGGGTCGCCCGGCGAAGCCGGCGACGAAGGGGTCGCCCGGAGAAGCCGGCGACGAACTGGGGACAAGGGAGGCCAGGCCCTTGTCGGGGGCTCTCAGGACTGGAGGGCGCACGGCAGAAAAACTACCGCGGAGACAAGGTAAACACGCAAGTCCACTTTACTGAGGGAGAGGCAACAGTTTTATAGGGGCTGGGGAAGGCTGATTGGTCGAAGCCACGCCCTGTTCTGATTGGTTGCCGGCGAAAGGTCAGTGGGCGGTACTGGACGGGGGAGGGGTGGTGGTTAGGGATTGGCTGTCGCTGTTGCTGGGGGAAGGGGCAGGGTTTAGGGATTGGTGGCTGCTGTTGCTGGGGTGGAGGGCAGACTTGAGTTTCCCGCCCACGCCTGGCTGTTGCTGCTGTCGGGGGGAGGGAAAAGGGCAGACTGGATTTTTCCGCCCACACCTGGCTGTTGCTGTCGGGGGAGGGGAAAAGGGTAGACTGGAATTTTCTGCCCTGCGCCTGCGCAGGGAGAAAGAAGAAGAAGGGTGCCGCCCCACAGGCATCGTGTGGCGCCATCCGGGAGGAGGGGCGGCCGCGGAAGCATGGCTGCCGAGAAGGGGAGACCCAAGGGCACTCTGCGCCCATGCCAAGCTCCCTTCAGGGGTGGCGGTGAGTCCGACCAGCCACCCCATCATGGGGGCAGCGGAACTAGGCCTACCGCGGCTGCTCCCCTGCCAGGCCAGCAAACCACACTTCAGCCCGAGGGGTGACCGCAAGATCCCATTTATCTATTTTTTGTTGTTGCTGTTTGTGCTTTGGGTATGAAGTCTAAGAAACCATTGTCTAACACAAGTTCCTAAAACAGCTTCCCTATGTTTCCTTCTAGGAATTTAATAGTTCTAGCTGTTTCATTTAGGTCTTTGGTCCATTTTGAGTTGATTTGTATATGTGTGAGGTAGGAGTTCTCCATTTTCTTTTGCATATGAAGATCCAGTTTTCCCAGCACCATTTGTTGAAGAGATTATTCTTTCCCAATTGAGAGCTCTTTTCTGCCTTGTCAGTTGTCCATAAATAAGAAGGTTGATTTGCTTTGAGCTCTCAATTCAATTCTATTGGTCTATATGTCTGTCCTTGAGCCAGTACCATGCTGGCTAACTACTGTGGCTTTGTAATAAGTTTTAAGATCAGGAATTTAAAGTCCTCCAACTTCAATCTTCTCTTCCAAGATGGCTTTAGTTATTTGGGGCCCTTAGCCCTTCCACATAAATTTGATAATTGGCTCTTCCATTTCTGAAAAGAAGGTTGTTGGAATTTTCAGTGGAATTGTATTGAACCTGTAAATAGCTTTGAGTAGGGTTGACATTTAAAAAATTTTTTTATTTGTCTTTATTTATTTTTTTAATGTTACATTAAAAAAAATGAGGTCCCCATATTGCCCCCAGCCCCCTCACCCCACTCCTCCCTCCATAACAACAACCTCCTCCAACATCATGAGACATTCAGTGCACTTGGTGAATACATCTCTGAGGGTTGACATTTTAATGATATGTAGCCTCCCAATTCATGAACAGAGAATATACTTCCATTTATTTAGGTCTTCTTTAAATTCTTTTAACAATAGTTTGTTGTTTTCTGTGTGCAAGTCCTTTATATCCTTGATTAGAATTATTCCTAGGTATTTGATTCTTTTATTTGCTATTGTGAATGGAATTTTTTCCCTTGATTTCTTCTTTCTGTTATTCATTGCTTGCATGTAGAAACACTACTGATTTTTGGGTGTTGATCTTGTATCCCACCACTTTGCTGAATTAATTTATTAGCTCTAGAGCTTTGTTGTGGATTTTTCAGGATTTTCTATATAGAGAACCGTATCATCTGCAAATAGGGAAAGTTTTACTTCTTCCTTTATAATTTGGATATCTTTTATTTCTCTTACCTAATTACTCTGGCTAGAACTTCCAGTACAAAGTTGAGTAACAGTGGTGACAAGTGGGCATCCTTGTCTTATTCCTGATCTTAGAGAGAATGTTTCCATTCTTTCACTGTTAATTATGATGTTAGCTGTGGAGTTTTCATAGACACCCTTTATCTTATTGAGGACGTTTTCTTCTATTCCTAGTGTTCTAAATGTTTTTTATCAAGAAAGTGGGCTGTATTTTGTCAAATGCCTTTTTCCTTTGATTAATATGATCATGTGGTAGATAAATCCCACTTAATTGTGGTGTATAATTCTTTTAATATGCTGTTGGATTTGATCTGCTAGTATTTTATTGAGGATTTTTGCATCTATAGTCATAAGTGACATTAGTCTGCAGTTTTCTTTTCTTGTGGTATCTATATCCAGCTTTGTATGAGGGTGATTTTGGCCTTGTAGAATTAGTTAGAGAGTGCTCCCTTCTCTTCAATTTTTTTTTTTTTTTTGGAAGCATCTGTGCATGTTGGAATTAATTCTTGGAATATTTGGTAGAAATCTCCTGTGAAGCCATCTGGTCCTGAGCTTTTCTTCATGGGAAGGTTTCTGATTACTGATTCAATCTCTTTACTAGTAATTGGTTTGTTGAGATCTTCTATTTTTTCTTGAGTCAACATAAGTAGTTTGTATGTTTCTAAGAATTTGTTAGTTTCATCTGGGTTATCTAATTTATTGTCATAGTGTTGGTCATTGCAACTGCCTGTAGTCCTTTTTATTTCAGTGGGGTAGTAGTAATGTCCCCCTTTTCATTTCTGGTTTCAGTTATTTGTATCCCTCTCCTTTTTTCTTTGTTAGTCTAGCTAAAGTTGCATTCATTTTATTGCTCTTTTCAACCAACTTTTAGTTTTGTTGATTCTATTTTTTTTTGTTGTTTGTTTATTCTCTGTTTCATTTATCTCTGCTCTAATCTTTATTATTTCCTTCCTTCTGCTTGTTTTGTGTATAGTTTGTTCTTTTTTTTTCTAGTTCCTCCAGTTTTGAGGTTAAGTCTCTGATGTGAAGTCTTTCTTCTTATTTAATGAAAGAATTTAGAGCTATAAATTTCCCACTCAGCACTGCCTGTGTGACATCCCATAAGTTGTGTATGCTGTATTTTCATTTTCACTTATCTCAAGATATTTCCTAATTTTGTTTTTGATTTCCTCTTTCACTTATTGATTATTTGAGTATGTTGTTTAATTTCCACATATTTGTAATTTTCTATTTCTCCCTCTGTTACTATTTCTAGTTTCATTCTGCTAAGGTGGGAAAATATATATTTTATTATTTCAATCTTTTTTAATTTATTAAGACTTACTTTGTAACCCAACATAAGGTCTATCTTGGAGAATGATCCACGTACACTCAAGAAGAATGTGTATTTTATTGCTCTTGGGTGAAGTGTTCTATGTTGGTTAAGTCTAGTTGGTTTAGTGTATCATTCAAGTAATGTACTTCCTTTTTGATCTTCTGACTAGAAATGCTATCCATTATTGAGAATGATGCATTAAAGTCTGCTACTATTAATGTAGAACCATCAATTTATTCCTTCAAACCTGTCAGTATTTGCTTCATAAATTTTGGGGCTCTGCTGCTAGTTGCATATATATTTATAATTGTTATTTCTTCCTGCTGAATTGTCCTTTTATTAGTATGTAATGACCATCTTTGTTCTTTGTAACAGTTTTTAACTTAGTCTATTTTATCTGATATTACTATAGCCCTCTGCTGTCTTTTGCTTACTACTTGCATTTTATGTTTTTTCTCATCCTTTCACCATGAACCTACCTGGTATGTTTCTTGCAGACAGCGCATTGTTGGGTCAAGCATATTGTTTTATCTATTCTGCCAATCTCTGCCAGAATCTGATGCTGACAGGCCTTTGTCCCAGACTGTCTGCCTCTATAGTTTTTATACTCCTTTTGTTATCTCTTAGTGCTTTTACCTGGAGGGCAAATTCTGAGAGGAGGGTTACCCTGGGGAGGATTTTCCCAGTTTGGTCTTTTCCAGCCAAAACAGAGGCACAGACCATCTCCAGAGTGCCCTGTGGAGGAGCTGAGGAAGGGTGCCAAAAATTTCTCTGATGGCTCCCCAAAGCTGAACTTTCTTAGCCTACCCAGCAAATGGAGACCCTCAGCTAACTTTCCCCTACAGACTTGAGGAAGCCCTTTGTCTGGTGTACGTTGAATCAATAGCTGCCCTCAAAGGCAGGGCTTAGCTATCTGAATTCACTAATCAAAAGCCGGGTTGACTGATCAGCCATGCACACCCCTGTTCTTGGAGAAAAGGATTTTTATGTCCTTTCCATCACCAGCTGCTAGCCAGGAACTAGATCCCATGGCAGCTTGCTGTGAATGGGGAGTGGGTCCAGTATGTAGGGAGAGCAATTTACAGTTTGTTATTTATCAGCCTTTTCCTCATATTCTTCCCTGTATGCTGTAAAGTATTCGTATGGCCTCTGGAGTTTCAAAATAGTTGTTTCAGAAAATCCCTGCTTGTTGTTTTGGTGGAAGGACTGAGTCCTGGAACTCCCTACTCTGCCATGTTCCCCAGAAGTTGCTACAATTGTAATGCCTTCTTTTACTTCCTTTAATTATTTCAACTCTGTATTCGTCAGCCAAAGAAGTGCTGATGCAAAGTACCAGAAATCTGTTGGCTTTTATAAAGGGTATTTATTTAGGGTAGAAGCTTACAGTGTAAGTTATTTCCCTCACCCAAGTCTGTTGCCACATGTTGGAGCAAGATGGCCACTGAATTCTGCAAAGGTCAAGCCTTTTTCTTCCTCTTCAGACTCCCAGCCTTTTCCAATATCAGCTGTAGGCTGGGATAAGCCTTCTCTCTCTCCTGGGGCTCATTCCCCTCTAGGCTCAGCTGCTCTGTTCTTTCTACCAGGTCAGCTGTAGACTCTCAGGCTCTCTCTCTCTCTCTTCCTGGAGCCTCTGCCATGTCTCTGGAGCCATCTCTGTTCCTCTGTGTTCTTCTTCTGTATGTTTACTTCCTGGGGCTCCAGCATCCAAAACTTCCAACTGTGTCATTTTTTTCTATGAGTCTCCACCCACCAAGAGGGCAGGGACTCAACATCCTCATAAGGTGGCCTAATCAAAGCCTTAATACAATGTAATATACCCAGAGGAACAGACCAGTTTACAAATATAATCCAAAATCTATTTTTGGAATTCATTAAAAAAAAAAACAACAACAAATTGCTACATACTCCTAGGAATGAAGTTTTTGACAAAAAGAATATAGTCGTAGTTGGGATGTATTATGTTAATAGTCAATAACACTGAAAAAGTGCTCACAAAATACTGATGGCTAGTTCTTATTCATGTACATCATTCATGTCCAAAGAGCCAGGAGTTAGCCAGCTGCAGCACCTGACAACACTCTTCTCTTGGGAGGAGAAAATGATCTCAGGGTTCCCATCACTGAAAAAAAAAAATCTGCACCAAAATAAACAAAATAAACTTTAGTTTAAAAATCATGACTTTCTGGGCTATTTGATAGAGAAGAAGGAAAAAAAAAAACCACAGCAGGAAAAAATGAAGCAAAACTGACCAGTTAGAGCCAAGTGGTCTAATGGTACCAATTGCCAATTTATATTAATAAATTATATTAATAAATTGTTTTAAATGCCCAACTTTATGAATTGACTATTTTTTTCATATCTCCAGCATATGAGTAGAGCCCAGGTTGTTTATATTGAGAAGTCACTCCTCCAGTCATTAAAAGGGATGGCCCTTCAGAGGAAAGTAACAAAATGAGAGAGAGAAAGGCAAGCTATGGCTCTCTCTTGGTGGCCTGCCACAGTCATGAGAGAAGACTGTGAGGTGAAGGACACAGATGCTCCTCAAGAACTTTGCAATGAACTGATACTCTGCATCTGCTTCTAGCCTGCTTTTCTTTTGATGCTATTTTGTCTCTTTCTTTCTATTATACCCTTTAGCTTGTAACCACAGGATTTGTTTTCCATCAACATCCTGACTTTGGGTTTTCAATTACTTATTTACTTCTGTCATTATGTCAACTTAGTTATTCTGAATGTTATCACCAAAAAATATATGAAGGTTGTGCAAAATTTAAGGACTGTAGGGTAAGTTAGTTGCTTCTAACTGTACTGAATAGCTTTAAGGAAAGGAATAAGTGGGTTAATCTTCTAAATTCTCAGCTCATAGAAAAGAGAAAATCATGGAATATCTATAACTATGGATAAAAGATATTTCTTTCACCAAAAGTACCTGCAAATATTAATTTCTGGGTCAGTTAATTATATCAATTGAATTCATAGCCATGCTAGGACTCTCTTTAAATTTTTTATTATTAATTTTTAAAATTTGCATAGTTGTAAGCTTACAAAAGAATTATGCATGATGTGCAGAATTCCCATACATCACCCCAACACCTTACATTGTTGTCAAACATTTACTAAAGATTATGAAAGAATATGGTCAGACTATTACCACTATGGTCCATAGCATATACTTCCTGTATTTTTCCATACACTCCCCATTAGTAACACTACATATCAGTATTGTACATTTGTTACAGTTCATCAAAGAACACTCTTATATTTGTACTCTTACAATAGTCCACCTTCCACCACATGGTTCCTGTGTTATACAGTCTCATGCTTTGTATAATCTATGCAAAGTGTACAATCAGTGGTTCTCACTTTCATCACAGAGTTGTGCAGTCATTGCCCCAGTAAACCTTTGAACAATCAGTCTCTTACAAGAAAGTAGGGGAAACACTCTTGGAAAGAATTTCAAAATTGGAATGGGAACTTATGAGAGAATTTGGGTAAGTCAGAGTGCTTACTCCCCTTATAAGAGACAGGGATCAGTTTAGTTTTCACATAAACGTAATATAAAGCAGAGAGAAAGAAAATATTAATTAACGTAACCTGGCAGCCTACAGCCTCAGTCTCCCACTCCCAGGTTAACCAGGAACAAAGGAAGCCAGCTTAAGCAGTCCTATGGCCAGTAAAAAGGATGCACAAGAAAGAGCTTATCAATACCAATTCAGCACTAAATTCCTTACCTTATTTGGCAAAAGGAGCAGGTAAAAGCCAAAATGGTTGGAATGTGATGGGCGAAACAGTTAATCAAAAACTGGGATACTTGTGCGGGAAAGTTAGATCTCTAGGATATGCTATAACCTCTGAAGTACCCAATCTATAGAGAAACAGAGGAATGGCTTGTGTGCTAGGCTTAGGGGTATAAATTGTGTTATTTTCCTTTGTTTGGGGCACCAGCCACACTTTCTGGTTGTGCGCCCCTTCTTATAAGATTGAGAATAAATTCTTCTCTTCTTTACAATTGGGTGAGCCTTATTTTCTTCCAGAAGAAGATTTCTTTCTTCCACCCTGAGTCTCCCTCAAGGGGAAGTACCACCTGCTCCTCTCTTTGAGCAGGTTACTCACTCCTTGTGTAAATACCCTGTGATTATCTCACCTCATTTATCTTGCAAGGGGAAGGCAAGTCTCCTGCCACATTTCCAATACTTCCAGTTGTCTCCAGACCCTTACCTGGAATTGGATCCCTGGAAGCCAAAGGTAGGCATAAATGAAGCCAAACTCAAGAAACAAAGACCTATATACCAAAAGAATTACAAGATTTTGGGTAATGAATACTGATGAAAAAGAGAAAGGAGAATATGTATAGTAATAGTTTTAAAGTGACAAAGCAAAGAATAAAGAATTTAAAGTTGGACTAAACTGATCAATATCAGTGCACTTACTACAGTTTCTGAATTAATGTTTGAACAAAGTAGAATGGTATGTTTACTTGGTTAGTTAACTGAAATCTGGACCAGCAATGACTTCTATGGACACTGACCTAAGGCCTTCTCTGATGATCGCCTGAATCAGCAGGTAAACAAGATGACCAACCCTGAGGATGTATACCTCCTCCCTCTGCCAGTCCAGGGCTTGCTCAATGGGCCAATTAAAAATGTAGCTAAGTCAGACAGAGTCAGAGTCTGTGCTTGCAACTGAAAACTCTGATACTACTATGCATTTTTTATTTAAAAACATTAAACTCCAGATAAATAAAGCTCTTTATCTGAAGAATATTTAGAATCTGCCTTAATAATCAAGAATTATTTCTATATACTACTGTATTCAGTCTTTTTTTAGTAATTCAAAAAGGAAATGACTATGACTATGTAACTTTTGAGTCCAGTTTAAAACATTGAATTTCTATGTTCCTGAAATCTCTACCACACACTTTTATTTTACCCCCCCCCCCCCCCCACTCTGTGACTTCTTGCATGCTGTCTGCTCTCTGTGTCCATTTGCTGTACGGTCGTCTGTGTCTGTATTTTATTTATTTTTATTTCCCCTACCCCCTTGCGGCTTGCTTACTGTCTGCTCTGTGTTCATTTGCTGTGGGCTCTTCTGTGTTCTCACTTGTCTCCCTTTCGTTGTTGTGTCACCTTGCTGGTCAGCTCTCTGCAGCGTCTGCAGGCCGGGCGGCGCTCTGCAGCATGCAGGCGAGCCTGCCTTCACAAGGAGACCCAGGAACATGAACCCAGGGCCTCCCATAGGGTAGACGGGAGCTTATCTGATTGAGCCACAGCCACTTCCCTCTACCACACACTTTTAAAAAAATTGATTATTAACGGACTAGGAGGGCACAAGTCTATCATGCTGACTCAATTCTTTCTGTTTCAGTCAATATGTTTATTCAGAGATTCCCAGTATGTAAATTTGGAGAAAGAAAATGAGTAAACATTAAGATTCCAAAGTTCTTGAACTTGCTAGTTTATATTTGTCTTGCAAATGGGTATCTTAACATATGTCTCCTTAATGTGTATTACTAAACAATAACTGCAAAATCAAAGAATAGATCATATATTTCAGTGAAAGGCAAACAGATAAAAAATGATTAAGATTCGGAGTAATATGGCTTGTGAATCAATTCAAACTTATTCTATAGCCAAGTATGCCTAGTTCCCTGGAGAGCCGATTGAGAGGTATAAACCCTGTAGGCTTTGGATATTCAGGGAGGATGCAAACTAAATGTGTTAATTAAAGCTTACCTGGAATGTGAGGAATATGTGTTAATTCAAGGTTACCTGGAGGATATAACACATATGATACTCAGATAAAATACTTAAAGAAACTAATAGAAAGTCCTTTTGCATATAAGCACCATTTGACTCCCTATTCCTACATCCTCTGTATAAAAGGAACCCAAAAATCTTACTCAGGGCTCAGTTTTTATTAGGACAGGAGTCCACTGAGTCCAGCTGGTTGTAATAAATCTTCCTTCTCAGAATTCTCACTTCCTGACCTTCAATACCATGTACACCTGATTTCCTTCAGCTACAACAGGAGAACATTTTTTCCCTGGACAAATGGAGACTTTTGTCTCCATACAGTGAACGCATGTAATGATTAAGTTCATGTGTAAACCTGGCCAGGTTGTGGTATCCAGTTGTTTGGCCAAGTAAGTACTGGATTGATTGCTACTGTGAGGGTATTTTCTGGATTTAAATAATTAGTCAGTTGATTTCACCTATGCCTGATTACATCTACAACTGACAAAGGAAATTGCCTTCAGCAACAAGAGAAGCTCATCCAATCATTAGAAGGCCTTAAAGAAAGAACAGGATTTCAGCAGTCAGAAAAGAGATTCCTATCTCTGCTTCAACTAGCTATCTTCTTCCAGGGAATTACAGAATTCAGACTTGCCAATCTCCATGATTATGTGAGACAATTTCTATAATAAATCTCTCTCTCTCTCTCTCTCTCTCTCTCTCTCTCTCTCTCTCTCTCTCTCTCTCTCTCTCTCCACACACACACATACACACACACATCCTGTGGGTTCTATTTCTCTGGAGAACCCTCACTTATACAAGCATATTCTTTTTTATTTAATTCAGTCGAGGTTACTTTTTTATGATATTAGAGTGATAGAGGACCTACAGAGAAAAATTATAAAAATTTCTCTGTCAACTATATACTTATATGAGATATAAAAAGAATATGAATGAAATTATCCTATTGATAGTGACATTTTATAATAAAAATCTTCAGAAAATGATGGATTAACTTTATGCACTATGCTAGAATTATTTGACCTCCCTTAAACTGAGACTTTCAAGGACTTTGAATGCTAGACAGAAAGCCATTTACTTTCCCTAGATGCTTTATAAGTCTTCCCTTTAAACCAAACTTGGATTCAATGTTCAAGGTGGTTATTGATTAGTAATTCAAAACAGGAAGGTCTTAGACTCTAACAGAAGTAAGGTAACTATATACATACATTTCACACAAGGCATCCCATGTCAGAACCCACAAGCATTCTGAATTCTGCCTTTAAATAAGCCTGACTACTCTAGAAACTAACTGACTTAGAAGAACATGTAAAAATTTACCTTTCATGGTAACTCTAATAAGAACTATTATTTCATTATTATTTCAAATCATCTTTAACTGCAAAATAACATAGCTAGGTATGACTGCGTATAATATTTTCTTTTGTGCCTATTTTCACAGTTCATTAAATGCTTGTGCAATTTGTGGCTATTGCAGTAGATTGTGGAATTTAAAACTTCCTCCTTTTGCAAGTCCGGACTGGATGATTTTCTACAATCAGGCTATTTCTGTCCTATATGGATATGTTGGGGATTGAATCATGTCCCACCAAAAAGGCAGGTTCAGGTCTCAACCCGTAGTCCTGTGGGTGTGAACCCATTTGTAAATAGGTCCTTTGAAGATTGTGCCCAAATTGGATGAAGGGGGGCATTAATTCAATACGGCCAAAATCCTTATAGCAAAGAACATTGAATGCAGAAAGAGAAAACATGGGGATCTGGAAACCCACTAGAAGCTGGAAGTCAGGAGAACCCAAAAGAAAAGAGAGAAGATGCTGCCATGCACATTGCCATGTGATGGTGATGTGGGCTATGGGTGGGAGGCTCTTTGTCTCTTCAGAGATAACCTAAACTATCTGTGACTTGTGGGTGTAGAATGATAAAAGGCTGCAGTCCTGCCCTTGGTGAGCAGGAAACAGTTTAACAATGCAAGGTCTATAAACTTTAAGTATTCAGGGGAAATGCAAACCAAATAGCTAAAAGCTTATGAATGCCTGAGGTCCATGCTAAAAGCTTACCTAAGATGTGGAAATATATGCTAATTCAAGCCTATTGAGAACTGAAACAAAAGGACCATTTGGCCTTTCCTCCTTGTATAAAAGGGACTAAAAAAATCATGTTCAGGGCTCAGGATTGAAGCAGAAAGTTCCCGAGTCCGGCCGGCCGTCAATAAACCATTTTTCCTTCTCAAAATTATTCCTGGGTCCTGGCCTCTCTATACTCAAATAATTGAACTTCTCTCAAATTCTAAAACAATGGAAAAGTCAAGGATTGCCAGCCAGCCAGAAGAAACCAACTCTAGGAAAAAGCAAGCCTTCTAGTCTCTGAAACCATGAGCCAGCAAATTCCTGTTGCAAAGCTGACTCAATGCATAGTATTTGTTTTATCAGTTAGGAAACTAATGGAAGATGACTCAATATGCACAATCATACTTTGAGTTTTGCATTTATAACTTCCAGGGAAAATCCTAACAGGCAATGAGATGTGGATTAACAAACATGGTGTGTAGTTGAGAGTTTCCAGATGTCACTTGGGGAGTACATGGCATTCCTTGAGCAATAGCAGCAGGACAAATCAGGGTTAAATTGTGTTAATAATGATCATCAGTAGAGGTTAATAGAACCCAGATAGTGTTTAACATGGAACAAAAAAGAATTCAATACTGAAATACAATTTTGCATCTTGTCAGCTATTTAATAACCCTAGGAGGGATGAAATTCTTTCCACTGAAAAATACTTCTGACACTCTGTTTCTGCATTGGAAATCTTTAGAAAATGCTGAGTATTGTGCAACATCAGTGGTACATTATTTATTTTTATTGACTGCTATAGACGTATATGCCTCTGAGTTTTGCAACACTACCTAGAAGCAGTTATTTAAGTATTTATTTTGGTCACCGTGCTTTCTTTTTTTCACCATATACCTACAATGCTGATAAAATGTTCTCTATCATCCTGAAAAGAGGTGGACATTCTTCTACCTAGAGGAAAATAATTTCTTGAGGGCTAGTAGTAATGCGACATAGCATGTGATTAAATAAGCATTTTGTAGAATCCATCTTTCCCCTAATGATGTGGGCTATGGGTGGAAGGCTCTTTGTCTCTTCAGAGATAACCTAAGCTGTTTGACTTGTGGGTGTGGAACGGTAAGAGGTTGCAGTCCTGCCCTTAGTGACAATGGCAACGACTCCAGTCCCAGGAAACAGTTTAACAATGCAAGGGCTATAAACTTTAAGTATTTAGGGGAAATGCAAACCAAATATGCTAAAAGCTTATCTAGAATGTCTGGAGTCCATGCTAAAAGCTTACCTAAGATGTGGAAGATATATATGCTAATTGAAGCCTATTGAGAACTGAAACAAAGGTACCATTTGGCCTTTCCTCTCTGTATAAGACATTTGAAAATCTTGTTCAGGGCTCAGGATGCAAACAGAAAGCTCCCGAGGCCGGCCAGCCATCAATAAACCATTTTTCCTTCTCAAAATCACTCCTGAGTCCTGGCCTCTCTATATGCAAATAATTGAACCTCTCTCAAATTCTACAGCACTAATGAATGCAGAAAATTAGGCACTTGAACAACCAGTCACAAATCGTGATCTGTGAAGCTATCATCATGTACATACGCTAAAGACTTTTCCTGTTTAAGATCAATCCCTTTTGGCCTCATCTCCTACTGCTTTCTCAGGGGCTTTGCTCTATTAATTATCCCTCTTACTGTCTCTTTCCTCAATCTTTGCTTCTTCATTGACTTTCCTTTCCTTTCTCCTTTTAGCCTAGAAACATGCTCAATCTTGCTCACCCTAAAAATTTAAAATAAGAACTTTCCCTGGAGAGGAAATTACAGGAGTAGGAAGCTCCAGGAAACAGTCCTTCCACAAGAACAACTACTAAACAAGCAAAAACTGTCTGAATCACCTATTTTGGAACTCAAGAGTCCAGTAGAACACTGTGCAGCATCCAGGGAAGAGCAGGAGGAAAGGTTTGGTAAATTGTGGTAAATGGTTACTGATGCCCATCTCCCAGTCTTGTTGCTGGCAGCAGTGAGGTATTCAAACTCAGCACCTGGTGCAATGTGCAGGTGCCAGGATGGAACATAAACACCTAGTTCCACAAGATCAGGGTGTCTGATCCCATCTCTGATCACTGCTTTTGATTAGCTACTTCAGATTCTTGAGGAATCAGCTCTGAGTGTGGCCATTTTTAACCCACCCTGAACCAAGGCAGTGGAGGAAACTTAAAGACAGTATGCTTCCTTATAGCTGGAGAAGACAGTTGATGAGCAGCATTTGCTGGGTAGCTGCTGAGTCAAGAAAGTGCAGCTTTGAGGAGCCATGAGAGAAGCTCCTGGCACACTTCCTGGTCCTCCCTCAACCCCTCCCCAGGGCAATTTGAAGCCTACTACCTCCCTCAGTAGGTCCCGGGCTTTGTCCCAGCTGGTAAAAACTAATTTAAGAAACTCCTTAGCTGTGTGACCCCTCCCCAAATTTTCCCTCCAGGAAGAACAACTTGAGACCAGGAAAGCAGAGTAGGAAACAAAATTGAGTTGGGTGAGCTGGGGCAAAGGCTTACTTGTTTTAAGTCCTAAGTGGAACAGCCTGGAGCAAGAGAAGGTCTGTTTCCTGGGAAACAGAGAAGGCATTCAAATTCCTATAAATAGGGTAATTCTTAAGGCCACTAACACATCAGAACAGGACAAGACACAGGCACAGAAGAAAAGGGAGGAACTACACTTTGAGCTGACGTTCTTGAATCACGAGCTGGGTACAAACTAAAGAAATGGACATCATAGGGGATAAATCCCAGAGTTAATATTATAAAATGTTAAAAGGTAGGTATGCAAAAAACTATTGAATAGAAACAGAAAATGATGGCCCAACGAAAGAAAGAGGATAAAAATCCAGAAAACATCAGCAAAAAGAACCAGAATATGGACATATAAGAAAAAGATTTTTAAAAAATGAACTTCAGTATGCTAAAGGAGATGAAGGAAAATACAGAGAAGGAATTACAGAATATCAGGAAAATAATGAATGAGCAATATCAGAATCTTAGTAAAGAGATAAATACAGGTATGTTAAAAAGGAACTAAACAGAACTACTGGAGTTGAAGACCATAATAACTGAAATGAAAAATTCCCAGGAGGGTTTCAATAGCAGGTTGGAGCTAGAAGAAGAAAGAATCCATAAACTCTCAGACAAGACAATTGAAATGGAACAGAAAGAAAAGAAAAGAAAGCAAACAGAGCCAAGAGACCTGAGAGACACCTTCAAGCACACCAATATGTGCAGTATGGGAGTCCCAGAAGGAGAAGAAAGAGAGAAAAGGACAAAAGGAATGTTCAAAGAAATAATAGCAGAATGGCAGAAAATTTCCAAAAGTAGGCAAAAAACATGAATATATACATTAAAAAAAACCAGAGAAGACCAAACAGGATAAACTTGAAGTGAAATTTGCCCCAACACATACTGCTTACTCTGTCAAATGCAAAGAAAGGACAAGGAAAGTGTACTGAAAACTGAAAATGAAAAGAAACCTGTTATATGCAATAGAGTACCGGGTAGATTAAGCACTGATTCCTCATCAAAAACTGTGGAGGCAAGAAAGCAGTGGTTTGAAATATTTAAAGTACTGAGAGAAAGTAATTGTTAACGAAAATTTTTAAATCCAGTAAGACTTTCTTTCAAAAATGAGGGTGAGATTAAGACATTCTCAGATAAACAAAAGCTGAGGGCATTCATACAAGTAGACCTGCCCTAGAAGCATACTACAGAGTTCATCAAACTGAAAGAATGCTAAACAAGTGGTTCAAAGTGGCATGGAGAATTAAAGAACATAAGTAAAGATAACCATATGGGCAATTATAAATGCCAGTACTATTGTATTTTTTCGTATGTAACTGTGCTTCTTAATCCTTACAGGTGCAAAAAAATGTAATAAGTTTATTGGTATTGGACATACAGTGTACAAAGATATAATTTGTAACAAGTACAAAAAATGGTGGTGGGATAGAGGGGTATAAGAACTGTGTATGTGTATGCTATGAAGTGAAGTTGCTATCAAATAAAAAATGATTTCTATGTATTTGGAATGTTAAATGTTAATCCCATAGTAACCAAGAAGAAACTATATGAAAAATAAGTTGAGAAAGAAATGAGAAGGAATGCAATATGGTACAATACAAAGAATCAAATAAATACGAAAATAGGCATTAATAGAAGAATTGAGGAACAAAAATGGTATAAGACTTACAAAGACTAAGCAAAATGACAGAAGAAAGTTGCCAACTTTAAGAGTAGTTACTTTAAATGGAAATGCATTAAACTCTCCAGTCAAAGAAAAATATTGGCAGAATGAATAAAAAACATGACTCAACTGTATGCTATTTAAAAGAGACTCGCCTTAAATTCAAAGACACAATTAGATTGAAAGTGAAAAGATGGTGTGGCAGTTTGATATTGTTTATGAATTCCAAAATAGATACTGGATTATGTTTATAAATTGGTCTGTCCCTTCAGGAATATTAATTATATTGGTTTCAGAAGTTTCACTTTCACTTCATTAAATAATGATTAAGTCTTCGATTGGGCCATGGGGAATGTGGAATCCCCACCACCTTGGTGGGCAGGGACTCACAGAGAAAAGACATGGCAGAAAACAGAGTGGGGGGTTTTGAGCTGGAGCCCAGGAAGTAAACACACAGGAGAAGAACTTAGAGAAATACAGACAGCTCCACAGACATGGCATAAGCCCTGAGAAGAGAGATGAGCCATTCACCTGATAATCTACAGCTGACCTTATGGAGAGAAGCAAGACTGAGCCCAGAGAGAATTGAGCCCCAGGGAGAGAGACAAAGCCTAGAAAGCCTGATAGCCTACATCTGGAGATTTGGAAGAAGCTGGGACCAGGAACCTTAAGAGGAAGACAAAGGCTGAATGTCAGCAGCCATCTTGCCCCAACATGTGGCAAAAAACTTTGCTGAGGGAGGTAACTTAAGTTTTATGGCCTGATAACTGTAAGCTTCTACCCCAGATAAATACCCTTTATAAAACCCAACAGATTCCTGGTATTTTGCATCAGCACCCCTTTGGTTGACTAATACAGATAGGAAAAAATATTCTATGGAAGTGGTAACCAAAAGAGAGCTTGGGGGAAGCGGACTTGGCCCAATGGTTAGGGCGTCCGTCTACCACATGGGAGGTCCCTGGTTCAAACTCTGGGCCTCCTTGACCCATGTGGAGCTGGCCCACCTGCAGTGCTGACATGTGCAAGGAGTGCCGTGCCACGCAGGGGTGTCCCATGCGTAGGGGAGCCCCACACACAAGGAGTACGCCCCGTAAGGAGAGCTGCCCAGTGTGAAAGAAAGTGCAGCCTGCCCAGGAATGGCACTGCACACACGGAAAGCTGACACAACAAGATGATGCAACAAAAAGAAACACAGATTCCCATGCTGCTGACAACAACAGAAGTGAACCAAGAAGAACATGCAGCAAATAGACACAGAGAACAGACAACTGAGGCGGGGCAGGGGGGGAAGGGGAGAGAAATGAATGAATAAATCTTTAAAAAAAAAAGAGAGCTTGGGTAGCAATATTAATATCAGATAAATTAGACTTTAAGTAAAAAACTGTTATGAGGGCCAAAGAAAGTTATTATGTACTGATAGAGACATTAATTCAATAAGAAATAGGATAACTATAAATACATATGCACCTAATAGCAGAGCCCCAAAATATATTGAGCAAATATTGACAGATATGAATGGAGAAATTGATGGTTCTACATTAAAAGTAGCAGACTTTTATACACCCCTTCCAATAATGGATAGAACATTTAGACAGGAGACCAATAAGGAAATACAAGACTTGAACAATACTCTAAACCAACCAGACCTAACTGACGTGTATAGAATACTTCAACCAACAACAACAGAATACACATTCTTCTTGAGTTCACATGGATCATTCTCCAGGATGGACTATGTGTTGGGTCACAAAACATATCTCAATAAATTAAAAAATATTGAAATCATGCAATATATATTCTTCTACCACAATGGAATGAAGCTAGTAATCAAAAATAGAGCAAGAAATGGAAAATTCATAAATGTAAGGAAATTAAACCATGCACTCTTAAACAACCAATGGATTAAACAGAAATCAAATGGGAAATTAGGAAATAACTTGAGATGAATGAAAATAAAAACGCAACATCCCAAAACATATGGAATGTAACACAGGAAGTGCTAAAGGGAAATTTACAGCTCTAAATACTTCCATTAAAGAAGAAAGGAGTTGAATCAAAGAGATAACCTCAGAATTGTAGGAACTAGAAAAAGTGCAAACTAAACTAAAAGCAAACAGAAGGAAGGAAATAACATGGATTAGAGTGGACATAAATGAAATAGAGAATTAAAAAAACACAATAGAGAGGATCAACAAAACCAAAACTTGGTCCTTTGAAAAGATCAATAAAATTGGCAAAAGTTTAGGTGATTGATGAGGAAAAAAAGAGAGGATAAAAACAAATATAATCAGAAAAGGAAAAGAGGCCATTACCACCAACTGCACAGAAATGAAAAGAATTAGAAGATACTATGAAAAACTGTATACCAACAAATTAGATAACCTAGAGGAAATGGAAAATTCCTAGAAATATATGAGCCACCAACACTGACTCAAAAAGAAATAGAAGATCACAATAAACAAATAACTAGTAAAAAGACTGAATCAGTAATTTAAAAATTCCCAAAAAGAAAAGTCCAGGACCAAATGACTTCACAGGGGCATTTACCAGACACGTAGGGCTCCACTGTCTCACAAAAACAACAGAGGAATGGAAGAAAGCTGTCCAAGGGAGCTGCATCGGGAATCTGCAGACCAGGAGAGTGCTATTTCTCATCCAGGAGGGAAACAGAGAGACAAAGAACCATGAGTTACTCACTTCTGCTGCTGGGAATGGCAAACATCCCCACTCTCAAGGAAATAGCTTTAGTAGAAACCCCTGGCACACTGCAGCCAACTGAGAGGGGAGAAGGTCCTCTTCTCTGGAAGGAAGAGGGGTCTGGAAGAGGGTAGAGAGTGGTTTCTCTTCAATGAGGTTGGCCAGCTAAGCCTGCTTTGAGTCTCTGCTGTAGCCAGCCCAGCAAGTGGAGGTGAAAGAGACCCATCTCTGGGGAAACTGAAAGGCAAGTGGGTGATGGACTGGCACTCAGCAAAATCAGAGAGAGTGATGTGTAAGGGGAAGGAGAGAGAGGGTGGGTGGAACAGAGGGAGGGAAATGCAGCCAGCACTTAAGTGGCACCAGGGAGAGGGGAAGGGAGGATCAGATCAGGCAGGCTGTCCCACCGCCCTACCTGGGAGAGAGAGGAACTAAGTGAGTGAGGGGGCAGACTGACAGGTGCTGAATAGCCAGGAGAGAAGGAATCCAAGAGAGAAGGAAATTAGGAAATATAGCAGGCAAATAGAGGCTCAGGAGAGAGAGATAAATTTTCAGAAGCCTATCTAACCTATAGAGAGCATCCTCTCTTGGTTGAGAGGTTGGTTAGTAGAGCATCATCTAGCTTGGTTGATGAATGCTTGCCTCACATACACTAGGTCCCCGGTTCAATCCCTAGTGCCCCCTAAGTAAAGAGATCTAGAGAGTGATCCAGCTGCCACCTTGTGCTAGGAAATTTATAGACGAGATTTTTTTCTTTAGGATTTTTGATCTGTTATTTTATATATATATAATATATATATAATTATTTATTTATTTTATTCACTAAAACCAGATACTTTACCTGTGGAGGATGAGGTGCAGGGTAATTGACTGATGAGCACTGGCAACCTGAGATGGTTCCTAGTGACCTAGTGGCCTAGAAAGAAACCTTTTTTCCCCTGGGTTGTTTGTTGTTTTTTAGTTTTCATTGTTTCTTTTTTTTCCCTTTTATTCTTTTTTCCCCTTAATTCCTTTATTTCTTTTCTTTCTTTCATTCCCCCCTCTTCCACTGCTTTTCTTACATTCCACCTTCTCTTTTTTGCTCTTCAAATATATTTCTTTTCTCTTTCCACCTTTCCAATCTTTTGGGTTTTTTTTCTATTTTTTTCTTGTTTCATTTTTAATTCCACTTTCTAAATTCTTATTCTTTTGTATTTTTTATGACTTTTCAAACTTATTAGTTATTTACTCCCCATTGCTCTTTTATGGTTCCTTTTCTACCTTTTAAAATATTATTACTATTATGCTTTTTCTCTTATTCTAGCTTTTCCTTTCTATGGCCTTAATATTTTTTCCAGGAAACATGGACAACTACAAGAATAAAGAATAAATGGAACCAAGTGTCAAAGAGGAATCTTAACACAAAACAAAACAAAATAAAGCCTTAGTGTAGAAAGAGAAGACATCTGAATAAGCCCATCAAGATAAGCAGATGCCTAGACCCAAGGAAAAAATTACAAGCCATACTAAGAAACAGAAATACATGGCCCAGTCTAATGAACAAACTGAAAAACAGAAGGAGATGCAGAATGAGAGCAACTAATTAAGAATTTCCAAACAATTACCATGAATGAACTTAATGAAGCGAAGGGAGAGATTGAGGGTGTTAAGAAGACACTAGGGGACACACTGAAGAAATTGTGAACATATGTAAAAAGATAACAGATCAGATGTTGATTAGTGGCACAATGCAAGAAATCAAAAATATACTGGAAGCATATAACAACAGATCTGAACAGAGAAAAGAATTAGTGACATTGAAATCATACATCTGAAATTGCACAGAGAGTAGAACTGATAGATTTAAAAAATAGAAAAATTTCAACTGGGACTTGGGGAACTGAATGACAATGAAAAACACACCAACATATGCATTATAGGCATCCCAGAGGAAGAAGAGAAGGGAAAGGGGAAAGGAGTATGGGAGGAAATAATGGCTGAAAATTTCCCAACTCTTCTGAGGGCATGTATGTACATGTCCAGGAAGTGCACTGTACTTCCTAACAGTATAACTCTTAACAAGTCTGCCCTGAGACATATACTTATCAAGTTGTCAAACTCTCAGGACGAAGTGAGACTACTGAAAGCAACAAGAGAAAAGACATCCATTACATTCAAGGGAAGCTCAATATGATTAAGTGCTGATCTCTCATCTGAAACCATGTAGGAGAGAAGGCAGTGGCATGACATGGTTAAGGTGCTAAAAGGAAAAAAAAAAAAAGCTGCAGCCAAGAATTCTTTATCCAGCAAAGCTGGCATTTGAAAATGATGGAGAGTTCAAAATATTCACAGATAAACAGAAATTGATAGAAATTATCAACAAGAAACCTGCCCTTCAAGAAATACGAAAGGGAGTTCTGCAGATTGAAAGGAAAAAATAGGAGAGAGAGGGATGGAAGAGAGTGTAGAAAGGAAGATTATTGGTAAGAATAACTAAAAAGATAAAAGGAGAAATAAAAACAAATATGACATACATAAACCTAAGGAAAAAAATGTAAGTACTACATTGAGAGTAATAACATTGAATGTTAATGGATTAAACTCTTCAATCAAAAGTCACAGATTGGCAAAATAGATAAGGAAATATGACCCATGTATATACTGACTACAAGAAATTCACCTTAGACCCAAGGATGAGAGGAGATTGCAAGTGAATAGTTGAAAACAATTTTACTTGCAAACAGTAAACAAAAAAGGGCAGGGGTAACTATACTAATATCAGAGAAAATAGACTTTAAATGTGAAACTATTGCAAGAGACAAAGAAGGACACTATATATTAATAAAAGGGGTAATCTATCAAAAAGAATGAACAGTCATAAACATTTATGCACCTAACCAGGGTGCCCCAAAAAAGTGGAGAAATAGATGCCTCTACAATCATAGGGGAGACTTTAATATACCTTTATCAACAAGACAGAACATCTCAACAGAGGATCAATAAAGAAACAAATACCTTGAATGATATGCTACAGGATCTAGACCTAATAGATATATACATAACATTACACCCAAGTACAGAAGAATATGCATTCTTCTCAAGCACACATGGATCATTCTTCAGGAGAGACTACATCATAGATCATAAACAAGTCTCAATGAATTCAGAAAGACTGAAATTATTCAAAGTAATTTCTCTGACCACAACAGAATGAAGCTGGAAATAAATAAGTGGCAGAGAACCAGACTAGGCACAAAGATATGGAAGTTAAAAAACACACCCTAGACAATCAGTGGGTCAAGGAAGAAACTGCAAAAGAAATCAGTAACCACCTTGAAATGAATGAAAATGAGAATACCACATATCAAAATGTGTGGGTTGCAGCAAAAGGAGTGCTGAGAGAGAAATTTATAGCCATAAGTGTTATACTAAGAAAGAAGAAATAGCAAAAACTGAAGACTTACTGCACACCTGGAGGAACTAGGAAAAGAACAACAAAATAATCCCAAAGCAAGCAGAAAGAAGGAAATAACAAATATTAGAGCAGAGCTAAATGAAATTGAGAGGATAAAAAAACAGAAATTTTTAACAAAACCAAAAACTGAATCTTCGAGAGGATTAATAAAATTGACAAACCCTTAGCCAGACCACCAAAGATAAAAAGAGAGAAGATGCAAATATATAAAATAAAAAATGAAATGTGGTATCACCACTGACCCCACAGAAATTAAGAGTATCATAAGAGTATACTTTGAAAAATTGTATGCCAACAAGGTGAATCACTTAGAGGAAATGGGCAAATTTCTAGAAACACACAAGCAGCCTACATTGATGAGAGAAGAAATTGATGAACTCAACAGACCAATCACAAGTAATGAGATTGAATTAGTTAACAAAAACCTCCCAACGAAGAAAAGCCCAGGACCAGATGGCTTCAGAGGTGAATTCTTCAGTCATTCCGGAAAGAAACAGCACCAATTCTGCTTAAACTCTTCCAAAAAATAGAAGTGGAGGAACCATTACCTAACTCATTTGTTATACCAACATCACCCTAATACCAAAGCTACATAAAGATGCCACAAAAAGAGAAAACTACAGACTAATCTCTTTAGTGAAACTGGATGCAAAAATCTTTAACAAAACACTTGCTATTCAACAACACATCAAATGAATTATACAGCATGACCAAGTGGGTCTCATCCCAGGTATGCAAGGATGAATCAAATAAGAAAATTAATCAATGTAATACACCACATTAACAGATTGAAAGAAAAAAAAATTTACATGATCATCTCTACCAAAGCAGAAAAAGCATTTGACAAAACACAGCATCCTTTCTTGATAAAAAAAAAAAAAACACTTCAAAAGATAGGAATAGAAGGAAACTTCCTCAACATGACGAAGAGTATATATGAAAAACCTACTACTACCATCATATTGAATGGTGAAATGCTAAAGACTTTACCTCTATGATCTGGAACAAGACAAGAATGCCCACTGTCACTGCTCTTATTTAACATGGTGTTAGAAGTACTTGCTTGAGCACTTAGGCAATAAAGAGAAATAAAAGGCAACCAAATTGGAAAGGAAGAGATAAAAATTACATTATTTGCAGATAACATGATTCTGTACATAGAAAGTCTTGAAAAATCTAAAGCTGATGAATGAGTTCAGAAACTGGCAGTATATAAGATCAACATGGAAAAAAATCAGTAACATTTCAGTACACCATTCATGAGCCATCTGAGGAGGAAATCAAGAAAAAAATTCAATTTACAGTAGCAACAAAAAAGATCAATTATCTAGAAATAAACTTAACTAAAGATGTAAAGGGGTAATGTGGCAAGACAGCATCAGTTTAGGTATGCGTTCACCATTCTCTCACAAAAGACAGCTGAGTTGCGACAAGATTCTGTCTAAGTGGGCTGTTTTGGGAACCCACAGAGCAGGAGGTTTCAAGGCATCAATCTGGAGAGAGCTGGACAAAGAGATAAATTGCTCAAGGTAAAACCCCCTGTTTTTTTGCCAATGAGACTGGAAACTGTGGGATGGCTAAGCCACACCTTCAAGTCAAAGTCACTGCATGCACAAGTCCTGTCTCCCATCAGCCACCCAGTGGGCGGGTGCATTATCCAAGAGTGGTAAGGTTCTGACAAAGGGTGGAGAGGGGTTTCCTTTCTGTTAGTTTTGTTGCCTGGACCCCATTTGAGCTTTGAGGAGCATTCCAACTGGATTGAGGTGGCACCAGGAAGAGGCGAGAGGCAAATCTGCTGAGACAGCCTGATTTACCTAACCTCCCTGAGATAAGGAAACTTGTCCTGGAATATGGCAGAGTCAGGCAACTGACTAGTCTCATGCTGAAAACTATCAAAATTTCAACTCCCCTAAGGAGGCAGGCAGTAGGAAGTGCTTAATAAACTTCCAAGAGCCTATTTAGGATCCCCTGGGAGTAGGGGGTGATTTGGAAAAGGGTTGAGGGCCATTTTTCTGTGATGAGTTCAGTCATCAGGGTCCAGTATGAATTATAAAAGGGAACTCAACCTGACCTGGAGAGGTGAGGGGGGATCCCCTCACACAGGCTATTGCATCCTGGTGCCCTGGGAGAGAAAGCAGAGAATAGAAAGGGTCAGTGACAGACTCCTAATCAGCAGGAATCTATCCATATGCAAAATGTCAAACCTGCCCAAGGGAAAGTGACTGGATAGCTTTCTAAAGAGCTAAGTGACCCAACAAGAAAGTTTAGCTAAGTGGAGGAATTTCCACCTTGAATATACGAGAACCTAGTTAGATTCCCTGCTCCTCTTAGAGTAGAGATCCACTGGGATATCAAACTTCCAGCTGATTCTTTAGGACAGGGAAAACAAAGACCTTTTTGTATTAGTTTCTCTTGGGTCTCTTATTTTTCCTCAAGAAAGGTTACTTTTTAAAAAAAAAATTAACTTTGCTTGCTAAAACGCATTTCAAAATCTGCAGAGGGAGGGCTGCAGAGTAGTTGATTGATGAACACTGACAGTCTGAGAAGCTCCACAAGGACTTAAGAGGGAAGGCTGCTCTTCCTTAGTTTTAGTTTTACTGCATGCCTGTGTGTTTGTTTATTTTCTTGTTTTTCTTTCCTCTTTCTCCCCCTTCTCATTTTATAAAAATTAGGTGTTTCTGACTTGTTTCTTGTTTGCTGTATTTCCTCTTCCTTGTTATCCCCATTTCTGTGTATACCAATTTTGTCTAGAGATGCTATCTCTTTTCCTTCCTTCATCTTTCTATCTTCTGCTTTCTGTTATTGTTTGTACATTCCACCTCTTTTCTTTAGTGCTCAATTTTTCTGTATTTTTTTGTTTCTATCTTGCCTATTCTGTTTTCTTTCTTTCATTAACTTTTTTCTTTTTGTCCTTTCTTTTCTCTTTCCCTCTCTCTCATCATTCTGGCCTTTGAATTCATTCTATTTATTTTTCTATACTCAGTTTCCCATTTCATTGTAGGTACTCCCCTTATTTATTCCTATTACTCTGCACTGCTTACATGAGCTAAATACTCATTTTCCTAGGTCTTATATGGTTCCTCTTCTAACTTTTTCCATTATTATTACTATTACCCTTTTTCTTTTCTTACCTCTTTTGCTTTATCTGGCTCTGATCTTTTTGCTTCAAGGGAACATAGAAAACAACAAGGAAATAGAACAAGAAGAATAAAGTGTCAAAGAGAAAACTTGACACACACATACAAACAGCAGCTAAATAAACCCTAGAGCAGAGAGTGAAGCTAATGGTTTTGCCTTAAACCCATCAAGATAAAAAGATGATCAGACAGCAAGAAAAAATTACAAACCATACCAAAAAGTGGGAAGACATGGCCCAGCGCAATGAACAAACTAAAAACCAGGAAGAGATGCAGACCATCGAACAACTAATCAAAACTGTCCTAACAAATATCATGGATCAAATTAATGACATGAAGGAAGAGATCAAGGATATTAAGAAGACACTGGGAGAACATACTGAACAGATTGTAAACATACATAAAAAGATAATGGAAATCATGATGATGAATGGCACAATCCAAGAAATTAAAAACACACTGGAAGCACCTAACAGCAGATTTGAACAGGCAGAAGAAAGAATTAGCAATGTTGAAGACAGTACATCTGAAATCAAACATATAGTAGAACAGATAGATAAAAAGATAGAAAAGGTCCAGCAGGGACTTAGGGATTTGAACAACAATGCAAAACACACAAACACACACATTATAGGCATCCCAGAAAGAGAAGAGAAGAGAAAGGGGACAGAAAGAGTGTTGGAGGGAATAATGGCTGAAAACTTCCCAACCCCATTGAAGGAGATGGATGTCCAGGAAGTGCAGATCACCCCAAACAGTATAAACCCCAACAGGCCTACTCCAAGACATATACTTGTCAAGCTGTCCAATGCTCATGACAAAGAAAAAATACTGAAGGCAGCAAGAGAAAAGAGAACCATCACATACAAGAGAAGTTCAATAAGATTAAGTGCAGATTTCTCTTCTGAAACCATGGCGGCAAGAAGGCAATGGTATGACATAGTTAAGGCACTAAAAGAAAAAATTTCCATCTAAGAATTCTTTATCCAGCAAAGCTGGCATTAAAAAATAATGGAGAGTCAAAATATTCACAGATAAATTAAGAGAGTATGCCAATAAGAAACCTGCCTTTCAAGAAATACTAATGGGAGCTCTTCAGATTGAAAGGAAAAAACAGGAGGGAGAGAGAGTTGGAAGAGAGTGTAAGAACAACTGAAGAGACAAAAAGAGAAATAAAAACAACATATGACATACATAAACCCAAAGAAAATACGGCTTATTTAAGTAATTCCTTGAGAGTAATAACACTAAATATTAATGGATTAAACTCACCAGTCAAGAGACACAGATTGGCAGAATGGACAAGGAAATATGACCTATCTATATGCTGTCTACAAGAAACCCTCCTTAGACCCAGGGATTCAAGAAGGCTGAAAGTGAAAGGCTGGAAAATATCCTTACAAGCAAACAATAACCAAAAAATGGCAGCAGTGGCTATAATATCAGACAAAACAGACTTTAAATACAAAACCATTGTAAGAGACAAAGAAGGACATTATATATTATTGAAAGGGATAATCTTTCAAGAAGAATGGACAGTCATACACATTTAAGCACCTAACCAGGGTGCCTCAAAATACATGAGGCAAACACTGGAAAAACTAAGTTGCAAAATAGATGCCTCTACAATTATAGTGGGAGACTTTAAAACACCATTATCACCATTAGACAGAACATCTCAACAGAGAATCAGTTAAAAAAACCAGAGACTTTGAATAATACTTTAGAGGATCTGGATCTAATAGACATGTACAGAACACTACAGCCAAATACAGGGGTATATATATTTTTCTGAAGTGCACACAGATCATTCTCTAAGATAGATCACATGCTAGGACACAGAAAAATTCTCAGTGAAATCAGAAAGAATGAAATTATACAAAGTATAATTCCACAATGGAATAAAGTGGAAATCTGGCCAGAGAACCAGATTATGCACAAAGATATGGAATTTAAACAACACATTCTTAGAAAAACAGTGGGTCAAGGAGGAAATTTCCAAAAAAAAAAAAAATCAGTAACCACCATGAAACAAATGAATATGACAACACCACATATCAAAACCTATGGGATGCAGCAAAAGCTATACTGAGAGGGAAATTCATAGCCATTAATGCATATATCAAAAAAGAATAAAGAACTAAAATTGAAAACCTAGCTGCACACCTGGAGGTATTAGAAAAAGAACAATAAACTAAAAGAAGGAAGTAGAAAGAAAGAACAAAGATTAGAGCAGAACTAAATGAAAATAGAAAATAAAGCACTAAAAAACAAACAAACAAAAAACCAAAAGCTGGTTCTTCAAGAGGACCAATAAAATTGACAAACTCTTAGTTGGACTAAGAAAGAAAAAAGAAGATGCAAATACACAAAATAAGAAATGAGGAAGAGGATATCACCACTGACCCCACAGAAATAAAGAGTATCGTAAGAGAATACTTTGAAAAATTATATGCCAACAAGATAATTTAAAGGAAGTGGACAAATTCCTAAAAACATGCAAGCAGCCTACATTGATGGAAGAAGGAACTGATGAACTCAACAGTCCAATCACAAGTAAAGAGAAGCAGTCCTCAAAAACCTCCCAACTAAGAAGAACCCAGGACCAGATGCCTTCACAGGTGAATTCTACCAAACATTCAGGAAAGAACTAGCACCAATTCTGCTTACTCTTCCAAAAAATATATAAGTAGAAGGAACATTACCTAACTCATTCTATGATGCCAACACTACCCTAATACCAAAACCAAGCAAAGATGCCACAAGAAAGGAAAACTACAGACCAATCTCTCTAATGAACCTAGGTGCTAAAATCTTCAACAAAATACTTGCTAATCATATTCAACAACACATAAAATGAATTATACACCATGACCAAGTGGGTTTCATCCTGAGTATACAAGGAGGTTCTATATGAGAATATTAATTAATGTAATACACCACATAAACAGATTTTTAAAAAATCACATGCTCATCTCTATAGATGCAGAAAAGGCATTCAACAAAATAGAGCACTATTTCTTGATAAAAACACTACAAAAGACAGGAATAAAAAAAAAACTTTCTGAATATGATAAAGGGTATATATGAAAACCCACAGCTAACATCTTATATAATGGTGAAATCCTAAAAGCTTTTCCACTAAGATCAGGAACAAGACAAGGATGCCCACTACCACCACTCCTATTTAATATTGTGTTAGAAGTACTTGCTCAAGCATTGAGGCAAAATATATATATCTATAAAAGACATCCAAACTGGAAAGGAAGAAGCAAAAATTTCACTATTTGCAAAAGACATGATCCTATACTTAGAAAGCCCTGATACATCTACAACAAAGTTTCAACAATTTATAAATGAGTTCAGTAAAGTCTCAGGATATAAGATCAATACACAAAAATCAGTAGCATTTCCGTACACCAAAAATGAGCAATCTGAGAAGGAAATCAAGAAAAAAAAAATACATTTACAATAGTAAGTATAAAAATCAAATACCTAAGAATAAACTTAATTAAAGATGTAAATGACTTTTACACAGAAATCTACACAATACTGGTAAAGAAATCAAAGAAACTTAAGTAAATGGAAGAATATTCCCTGTTGATGGATAGGAAGACTAAATACCATTAAGATGTCTGACCTACCCAAACCAATCTACAGATTTAAGGCAATCCCAATAAAAAGGAACACATCATTTTTTACAAAATTGGAAAAACTAACTATGAAATTTATTTGGAAGGCCAAGAGGCCCCAACTAGCCAAAGACATATTGAAAAAGAAAAATGAAATTGAAGGAATCACACTACATGACTTTAAAACATACTATGAAGATACAGTTGTCAAAACTGCATGGTATTGGTACAAGGATAGATATACAGATCAATGGAACCGAATTGAGAGTTCTGATGTAGATTCTCACATATAAAGTCATCTGATATTCAACAAGGCCACCAAGCCCACTAAACTGGGAGAGAATGGCCTCTTCAGCAAATGGTGCTTGGAGAACTGGATACCATATCCAAAAGAATGAGAGAGGAACACCATCTCACAACCTTATACAAAAATCAACTCAAGATGGACCAAAGATCTAAATATAAGAACCAAGACCATAAAGACCTTGGAAGACAATATTAGGCATAGAAATGGGAAATGGTTTTATGAACTTCACACCCAAAGCACAAGCATTGAAGAAAAAATAGATAAATGGGGCCTCCTCAAAATTAAACCTTTTGTACCTCAAATTAGTTTGTCAAGAAAGTGAAAAGACAGCCTATCCAATGGGAGAAAATATTTGGTAATCATATGTCTGATAGGAGCCTAATATCCAGCATATATAAAGAAATCCTATATCTCAAAAATAAAAAGACAAACAACCCATTTAAAAAATGGGCAAGTGATTTGAACAGACATTTCTCCAAAGAAAAAATGCAAATGGCTAAAGCACATGAAAAGATGTTCAACATCACTAGCTATTAGGGAAATGCAAATCAAAACTCCAATGAGATATCATCTTACACCCATTAGACTAGTAGCTATTTAAAAAAGGGGATTACAAGTGTTGGAAATAATGTGGAGGAATGGGAACACTCATCCACTGCTGGTGGGAATGTAAAATGGTCCAGACATTGTGAAGAACAGTTTGGTGGTTCCTCAAAAAACTGACTATAGACCTGCCATAAAACCCAGCAATTCCACTGCTAGGTATATACACAGAAGAATTGAAAACAAAGACAAAAAGAGATATATGCAAACCAGTGTCTATAGCAGCATTATTCACTATTGGCAAAAGTTGGAATCAACCCAAATGCCCATCAACAGATGAATGGATAAATAATATGTGGTATATATATACAATGGAATATTACTCAGCTGTAGGAATACAATACTAATACATGAGATAACATGGATGAATCTTGAGGACCTTATGTAGAGTGAAGCAAGCCAGGCATTGAAGGACAAATATTACATGACTTCTCTGATATGAATTAAGCAAATCGAGCCAACTCAGAGAGCTAGAGTCTGGAAGCTAGGTTTAGAGGAAATAGAAAGGGAGAAAAACTTTGTGAGCCAATGCCCATAAGGGCAAAATCTATGATGAGGTGGGAAATGAGTAGTTGTGCAGGGAAGGGATATGACAGGGATGTAGGGATAGTGTTGGGTTGGGCGGTGCAAGCTTGACAGGGTTATGGGGTAAGGAGGATGTGTTGGAAGGTCCATGGAAGTGGGGGGAGTATAAGGGAAGGGAGCAGGTGAACACTGGGAATTGGTGGGTGTGTGGTTGAAACTACAATGTTGAGAAAACTCTTTTGGCAATATGATAAGGAAGGGTTACTTATCATATTAGATAGGGGGTGTTGGGTAGGGGGGTATTTGGGACAGGGAGTACCTGGGGTCTTCTAGAGAATGTGTGAGTGAGCATTCTGTCATAGCGTGTTGTATCAGTGGGGGAAGACCCATATAAGGAATGGGAAGGAGTAGGACTCCCACACTGGGGAGACCTGATATGGTCTTAAACAGAGGGGAGGGTATCTTTCGAGAGCATGGATGATTCCTCACGGTGGAGGACAGACTAGTTTGTCAAACCCTCAGCGTTGCCGCAAGTATCTATGAATCTTGTCCTTCAAGGAATGAAACCTGTTGGTCACTGTGGGCCCTGAGGGGAAGGGGAGAGAGGAATAGACTAAATGGAAGGGGAGGTATTTAGAGGGCAATAGAAGTGTTCTGCATGATCTTGCAATGATGGATACAGCTCATGTTAATTTTCATCAAAAATTTATACAAGTGTGTGGTCTAAAATGTAAACCATAATGTAAACCCTTGACCATGGTTAGTAGCTATTTTTCAATATTTGTACATCAGTTGTAACAAATGGATCATCCACATGTAAAAAGGTTATTAATAGGGAAGGGGGAAAGAGGGGAGGATGCTAGGTATATAGAAGTCGCCTATATTCTGTATGTGACTTTACTGTGATCTAAAACTTGTTTGAAGACAAAATGGAAAAAAGTAAGATACTGGGGAAGAAATGGAGGAAAATACCACTGTACATACAGACAACACATATTGCAGTGATTAAAGACAAAATGTCAAAAAAAATTTTTTTAATATTTTTCATTTTTTTAATACTCCGATTACTTTTTTTAGTTTACTTTAGTTTTAGTTTTTCTAAATTATTATGTATTTTATTTCATATGTTTCAAGCTATCATTATTATTTCATTTTCCTATTAATCAAATTTGGCAATATTCTTGGCTTCATTTTCCTAGAAGTTTTGGATCACAGAAGGGTTGCAACTATGGCAGGAGGATCATTGGTGTGGGATGTCAGTGATGGGGGGTACATGGGAGGAAGCTCACCTGGGCAAATGTATAAGGTATATAAAAATGTTCAAATGTTCATGGGGCATTTCCACAGTGGATAGAGATTCACACAACAACTGAAAGATACTGGATTTCCATCCTGGGGAGCTCTGCCATATTATCTAATGGAACAGAAACAATTCCCCAAGTACAGGGTAAATGACTAGTGAAGAAGAATGGTACATTTATGGGCCCTATATTTGACAATGATGCTTATGAGTCTTTTGCTCTTCAATTTGTAACTTAGCATAGTATTTTAGGGTGCCTAAGAGTTACCTCTTGAGATCCTCCATGTTGCTCAAATGTGGCCTCACTCTAAGCCAAACTCAGCATATAAATGCATTACCTTCCACCTAGCATGGGGCATGACTCCTGGGGATGAGCCTTCCTGGCATCAAGGGATCTACCAAACACCGGCTGGTGATGCAACTGGAAAAAGACCTTCAATAAAAGGGGAAAAGTTAAAGACAAATGAGTTTACATGGCTAAGAGACTTCAAAGTGAGTCAGGAGGTCATTAGAGAGGTAACGCTTATGTGCATCTCAGCAGGATCTCACAGACAGCCAAAGTAGATACTACCCCAAGTAGTGGGACTCCTGAAGGCTCAGGAGACCCCCAGGCCCTATGGCCATGGCAGATAGCTCTACAGTTAGGTACCTTGCCAGTGGGCCCTACTTTGTAGTTTGTGCGCCTTGGTGTGACAGAGTTGACTCAGATGTGACTTCTCTACACATGCCTATTCCAACCCTTTTATTTGAACCTATGGTTGGTGCTGGAGTTGGTAGGTGTACATCCAAGAGACTTGAATCTCTGGGTTGTCCATGTGGCAGCTTGGCTCTGAACCTCAGTGGAGTTGCAGCACCTACTCACCAGTTCATTGGACTCACTCAGGGCAACCAACAAGGAAGTGAGGATGGACAACCACCACACCAAGGAACTGAGAGAGTCTACAACTGCAAGCAAGAGAATCCCATCCATGAGCCATATGGAATTGCAGCCCCCTCTCAATTAGAGGTGGAGTGGGTATCACCTTCAGAGAATCCTCAGGATAGGGGAATAAAATATGGACTGGAGTGGACTTACTGGTATTCTTCTATAGACTTATTGTGATTCTAGCAATGGAAGAAATTATATCATTGATGTGGAGGCAGTGACAACTGAAGGTACTGAAGTCAGGGAGAGGGAAAAAGAGGTGTAATATGAGGGCATTTTCAGGACTTGGAAATGACCTGAATGACATCGTAGTGACAGATACAGGGCATTATACATCCTGCCATAACCTACAGAATTGAGTGGGAGAGAGTGCAAACCACAATATAAACTATAATCCATGCTTAGTGGCAATGCTCCAAAATGTGTTCATCAATTCAATTAATGTACCACACTAATGAAAGAAGCAATTAATGTGGGGGAAAGTGGGAGGTGTGGGGTGTGGGGCATATGGGAATCTGTTATAATTTTTAAAGTAATTTTTACATGCAATTTAAGTATCTTTTTTAAATGAATAAAAAATATATTTAAAAAATAAAGATGTTTAGGACTTGTACAGAGAAGACTACACAACATTGTTAAAGAAATCAAACAAGACCTAAATAAATGGAAGAATATTCCATGTTCATTGATTGGAAGACTAATAAACATCATTAAGACCTCAGTCCTATGCAAATTGATTTACAGATTTCACGCACTCCCAATAAAAATTGCAACTGCATTTGTTTTACTGATTTGGAAAAGCTAATTATGAAATTTACTTGGAAGAGCAGGGAGCACTGGATAGCCAAAAACATTGAAAAAGAAAAACAAAATTGGAGGAATAATACTACCTGAGTTTAAAGCATACTACAAAGCTACAATGTCAAAACTGCATGGTATTGGTACAAGGATAGACATACTGACCAACAGAACTGAACTGAGAGTTCTGATATATATAGATCCTCACATATGTTGTCAGCTGATATTCAACAAGGCCACCAAGCTCACTCAATTTGGACAGAATGACTTCTTCAAGCTATCTTTGGATATGGATATCCACACCCAAAAGAATGAAGGAGGATCACCATCTCATGCCCAATATCAGGGATTCTTAAACTTTTTTGTTCCACAGACCCCTCTGCCGGTCAGGTGAAAACCACAGACCCTTTACTAAGTACACACTATACCATGTATTATTTAATAAATACATCACACCCTCACCAACACATCCCCACAAGAACAATGTTCTTTTGAATTTCAGTTGAAGCTCATGGACCCCTAGTTATGAACCCCTATATAAAAATTAACTCAAGATGTATCAAAGATCTAAATAGAAGAGTCAAGACCATGAGTCTCCTAGAAGATAATGTATTTATGAGATCTTTAGTAGGAAATTGTTTCATAAACTTTATAGCCAAAGTATGAGCAACAAAAGAAAAATAGATAAATGGGACCTCCTCAAAATTAAAACCTTTTGCTCCTCAAAGGAGTTTGTCAAGAAAATGAAAAGACAGCCTATCCAATGGGAGAAATTTGGTAACATTTATCCAATAAGGGCCTAATATCCAGCATATGTAAAGAAATCCTATGTCTCAAAAATAAAAAGACAAACAACCCATTTTAAAAAATGGACAAGAGATGGAATAGCCACTTTTCCAAAGAAGAAATACAAATGCCTAAAAAGCACATGAAAAGATGTTCAACATCACTAGCTACTATGAAATGCAAATCAAAACTCCAATGAGACATCAGCTTACACCTATTAGATTGGTGGCTATTAAAAAAAACTACAAGTGTTGGAGAGGACCTGGAGCAAAGGAAACTGTCATCTACTGCTGGTAGGAATGTAGAATGGTGCAGCCATTGTGGAGGATAGTTTGGCAGTTCCTCAGGAAGCTAACTTTAGAAGTGCCATATGATCCAGCAATTCCACTGCTGGCTATATACCCAGAGGAATTGAAATCAGGGACATAAGGAGATATATGCACACCAATGTTCATGGCAGCATATTCATGATTGCCAAAAGTTGGAAGCAACCCAAGTGTCCATCAACAGAAGAATGGATAAGCAAATTGTGGTATATACATACAATGGAATATTACTCAGCTCTAAGAAGGAATGAAGTATGGACACATGGTATGGATGACTCTTGAAGACCTTAAAACAGTCAATGAAGGACAAATATTACAGATGATTTCACTGATATAACCTAAGCAAATTGTGCAGAATCACAGAACTAGTCTGGATGATAGTTTATTAGGAGGCAGAAAGGAAATATAGTGTAGTGAGCCAATGCCCAATGGGTAAAACCTATGACAAGGTGAAAGGGGTGATTTGGTAGTAGATGTGGGTGATAGTGGTGCAGGGATATGAGTGCAGTCAACAGTGCTGGAATGTGATGGTGAGTGGGGGAGGGGGGGTTGAGTTGGACCATCTATGGAAATGGGAGGAGTGCTGGAGGAAGGAACAGGTAAACTCTAGGGATTTGTAGGTCTCTGGTTAAAACTACAATGATGGAAATGTTCTTTGGCAATTATAGCAGGGGAGAGTTACTTGTACAGGGTGTCAGGGGTGGGAGAATATGTGGGATGGGGTACACCTGGGGCATGGAATATGAAAGTATTCATTTGTCATAAGGTGTTATCTCAGTGAGTGGAGACCTGCACGATAAACAATAAAATATTAAACTCCCATCCTGGGGAGTCCTGCTATAGTCTAAATTAGAGGGGAAGAATCTCTTGAGATCATAGGCAGTGCCTAATAAAAGAAAACAGACCAATATGTCAAGTCTTCAATATTAATGCATGTAACTATGAACCTTATTCTTCAAAAATTGAAACTTAGTGGTTACCATAGGTTCCAAGGGGAGGGTGAGGGAAGAATAGTTTTAACATAGAGCATTTTAAGGGCATTGGAATTATTTTGCATGATTTTTCAATGACAGAAACAGGCTATTATACATTTTGTCAAAACCTACAAAAGTATACAGTGCAAAATGTAAACCATAATGTAAAATCTATTGACCATGGTTAGCAGCAATGCTTTGACATTTGTTCATCAATTGTAACAAACGTACCATACTAATGTAAGATGTTATTAATAGGTAAAATTTGAGAGGGATGTGGGTAGGGTATATGGGAACCAAATATATACATATATATGTAATTTTTTTTAAGAAAGTGCTAGGGATTGAACCTGGGACCCTCATACATGGGAAGCAGATGCCCAACCACTGAACTACATTCACTCCCCCCAATATTTTTTTATGTGATGTCTCTGTAACCTGAAGCTTCTTTGAAGATAAAGGGGAAAAAAATAAGACACCTGGGAAACATACAGAAGAAATTGTCACTGTACATAAAAGGTAACAAATCTTAAGGTAATGAAAAACATAATGCAAATTTTTTTTTTTACTTTTTTAAAAAATTATTTTTATTTCTTTTTTTGGCTTTATTTTTGAGGACGTTTGGGATCGCAGAAGGATCACAAGTGTAGCAGGGGAGGATCACTGATGTGAGGTGTCAGTGGTGGGTGGTGTGGGGAGGGGTGCACCTGTGGCATGCCTCTATGAAATATGTATGTGTTCAAGTGGTCACAGGGTATTGTCTTGGTGGGTGAAGATACACAATAACTGAAAGAATATTGAATTCCCATCCTGGGGAGTCCTACATTCTCTAATAAAGCAACAAGAATCCCTAGAGTACATGGGTAGTGGCTAGCAAAGGAGGAAAGACTAATAGCCTAGGCCCTTGATGATGCTGCTTATAATAAACTTAGCCTAGTATTATATATTGCCTAAGATTTACCTCCTGAAATCCCCCTTGTTGCTCAAATGTGGCCTATCTCCAAGCCAAACTCAGCATATAAACTCATTGGAACTGAGGGATTACCAAGTGCCAATTTGTGATGCATTTGGAAAAAAATACTTGAACCAAAAGGAGGAAATATTAAATACAAATAAGTTTTTATGGCTAAGAGATTTCAAACTGAGTCAGGAGGTCATTCCAGTGGTTATACACATCTCAGGAAGTTCTCACGAACTACCACAGTAAACAGTGCCTCAAGCAGGGGGGCTCCTGAGGACTCTAGAGACATCTAGACACTATAGGCAGGACAGACAATCCCAGAAATTCGGCACCCTGTCTTTGGGTCTTATGGAATATATGACAACCTATTCCCCCAATATATCAGAATTAGACACATTTATAATTTCCCTGCACATGGTTCTTATGCCCCTTTTATTTAACCTATAATTAGTACAATAACCATTAAATATGTGTCCCAGAAACTTAATTTTCTGGCTGTTCATGTTCCAGTTGAGCTCTGAATCTCAGCAGAGTTGCAGCCAACTCTCTAGTTCACCCGACTCGCCCAGGACAACTAACAAAAGGCAGATGATGGACAACACACATCCCAGAAAGTATCTACAACTGCAAGAATGTCCACCCCATGGAATGTAAGCCCCCTCTCAATTGAAAACAGAGTGGGCATCCTCAAGATTGAAGAATGAACAAACATAAGGGGGGAATGCAACTATGGACTCAAGTAGACTCTTTACTGTTACAGTAATGGAAGAAATTGTAACATTGATATAAAGGTGGCGGTCACCAGGGGAGGGGAGAGAGAGGGAAGAATGGGTGTATACTATGGGACATTTTGGGGACATTGGAATTGTCCTGCATGACATTGCAATGACAGATACAAGCCTTTATACATTCTGTCAGAACCTATAACATGTCATGGTGCATAGTGTAAACCATAATATAAACTATAGACCATGGTTAGAAGCAATGTGTCAATATGTGTTCATCAATTATAACAAATGTTCCACATTGATTAAAGATGTTGCTAATGGGGAAAAGTGTGGAAGTGGTAGGAGGTGGGATATATGGGAATTCCTTATATTTTTTATGTAATATTTATGTAATCTTAAGCTTCTTTAATAAAAAAAAACTTCAACAAAATACAAACCAAAATCAACAGCACTTTAAAAGAATTATACATGATGAGCAAGTGGGATTTATGCCAGGTATGTAAGAGTGGCTGAAACATAAGAAAATCAAATTACTATAATATACCACCTTTACAGAATGAATGGGAAAATGAGAAAATGGGAAAATCTCAGTTGATGCAGAAGAGGCATTTGACAAAACCCACCATTCCATCTTGATAAAAACACTTAAAAAAGTAGGAATGGAAAAAGACCTACTCAGGAACCAACAAGGATAATATTTTATTAGTTCCAGTCAGAGCAATCAGACAAGAAAAAGAAAAAAAAGGCATTCAAATTGGAAAGGAAGAAGTAAAAATTTCTCTATTTGCAGATGATTTATACAGAAAATTCTGAAGAAAAAAAAGAACACAACAAAGCTACTAGAGCAAATAAATGAATTCACCAATGTGGTGGGGTAAAATCAGTTATGTTACTATACACTAGTAATGAGCTATCTTAGAGAAAATTAAGGAAAAAACCAATTTACAATGGCAACTAAAAGAATCAAATACCTAGCAATAAATCTAACTAAGGATGTAAGGGTGTTGTACACAGAAAATTAGAAAACATTACTGAAAGAAATCAAAGGAGACTCAAATAAATGGAAGGACACTTCATGTCCATTGATTGAAAGACTAAATATTGTTAAGATGTCAATTTCTACTCAAAATTATTTATAAATTCAATGCAATCCCTATCAAAATTCCAAAAACCTTATTTGCAGAAATGGAAAGGCCAAATCATCAAATTTTTATATGGAAGGGTAAGGGGTCCTATAGCAGTTTGTACTGTTTATGAATTCCAAAATAGATTTTGGATTATGTTTGTAAACTGGTCTGTTCCTCTGGGCATATTAGATTGTATTGGATTCAGAGGTTTCACTTTTACTTGATTGAAAAATGATTAAGGGTTTGACTGGGCCACATCAGTAGGATGACTCCAAGGGGCGGGGACTCACAGAGGAACTGCACAGCAGAGAAGAGAGGTTAGAGTTTTGATCCTGGAGATTGATAGTCTACAGCGGACCTTGTGGAGAGACCAGAGCAGTTGAACCCAGAGAGGAACAAGCCCCAGGGTGAGAGACAAGACTTATCCCAGCCTACAGCTGGTAATGGAAAAAGCTGGGACCTTCAAGCCAAGAGAGGAAGAGGGAGCCTGAGTCATTGCAGACATCAGCAGCCGTCTTGCTCCAACACTTGTCAACAGGCTTTGGTGAGGGAAGTAACTTATGCTCTATGACCTAGTAACTGTAAGTTTCTACCCCAAATAAATACCCTGTATAAAAGTCAACAGATTTCTGGTATTTTTCATCAGCACTCTTTTGGCTGACTAATACAGGCTCTGAAGAGCCAAAGGCATCTTGAAAAAAGAATCAAGTTGGGGTCTCATACTTCCCAATTTAAAAACTTATTACAAAACCACAATAATCCAAACAGCATGGTACTGGCACAAGGACAGACATATAGACCAATGGATACAACTGCACAGTTCAGAAATCAACCATCATATTTATGGCCAACTGACTTTTTTATTTTAATAGAGAAGTTGTGGATTTACAGAAAAATTATACATAAAATACAGGGTTCCCCTATACCATACTATTGTTAACATCTTGCATTAGTGTGGTACAATTTATACAATTCATGAAAGAGCATTTTAATTATTATGCTATTAACTATAGTCCATGGTTTACAATAGGGTTCACTGCTTGTATTATTTAGTTTTATGTTGTTTTTTAAATTTATCCTAATACAATATATACAACCTAAAATTTGCCCTTTTAACCACATTCACATATATAATTCAGAGCTGTCAATTAACGTTCACAATGTTGTGCTACCATCACCACCATTCATTACCAAAACTTGATGATTAACCCAAATAGAAGCTCTGTACATACATGTAAGCATTAGCTCCTCACTCCCTACCCCAACCCTATCCCCTGGTAACCTCTATTCTAGATTCTGACTCAGTGAACTTGTTTACTCTAATTATTTCATGTCTGTGGGGTTGTTAAATATTTTATCTTTTGAGTCTGACTTATTTCACTAAACATGATGTTTTTACATGTATCACAACTTCATTTATTTTATAGGTGAATAATATTTCATTGTATATATCCACTTTAAAAATTTATTTATTTATTGGTTATTTAATTAGTTCACCAGTTGATGGACACTGTGAATTGTGAATAAAACCACAATGAACATCAGTGGGCAAATATCAGGGTATCTCAAGTTTTAAAGTGAGATTCTGAGTGTAATTTTTTTTCAATATTTTAATCCCAGGCTCATGAACATAATCACATTTCAGGAAACTCTGATTAGCTATTTTATGGGTTTGTATTAAAATCATACTCTGTTACAATCATTCCAAACACTTTGATTGGAGTACAAATGCTTGCCCTCAAGATTCTTCAACATTCTAAAATGGACAGTTGTGGATCCTTTTCTCCCAATTTTCACATTCTTCCAGAAACAACTTAGCCAAGCAAATACACATGTGTAAATGCCACCACATTTCTGGTTTGCCTCTGCTTGACTTCCCTCATCTCTTTGTCATTAGGGCCTTACTCAGGAGGGCAAAAACTACTTTAGCCACACTCCCAGCCTTCTGCCCACTGACTCCAGGCTGGCATTTCCCATAGAACTTCTCTTTTACAGTTTCTTCCCCATTGCTGACAGCCTCCCATCCTCACTGCTGCTGGTCCAGATTTCATCTTTTCAAGACTAAACAACCAACCCCCAGAAAAAAAGGATTTGCAATTAGATTGCATCTCATCTGCACTGAAATTTAAATCCTCAAGGTGTTTGCCCTTGATTTTTAACTGTGAAATGAGACACTTTCATTCATGTGAAAAGAATTTCAGGTCATATAGTCAGAAGGTAAGAATTTTTTTGCTTTTTGTGAGGAAGTTATTTTCTCCTTCCTCCTGAATCAGATTATGCCTAAGGCTGACCTCAAGATAAAAGCTATTTTAGTCATTTATTTATTTTGAGATAAAGGGAAACTTGCTTGGTCAGAATGGGCAGTGGAGCATCTGGGCCTGTCCTTCAGACAATTGTTTCAAGAAAATCACAGTGCAAAGTTTCAATGAGAAAAATAAAAATACACTCCTCATTTGGTCATATGTAGTACTTGATTTGACCAATTATGTAATTCTTGGATTGACAATTACCTTCCTTTATAGAAAGGCCTAACACAAGGAATCATAAGATCTATGGGCTGAGAGTGAAAACTGCTATTACCATTCAACCTCTGGAATAGCCAAAAAAAGAATCAAATAACAGACACCAACAGGCTCCCTGTTCCTTAAGAACTGCATAGAGATTGAATTTTTGCTTCACAAACCACATGGATTACAATGAGTTATTGAATAGCAGTGTGAGCGCAGTTGACTGAAGTTGATTCTATATGCCTGGTAAAAGAATGAGTCCCGCATCAGGTAAATTGTAATTCTGATAAAACTGATTAAGCCATATCTCTTGGTGAGATTTGCTGAGGCAGGAAAATATTGGTTCCTCTCACATGTAGCCATGTTGGAGATCAAGAGATAATCATGCCAACCAAAAATTAGGGTTCTCCCACTTTCTAAGCCAAACTCAGCATGTAAATGCATTACTTTCTCTCCCAGCATGAGCCTCCCTGGCACTGAGGGATTACTACCAATCACCAGCTAGAGAGGCAACTAGAAAAAGACCTTGAATAAAAGGGGGAAATGGTAAAGACAAATGAGTTTACATGGCTAAGAGACTTCAAAATAAGTCAGGAGGTCATCAGAGGGGTCGCGCTTCCGCATATCTCAGCAGAATCTTAGAGACAGCCAAAGTAGATACAACCCCAGGTAGGGGTGCTCCTGAAGGCTACAGAGACACCCAGGCCCTACAGTCATGACAGATGGCTCTGGAGTTCAGTGCTTTGTCAATGGATCCAACTTTGGAATTTGTGCTCCTAAGTGTGATGGAGTGGGAATCAGATGTGACCTCTCTATGCATGCCTCTTTTGTCACTTTTACTGAACCTGTGGTTGGTGCTGGGGTTGGTGTATGCTCAGGAGACTTGAATCTCTGGACTGTCTATGTACCAGCTGGGCCCTGAGCCTCAGCAGAGTTGCAACACCTACTCTCCAGTTTGTTGGACTTACCCAGGTCAGCTAACAGGGAGGTGATGATGGTCAATCACCACACCAGGGAACCAAGAGAATCTACAGCTGCAAGCAGGAGAATTCCATCCATCAGCCATGTGGGATCTAAGCCCCGTCTCTATATTTAGAGGTGGAATGGACATCACCATCCCAGGGTCCTTAGGACGGAGGAATAAAATATAGATTAGAGTGGACTTACTGGTATTCTACTATAGAATTATTGTGACTCTAGCAATGGAAAAAATTATATCACTGATGTGGAGACAGTGGCCATGAGAGTTGCTGAAGGCAGGGAGAGGGAAAAAGAGGTGTGATATTGGGGTATTTTTGGGACTTGGAGTTGTCCTGAATGATATTGCAGGGACAGATGCAGGACATTATATATCCTGCCATAACCCACTGAATGGACTGGGAAAGAGTGTAAACTACAACATAAACTATAATCCATACTGTATAGCAGTGCTCCAAAATGTACTCATCAAATGCAATGAATGTACCACAGTAATGAAAGATGGTGCCAATGTGGGAGGAGTGGGGGTGTGGGGAGTGGGGTATATGGAAACCTCTTATATTTTCTAATGCAACACTTTGTGTGACCTTTGTATCTTTAAAAAATAAAAAAATGTTTAAAAAAGATTGAAAAAAAAAAAAGAAAGTATATGGGATTCCCATATACCCAAACCCCTCCCACTCTCCCACTCTCAACATTTTACATGTGTATGGTATATTTGTTACAATTGATTTATAAATATTGAAGCATTGCTACTAAAAATAAATTAGGGTTCTATCCTAGCACTCTGTATAGTGGCAAACCATCCATCAGCAATTCCTCATGCAAGACAAATCTTATTGGGGAAGAAGAAAGCCTAGGAAGCATGGAAGTAATTTTTCTTTTATTAAAACAAGTGTGCCCCTAAACTTGATTCAAGTTATACAAAATGCAGTATTTCATCTGGAAAAAAATCAAATTTGAACCTTCAACATTGAAAATGTTGAAAATGTGGTATATTAGCAAGGCTGACATTAGAGGAAGCAGCATTACTTGGTTTCTCAGATGTGAAACCCAAGGAAAGAGGACATATAAACATGTAGTATAGATTTTCACAGACATAGCTGAGGATCTATGAGCATTACATATAACAGACAAGGAAACTAGTAAGATGAAGTATATCACACCCTTTTTGTGAAACTCAGATAACTGGCAAGTTTATTTTGGTTGATTCATTTTTGGTAATGAAATAGAGCATAGTGCTAGAATATCTGTGAATTTCACCATTTAAAAAATCTGATTAAACATTTTGAGCAAATGTCTTTTGAAATATAGCCTTCCCTACAATGCTAGAGAGGAACTGCATACATAGATGCATTTATCTTCAATTATATTGGTGTATTTTTCAAGGAAATGGAAACCAGAGAAAGGTATGAAACCCATTATGCAAATATTTAAGCAAGTCCAATTTTCAGTGAAATCTGTTTTTGTTGGAAGGTAGGAGATTGTGTAGAGACCAAATGGGAATGAATGAATGACTTGCTGACATATCTAATTAGACTTACTTAAAGCAGATGACCTTCTTTGGTCCTTCCTTATCCCATAACCATCTTCCTCTTCCCAAATCAGGATTACCATCCATAGGTAGAAAAAGATGGTGGCCCTCTTAAACTCTTCCCGTTGCTATAGCTTTTGCACTATCATTTTCTCTTTTTACTTGTGCCTCTTAGGAACCTCTCAGATTAACTGTCAGCAACAGTTTATTTATCCCTATAATAGTAAATAGGTTTAGCTGAAATAAAGCATCATGGTGTCTTATACAACATTGAAGAACTCTGTATCAGCAAAATCAAGTGGTCCAGGAGTTGAAATCTGGAGATTCTTTAGTCCTAAATCTCATGGGAACCTCTGAGTATGTAGCTTCCTGTTTTTGATACCTCCAACATAGCATCAAAACCAGATATTGCTGATCACCTTTAACAATTCACATTGTCTTCACCCAAAAGCTATGACTTGTTAGAAAACAACAGCAACAGGGATAGGACCACCAGGTTGGTGGCAATTGGAATATTGCTGAAAATTTTTAGAAGCAAGGAGCACATATTTTATACAGTTCCAGCTTTGCAAACAACTGTCTTTGTGAGGGTACACCTCTGGATTGTGGGGGAAAGATCAGCTGATCCCAAATGGACATTTTCCATCTCATCTGGGTTCATGGACTCAGGAGATAGCAAAAGCAGTAGCAGTAGAAGCAGCAGCAGTAACATGAATCTGTGTGTTTATATGCTTGTGCCTGTGTGTTATATTACTTAAACTTAAGATTTACATGTCAAGTTGCATATGAAATTTATTTATTTAAGAAAATGACACTAGAGGCATTTTATCTTTCAATAGCCTGTGTTCTTTGATTTTAAAATAATCTAGTGTTCTCATAAAGGACCTGAATTTGTTTAGGAAAACGCCAAAATGCATTGGGAGAAGGTTAAAAATATGGAGTAGCATGGCAGGTAATGAACAGAAGAATAAACAGGGTTGATCCATAACTCTCAAAGGCATGGAAAGCAACACTCTCACCTCTTGAGAGGATAAAAGGAAAAGACAAAAAATATATTTAGCAAGGTCCTGGCATTTGCCGTTAATTGTAACTTAACCCAGTTGCATATTGAAGAGCAGTTACGATCCTTCAAGATTTATGTAACACTTATAGCTGTTTGATTTATTTACAAAGAACTTCTTTGATGTGCTCTTTGAACAGTTCAGTAAAGTCATATCTCTTCCATCCAAGTAACATTTGCTCTGAATTCCAAATTTAGTCCTGGAAAGGAATGCGGTCAGTCAAGTGCATTTTTCTTGATCTGTGTGAAGATCTCATGGCTCTGAGATCCCACAATGGCTGCCCTGACCCCTCTGGGCCCAGTAAATCATCTTTTATCAGCATGCCACTCTGTGCACAGCAGTGGCAGGCACTGTGGCTTTCCTCTGCCCAGCATCCAGTCTCTCTCCTTCTGTTAATAGGTGCCCCAGTTTTGCTCTGGAGCATTAGCTCTCCCTCCTTCATTGGATACAGATTTGATGGGTATATCAAACAAGATGTCCTGCCCTGCCCTTGCCAACAGGTCAGACTGTGACCCAGGCTACGTCATTAGAGGCTCTCTGTGGAGAATGTGACTCTTGAGCTGAAAGGGGTACCAGGAACTGACCTATTCTAGTGATGGCTCTTTAACAAGTTCATCTGTTAATTCTTGTGATTGAGATCACTAGACTGTTCTGGGCCCTGTCCTTTCTGCTTCTTTGTTTATTTAAATTTGCAGGTGACCCCCGACAACTCCCCTTCCCCGCAACTTATAGCTGATTTCCTTTCTCTTGTTTTCAAAGAATCCTAACTCCTGATCTATGTCTCTCAGCCATTCAAACCTTTCTCTCCAAGGCCAATCGTCCCCAATCCCTAAGTCTCTTCACTATCCCTAACTGAATTACCTGCTCACTGCAAAGGAGAGATGAGTCAGAAGAATAAAGTAAGGGCAGGAAAAGAAACGGGCAAGGGTTTTTACTAACTGGTATTTAGTATTTCAGATATCAGGTCCCGTTTTTTCCTAGGGCTGGAGGTACCACCTTACACATCTGTAACCCTATTTGCCAAAACTGGATCCTACCTCATCTGCAATTCAAATAAAGGTCTTCATTATTGATCATCAGCAATTCAAATAAGCATCTGGCACATGGCCAGAAAGCTCTGCACATCCGCATTGCTCTCAGGAATAGTTTCTGCTTATTTCTCCTCAGCAAATTGTGGTCAGGCTTAGTTTGGGAGATTTCCTGCTAGAGATGTGCTGGAAACCTCCTTGGTGAGAGTCAAGCAAGATAGATCCCTTTGAAGCTTTCACATTTCCCATCCTTTCTCTTGTAATTCCTTGCCCTTCAAAACCATCCAGCTCCCACTCCTATATTTGCCTTCTTATTCTCTAGGCTTCTGCTTTGGGGTGCAGAGAGCTGGTATGAGACTCTTTATATAAAAATATTGTTTTTTATTAATTTAGAAGGTCATCTGTTTCTTCTTTCTCATCATCATCTAGCTCTTCACCATTCCAATGTGATTTCTGATGGTATTAGAACATAACAAAACTCTCCCATCATATTGAGAACAAAGAATGGTACAAATCTCCACTAGAAATCCATGTTCTTAATCTGTATTCCTTCTGTATATTTCCTAATCTCTCAGACATACCTCACCACCAACATTTGGATACCCAGATGCAATGTAGTAAAGTAACTGTAGGAAGGTAAAAGAGAAAAACTCATTAATTTAAGAAGTTTTACTAGGATACACAAATAAATGCTTTCCTCAGTACAAAGCTCAGAGTAAGTATTACCATGCTTCTCTGTATGAGGGTTTTGACTTGTTAGCTTCTAAAGTACTGTCTAACCCAAGATTCCATCACTCTAAGGATGTCTGTACCATTTCTTCTTTGAACTCCCCAATCCTAGAACCCTCCCTACCTTCCCAAGGGCCAGGAGCCCTTTTGCTGTTAGTATTGGGGTTTCTTTTTTTTTTTTTTTTTTTTTTGACAATGCTTCTTTTGGACTTTCCTCCTCCTTAAGAAAATTGTTCTATGTTATTTTCCTTCTTAGCCATGTCTCTGTATTCAAAAGGCCCTATTAGCTAATGGGGTAAACTAATCTCTGACAAACAGTCCTTAATTTTCTTGCTTTTCTGGTTTACTTTAGCTATTCTTCACTCTCCCAACCTAATCCTTAATGAACCCTCAACCCCCTTAGATTTATCAGACAACCTTTCCTTCTACCTCACCTATATCCCTCCCTTCCACCTCGAAAAGAGTAACTTCTTTTCTGCCCCTCTGCCGCCTAAAGCTCAGTTCTTTACTGGGACTCAAAACTTTCTGCCACCACGCTCCTTGATATTCTAACTCTCTTCTTCTCTAGCCATTTCTTTTCACTCTACTTGCAGGCACTCTACTGCAGATGCTCCTATCCTTCACAACTACCCTCTCTTTTTTCCACTCCCAAATTTCTTGGCATTCTTCATTGTATGTCTTTTTCTCTATCTATTTCGCCTCAATTTAGAATATAGTGCACTGAAATATGGGCTCTGTCCATTCCACATGCTGAATGATCTCAAACTGTCTTTGCAATTGCTGGTCTTTCCAGCTTTCATTTTACCCGATCTCTTTGCTACTGTTGACCACTCTTCCCTTCCTAAAACTCCCCCCTTTCCTATCATATTAAATACCATTTATTCATTGAACACATTTATTGAACACCTACTGTTTGCCAGGCACTATTCCAGAAAGTGGGCTATATATCAATAAAAAAAGCAACAAGAAAAATCCCAGCCCTCATGGAACTTTTATCCTAATGAGGAAGTTTCTGTGTTATTTTGGCTTCCATGGTTTGCCCTCTCAAAAGTCTCGTCCACAGACTCAGACAGGCCCTCAGGCATTTTTTCCCAGCTCCATATTCTCTGCCTTCTCTTTAAATAATGATGCTTTCTCTGAGTTCCTCTTATGGACCTTCTCTTAGTACTTTATAAACGTTCTCTGGGCAATTTTTGCTCAATCTCATGAATCTACATAACAATGACTTTCATGTTAATATCTCTATCCTTAGCATCAGGCCAAAATTCTAAGTACTTACTGGAAATTCCTGCCAATATGTCTCACAAGCTACTCAAGTTCTCTAATCTAAAATAAGATTAATAAACTTTCCTTCTAAAACATTTTGCTCTCCATGAACTGGTTAGGTCAGTGCCATCTACATAGACTATTAATTAAAAACTTCAAGTCACTTTTAATTTATACCAGACAAAATTTTCCATCAATATCATATACTAAGCATTTCCTTCTCATATCTACATTCATTATCTAGATTTTGTGTCTCAAAACTTGACAAGTGTTCTATTGCAACAACCTCCTAGCTGGTCTCCCTGCTGCTATACTACCCATTTTTCACACTGACACCAGAGTTATTTTGAGACACAAATCTGATTATGATTTTCTTCTACTTATAAAAGGCTAATGACTCTTGACTTCCTATAGGATAAAGTCCAAACTCCTTATGTGACACCTAAGGCCTTTCAGAACATACCTAAACTTTGTCTTTCATCAGGATACCCCACCCTTCCTCTACTTGAGCCAAATCAAACTTCTGGCTCTCACACCAATCAATCTTTGGAAGCATTGCTCCCTCTGCCTGAGAGAGGAGAAGACCGATAATCACTTAGTGTCCACTACATACAGAGCATTGTACTATCCATTCATCCAATATGATATGCCTGGAAATTAGTTGTTTTTCCCATTTTGAAAATGAGAAAAATTATGCTTAGAGAAATTGAAAAGCATTGCTCAAATTCACAGAATGATTAAGTGCTAGAACCAGGATTTAAACTCCAGTGCTCTTGATTCTAAAAGCCAAACTCTTTCAGCTAAGTTGGTTTGCATCCTGCACTTCAACTTCTCTTTGTCCTTCAAGATCCAGCCTAAATGCCACCTTTATGAAATGCTTTCTCACTCCCCAAGGAGGAGTTAGTCCTTCCATCCTCAGAGGTCCAGGAGCACAGTGTACTCATCTCAGCATTAGTTCTGTTCACATTGGATTGTAGTTATGTATGTCTCCCTCAGCCTGTGGGACAAGGGCCACATCTGATTCATCAGCCAGGAGGCCAGCTGGGGAGGCGGGAAGAGCAAGGACTTGCCAAGAATTGAATCCCATTTCTGGTGTGTATTAGCTATGCAACTTTGGACAATTTATTGCACCTTACAGAATTTCTTTACCTGCCAAATCATGATGATAATACATTAGGTGAAGTTTCCAATACATAGAAGGCATTCAGTCAGTGTTGAAAGAAAAACTTGTGAGACTATTCTATAGCTTGGTAGCCCTTTCAGGATGTAAATGCACATTTGTTTTTCAAGGGATCTCTCTTTCACAGAACTGTGATAGTGGGATTTTGGGTACTTGTGGGAATTTGGAAGGATAGGTGGTTTGGGGTGGGCAGAACTTTCAATATCTCCCCACACCCAGTCTGATATTTTGGTCCTCCCACGCTTCATTGCAAAACTTACCTTACCAGAATAGGTCTGTCTTTTAGCGGAAACAACTTTCTCTTAGATCATTTTAGCCCCTTTTTATAAGCCCCAGAGCTCAGCCCTGTGCCATGCAGGTGTTCAGAACATACACACAGAAGGACTGGTTTGTTCATTGAAACTTTTTAATTTATAAAGAAAAAATAGTGTATGTTTTATTATACACTCTTGAAAAACACTCAGAAGTAGACTTTGCTTCACCAAATATTTTTTAAGGAAGATGTACCCCCAAAATATCTTTCATGGAGTTAATTAATGTGTTTTAATATTTATGTGGCTCTTTATATCTAAATAGACTCCAAAGCATTTTGCAAACAGATTTATTACCTATATAATGTGTTCAAGTCAATTAAAGTAAAATTCAATTAAAATGCAGCCACCTCCAAAGTAGGGCACAGCAGATGTTTAACAGCTCACAGCGACACCTCCCAGCAGTGCAACTTAAGTAGCACTTGGCAAACAAAAATGAAGAATTCCGTTTTCAATTTAAGCCACAGGAGCAACAGAGAGAAGCAAAATGTAATTATCCAAATTAGAAATTTTCTGTGACACCAAGGTCACCATCTCCACTATTCACAGAGGGGCCAAGGGATATTTATTGATCGTATGCTGCCAAGAAAACTGTTTTGTCTCTGCTGATGGATAGCCCCCTCAGGCACACGGCCTCCAAATACTTCAGTGGTGAAAATTCAGGACAAAGCTGGGATGACTTCAAAAAGGCAGTCCCTCACTCCTTATTCTCCTGCCTCTGGGCTCAAGAAAGGTCTTCACTGCCAGGCTGTCTACTGAGAGACATGGGCGATATAACACAAATAAGGCAGCCATATTTTATCTTTTTTTCCCAGTGTAGTGGGGCTTTGATTGATATTACTGATATTTAACTGGGTGGAGTGTAAAACATTCTGCCCACTTTGCTCTGTGATTTTCACATTCATTGCTACTGAAGACTAAGGACATCCTAAGAAGGCTTGGGGTTTCTTCAGCCTGTAGCAGAGTGACAACACTTCATCAAAGTAGCCTGACAAAGAGTGAACTCAACGCTCTACTTAAAAATGCCAGGGTGGAGAACTGAGTTTGTTTCTTTTTCTTCCAGATGTGAGTTTGTTCTGAATCCACAGGCTAGCTTGATCATCCAGTGTGTATCAAACATATGACTATTATATTGTTTCATTTTCATGCTGAACAGAATAGGTTTTTCAGAGAGAAATGAAAAAGAAAAGCCTTTTGACTGCAATTTATGTTGAACTGAACAATGTTTTGACTTACTTTTGCCTCAATCTGACAGAATTCTAAAATTAGAAACAAGTAGAAGCATGTTAATGGATTTGTCTTTAGGTCAAATTTCTTCATCAGCTAGCCATGGTAATGCTATTATTTAGTTCATTCATTTTGGTAATGATCATTGGCAAATGCCTTAATGATACATATAGAATGAACAATGATCTCTTCCTCTCCCGGCATGCTAATGAAAGTACATCTCCAGGGTCCAAAGGAGAGGGGGGGCCAGCCATTTTGGGTAGAGGCTTTGTTTACCTCTAAGTCATAAACTATTCAAATATTGTTACAATGATCTTACCTAACAAGAAACACAAACAAGGCTTTAAAATAGTTTCCCAGATATTATTGTATGATCTCACCTCTAGCCTATAGATTGCAGGCATTCAATCCATAGATATTTTTATCCTTTGTAAGAAAAATAGATGACTTCCTCAGGTGTTTTCTATTGATCTGATTTTCACAGAATCATGTAGATGTAAATCAACATGTTTATTATACACCTACTATGGGAACAAAATTGTGTTGCATGCTAAGCAATATAAAGATGAACACATGATCTCTTGAATCTTTACAATATCTCAGGGATCTAAGGAGATAAGAAGGAAAATTATAACATCAGGGTCACCCAGAACATTTATGTAAAGACAGAAATCATAGTATTAGAACTTTCCTTTGTAGTGTGATGCTACCCTCAGAAGCAGGACTTTCAACTGGGCTTCAGAGATCTCAAATTCTGTTTTCAAGAGCATGTATAAAGGGGAAAGGAATCAAGGAGTTCCCTTCAAAACAGCAAAAGAAAACCATTCCTGGTCACACGGGGTAAACTAAAATTTGGGGAATGAGGTAAAGGCTATTATCTTTCTCAAGATTAAGATTTGTTTTGCATGACCTGGAAGATTATATTCCATCAGTCATCTGCCTCTCCTGTATCTACCAATCTCTCCCTGACTACTGGATCCTTCTCAGCACAGAAATTGATCAACTCCCTTATGTCTTAATGAATCATATGCACAAGCAAAAGCATATTTGTCCCCAAGTCCCCTCTATATATGTCTCAATTTCCCTCCTTCTCTTCACATTCAGACTCCTAGAAGGAATTTCATGCACTCCATGCCTCTGCTTATTTATCTAAGTCTTGCTGCAGACTAGCAATTTGGTACCACACAATCGAAAACACTCTCCTAAAATCACAAACAACCGCTTTTTGTTGTTCATCTTAGTGCAGCAGTCATGTTGTTGACAGTTTCTTCCATCTTGAATGGCTCTCTTACCCCTGCCTCTATGACTTTACCCCTCCTAATATTCTTCTCTGATCACTCATTTGTCTTCCACTTCACAGACCCCTCTTCCTCCATTCACCCCTTCAATATCATTCCCCCCCGACCCAGGATTCCATTCTTGGTCCTTTCACCATAGAGTGGAGATAGGATGAACTTCAGAGACAGACATGTTGGGTTGAACACTGATTCTTTCATTTATTAGCTGTGTGATCTTGATCAAATTCCTTATCCTTTCTGAGCCTCAGTAAGATGAGGCTGACCATGCATAACTCACCAAGGCCTTGTGAAAAATAAATGTGAAACCATAAGTGAACTGATGAGCTCAGGTCTGCTGCATGGTTAAGTGCTCATTAAATTTCCATTCTCCTTCACCTGCCACCTCTGTTGATAAAACATTTCCTTAGCTTAGACCATACCCTGTTCTATGAAGGCAAAATATCCCTCCAGGGCTTACAAATCCTCTTAGAGGCCATCTCTGTCTCACCCCATATGAGTCCCATTGCCCTAAAAGAGTCCTTAAATCAATCATCCTCTCCTTTTCACACAACTGTAGCAGTCTCAGTTCAGGCTATCTTCATCCTTTAACTGAACCATTTCAGTAGTCTTCTAGTGCTCTACCTTCTTCCTGCTTCCAGTCATTTCCATCTCCCCATTCCACCCCTCTCTATAACTACTGTCTAATGCATCTTCTCCAGTGAAAAGCCCTCACTGGATCTCCATTGCCTGGAAGGACAGAGCTGATATCCTTAACATGGCACATAAAATCCTTTCAGAGCATTTTTCTTAGTAGAGCTCTCTGCCTTCATTTTCAGACCCTTTCTACAAATATCCTGCCCTCCATTCTTACCAATCCACTGGTAAATTTCCTAGCTCACACAAACTCACCTTTTCTTTGCCTTTTACATGCTGATTCCTCTGTTTAGTGGACGCTATCCCATCTTGTTCATCCTTTAAGCCTCAGCTCAGGTATCACCTTCTCTGTGGAGACTTCTCTAATATTTCCTTCATCACTACTCCACTTTCACCCTTTATACATTTTTATTCAATAATTATTTTTTCATTCAACAAATATTTATTATGCCTTGCATTAGATATCTATCTCTGCATAACAAATTACCCCAATACTGAGTGACTTAAAACAACATTTAACATTTTACAGTTCCTGTGGATCAGGAATCTGGGCATAGCTCTGCTGGGTCCTCTGGCTCAGGGCCTCTCACAAGGCTTTAATAAAGGTGTCATCCAACGAAGCAGTCATCTTATGGATTGACTGGGGAAGGATTGGCTCCCAAGCTCTCTCACATGGTTATTGGCAGGATTGAGTTCCGGCTGTTGGACAGAGGGATTCAGTTTCTTGCTGGCTGCTGATTGGAAGCTACTCCCAGTTTCTTGTCCAAGGGGCCCTCCATAGGGAAGCTCACAACATGGCAGCCTATTTAATCTGAAAAAGCAAGGGAGAAGAGTGAGAGATGGTGAGAGTGAGAACAAGGGAACCAGTAAGATGGAAGTTACAATCTTTTATAACTTGACCTTGAGGGGATTACAGAAGGTCATAAATAGTAGGAGTGGGGGTCGCTAGGAGCCATCTATCACAGGCACTAAATACATTCTAACATCTTGCCATTAAAGAACACCCAGTCTAATAAAGGAAGGAGATATGACTACAAACAGTTGCAATAATTTGAAAAGTAATGTGATAGCATAGAACCCAAGTGCATTGATTAAGAAGGTGCTTAGCTGTTAAGTAACAACATATAGTTTAGTTTTCTCACATACTAAAAAATCCAGAGGCAGGTATTTTTGGCAATAGTTCAGTGACCCTCAACAGGGTCTTCAATTCATGATTTTGCCTCATGGCCCCATTTTGGCTGCTTTACCTCCAGATAGCATGCCTTGTCATGGAGGCAGTAAAGTTTCATGTTTAAGAGCAGGGATTCAAACGCCATCTCAGCCATTTAAAAGGTGTGGGACCTTGGCCGTTTAACTTAACTGATTGTATCTCATTTTCCTCTGCAGTAATATGGGAATAACAACTGTACTTATTTCACAGGATTGTTGTTGCAGATTAAATGATTAAACAGAGGTAAATGCCTCAGAACAGCACCTGTATGTGCTCTATAAGTCATTTTATTATTATCATTATTGATCTTTTTATCTACTTGGTCAGAACTAGCTTACATGCCAACTGCTGGATGAATCATTGACCAAGAGGAATGACATTATGACTGGTTTGGACCAGGGATTCATCCCGAGGGCTAAGGACCTATCCTCCTAAGACCAGAGATCCCACCTACGTGCCTTATTGGGTTTCCAGGAAACAAGGTAGCAGGAAAAGGAAAGGCTGTTGGTAAGACACAGGCACCTTGGGACTATAGTAGACAGAATAATTACTGTCAGAGTCGACGGACCTGAAGTGTATCGGGAATGAAAGACAAAGAGAGATTAGGATCAGGGGTTCTGAGAGCATTGATTTTTCAAGCTCATCAGATGACTTTATTGATTACAAGGGGCTCTTTATATACGACAGGGTACGTGTCTACAAGCAGGACCACCACAGCCTACGTGCCAATAAGCACAGACCTAGCACAAACACAGCCTACGTGACATTAAGGAGCAACACGTATTAACTATCAGCATTACCTATAGTCTAAGGAATTTTAGAAAAAAATCTTATCTCAAGGTACAAAGTCTAAGTGTTCTATTCATTACAAAAGGTATGAGCTCATCTTTTCTTTCATCCTTTAACAGCTTCAGCCCATTTGCTGGGAACTCCCTATCACTGCATTCCTTAGGTTGCAAGTGTAGTCATGGAGACAGCACCAGCATGGAGACAGCACTCTCTCCTTTAGAAGCCACTGTGCCTCAGTTTCCAACAAATTACTTTTCAAAGGTGTCCACAACCCAGTCCCCAGAACATGTGAATGAGTCGCCTGACATGGTGAAAGAGACTTTGCTACGTGACTGTGTTAAGGATCTTAAGATGGGGAGATTATCCTGGTTTTCCCAAATGTAATTCTTATAAGAAGAATTCATGAGGGTCACAGTCAGAGAGAGGGTGTGAGGACAGAAGCAGAAGTCAGAGAGGAGAGCAGATGCTTCGCTGCTGTGCATGATGATGGAGCAAGGGGCCACAAGCCAAGGAACACAGGTGGCCTCTACAGCTGGAAAAGGAAAGGAAACAGCTTTTCTTCTCAGAAGTGAGGAGGAACCAGCTCTGTGAAAATCTTGACTTTAGCCTGCAAAACTGATTCTGGGCTTCTGACATCCAGAAAGCTAATAAATGCGTATGGTTTTAAGCCACTAAGTTTGTGGTAATTTGTTACAGCAGCAAAAGGAAAGTAATATAGGAATGGAAAGGTGGAACACCAACTCTGCTCCTTTCTCTTCTGCACTTGCATCCTGGCTCTCCTTCACTATCACACCATTTTATCCTCTCACTGGATCATAAAGTCAGGGCAAGAATGGTCTTATTTCTTTTTATATCTTCAATGCCTAACATATTTTGTGACTTAGAACATAGCAATAGACACCTCAGTGTTTTCAGATAAATAAGTTATTATTAAAGATGTCTCTCACCAAGTAATAATTTGTTAAAGACTATAACAAAAGAGGTAAGTTACAATCAATTCCTAAACTCAGCTGGTGAAAATTACTGGATCCACAGCAATACAGAATATACAGTACAGGAATTTAGAAGGTCAAAAAGTGAAATATGAAATGTCTTAAACTAGGTGTGGTGTGGTGTTTGTGGGTGTAAACCCCTACACTTTGCACCTTTTGTGGAGCAAAATCATGGGAAAATGGAGGGAAGGAAGGAGGAAGGAAGGAGAGAGAGCCAAAAACCAAGAAAGAAAGTAAAAATAGACAGCATCTTGAATAATGTTTTATCAGAGGAATTAAAAAATAAGAGGCATTTCTAGTATAGATCATTTATTACAGATAAGCTGCCCCAAACTGATCCAATTAAGAATTTCATCTATTAAATATACTAAAAAAGTGGCTTCTAGGTTAAAATACAGGTGATTTTTTAATGAATTGATATCTTAGTATGTTAATGGCTCTCAACTTTTAGGGACCATTTCTTATAGGAGAATCTTCAACCTCCAGGCTGCCTAGCAATTTTTCTTAAACCATTATTAATAGCAATTTCAGACAAGAACTCTAACACTCTCAGCTATGAAACAGGGAGTATCAACACCTGACTTTCCATGTGTTGTGAATTCAGTTCATTCACTTAGCTCAAGCCACTTTCAATTCAGTTGAAAATTAGGAATAATTTAAAGAAAAAAAAAACTCACCTCCATTTATAAAGCACATGATCATAGGTTCACATTGTCTCTCATGTTTTTCCTTCTCCAATTTTATTACTCTAAAAGAGTAAGCATTTGGTTAAATAATTTAAATGTTGGGGGTGTTGTTAGGGGAAAGGTCTTTTTTCTTTCTTTCTTTTTTTTACTGTAAAAAATTTTTATTAAAGTTGCACATGACTCTGTGCAAATCAAATAGTTGCTTTACAAACAAAAAAATCAGTGGGAGCATAAAATTTTGAAAGCAATTAATATCACTGGTATATATATATATCTATCTGAATGTGAACAAAAGGGGAAATACTCCTTTATGGTCACTTCTCTAAATTTCTTTTTTTAAATGTATTTTTAAATTATACATAGATCACACAAAATGTTACATTAAAAAAATATAGGTGATTCCCATATGCCCCATTCCCCATACCCCCCACGTGGAAGATCTTAAGAAAGCTTTTTGTAACCCAATCCAGAAACTTGTACTGTTTGTGACAAAACAAAGTTATTCTCTGAGCACGGCCTCTGAAACAAATCAGCTTGGATATTTTCTTACTTTGTGTTGGAGTGCATCCTAACTTTGGGAACAGATCACAGGTTTGTCACCCCTGGTCCTGAAGGAACTACCCTTCTCACTTCACCTGGGAAATTCTTCCTGTAGGACATAAGATTTCCGGAGCTTTCTGAATAATGGAAGGAGAGTAGCTAGATACAAGACCCTGGGCACTGAAGCTGACTGCTTGACTTTAAGTTCTGATTTGCTACTGACTACCTGACTTTGGGCAAGTTACTTACCCTCACTGTGTCTCAGTTTCCTTCTCAGTAAAGTGGGGGCAATGAAAATAATACTTGAATATGTGTCCTAAGCCTGTTGTGGGTTTTAAATGCATTGGTAGATATAAAGTGCTTAGAAGAGGGTCTTGCCTGCAGTAGGCATGTCATGAATGTTAACCCTATCATTATAATCTGGGGCTGTTCACAATGACCTCATGATTACTTACAGAAGTTCCACGTGATTTGCTTAATCAAATCATGGAATACTTGTACTGGAAAAAGTCTTAGAAGACCCCTGGTCCAATCCCTTTAAGACTCTTTCTCCAGTCCATTTTTCACACTTGAGCCAGTGTGATCTTCTAAAATGCAAATATGACAAATGACTCACCATTCCCAATGTATCAACCAAAGTTCTTTACCTAGTGTGGCAGTTTGAGATTATTTATGAATTCCAAAAAGAGGGATTATGTTTGTAACTGGTCTGTCCTCTGGGCATGAGCCCCTTTGATTGTATTAGATTCAGTTGAGATATCTTTGATTAAATTATGTTAAGATTAGGGCTTTAATTCAACCACTTCAATAAGGCGTAATTCAGTTTAGTCCCTGTCCTGTCCCCTTGGTGGGCTATATAAATGGACACTCACTCAAGAGGACACACAGAAGAAGATACACAAGAGGGAGAGAGAGCTCCATAGACACAGCAGAGGAGAGAACTTTGATCCTGTGGCACCAGAAAGAGAGATGAGCCATTCACCTGATAGTTTGCAGTGCTGAGAAAGCCCAAAAAGAAACAAGCCCTATGCCTACCTGGAGCTGAGGTAGAGGATGGTGGACCCCTCACAGAGATGGGCAACCATCTTCAACATGTGACAAGTGACTTTGGTGAGAAATCAACCTTGAGTTGCACTCTTAGGGGCTTGTAACTGTAAGCTTTCACCCCAGATAAATATTCTTTATAAAAACCAACAGATTTCTGGTACTTTGCATCAGCACCTCATTGGCTGACTAATACACTTGGTTTAACACTCCTCTAGTCTTTTCTCCTGCTTGCCTCTCCCCATCCCCCACTTCAAGACTGCAGTTTTGCAGAGATCTCACCTGCCTTGGGACCTTTCAGGAGCTGTTGCTTCCACCAGAAACATTATTCAAGGCACTTTACTATTCCAATTCCTACTTACCTTAAAGTAGGCCCGCCCCCGAATGCTCACAGAAAATCTCTATAGATCTTATCATACTATATTGTATTTGTCTCCTTGCTAGTCAGCATCTGGCTACTTCCCCTAGTTCTTTGAGGAGGAGGATCAATTCTGTCTTGTTCATAGCTTTAGCATTCAGACTCAGATCAGTGCACAAAATAATGAATACATCAAAGATTTGTCCCACGTTACTTAGGACAGAGATGGTTTTGGAATTAAGATCTATATTCCACAGGCATTTGGCCAATTCTTTGGAAATAGTAAAAGAGGGTTTGTTCAGTCATCAAAGTTCCCAAATACGAAACATAAACACCCCCATCATAGTAAAAGGCACTGGGATATTTTCTTTTTCTTTCTTTCTTTCTGTCTTTCTTTCTCTCCCCTTCCCACCCCAGGGTTGTCTGCTCTCTGTGTCCATTTGTTGTGTGTTCTTTTGTGTCCGCTTGCATTCTTGTCAGCGGCAACTGGAATCTGTGTATCTTTTTGCTGTGTCATCTTGCTGTATCAGCTCGCCAGCTCTCCATGTGCATGGCGCCACTCCTGGGCAGTCTGCGCTTTCTTCGCATGGGACAGCTCTCCTTGCAGGGTGTACTCCTTGCGCATAGGGCTCCCCTATGCAGGCGACACCCTTGCGTGGCACAGCATTCCTTGTGTGCATCAGCACTCCGCATGGGCCAGCTCACCACACGGGTCAGGAGGCCCTGGGTTTGAACCCTGGACCCCCCATATGGTAGGCAGATGCTCTATCAGTTGAGCCAAATCTGCTTCCCTGGGGTTATATTTTAAACTCAGTTGTTATTTCTTATGTCTATTCTTTACCTTAGCTTCTTATAAACATGAACATATTTTAATTCTTGATGACTTATTCTTTCCATTTGGCAAATATCCATTTTTTTCTGCGTTTGTGTGTGTGTGTATGTGTGTACGCTTGATGGAGCTGAGATTAACATAGATATTTTTGCTTAACAACTTCAACTTCTAAAGTTTATTATACCCAAACATTTTAAATTTGATGTTTTTCAGTGATTAGGATGAGAAAAATTTTATGATGGGATATATATGTCTTAGTTATTGGATCTTGTAATAGTGAGAAAGGGAATACAATAATTTCTATCTCATAAATGAGCTGGAAGTTTGTAATTAAGCAAAGATTGTCCCTCCCCTCAGCTGGAGTGAAGAAGGAGCCTCAGAGTTTCTGGTGCTCTAGGTAAGACAACTGATTTAGTTTGTTGAGCTGCCAAAAGCAGATTCCATAAAACGCATTGGCTTTAACCACAAGAATTTATTGGCTTACAAGTTTACAGTTTTGAGGAAATGAAAATGTCCAAATTAAGGCATCACCACTACAATGCTTACTTCCTGAAGACCAGCTGCCAGTGATCCTGGGCTGCCCTATCACATGGCAAGTCAAATGGCAGCATCTGCTGTTCTCTCCCTTCCCTTCTCTTCTGGGTTTCATTGCTTTCAACTTCTTGCTTCTTTGGCTTTCTCTCTCTTTGTCTGAATTTTATTTGTATCTTAAGAACTCCAGTAAGAGGATTAAGGCCTACCCTGAATGAGGTGGGTTACTTTTTAACTTAAGATCCTACTCACCAAAAGATCCTCTTAAAATGGGTCCGCATGCACAGGAATGGATTAATTTTATTATGCTTTTCTGGGGTACAGACAATTTTAAACCATCACAGGCCTTCGTGCCAACTTTGGCAAGACAAAATAAGACCCCAATACTCTGCATGTTCCATCCTCATCCAATCTCCCTGCCCACATGCTCAGACATGTGACACTCCCAGGATTAATTTCCTTATGTTCTTCTTTTTTTTTAAAGATTTATTTTTATTTATTTCTCTCCCCTTCCCCCCACCCCAGTTGTCTGTTCTCTGTGTCCATTTGCTGTGTGTTCTTGTTTTTGTCTGCTTCTGTTGTTGTCGGCGGCACAGGAATCTGTGTTTCTTTTTGTTGCGTCATCTTGCAGGCACCACTAGAAGCCCAGTATATCATGTTATCCTCCTCCTCTCATGCATTCTCAGCCCCAAGAGTTCTGCATGTCTTCCTTTCAGACTTTATCTCACTCTTTCCCTTTCCACCACTTCTTTAAAAATCACTTCCACCATCAGAAAATCTCTCAATCTTCTCTGAATGCTTCCTTTGCTTAATTGCAATCACTGGAAGTGGGCTCTTCCCTAAGGATTCTACTTTCCCTTTGGCCTTCTCAAATGAAGGCTGGTTTCTCTCCCACACTCCTAAACAACTGGGATTGAAGGTGGTCCTTGCTTCTCCCTGCCACATGTGCACCATTCTTCCACCCTTCTCAAAAACGCCAGCTTAGAACCTTAGGTCATCAGAAGCCACCACCTGCTACTTCTTTGTTGATGTCACCTACTCATTCCCCCGCCACCATTATTTGAATATTTTATTTTAGGTTTTATCTTAAATTCAGGTACCCCACAAAACAGACTCTGAGTAGAATATTTGTATGCATGAGGTTTATTGGGGAGTACACTAAGAAACAATACCTGGAAGGTAATGAAGGAAGCAGGATTAGACAGAGAAGAGCTTGACCTCTGGTGCAGCTGCAACAGAGCACTCAGAGGGAGTGCTGGAGCTGGGATTAACCTTCGGAGTTGTCCTCCATTGAGGGAACTGGGCCAGGGCTTTGTACTCCTGCATCAACCACCTTTTGGATGTGGGCTACCCCTGGGGAAGGGATGTACCTTGAGCAAATTGTTCCCTTTACCAAGAACAACTCCAGGAGAGGATTCAGCTGTGAGGAGCAAACAATTCTGGCTGCTGGAGAATGAGTTTCTCAGTCCTGAAGGGGAGATCTGGGAAGTATACAACCCTTGTGCTGCTGGATCCACTTACTTTGTGCTGTAAACCAACCTGTCTGGTCACAACTCAAAAATTATGGTTAGTCTCTTTTTATGGGAAAACACAAGTAGAAGTTTCATGGAACAAACTACAACCCCAGACACTATAGCTGCTCTCATGGCCATGGTTGATATTCATTGTCTCTCTCCTCTACGACCCATTCTGTTCTCCCTTTTCCACAGTTAAAATACCTGCTGGTATGTTAGACTGACCTGGTAGGAGCAATGTGACTTACATCCCTTAAGGAGTCTGCGCCTTTGTTCACCAAACCTTTTTTAGGTTGTGGCTGCTCTATTTACCATCAAAAGTGGGCAAAAGAATACCAAAAGACACCTCAGTGGGTGCTAAACCTATTTTTCCTGCCCCCAATGTATAAAAGCACCTCAGTCTTCTCCAAGTAATCAAGGTCAGTTATTCCTATTAATAGGGTGACTCCTTTTCTTGCCAGCTAACCCTTGGCTCAAGTAGCATGAAATGACCAATCAGTAACAATAGCTAAAAGTATACGCTGGTGGAATTACACCCCGAACTTAAAAAATGCTTAAAGTTACGAAGACATGGAACATAAGTTTACTGATTCACTGGGAGTGATGGTTCACTCTTATTTCACCCCTTGGTTCCTGAACCTTTGTTTTTTACCTATAAAATGATTGTTGATTTGTATACCACATCCTGGAGGATGACACCCCATCCTCACAGGCTGTCATCCCAAGCTGGTGCATCAGCTGTTCCTTCAAAAGACTGTTCTTTCACTCTACCAGGCCAGCAGCTCATGGGTAGTATGGTAAGTAGTAAGACCAGTGGGTCTCATGGCTATGTGCTCACCTCCCACCTTCTTCACTTAAAAGCGGGTCTGAAGTGATGTTATGCAGTATTTATGTCAATGTATTAAACACTCTGAGATCCTTTGATAGTGGTGCTGGCTGGAACCCTGCAGGAAGGAAACTCAAAGACACAACAGAAATAAGTTGATTTCAGTCAAGATGAATCATTGCTTTTTCCAGGATAGAAAGGGGCTAATGTAATTGACTTGCAATCAAGAGGCTGGAACATGCCATAACTGGGATCAGCACTAGTCTATTAGTCTATGTTGCTGAGAGTTTCAAAATTCAACAGTGTGGTTGCTAGATCAAGCCTTGGATTAGAAATCCATGCTGTTGACCCAGCACAGGTTCAGATTCTGACACTAAGCCTGCTCTATTCATGAGCAGGCTTGTGACAGCATTAGGGTAGCCATGATGGAGGCTGACTTAATCATTTGTTTACTGGTTATTTAGTGTCCCTTTTGTGGTGGATACTCTCTGATGTGTACTAACAGGTGTTATAAAGTTCTTTGCACTGTGTGGCCACAATTATGACTTCACCTATATGACTCTTCCAAGACTATTTTGTCCCAAATTTTCCAGCTTTGCTTCTTCCAGGCCCCTGACCAACCAGCTAAGCCATTTGCCATTATACATGAGTCTGAGTATATCCTTTCCTAAGGCCACTTCTTTTTCCACACAAAGTGGATAACTATACCACCCAAAGCTTGTCGATTGGGAGGATTTCCTCTTACTCTGTCTGTCAGGGTCACTCCTGAGTGGGCTGTAGAGCAGAAATCATCCGTTTTTAGCTTGCACCCACATTCAAAGCTGGCTCATCTAAGCATCAAGATTTCTCTTCCCCATTTGCTTCTCACAAGGAATCCCCTCCCCTAATGTAGCTATAGGTTTAAGCCAAGGGAAAGTCATTGGTGTCACTGTGATAGATTCCATAGTAGTCTTGACCACCTGCTCATGCAACTGACTTTTGTTCTCTGGCCCTACACATACTAGATCCTAGTTATACCACTTCTATCTTACAATAAATTGGATGTTGAGTCTTCCCAATCTAATGGCCTGAAAGAACCCAGTTTATGATGGGCAGTTCTGGCTAAACAGTCTCTTGATGTTCCATGTTTAGATGTTCCATCTCTACTAGACTCGGTAGCATACCAGGAATTCTTTTGCAAATAGGAAATATTTCTCTGTTGCCAATTACATGGCCTTGCTTCTGAACCCTAGGCAATCTGTGATCCTCCTAATGGGATTTACCATCACTTTTGTATGTCATCTTTTCTCTAGTAACTTGGTTAAAGCAACTTGCATGAACCCACTGAAGACCTCATTCCTGCCATGCAACCTACTCAAAGCTGGCAGTTTTTTAAATGTCACTAAGTAAATGGCTGACAGAATAGTATTCTTATGTGTAGAATAAGCTACCTTCAGATCCTGAATAGCCCTAATAGATGTTGTGCTTTCTTCTTAGTGGTAGGAAGTGCAAGAATGTGATAATATGTCCTTTAGTTTGGAGAGGAAGTCCCAGCGTGACCCAGACCACAGGTCTTTTTCACTGACATGATAGATCCCTGAATCTTTATAGTGTTCATCTCTTATTCTCTGGAGTGTGTTCTTACCAAGACTTTCAATATACTTACCACTTATTGCTCAAATAGTCTGATTAACATAATATTATTAGTATAATGAACCATTGTGTTGTTCTGCAATATATCCAGAGGCTTTAGGCCCTTCAGATGTATTATTACATAGGGCATAAGATTTAAGATAGCCCTGAATCAAGACTATAAATGTGTACTGTATCCTATGTCAAATTAATAAAAATTACTCCTGATCCTCCTTCTTCTTAGGAATGAAAAAAGAATGCCTTTACCAGATCAATGGCTATATACCATAAACCCTGGCTGCATTAATCAGCGCTTGCAAAGATAACACATCTAGCACTGAAGCACACATCTGGCACTGAAGCACCTACTTAAGTTTGCAGTAGTTCATTTTCATCCACCAGGGTATTTCTGATTTTGTAGGGGTCGGACATGAGATTGTGATGAGAACCACCACCACTTCATCTTTTAGGTCTTCTATTATGGTAGTGTAGTGTTCTATTCCCCATGGTATGTGACAATATTTTTAATTTATTTTCTTGGCTAGGTAAGGGAGGCTCCCCAAGTCTCAGTCCTACTGTTATTTTTCAATAACCCCACCCTCAGAAAACTCACCTCTGGTCTTTGTGGAGAGCTGACTGCCAAATCTCTGTCTCCAGAGAGGCAGGAAGCCCAGTATGACTGCAGGAGTGGCACTCTCAGCTCCATGACAGACCATCTACATCATCATCTCTAGAAATGGTCTTGATAGGTGCCAGTGATGATTAGGTCACCTGTCTGGCTGTGTTGGTACATTTATGGATTCATAGAAAGTAGGTAGAAAAAAAAGCCAAAGTATGGAGTATTTGAAGACAACGAAGAGGAGTTTAGACTTGGTCCAACTCATGGTGGAGAAATTCTTGAAGATTCTTGAGCAGAACAATGACTTAGTAAAAGCAGGACTTAACAACAACACCAATATCCTGGAGGTAGAACAGATGGAAAATGGCAAAGAACTGGAAAGATCTGGAAAGATGTAGAAAGATGGCCAAGAATGATGGAAAATATTACAGTAATTTAAGCATGAGGCTGAGGGTCATGAACTCAGATAGTAGCTATGGAAATTTTTAAAAAATGAAGCAGCAATTTGATACACTTTTAAAAATATTAAAAGACCTTGATAGTGTGATTAGAATCAAGGGTTGGAGGAATGCTAGTTATCAAAAGTGATTATACCTTTTCACTGCTGATGGTATGCTATTCTCTTTAAGGTAATTCAGAAATGGAGGAAAGGTATGGAAAAAAGGAGACATTTAAGCTGGAGGATGATGAATTTGATTTGGGCAAACTGACTGCACATTGATGGCACAGTATCCTGTTGGAATTGTCCCTTAGTGAGGGCAAATGTGAAATTGTAGACTTAGATGAGCATTTAACAAAACTGTAAAAATTTAAACTTTGCAAGAAACTGTTTTAAAAGACCAATTAGAACTCTTTCAGGTGTATCAGTGGAGGGCAACAGAGGTGGTTTTTAGGAAGGTGAAGAACGTCTGAGACGTTTGTAACATTTTGAGTTGTTAATTCATATTTTCCCACCACTGCATTTTTCTGCCTACTTCCTTCTATTAATTCAGTAGTAGATTTTGTGCTTCATTGCCTTAGGGAGAGTAAGGGCAGAGAGAAAGTCCAAAAGTAGCTTACAGGACTTAGTATCCCTGAAAGCATAAACCCACCAGGAGAGATTTAAGGAAGAAACAGCAGACTAGAAGATGAAGAGGAAGGGGAAAAGAAACCCTCTTGGGTTGAGGGAAAGTTGGGGCAGTGGGAATTTGTTCCTTATTTATTGATAGCACATAGGGACCTCCAGGCCCCAGAGAGAAAGCTGCTTGGATTGCCCAAGGCCATGATGTTCTATTATGGCTGCACATCAGAAACATCTGGAGAGATTTTATTGTTTTTGAATTTTTTATATCAATGCCCAACTTCCAACCCAGGGTCTCTGATTTAAAAGGTTTTGTTTGGGGGCCAGTAATGGGTATTTCTTAAAAGCTCTCCAGGTGATTCTTATGGGCAGCCATATTCTCTGGTCTAAGGCAGCGTTTCTCAATCTCACTACTATTGACATTTTGGACAGACAATTCTTTGTGGTTGGGGCTGTCTTGTATATTGTAGAATGTTTAGCAGCATCTCTGGTCTCTGACCTCTAAATTCTAGTATGCCCACCCATTACCTGTTTTAAGAATCAAAAATGTACCCAGATTTGGCCAAATGTCCCTGGAGGACAAAAATTGCTCCAGATGAGTATGACTGGTCTAGGGAAACCATAGGCTCTGAGACTCCTGGCCTCATCCATGAGTGGCATGGGAGACCCAGAGAACTTGTGGGCCTAGAGATGACAGTGGACAGCTCAGAGATATCTGAAGACCATGACCTATTGTGAACAAATGCCTGATGATCAGAATGTCCTCTTCCCCTCTTCCAGTGCTGTGTACTGTGAAATTATCTGGGGTCTTGGCATAACTTGGGGTGGGAATGTAGGAAGGAGAACTGAGAGGAATGCTCTGAGGTAACTATAGTGGAATTTCTTGCCAACTAGTGGCATGGGGCTTAGAATTAAAAATTAAATATTAAAAGAGAGAGAAGTGAATGATTTTTCCTGCACACCTGAGTTTGTAGCCCAACTTTCATGCCTTCTATAACTTTCTTATTGCTCATTATCTGAAATACATCACACAAAGTTCTTTTATGCCTGTGTGTCCATGACAAGGCTGCAGAAGAGTAGAAGGCCAAAGCAGATTGGCTAAAATGGAAGAAGAGCTGCTACACTGACTGCCTAAAAACTCCACAAGAGACATCTGAAATCACCCAGAAGAAATCAGCAAAGATATTACAATACATGTTCTAGAAAACAAAGGTCTTTGCAGGCATCTTTAACAGCTAGATCAGCTAATCATGTCTAGCTGGGACCCTCTCTCAGTACCAGGAAACTCAGCCATCTCAGATGGTGGACAGCTTAGATTTCAGGTAGACAACTGAATGAGGCACCCCATCAGTAAAGAGGGAGGACAACCATGTCCCAGGACAACACAGCTCCAGACTAAGATGGCCACCCCAAATGGCTGTCCACCATTTAATCTCTTGCATAAAAGTGACTTTATCACCCCAATTGCCTTGAAAACCAAGACATTGTTAATATCATCTAGTTCAAGCTTATCATTTAATAAATAAAAAAGCAAGTCTAGAATGATTAAATGACACTTGTCCAAGGTCATACACCTATTAAATAATAGCATTAGGACTAGGGCTCAAGTCTCGTGACAACCAGACTGGTAACTTTTCACTCATCAGGATGCCTCAATTCTAAATAGAGATTTTCAAAAGATTCATCTATTTGCCACTAGAGATTATCAGAGAAGGAAAAGCAATATAATGTAAGTATATAGAGTTTCTTCATTTGGGAGATTATTTCAGGCAGTGGTCTAAAGTCCAATAAATCCTGAGCAGGAAGGACAAGAACACTATCCACATATTTCAGAAAGATAGCAACTCCTAGAAGGTTTGCCATAGTCAGGCTTGCCTTGCAATAGGTTGTGGAGAGGGAAAGTTTATCTTTGTTTCCTTTCCCAGCAAGGTTAAGGTCCAAGATGCAAAAGAGATGGCTCTTGGATGTCTGTATACATTCCCCACAAATAGTTGCTTGGGTCGTTCTTTGCATTTATATTGCCTACTTGTGTCTTTAAGGCTCCTGTGAAGGGCCTCCAGGGAGAACTCGAAACTAACAGGTTTCTCACTTTCAGAGTAAAATACTCTCAACAGAAACTGGTGATGGGACTACAAGGAAGTTTCTCAGGAAAGGAGAATCCTTGGTAATGCAGGAAATTCTTCTAAGTCTTCAAAGAAAAGAGTGATATACCCTACCCCTGGCACCATGTGAAGATGGGTCACCTGAACTCCTTCAAAAACATAGTTTTCTTGGAGTGAAAGCTATGAAGTTCAAAAGCTGGGTGCTCTCATGATTTCAGCAACTAATGAACTGTAATGAACTACAGATTGAAGGGCAAGAGAACTGGGAGCAGAGCTGGTTGGTGGTATGGAGCTACAAGTGGAGTGAGTAGGTGTCATCAGAGACTAAGGTTATTTTCAGAAGTTAAATGGTGGATCATGGGCAAGTGGATCACAGGACAGTAGCACCTGCCCAACAGAAGCTGGAGTTGGTGTGGCATGGAAGGTAAGAGCTGTGTTTGTGCAAGTCAGTCTTCCTTATTAGGAACCACAGCCTTATAGCCTTCACTTTTGTCCCGATTCATATTGTTGTAGCAGAAAGAAGTCAGGTGTATGTGGTATTGAAGGCCAGGACACGAGAACCTACAAGGAAAATTTATTAACAGCTGACCGGGCTTGGCGGACTCCTGTCCAAATAAAAAACTGAGCACCAAATATGATTTTTGTAGGAGTGGGGAATGAGTCAATCGGAGCTTATATGCAAAAGGACCTATTTTTTTGGTAAGTTTCTTAGAGTTTCAAGTGTTCTATCTCAGTACCAGATAGGTCTTTCATTAACACATATACCACATTCCAGGTAAGCTTGAATTAACACATATCCTCCAGGTTTGCTTGAATTAACGCATACTCCCCACATTCCAGGTAAGCTTGAATTAACATATATAGTTTGCATCCTCCCTGAATATCCCTTCCCTGTACAAATACTTACCTCCATTTTATCATAGATTTCACTCATGTAGGCATCAGCTCACAACCTTCCTCTACCCCCCAATTTCCTATAAGCCTATCATCTAGTCTGTAGCTCTCTGAGACAGCTTGGTTTGCTTATTTCATATCAGAGAGGTCATGTAGTATTTGTCCTTCAATGCCTGGCTTTCTTCACTCAACATAAGGTCCTCAAGATTCATCCATGTTACCCATGTGTTTGTACTATACTCCTTCTTATACCTGAGAAGTATTTCATGTTCATATATTCGTTGGGTATTTTCATAGTAGTAGCAGTTACAAATGACAATTGAGGAAGTGCTGAGTTCTTAGCCAGGGGAGCTCTATTCATTCCCCAATGGAACTACAAAAATCCCCCAGGTGCAAGGGCAAAGACCAGTGAAGAAGGATGTTCCAATGACGAGCTCTTGATTCTAATGACTATGCTTATGAGCCTGTGTGCCTGAAATTTGAACTAGGCCTAGGGCTGCAGGGTGCCTAAGAGTTACCTCCTGAGAGCCTCTGTGTTGCTCAAATGTAGCCACTCTCTAAGCCAAACTCTGCATGTAAATGCATTACCTTCCCCCTAGTGTGGGACATGACTCCCAGGGATGAGCCTCCCTGGCATCAAGGGATTACTACCAATCACTAACTGGTGGTGTAACTAGAAAAAGACCTTGAATAGAAGGGGGAAATGGTAAAGACAAATTAGTTTATATGACTAAGAGCCTTCAAAAAACAGTCAGGAGGTCATCAGAGGGGTTACACTTATGCATACCTCAGCAGGATTCCACAGACAGCCAAAGTAGATACAACACCAGGTATTGGTACTCTTGAGGGCTATGGAGACACACAGGTCCTATGGTCATGGCAGTTGGCTCTGGAGTTCAGTGCCTTGTTAGTGGACCCTACTTTGGAATTTGTGTTCCTGAGTGTGATGGAGTTGGGCTCAGATGTGACCTTTCTACACATGCCATTCTATCACTTTTACTGAACATGTGTTTGGTGCTGGGGTTGCTGTATACCCAGGAGACTTGAGTCTCTGGACTGTGCATGTGCCAGCTGGGCCCTGAGCCTCAGGAAAGTTGCAACTCCTACTTCTGGTTCATTGGACTTACCCAGGTCTGCTAATAGAGAGGTGAGGATGGTCAACCCCCACACCAGGGAACCGAGAGTGGCTACAACTCCAAGCAGAAGAATCGCATCCATCAACCATGTGGGTCTAAACCCCCTCTCAGTATAGAGGTGGAGTGGACATCACCATCTCAGGGTCCACAGGATGGAGGAATAAAATTTTGATTAGAGTGGACCTATTTTTATTCTAGTATAGAACTGTTGTAACTAGTAATAGAAGAAACTGTAGTATTGATCTGAAGAAAATGGCCATGGTAGTTGCTGAGGGCAGGGATAGGGAAGAAGAGATGTGATGTGGGCGCATTTTCGGGACTTGGAGTTGTCCTGAATGATATTGCAGGGACAGATGCTGGACATTATATATCCTGCCATAACCCACTGAATGCACTGGGGAAGAGTGTAAACTACAATGTAAATTATAATCCATGAGGTGCAGCAGTGCTCCAAAATGTATTCACTAAACACAATGAATGTGCCACAACGACGAAAGAGGTTGTTGATGTGGGAGGAGTGGAGGGTTGGATAGGATGTAGGGTATGTGGGAACTTTTATATTTTTTTAATGCAACACTTTTTGTGATCTATGTATCTTCAAAAATACAATAAAAAAAGAAAAATAGCACATTATTGTGAGTATAATTAACAGCACTGAATCATGGGTGTGACTGTGATTGAAAAGGGAAGTTTAGGGTCATGTATGCCACTAGAAGGAAAGCTAAAGGATAAAACTTGGGACTATATAATACAGTGAACCCTGTTGTGGATGATGACTGTGGAAAATAGTGCAACTGTGAAAATGTTCTTCCATGAATTAGAACACATATGTATCACTAATGATAAACAAATGTGTATCATTATTAACAAGGTGTTAATAATAGGGTGGTATATTAGTCAGCCAAAGGGGTGCTGAAGCAAAATACCAGAAATTGGTTGGTTTTTATAAAGTGTATTTATTTGGGGTAGGAGCTTACAGATACCAGGCCATAAAGCATAAGTTACTTCCCTCACCAAAGTCTGTTTTCACATGTTGGAGGAAGAAGGCTACCGATGACTGCGAGGGTTCAGGCTTCCTGGGTTCCTCCCTTCCAGGGTCTTGCTTCTCTCTGGGTTCAAGGTTCCTTTCTTCCTGAGGTTTGCTTCTCTTTCCTCTGTGAGCTTACTTTCTGGGGCTCCAGCTTAAGGCTTCAGAATCAAACTCCTACATCAAAACTCCAACACCAAAAACCCTCACCTCTGTCCTTTGCCATGCCCTTTAACTGTGAGTCCCCACCCTTTAGTGGGGACTACTGGCACAAGAAGTTCACATAATTCCTTAATCAAGTAAACCTATAAATCCAATATAATCTAATGTGCCCAGGGGAAAAAATCAGTTTGCAATCATAATCCAATATTTTTTTTTGGAATTCATCAATAATATTAAACTGCTACAGGTGGTGTGACAGTTTGAGTTTTGTGAATCCCAAAAAGCAAAAGATTATACTTTAAACTAATCCATTCCTTTGGATATGAGGAATTTGACTGGATTACGTCAGTGGGGGTATGATTCAAGTTGAGTCCCCACCCCCTTGCTGGGTCTAATATAAAATAGACTCACTCAGACAGACACAGGAAGATAAAGCCAACATATTTGATTTTGCCCTGGCAATGTAAGAGAGAGGATCGCTTAAGCACAATGCCCCAAAAGGCTGGGCGCACAGAGCAGCTCAAGTGGCCCGCAGAGCCCAGAGGGGAAGGCTGAAACCTCTGCAGGGCTGGCGGCCATCTTCCTTCAACACGTGGCAACACACCAGGATCAACAGTAGCTGACTTTGGTGAGAAAGTATCTCTGATGGTGCCTCTGTTCATCAAGAACTTTTCACAGCCTTGGAACTGTAAGCTTTTACCCCAAATAAATCTCCTTTATAAAAGCCAACACATTTTCTGCTATTTTGCATCAGCAGACCTTTAGCAAATTAAAACAGGTAGTATATGGGGAAAAATAAAACTAATGCAAGCTATGGACTATAGTTAACAGTAATATTGTAATATTCTTTCATCATTTGTAAAAAAAGAATTATACCAATGCTAAATGTCAATAATTGGGGGTTATGAAGGTTATGGGATTTTTCTTTTTGGAGCTATGAAAATGTTCTAAAATTGACTGTAGTAATGAATACATAACTCTGTGATTATACTGAAAGCCATTGATTGCACTTTGGATGGAATGTTATGGTGTGTGGATACAACTGTTTTGTTTTCTTTTTAATTTACCTTTAAACACTGAGTTGTTGGCAAAATAGTGGGCAAGTAACAGCAAGGCCAAATTTTGAGAGAAAGCCTGACCCCAGAGAGGTAAGGAGAGTACCTGAGCACCAAGGCTGACCTGAGGGCATTTGCTGATAATGGGAAATATACCAGGAAACAAGTTTTGATTCAGCAGCCTCTGGTGTGACAGGGACAGAAATCAAATCATTTACCGGAAAGTTTACCAAACAAGCAAGGATGAAATAATTTCAATCTTGCACAAACTCTTCCAAAGACTAGAAAGAAGAACCACTTCTAATCTTCTTTTAGGGGGTTAACATAGTCTTAGTTCCAGAATTCGATAAGGATAGTATAAAGAAGGAAATATAGAGGCTAATTTCAAAATATGAACATTGTTATAAAAATCCAGAAAGAAAAATTAGCAAACTGAATTCAGCAATAATTAAAAGCACTTAAATATATATCATAGTCAAGTTGGATTTATCTCAGGAATGTGAGATTGGGTTAGTAGTTTTAAGGTGAGTGTAATTCATCACTACAATGGATTAAAGTAAAAAAATCATATGGTCAATGTATGTCAGCCAAAGGGGTGCTGATGCAAAATACCAGAAGTCTGTTGGCTCTCATAAAGGGTATTTATTTGAGGTAGGAGCTTACAGATACAAGACCATAAAGCATAAGTTACTTCCCTCACCAAAGTCTATTTTCACATATTGGAGCAAGATGGCTGCTGACATCTGTGAGGGTTCAGGCTTCCTGGGTTCCTCTCTTCCTAGGTCTTGCTTCTCTTTGGGTTTACAGGGCTTGCTTCTCTTTCCTGTGTGCTTCTTTCCTGGGTCTCCATCTTAAGACTTCAGCATCTAATTCGAACATCAAAACTCCAACATCAAAAACTTCGAGCATCAAAAAGCCCGAACTCTGTCCTTTGCCATGTCTTTTATCTGTGAGTCCCCACCCACCAAGGGGCGGGGACTCAACACCCTACTGATGTGGTCCAATCAAAGCCCAAATCATAATTTAATTATGCCCAGGTACAGACCAGTTTACAAACATAATCCAATATCTATTTTTGGAATTCATAACTATATGAACTGCTACAGTCAACTCAAAAGATGAAGAAAATACAGCCAAAATGTTCATCAGTATTACAATGGAGTTCCATACACTAATGATAGTGAGTAAACTATGGATGACTGTCACAACATGAATGACTCTTAACAAATATGATGTTGAACAACAGAAACAAGACAAAGAAGAATGCCTATAGCATGATCCCATTTACATAAAGTTTTTTTAAAAAAACAGATAAAATATAATTATATGGTTTAAGAATGCATGTGTAGCTGGTGAAACTATAAAGAAATGAAATAAAATTATTACTGTAAATATCAGACACGTTGTTTCCTTTAGGGTAAAGGTTTATGAATTGGATGGGATTTATGGAAGGTTTTTGAGAGTGCTGTCAATACTTTACTTCTTGACCTGAGTGGTGCTTATTGAGATGTTCACTTAATAAGTACTGTAATTATTAAACTATATTTACAGTTTATACACGTCTAATGTGTATCTTATCTTTCACACCAAAATAGTTTTTAAAAAAGAAAAGAAATTATTCCAAGACTCAGGGAAATAAAGCTCTAATGGTGGCATTTCAGCCACCATTAACAGGGGCAGCAGGAGACATTTTTGGCCAGACCCATGGTACCTTTAGCCACACTACTCACACAATTGTTTACTCTGCTACTCAGGCACTGTACCTTCCACAACCTCCATCATTAAGCTGGAAAGCCTGGTCCTTGTCATTTATGCAACAGTCTATTGATTTGACATAATCTTTCAAAACCAACCAACATTATGATGAATTCAACCATAGCACATCATAAATTTAAACTGAATGCACACTAATTAAGTTCATGTAATTTGAACTACCTGAGTTATACAAATGAATAAATGTTATCTCAAAGCAATTGAGACAATTACTCATGCCTTGTAGTTCGTCTGGTCATTGGTATATGAAATAAAACATATCCCAAAACTCAATGACAGAAAATAAAAATGTGAAACTTAGTAAATTTTTTTTTTTTGGAACGATAGCAATAGCTCATCAGAGAAGAGCCTAACAGTCGTCATGACAACAGTAATTCAGGAAAGTGAGCCTTTAGCCTCTAAGTCTCCTTTTTCCTCTTTTTGCTAGTCTTGGCACTAAATGGTAAAGAATGGTTCCAGATGATGTGTAAAACTAATAATATTTATAAATCCGTCTCAGTTAACACATACTACCACCTTGAGTTTCTAAACAAATGACATGCTAAAGAATGTTAAAAGAGTAGAGACATCTTTGGTCAATGTACGATGTATTCAGTTCTTAAAAAATAAAATAATATGGCATATGGTTGGGTTTACTTGATGGTCTCTTCACATCAGACCTGATTAGCTTTGTGTGTAGTTTCAATTTCTGATTTTTTTGGCTTTATCTTCATGATACTTTACTGTAATAAGCTTAGTTCAGACCTCATACATAGACACTCATCCCCAATCTCCAGTCAATTGGCATGCACTTATCCAGCACCTACTAAATGGATAGTAGTGTATATTGGTTAAGATAGTGGACTTTGAGACCAGGCCAATCCTGCCACTCCTTTCTGGGAAATCTTGGATGAGTTGTTTAATATTTCCAAACCTCTATTTCCTCATCTATAAAATGGAGATAACTATAGAGAACCTCTTCTAGAGTAGTGGTGAGGGTTAAATGAAATAGTGTATATAAAAGCACTTAGCACAGTACCTACCACATATTAAACACTCAGAATGTTAGTTTATTATTATTGTATGTAAAATTCAGTGCATGGCCTATAGTCACAAATATTTCAAACAACAGAGAACAATAAGAATGATTTTATCACATGTAATTCTCAGTTACTTTATTCTACTTCCATTTATATTACTGATTTTGCTGTTCTACTTCTTGACAATCTAATCTTCTCAGTTAATATTTAGAAGCTCTATCAGAAGACCACTTGCTAGCCTCACACTGTAACTCACACTGCCTTGATATGCTTCTGCCTGGCTTCCAGTCTCAATCACAAACTAGAGTGGAAAGTTATGAGAGACTAGGCCACTGTAATCCGTATTTCAGCTATAGTTTGGTAAGTGAGATAAGTAAAGAATGTAGTATGATATGTCAGTAAGTACAAATAAATGGGAGATTGGGCAACAGCTGGTGGAAAACTCAAACCAGTAACAATCCTATGGGATGACAATTTTCACAGCAAGAATTAGTCAAAAGTGTGCGGAAAAGGCTTGGGAAGGTCTAATGTGTAGGAGAGTAGGATTATGGCAAGGCTTAGTGTGTACATCCATTCTAGAAAGAAAAAAACAGTCATAATCATCTACCTGAGATCTTATTTGTCCCAAGCTTCTGGGAGTATCACAGAGAGGGATTTGGGAGAACTGAGGGTGAGATTCTTGACCCTAAAATAGAAACCTTCACTATCAGCTAACAGCTATGGATTAGGAGCATAGATGCTGCGACAAGGTTGCTAGTCTCCTTGTTTTTCCTAAAAATTAAAAAAAAAATGAATCTAACATATAGAAATGCAAATCTTTGGTATATAGCTTAACAAATTTTCATGAAGTGAATACACTCATGTATCCTCTACTCAGATCAAGAAATAGAACATTATCAGTACAATGGAAGCCTCCTTTGGGCTCCCTCCCCATCATTATTGCCTTCCAGGGAAATCACTTTCCTATATCTACCAATATCAATTAGTTCTGCCTAATTTTTAACTTTATGTCATATCATACAATATGTACTTATCAATAATATGCTTGTGAGATTCATTCATGTTGTAAGTAGTTGTGGTTTGTTTATTCTCTTCACTACAAAGTATTGTATGAATATACTATGATTTCTTATCTATTTTATTGTTGCTGGACACTTGGGTTGTTTCCATTTTGGGGGTTTACAAATGGTGGCACAATGTACATTCTTGCATCTGTCTTTTGGTATACATATAAGTGGAATACCCTGCAGTTATGTTAGGATGTACACCAAAGAGTGGAAATGCTGGATCATAGAGTAGGCAAATATTTAGCCTTAGTAGTTACTAGTAATTCAGTATCTCCACTTATCCAAAGTGGTTCTACCAAACTACACTCCCACTAGCAGTGTATTGTGACTTCAGGCTGCTGCTAAAACTTCTTAGCACTTGGTATGTCCATCTATTTCATTTTAGATTTACTGGTGGGTGTGTAGTAGTATCTCTCTATGTTTTTATTTTTCATTTCTCCAATGAATAAGGATCGAGCACATTTTCATATACTTATTAGCCATTTGACTATCCTCTGACATGAAGTGCCAGTTCAAACATTCTACACATTTTTCTATTATAAAGTTTGTCTTTTTCTTACTGATTGGTAAGAATTTTTGTATACATACTGGATATGATTCCTTTGTCAGATATAAGTATTACAAATATCTTCTCTAAAATATTGTTTTTGTCTATTTTACTTTCTTAATAGTACCTTTAGAAGAGTAGATGTTCTTGATTTTAATGTAGTCCAACTTAGCAATTTTTTTTCATTTATAGTTTGTGCTTTTTGTGCCTTGTTTAAGAAATTTTGCCTACCCCAAGGTCATAAAGAAACTAAACTCTCCTATATTATCTCTTAAAAGCTTTACAGTGTCTCCTTTCACATTTAAGAATTCAATCCATTGGAATTGATGCTTGTGTATTGTATGAGTTAGGGGCCAATTCACTTTTTTTCCAGCTGGATATCCAATTCACTCAACACCATGTATAACAAAGACCGTCTTTTCCCTACTGTATTGTAGGGTTACTTTTTTTTTTTTAAGATTTATTTTTTTAAATTTATTTCTCTCCCCTCCTCCCCTCCCTCCTCCAGCTGTCTGCTCTCTGTATCCATTCACTGTGCGTTCTTCTGTGACTGCACCCATCCTTATCAGTGGCACCGGGAATCTGTGTTCCTTGTTGTTGCCTCATCCTGCTGTGTCAGCTCTCTGTATGTGCAGCGCCACTCCTGGGCAGGCTGCACCTTCCCTCGGGCTGGGCGGCAACCCCTACAGGGTGCACTTGCGCTTGGGGCTCCCCGGCGCAGCGGGTAATTCCTGAGCACATCAGCACTGCGCATGGGCCAGCTCTACATTAGTCAAGGAGGATTGGGGTTTGAACCCCGGACATCCCATGTGTTAGGCGGATGCCCCATCCATTGGGCCAAAATGCTTCCCTGTAGGGTTACTTTCAAGTGACCATGTATGCATGGGTCTATTTCTGGATTCTTTGGTCTATAATCTATCCATTAGTCAATACCACACTGTTTTTTGCGGTTTTTTTTTAATATTTATTTTTATTTATTTCTCTCCCCTTCCCCACCCCCACTGTCTGCTCTCTTGTGTCCATTTGCTGTGTGTTCTTCTGTGTCCGCTTGCATTCTCAGTGGCACTGGTAATCTGTGTCTCTTCGTTGCATCATCTTGCTGCGTCAGCTCTCCATGTGTGCAGCACCACTCTTGAGTGGGCTGCACTTTTTTTGTGTGCAGGGCAGCTCTCCTTGGGGCGCACTCCTTACACGTGGGGTTCCCCTATGCAGTGGGTGCCCCTGTGTGGCATGGCACTCCTTGACAGTAGCACTGCACATGGGCCAGCTTACCACATGGGCCAGGAAGCCCTGGGTTTGAACCCTGGACCTCCTATATGGTAGGCGGACACTCTATCAGTTGAACCACATCCGTTTCCCCCACACTGTTTTAATTACTATAGCATTATGCTTCTTGATATATGGTGGTGTAAGTCCTTCAGATTTCTTCTTTTCCTCTTTCTCCTTTTTCTTTAAGATTATCTTGGTTGCTCTGGTTCTTTGCGTTTCCGTATATAATTAAATGGCTTAACAAATTCAGCAAAATAACTGTTAGAGAATTTTGACTGAGAATTGAGTATGTTTTTAGAGAAGTTGTGAGGTTACAAAACAATCACGCATAAACTACAGGACTCCTGAACACCACCCTACCACTAACATCTTCCATCAATGTGGAACATTTGTTAGTATTGATGATAGCACTTTTGTCTTTTAGAATTTTACTACTCTCTTTGATAGTAGTTACCTTTGTTAAAATTGATGAAAGATTATGAAAATAGTTCTATTATCCATTATTTACATTAGGTGTATTTTTCTTTTATACTATCCCATTATCACCTTGCACAAGCACATTTGTTATAATTCATGAAAGAACATTCTTATACCTGTACCATTAGTTATAGTTCATTGTCTAAAATAGGGTTCAGTGTGTTGTACAGTCCTGTTTTATCTTTTAATTTTTATTCTAGTAATATATACATCCTAAAGTTTCCTCTTTTAACCACATTCACCTCTACAGTTCAGTGCTGTTGGTTACACTCACAATAATGTGCTACCATCACCACCATCCATCCATTTCCAAACTTCTACCATCAGTCTAAGTAGAAATTCTGTACAGATTAAGCATCAGCTCCCCATTCTCAAACCCAATCTATCTCCTGGTACCCTCAATTCTAGATTCTAACTCTAATGAGTTTGCTTATTATAATTAGCTCATAACAGTGAAATCATACATTATTTGTCCTTTTGCATCCATCTTATTTCACTTAACATAATGTCATTAAGGTTCATTCATTTGATTGCAATTGTATGAATATATTTTTTCACCATGTCCTGTAAGTTCCTTATGTTCATTTCTATACTTTTTATTCTTTTGGTCCTCCATACTTCAATTTGAATTTTTAAATTTTCTCATCTATAACCCAGTTTACTAATCATCTCTTCAACTGTGTACAACCTATTAAACCTATTTATGTCTTAATTTTAGCTACTGTATGTTTCAGTTTTAGATCTTTCCATTTGATTATTTTTTATGGAGTCCAATTCTCTGGTAAAAAGTTCCATCTTATCATCTATTTTCTTGAATACATTATTCATTTTATTTTGAAGTCTGTTTGCAAACTCCAAAAGTTGGACCATATCAGTCTGTTTTTATTGTCTTTTCTTTCTTATTGTTTCTGGTTTTTTGGTACACCTTGCAATTTTTTTAATTGAAGGCCAGGCATTGTATAACAAAATTGCTAAAAGTCTGAATGGTATTATCTTTCTCCAGAGAGAATTTCACCTTATCATTTAGCAGCACAGAGAGCCATATCATCTTAATCGCATAAGAGAACAAGAGGACTCAAAGCAAGTTTGCAATCTTTGTAAATTTTGGTCTTTTCTGGGTTCCCGGGTTTTCCCCTATTTATAGTCTGGTGTTTTTCCTAGGACCGCTTATCTTCAGTGAATCCTAAAATCCAATTTTTGCTTCCCCAGCACTGTGAGAATACTGAAAAGTATATCTAGTCTTTTAGGTTTCAGCAATTTTCTCCTGTTTTTTTTAGCCCCCTTCCCCCCAGGAGTATCATCTTTGTTTTGCCCTTGCATTAATTGGAAAACACCCTGAGGGGAAAGCTAGACCCAGATTGCTTCGAGATTTTGCTTCCTTAACTTCTGAAGTCTTTGGCATCCCAAACTCCTCAAACACTTTCTTTTACAACAGCTCTCCAGTGCCTCAAAATATTGTAAAGATAACTTATCCAGCTTTTTGATGCTTCTCGGTGGAAGCATGGGTCTGCAGTAAGCTACTCCATTATATTCTGTAGTATGAGTCCCTGGACTTCCAATTGGGTTTATATCAGGGAAATACTTGCTTAAAGGAGATAAACTATATTGAAAAATACCAAGATAGGATTCATATGCCATTTAAAATCCTGAAGAAATCTAAATAATATGACAAACTCCTTATAGTTGACTTCTCTTTTTTATTAGTTTTTAAAATTTTTATGTGGTTGACTTCTTGATAAGACAGTTTAACATAGCTGATTTTTTTGAAGCCTCTACAATTATTCCTGAACTTTTCATATTCCCAAAAGATGGGTTGATTCCCATCTTTTGCTCAAATGTAGGCAAGATTTTGTAATTGAGAAAGGAAATTACAAACAATTTTGAAACTTAAAAAAATGCAGAAAACAAAGGGAATTTGGTAAAATATAATAGTAAGTTTATAAATGGGACTGAAAATAGAACTGTCCAGAAGCGAATCTCCAGATCCAGAGCCACCATTAACAAACTTATAAATCACACTTTGTTTTTGCCATCCTTGAACTCTCTGCTTATTATATCACTTTCCCCATTTCATAGATACAGGGTTCTGAAACCCAAAAAAATAATTACCTAATATTATCCAGTTAGTAGGTGGAAGGGTCAGAATTTTAACCCAGCACACCTTACTCCTAATTCTTTTCTTATACCATTATGAAGGATATGTCCTTATTAGAGGTTTTTTATCATGTGGGAGGTAGGATAGCATTGTGATAGGGTGTAGGATATGAAGTTGTAGTAAAATCCAAGGCTGCCTCTCACTAAACCTGTGTGACTTGGGCAAGTTACTTCACCTTTCTAAGCCTCTGTTTCCTCATCTGCAAGATGAGAATAGGTATCTTGCCTCCCTCATAGTGCCAATGTGAAGATTTAAAAAAGACCATTTCTGTGAAGCACTTAGAAAAATGCTAACTGCTCAAAATATTATGATATTCTGCATCATTATTAATGTAATAGTCATAATTTTATTCCCATATTAAAACATACATGTCAAAAACTATAATTTTAATTGGTTCACATTATGGAATAAAGATAATTCATTTGTTCATATTAGCTTCAATATAGAAATATGTTTTTTTAACACTTTTTGAGATCATACTGTGGGCCCGGATCAGGCAGTGGAGTTGAAGGGAAATTCCTTATTGTTTAGAATCTGTATGACTGGAAATCATTTGATCTCCTAGAACAGTTGACTTCGAGTCTTCAGCTGCTCTAATACATTTTATATTAAACAAAGCTTTTAAAAAAGGAAAATACTGCATTATTCTCCCTTTAACCTCACTGGGAAAACAGTCTTATGATCATGTTTAAACACTTGTTAATCTAGATTCACCTAGAACTTTGTTATACAATTCCCTAGGTGTAAATTAATTGTGGTGGGAATTAATTGAAAATACTGTGACACCATTCAGTGTATGTGACCTTAATTTTATAAATGAGAATCTAGTTCCCCAATACAGTTAGGGATGTTCCTTACCTGATGGACTTGTAATAAAACTGCAACAAACACGTAGATAACAGAAGTGGAAAGGAGAATGATTTGTTATGGTGAAAGGTAGTTTTAAAATTTATAAACTGACTCATCTCTGTCAAAGTTGTTTCACGCACACCATTTTTCTGTAAAGGTTTTAAAGATCTAAGATGGATACAAAGTAAACCTTGGTATTTGGTGAGTACTTTCTATGGCTGAATGCCTGATCAGTGCTTCATGTGGATTATTTCTTTTAATCTTCACAACAATTCTCAAGATAGGGGCTCCATTTTGTACCCATTTTACAGATAAAGAAACCAAGCCTTGGAAAGAATAAGTAACTTAGACACAGTGATTGTATTAGTCAGGGTTCCCTAGGGAAACAGAATCAACAAAAGATATCTGTCAATAGTAAGAAATTTATCACAGTTTCTCATGCAGCCACAGTGTGGCACAAGTTCAGGTTCCGCAGGCAGGCTGCAACCAGGAGCTCCAATGAAAGTCCAATGAAGGTTCTTGACGAGTTCTGGGAGATGTTGGCTGTCCAAAGATGAGCTGGGAAATTCTCTCTCAATGCTGGAATCACTTCTCCTTTTAAGGCATTCAACTGATTGGGTTAAGCATCACTCATTGCTGATGGCAATCTCCCTGATTGATGCAATTATAACTAGCTATCTATGATCTACCACTGAAGTAAAGTCATTGGTGACTAAAGTCCATAAATGCCCTTATAGTACAATTAGCCCAGTGTGCTTGCTTGAACAAACAACAGGGCACCATTACCTGGTTGAGTTGACACAATAGCCTACGCATCACAGTCCATCCCTTGTCAACTCAGCAACCATACACATTACCTTAAGTCATACTTAGTCTCTAAGTAAAACAATAACAAACATGCATATATATATATATATATATTTCTGCCTAACAATGTTCAACTTTCCTGTGCACAACTAGAAACGCATTAATTCCATACAGAATAGGGTGCAAGTTCTTGGGTAATATTCACTCTCAAGCTCAACATCCTCAAATATTATGATGCAGAAAAGATACAACTTGGTATATGATAAGGGGGAAATTGTGAGAAGACGACAAAGAAATTCATTTTGTGTACATATACATTCATCATCATCCTGAAACAAGGAAGAAAGATTCATGACCATTATAGTCCTCGTTTCTGTAACTGGTCACGTAGTCGAATTTCATGTTTATCACGACCTTCTTTGACTACCCATTCCATGTTTCCATTACCCTCAGCAAGCCCTTCAGCTGACCATGGTTCTTTGCCTGGTGGGGTGACCCAAATTTTCATTCCTGAAGATTCTGGGCCATTGTTAGTACTGCTTGGATTGGGTTGTTGCAATTTTCCATTGACTTTAATCATAGGACATGGCAGTACTAAGAGATGCCCTAGAGAATCTCCTATATTCCAGGCGAACTCTTCTTTACCCCCATTATGTAGGTGCAGTCCTATTTCCCCTTGATAATCAGGATCAATCACCCCAGTCAGTACAGTAATTCCCTTCTTTGACTGTTGATTCAGAGGTAAGAGTAGCTCAAAGTGGCCAGGTGGCAGGTTTAACTTACAGTTCAGTGGAATCATTGTTGTGTTCCCTGGTGACAGCACTCCTCCTTTGGGGATTAAAACCTGTAGACCAGCAGAATTTGAGGTTGCAGGGAAAGGAAGCAAAAATTTTCCTAGTGGGTCACTAGGGGTAATAGTGAGTGGTACCACTCCCATTTCCACCTCTTGATTCCTGGACCCATGGATCCTAGTTATGGGAAAAACAGCACCATAGAGTGGGTGCTGACTTAGAGCATACACAGCCTCCTGTAGAACATTGCCCCAGCCCTGCAAGGTATTGCCACCTAGTTGGTACCGTAATTGAGTCTACAAAAGGCCATTCCACCATTCTGTCAATCCAGCTGCTTCAGGGTGATGAGGAACATGGTAAGACCAGTGAATTCAATGGGCATGTGCCCATTCCCACACATCATTTGCTGTGAAATGGGTTCCTTGATTGGAAGCAATGCCATGTGGAATGTTATGTCAACAGATAAGAAGTTCGGTAAGTCCATGGATGATAGTTTTGGAAGAAGCATTGCGTGCAGGAAATGCAAACCCATATCCAGAGTATGTGTCTATTCCAGTTAAAACAAATCACTACCCTTTCCATGGTGGAACTGGTTCAATGTAGTGAACCTGCCCCCAGGTAGCAGGCTGGTCACCTCGAGGAATGGTGCCATATCGAGGGCTGAGTGTGGGTTTCTACTGCTGGCAGATTAGAGACTCAGCAGTGGCTGCAGTCAAGTCAGCCTTGGTGAGGTGAAGTCCATGTTGCTGAGTCCATGCATAACCTCCATCCTACCTCCATGGCCACTTTGTTCATAAGCCCATTGGGCAATGACAGGAGTGGCTGGGGAAAGAGGCTGAGCATTAAGCCACAGAGCAGGTCATCCTATCCAATTGATTATTAAAATCTTCCCCTGCTGAAATTACCCTCTGGTGAGCATTCACATGGGACAAAAAATTTTCATGTTTTTTGCCCACTCAAAAAGGTCAATCCCAATCACTAACTGGTGATGCAACTAGAAAGAGACCTCGAATAAAAGGGTCAACTCAGACCAGCAGAATATCTCAGCCTACATATTGGATCAAGTGTTAAAAACTGCTTTTTGACCTTGAATAAAAGGAGGAAATGGCAAAGACAAATGAGTTTATATGGCTAAGAGTCTTCCTAAAAGAGTCAGGAGGTCATCAGAGCGGTTACACTTATGCACACCTCAGCAGGACCCCAGAGAGAGCCAAAGTAGATACAGCCCTAGGTACTGGTTCTTCTGAAGGTTATGGAGATCCATAGAGTATATGGTCATGGCAGATGGATTTGGAGTTCTGTGCCATATCAGAGGGCCCTACTTTGGAGTTTGTGCTCCTGAGTGTGATGGGGCTGGACTCAGATGTGACCTTTCTATGCACACCTCTTGTCACTTTTACTGAACCTGTGGTTGGTGCTAGGGATGGTCATACTCAGGGCACCTGAATGTCTGGACAGCCCATGTGCCAGCTGGGTCCAGAGCCTCAGCAGAGTTGTGACTCCTACTCTCTGGTTCATTGGACTTACCCAGGTCAGCTAACAGGGAGATGAAGATGGTCAAACACCACATCAGGAAATCAAGAGTGCCAACAACTGCAAGCAGAGGAATTGCATCGATCATCCATGTGGAATCTAAGCCCCCTCTTGATCTAGAGGTGAAGTGGACATCACCATCCCAGGGTCCACAGAATGGAGGAATAAAATAAGCATTAAAGTAGACTTACTGGTCTTCTACTATAAAACTATTGTGAGTAGGAATAGAAGAAATTGTAGCATTGAGGAGAGAAAGTGACCACAGTAGTTACTGAGGGCAGGGAGAGGGAAGAAGAGATGTGACGTGGGGGCATTTCTGGGACTTCGAGTTGTCCTAAATGATAATGTAGGGTCAGATTATGGACTTTATATATCCTGCCTTAACCTATTGAATGTATTGAGGGAGAGTGTGAACTACAGGGTAAACTATTATCTACGTGGTGCAGCAATGCTCCAGAATGTGTTCACCGAGTGTGATGAGTGTGCCACAATGATGGAGGAGATTGTTGGTGTGGGAGGAGTGGGGTGGGTGGGTATATGGCAACCTCTTATATTTTTTAATGTAACATTTTTTTGTGTGATGTATATATCTTCAAAAAATACAATTTACAAAAATGATGGCGTGGGGGGTGGGGAGCAGGGTATATGGGAACCTCTTATGTTTTTTGTGTTTTTTATGTTTTTAAATGTAACATTCTTTATGATCTATTAACTTTAATTTAAAAAGTGTAAAAAAAAAAAAAAAGGTCAATCCACATACCTCTTCCCCAGACCTCTTTGTCACCAGTTTTCCAATCATGTTCCTTCCAAGTCCCTTATCATCCAGCCAAACCATTTGCAACAGCCCATGAATTAGTGTACAAATACACCTCTGGTTATTTCTTCTTCCAAGCAGAATAACAACCAGGTGCACTGCTTAAAGTTCAGCCCACTGAGAGGATTTTCCCTCACCACTGTCCTTCAGGGATGTCCCAGAAAGGGGTTGCAGTGATGAAGCTGTCCACTTTCGGGTGGTACCTGCCTATCATAGAGAACCATCTGTAAACCAGGCCAGAGTTTTCTCTTCCTCAATCAACTGATTGTAAGGGACTCCCCAAGAGGCCAAAGCTGTGAGCTGGGAAAGAGTAGGTAACATGGCAGGGGTGGTGACCATGGGCATTTAGGTTACTTCCTCATGTAACTTACTCGTGCCTTCAGGACCCACTTGAGCCCTATCTCAGATATACCACTTCCACCTTATTATGGAGTGCTGCTATGCACACCCAACTATGGTTTGGTGAGTCCGACAATACCCAGTTCATGATAGGCAACTCAGGTCACATGGTAACTTGATGGCCCATGGTTAAGAGTTTAGTCTCTACTAAGGCCCAGCAGCAGGCCAAAAGCTGTTTCTCAAAAGGGGAGTAGTTATCTGCAGAGGATGGCAGGGCTTTGCTCCAAAATCCTAAGGGCCTGTGTTGTGATTCTCCTATAAGGGCCTGCCAAAGTCTCCAGACAGCATCTCTATTTGCCACTGAAACTTTCAGCACCATTGGATCTGATGGATCATATGGCCCAAGTGGTAGTGCAGCTTGCACAGCAGCCTAGACCTGATGCAGAGCCTCTTCTTGTTCCAGTCCCTAATCAAAACTAGCAGCTTTTCTGGTCACCAGTAAATGGGTCAGAGTAGCACACCCAAATGAGGAATGTGTTGTCTCCAAAATCCAAAGAGACCAACTGAGCGTTGTGCCTCTTTTTTGGTCATAGGAGGAGCCACATGCAATAGCTTGTCCTTCACTTTAGAAGGGATATATTGACATGCCCCACACCACTGGACACCTAGAAATTTCACTGAGGTGGAAGGACCTTTGTATTTTAGTTGGATTTATTTCCTATCCTGTCTCATGCAAATGCCTTACTAATAAGTCTAGAGTCTTTGCTACTTCTTGCTCACTAGGTCCTATCAACATGATATCATCAATATAATGGCCTAGTGTGATGTCTTATGGGAAGGAGAGATGATCAAGATCTCTGCAGACAATATTATCACATAGGGCTGGAAAGCTGATATACCCCTGAGGCAGGACAGTGAAGGTATTCTGCTGGCCTTGCCAGCTGAAAGCAAACTGTTTCTGGTGGTCCTTACTAAGCAATTGAGAAAAAACCATTTGCCAAATCAACAGCTGCATACCAGGTACCAGGGAATGTGTTGATTTGCTCAAGCATTGATACCACATCTGGGACAGCAGCAGCAATTGGAGTGACCATCTGGTTAAGTTTACAATAATATACTGTCATCCTCCAAGATCCATCTATTTTCTGTACAGGCAAAATAGGAGAGTTGAATGGGGATGTGGTGGGAATCACCACCCCTGCATTCTTCAAATCCTTGGCAGTGGCACTAATTTCTGCAAACCATCCAGGAATCCGGTATTGCTTTTGGTTTACTATTTTGCTAGGTAGGGGCAGTTCTAGTGGCTTCCACCTGGTCTTTCCAACCATAATAGCCCTCCCTCTACATGTCAGGGATCCAATGTAGGGATTCTGCCAGTTACTGAGTATGTCTCTTCCAATTATGCACTCTGGAACTGGGAAATAACCACAGAATGGGTCCAGCAACCCACTGGACCAACTGTGAGATGGACCTGAGCCAAAACTCCATTAAACACCTGACCTCCATAAGGCGTTATTCTGACTGGTGGACCACAGTGACATTTTGGGTCTCCTGGAATTAATGCTACTTCTGAGCCAGTGTCTAATAATCCCTGAAATGTCTGATAATTTCCTTTTCCCCAATGCACAGTTGCTCTAGTAAAGGCCATAGATCTCCTTGGGGAAAGGTGGGAGGAAGATTAATAATATATGTTTTGGGCAGTTCAACAGGATCTTTCCCCAAGGAGACCTGGCTTCCTCCTCATTCAAGGGGCTCTGGGTCTGTAAACTCTCTCAAGTCTGGGAATTGATTACAGGGCTGTGATTCTTTGCATCTGTCATTTGAGTTGGGGTTTCATTCACCTGATCTGGAACTCTTCTGTTTATACAGATCCAGAAGAAATTTAATAGACTGCCTGATTATTTCACTGCTAGATATCCCATGATGCATTAACCAATGCCATAACTCTACATGGCTCAGACTATTTTGAGTGCTTTTCTGAATCTGCCTTTCATTGCAGTAGCCATGCCCACCTTGACTTTGGTGATTAACCGCTGATACTTGACTTTTACCAGACTGACATCCAATCATCTCCATAATGTTTAAAGATTCTAATTCCATCACAGCCCTCCCTATAGTAATATCTGGACTGCAGAGAAGAGCAACCACAGAGCTCTTCAGGGAAGATGGAGTTTTACAAATTTATTCCTCACAGTCCTGATTAAAGTTGTGTCCTTTGGACATTCCTGGGGTGGTGGCCAGCTCTCAAATGGTAAATTGATTCTAGCATTCCAATCTCCCTAAGCCTTTGAATTCTCTCTTCTACTGTGTACCAGGGCAAATAGGGCATCTTAACCTCAGACATGCTAGGCCAACTTTTGGCCCATGTTTCAATCAGCCACCCAAACAAACTATTAGAGCCCTTTGTAACCCCTCGAGCTACAGCGTTTAATCCAGAATTCCTGCTTAGTGGGCCCATATCAATAATTTCACCATGATCCAACTTTATATTCCTTCCACCATTATCCCACACCCTTAGTATCTATTCCCACACATATTCCCCTGATTTCTGCTTATATACATTGGAAAACTCATGCAGTTCTTTCTGAGTATACCTTAATTCCTCATGGGTCACACTTTGTATTTCACTTTTGGGGGCTTGTTGTAATTTTAGTCTAGTAATAGGTCTCAAAGACAAGAGAGGTGGTGGGGGTGGGTAAGGAGAAGGATTAGAAATGTGTTGCAAGCTACTGACCTCAGGGCATACCCTTGCCTTTTCTTCTGGTGAGACAGGATTAATCTTTTCAGGCAGGGGTTGGAAGGCAGTTTCCTCAGGGCAGATGAGTCTGGGCAGTACATGCTGGAGTTTGGCTGGTGTGTGCCTCAAGGCTGGGAGGAGGTCCTGACTCCCTAGGGCAGGCTGAAGGCTGGGCACAGCAGGTTTCAGTTTGGCTGGTATTCACCTCAGGGCTGGAAGTTGTTTCTGACTCCCTGGGGCAGGCTTGAGGCTGCATGATATAAGGTTGGCAAGGTGTGGTCTGGACAGGGGGGGTGATGCCAGGCTTATCTGGTAAAGTCTCAGCAGAAGACATCAACATCATCATCATCCCATATGTCTCCATCCCAATTCTCTGGATTCCACTCTTTTCCAATTAATGCCTTCAGTTTAGCTGCAGAATCCTTGTGGGGTTGAGATTTTAGTTTCCTTTGTAACTCCGCTTGTACAATCAGAGCCTGAGTTTGGTTCTCAGATATTTTGAGCCTGCAGCTATAGGAGACAAGATTTTCTTTCAGAACACACGTAGAAAATTTTTCATCATTTTTGCAGTGTTTAAGTTTCAAATTTGAAGATTTTAACTCAGCTTTTTCTTTTGTAACAGTATCTACTAGGAGGAGCCATTCAACATCATTATACCATCTGACACCACAAAACTCTGTTAAGGTATTGAAAACACCCAGATCCTTGCTTCTTACAAGCAGGGAAGTAGGGAAATCCAGTGATGCTATTTTGTGGATCTTGATTGCCAGCTCGTGCCATGGACTGTTAGTATCCTCTTTGTTATTGGAAAGGGAGTGTTTGGTACCCTTGAATCCAATTAGGGTAGAGAGACAACTACAAAACTCCCAGAACCACCTCAGATACCCCGTGTTTAAGATTCTGTTCCTCAAAAACCACTCCTGATACCAAGCTGTATTACTTAGGGTTCTGTAGGGAAACAGAATCAACAAGGAATATCTATCGATAGTAAGAGATTTATCAGAGTCTCTCACACAGTCATTGGAATGCACGATTCCAGGTTCCACAGGCAGGCTGCAACCAGGAACTCTGATAAAAGTCCAGTGAAGGTTCTTGACAAGTTCTGTTGGCTGTCCAAAGATGAGCTGGGAAATTCTCTCAATGCTGGAATCACTTCCCCTTTTAAGGCATTCAAACTTAAAAGTGTTAAGCATCACTCGTTGCTGATGGCAATCTCTCTGATTGATATAATTATAACGAGCTATCAATGGTATACCACTGAAGTAATGGCCATGATGAGTAATGTCCATAAATGACCTTGTATTACAGTTAGCCCGGTGCTTGCTTGATCAAACAACAGGGCACAATTACCTGGCCAAGTTGACACAATAGCCTAACCATCACAGTGATAAAACTAATAAATTATAAGCCAGGATTACTCCCAGGCAGTGAGACTCAAGATCTGGCACTTTTTATCCGCAATATTTTATGTTCTATTTGCATCCAATCAGAAGACACTTAACTTTTATGGGAAGACTGGAGCAGTGCTTTTCAAGGTGTATCTTGAGGAGAGATTATTTACAGCCCAACTCCCAACCATGAACACCTCACCATAATCAGCAGCCATATTGCACCGAACCCAAAGCTTCCTCAATTAATGCATATCCAGAAAGATACATGCCTCAAACCACACAAAAGTAAATTCAAGAACCTAAACAATTCCAGACACTTTTGTTCAGAAGAGATGTCACTGAAAAGTTCTTTGATCAGGTATTTCCATTACCCTTGTAAAAGTCTTTCAAGCCCCTTCTTTACCAATCACAGAATTATCATCGGCTTGGGCCCTATATTCACAAGGATTCGAATGAAGCGATTAAGTTGACTTAAATAATTTAAGAATGGGAAATGAAGATAGGGAAGGAGAGGCAGAAGAGGAATAAGGGAGTGTGCAGGATTAAAGCATAGAGCTTGATCTAGACTGAGTAAAAAGGCATACGTCCTTTATATCAACATGATTTCTTTGTTACTCTTGTTTTACTGGTGGCTTCTGTCAATTTAATTATAGAAACAGCTGACTGAAAAGCACATTGTGAGTGGCCAAATATTCAGTTAGATCTGGTTATCTTGATGACCTGGTCTGGACATTTTGTCAGTTACTATATTTTATCTTTTACTATATGTTCCAGCCATCTCTTGCTGTGAATAAACCACCCCAAAACTTTGCAGCTTACAACAATAGCAGGGAAGTGGCTGTGCTCAACTAATAGAGCATCCATCTACCATATGGGGGGTCCAGGGTTCAATCCCCAGGGCCTCCTGACCAGTGTGATAAGCTGGCCCACATGCAGTGTTGCCACACACAAGGAGTGCCATGCAGGGGTGACCCACGTGCAAGGAGTGCACCCTGCAAGGAGAGCTGCCCTGCATGAAAAAAGTGCAGCCCACCCAGGAGTGGCACTGCACACATGGAGAGCTGACACAGCAAGATGATGCAACAACAAAAAAAGAGAGGCGCAGTTTCCCAGTGCTGCTGGATAATGCAAGTAGATGCAGAAGAACACACAGTGAATGGACACAGACAGCAGACAATGGGGGAGAAGGTGAGAGAAATAAAATAAATATTAAAAAAAAAAAAACCAATAGCAGTCATTTATTTGGGGAAATGCTTTATAGAGATGGCTCCATGTGGCTCCACACAGTGCCAGCTGTGGTGGCTCAACTAGCCACTAGGATCCATTTTCAAGATGGTTCACACACAGTGCTGCAAGTTGGTGTTGGCTGTCAGCTGGGAGTTCAGCCAGGGCTGTGGAATGGACCTCAGTTGCTAATCTTGTGGGCTTCTTCTCAGGCTCTTTGAACTTCCTCACAATATGGTGGCCAACTGCCAAAAAGCAAGGAGCAAAAGAACATGGCAAAAGCTGTTCCCTTTTACAGCCTAGCGTCAGAAGTCACATAGCATCACACCCACTATAGCTGGAAACCACCCAGATTCAAGAGGAGGGAACATAGACCACTGTCTCAATAGGAGGAGCATTCAAGACACATACATTAAGGAAAGCATGTGGGGTAAGAGATATCATTGTGGCTATTTTTTTTAAAATGCAACCTGCGACACCATATGTGTTCATTCATTCATTTATTCAAGAAATATTTATTGAGTGCTGCATTAGGAGTTTGTTTCAACAGTGAAAAAACTATACTTATTGTCTGGTAAGGGAAATAGGCTCTAATCAAAGAGTCATACAAAGAGATACATAATTGTAGCTGTGATAAATGGAGCAAATGAGAAGTGTCTGGTGTCATTAGGGAGTCTGAGGAGGACTAAGAGGTCAGTAAGGCTTCATTGTGAAAAAAAAGAAGAGTTGAATAGAGATGTGAAGGATGAATAAAGATTAATTTTTCAAAGTACAGTCCATGCCCAGGAACAGAATATGCAATGGCAGGAGGAAGGGACGTGGTGGGAGCAAGGACACAGAAAGGCTTGTGTGACTGAAGAAGTGTGTAGGAAAGAAAGAGTAGAATAATTTAAGGCTGGAGAGGCTGGTAGAGGTGTCCAGGTAGGGATCTGCTAAGGAAGTTTGCCTTAGTCTCAGAGCAATGAGAAGCCAGTGAAGTATACTCTTATTAATGTGAGGATAAAGAGGAGAGGGTGAAAGCGGGAGAACTATTTTGTGACTATTACAGAACTTCAGGCAAGAGGTGATTAATAGCTGAGACTAGGCTGGTGATACAGATGGAGAGAATTGAACAGATCTGAGAAATAGACAGGAGGTCCTGCCTTATAGGTCTCTACTGAACCCTGCAGTCAGGCTTCCTCTAGAGCAATAGGGGTCAAATCTTATTAGTCTGTGAATCTACAGTACTGTTGTCCTCACAAAAGACATGTTCAAACCTCAATCCATGTTCCTGTGGGAGCGAACCCATTTGAAAATAGAACCTTTGATATTGTTATTATTAGTTAAGGTGTGAACTCATTTGTGAATAGGATCTTTGAAGATCCTATTTAGATGAAACCAGATTGAATCAGGGTGGCCCTTACTCCATATAACGGGAGTCCCTATAAGCAAAGAAAACTTGGACCTTGTCAGTTATAGTAGAAAATAGAAATCAGCGAAAATCAGAGGAGACCCCAGGGGAGAGAGTGCCATGAGACAAGGATTGTCCTAACACTAAAGGCTGCAGGAGAAAGCATGCCTTGCCATACCTTGATGTTGGACTTCTAGCCTCCAAAACCCTGAAACAATAAATTCTTGGTCCTTAAACCAACCATTGTGTGGTATTTACCATAGCAGCCTTGGAAAGATAGGACAACTATCTAGCCCAGCATCAGAAATCTAAGAGATAATTGTTTGTGGACTGAATGAATGGATGAACGAGAGAATGGATGCACCTCTCCTCAATTCCAAGTTACCTCTCCTCAATTCCAAGTTCCCTTGTTCTTTCCTGCCTTCCTGCCTTTGCTCATATGGTTCCCTTTTCATGGAACACCCTCCCAGCTCGTTCTCACTTCTGTGCATTCTGTCATCAATCCATCCCTCATCAAAGACTACTTGGAGCTCAGGCTAGTTAGATGCTTCTTCTCTGTGCCCTCAGTAATGGATTTGTCTGTCTTTTACTGGATTGTGTAAACTACTTCAGGCAGGGACTATGTCTTGTTTACTTCTGTAACTCTAGCAACTAGCACACTGTACAGTCTATCAAAGGTACTAGTTAGGGTTTACTTATAGCAGTGAATCAAGAGAATGAATTTTTGCTAAAATTGATAAAAATGTGAATAACTAGTCTGTCCTTTGGATTTTCTCCCCAATACTAGATTTTTTAAAAGCAGTTTTATTGGGATATATTCACATACCATACAATCCATCTGTAGCAGTTTGATATGGTTATGAATTCCAAAAATAGATATTGGATTATGTTTGTAACCTGGTCTGTACTGGGCGTGATTAAGTTATGATTAGGGCTTTGAATGGGCCACGTCATTTGAGCATTGAGTCCCCACCCCTTGGTGGGTGGGGTCTCACAGATAAAAGGCATGGCAAAGGACAGAGTTGGAGGGTTTTTTGATGTTGGAGTTTTGATGTTGGAGTTTGATGCTGAAGCCTTAAGTTGGAGTCCCAGAAAGTAAGCTCACAGAGAAAAGAGAAGCAAGCCTCAGGAAGAGAGGAAGCCTGAACCCAGAGAGAAGCAAGACCCTGGAAGGGAGGAACCCAGGAAGCCTGAACCCTTGCAGCCATCAGCATCCATCTTGCTCCAACCTGGGAAAATAGACTTTGGTGAGCAAAGTAACTTATACTTTATGGCCTGGTATCTGTAAGCTCCTACCCCAAATAAATGCCCTTTATAAAAACCAACCAATTTCTGGTATTTTGCACCAGCACCCCTTTAGCTGACTAATATACCATCCAAAGTGTACAAACAGTGGCTCTCAGTATGTTCAGAGAGTTGTGCATTTTCCCCCACAATCAAGTTTAGAACATAGTCATAACACCAAAAAAGAAAATCTCCATACCCCTTATACTTGCCAATTATTGACACTTAGAATTGTAGTAGTACCTTTGTTACAATTGATGAAAAAATATTAAAATAATACTTTTAACTGTAGTCCATAACTTTCATTAGGTGTATTTTTCCCATTTACCACCCAAATTATTAATAGTAACACCTTGTAATAGTGACATTTATTTGTTCTAGTTCATGAAAGAACATTCTATTAGTACTATTAATCAGTGATCATCCACAACCAGGTTCTTTGTGTTATACAGTCCTGTTTTATGATCTAGCTTTCCTTATACTGACATACATGACCCTGAATTTCCCCTCAATCACAATCACACACATAATTCAGCACTGTTAACAAATACTAGATTTTTTTTAGAAGGTACCAGCGATTGAACCCTGGACCTTGCACTTGGGAAGCAGGCGATCAACCACTTGAGCTACATCTACTCCCACTTACTAGATTTTTAAAGTGAATTTTTGAGAATCAAATCTTTGCAGAATTCTCTGAATTTTCAAATGACAAAATAACAATATTTCATATTGCTGAATTCTCTATTAGACCTCCCAAATGCAAAGTCATCAGAGGGAACATTCTGTGGAGGAAATTTACAAGTGCAATTGTTCTTCCCTCTCTGAAGGGCTGACAGTCTCTCCACGTGGGGGAAGGCCAGAAGTTTGCTGGTGTGTAGCCCTTCTTTCTTTCTTCCTTCCCACTCTGCAGCCACCCAAAGAATCTGCTTTAGCATTTAAAGAAGTATGCAGCTGAGACTTCAGAACTCTCCACAATAAAATACAGTAGAAATGAAATGGACCTGAAAAATATGTAAGAGTAGGTGTTTTCAATAGAAAAGTTAATAAATAGAATACTTTCCCCAAAGAACATTTAAAGCAATTTTCATGATTTTAGTGAAGATACTAATGAAAAATAATTACTCATAAGACTGAGAAATATTACCAGGTGAAGTGCACAAAAATTTAGGCCAATGTGTCTTACACTGAGATCCACAAGATATATTCTTCAGCATTGTGAGTTCTCTAGAATTTTTAATTTTAATTAAATACTAATTTAAAAATTAATAGAAATATATTTCAGATTATTTGATATGCTTACTGTCTGGTGGAAAAAAGAGGCTAAAAATAGCAGTGACAAAGAATTTTAGAGGCAGATGAGGGCTCTCTATTTATGATTGTCTTGATACTGATTCACCAAAGGCTTGAGTTTTTTATGTGTTTTTAAGCATGGCTGGCTCTACTACACATCCTGATGTCAAAATGATAACACTCATCAAATGATCACTATTGTATACATGCTGAATTAACTTACTAGTGCAGGATAATTTGCAACTGACACTCATTCTTGTAGAATATGTTGTTATTATTTGAAAACAATATAGTGATCAGAGTAGTGTTGTAAAGTAATACCACATAATAGACGTGGTCATTATATATAAATTCATTCATTCATCCTTCCAACAAATAAGTTGAACTGAGATGTAGGAAGGAGGTATACTACGTATGCACTGTTTTACACATTGGGGACAGAGTTGTGAATCTGACAAGGTTCCTCTTCCCATGGAGCTTACAATCTGGTGAATGACATGGATGCACCAAGTAAAAGCAAAAGTACAGGATATCCCAATTGTGCAAAGGAAAGTTTTGCAGGATTTTGGAGGAAGAAAAGTGGTAAGAGTATTGGGTCACCATGTGTGGTATATTGTAGTATAGACATGGCAACCTTTAAAAAACCTGTGCCAGATTTGGCCAAATTCACAGTGGGGGAGGATTTATTGAGCTGATCCTGTTTTCATACATGTCAACTTGCATTGTTAGTATTAGTGACCAAATAGTATGAAAGAAAAAGATTTTTGTTAAATTTCTCAGCTGTATACTGGAAATGTTAATGTGGATTTATTAGTTTGGTGATTTGATTTATATTTAATTTGTGAATTTCTTTCGGGTTGATAGTTGTAGGTTTTTTGGGTTTTTTTTGAAGATTTATTTATTTATTTATTTTGCTCCCCTTCTCCCCATCCCCCCACCCTGGTTGTCTGTTCTCTGTGTCTATTTGCATCTTCTTCTTTGTCCGCTTCTGTTGTTGTCAGCGGCACGGGAATCTGTGTTTCTTTTTGTTGCATCATCTTTTTGTGTCAGCTCTCCATGTGGACGGCACCATTCTTAGGCAGGCTGCACTTTCTTTTGTGCTGGGCAGCTCTCCTTCCAGGACACACTCCTTGCGTGTGGGGCTCCCCTACATGGGGGACACCCCTGCATGGCATGGTACTCCTTGCACGCATCAGCACTGCACATGGGCCAGCTCCACACGGGTCAAGGAGGCCTGGGATTTGAACCACAGACCTCCCATGTGGTAGATGGATGCCCTAACCACTGGACCAAGTCCGCTTCCCTGTAGGTTTTATAATAAGAGGTATAAGCAATAGGAGTTTAAATTTAATTTTTAATTAACTTTAGTTAAGTATAATTTACATATCATAAAACTCACCCACTGTAAGTGTGTAGTTCTGTAATTGTTGGTTTAATTCTCCAGATGTGCCACCATCACCATAATCCTATTTTAGACCAATTCCATTAACCCAAAGTGTTCTTCAGGCCCATTTGAAATCAATCCCTGCTCCCACCCTCAGCTTCAGGCTATCCCTTATCTGTTTCTAGAGATATGTTTTCTAGAAATTTCATATAAATGGAATCTTTTATGTTGGGTTCTTTCACTTAGCATAGCACTATTGTACTTCATCTTGTAGCAGATAGCAGTAATTGTTCATTTTTGTAGCTGAATGATATTCTATTGTATATATAAAACATATTTTGTGTATCCATTACCAGTAAATAGACATTTGGGTTGTTTTCTAGCCAGTATGGCATCTATGCCTTTTGATTGGACTATCTGATCCATTTACTTTTTTAAAAGTTTTAAAATGTGCATTTATTTTTACACACTCTTTTTAAAACCAAACTTTCGTTTTGAGATGATCATGGATTCACATGCAGTTGTAAGGAATGCTACAAAGAGAATCTTATGTACCCTTTACCCAGTTTTCCCCAATGCAAAACTATAGTACTATAGCACAATATTGACATCGATGTAGTCAATATACAGAACATTTCCATGACCACAAGGATCCCTGCAGTTGCCTTTTTATAGCTATCCTCACTTCCTTCCCATCCCTACTCCCTCCTTAACCTTTGGCAGCTCCTAATCTGTTCTCCATTTCTATAATTTTATTTCAGGAATGTTACATAAAAAATCATAAAGTATATAACCTGGGATTGCCCCTTTTCACTCAGCATAATTGCACAGAGATTCATCTAGATTGTTCTAAGTATCAATAGTTTGTTCCTTTTTTTGCTGAGTGGTTTTAGTTCTGAAGGACATTTTCCTGGAGGTGGAATTTTTGGCTAACAGGTTTTGTTTTTTCTTTAAGCACTTTGAATATGTTTTCCACTGCCTTTTGTCTTCTATTATTATTATTTTTTTTTTTTGGGTGAGAAGCTATCCATTAATTTATTGTTGTTCCTGTGTTCCCATGAATTGTTTTTCTCTTCCTGCTTTTAAGATTTTTCTTCTGTTTTAGGTTTCAGCAGTTTAACTATGATATGTCTAGGTAAGGATTTCTTTTACCTACTTGATATTTGTTGACCTTCTTGAATCTGTAGATTAATGTTTTTCATACAGTGGGGGATGTTTTTGCCCACTATTTCCTTAGAAAAATTTTATGGCCCTTTATGTAGCTCTCTTAAAAATTGATTGGTATACTTGATGTTGTCTCACAGGTCTCTGAGGCTTTATTTTTCTTTTATTCTCTCCCTGTTCTTCAGATTGGATAATTTCTATTTATCTATCTTCAAGCTCACTTGTACTCTTTCACCATATCAAATCTGCTGTTGACCCCATCTAGTAAATTTAGTAAGTTTTTCATTTTAGTTATACTTTTTACTCTAGAATTTCCACTTGGTTCTTTCACCTACTTTTTATTTCTCTATAGAGATTCCCTATTTGTTGAGGCATAGCTATCATATTTTCCTTTAAATATTTAAATATGATTTCCTTTAATTTTTAAGAAAAACATTGAAAATAATTTTTGTTGTTGTTGCTGTTTTCATCAGCTAAAACCAACACCTGAGCTCACTCAGCATCAGTTTCTATTGAATGCTTTTTCTTCCAAGTAAGGGTTACATTTTCTTGTTTTTGCCTTTTATGTCATTTTGTTTTGTTTTGTTTTGCTAGAAACTGAATATTTTAGATAACAAATTATAGCAACTTTGGATTCTGATCCCCAACCCCCAAGGATTTTTTTTTTCCCAATGGCTTGCTTAGAATTACCCTACAGAATCTCTCTCTCCCTTGGTGATGCCACTATTCAAGTTAAAAAATAAACACACACAAAACAAAGTTTTTATTATTTAGCTTACTTTCCCATAGGTTTTCCTGAGTCTGCATACCTTAGTGGTCAGGAAATGATATGGGCAGAAGTTGCATTCAAATATAAGAACCAGTAAGACTTCCTTTACTGCATGGATTCAGGCATTTCTAAGATCTTCCTCAGCTTTTACTTTCCACCAGATGCTGCTTTGTCTGCTTTGAATATGCATGTTATTCAGCAGTTAACCAGGGAAATGTGGTGATCTTAGCTAGTCCCTCTTTGACTCTTTCGTTTCCAGGGTATTCCCATTAAAGTTCTGGGCTAGTCTACTGTTTGCCCCAACTGGGACCTCAGACTAACAAAGCTGTGAGATTTCTACATTCATTTCTTGTTGAGCTTGTTACTTTCACTGATAATATTGTTGGGCTTGGGCTTTTACCCTCTTCTCCCTCTGATAGAAGCTGCTAATTTCAGAGACAGTTGTTAAAACTAATACACTGACTGAGCTGAAGTAAGTAGGAAGAATGTAACTCTAGGCAAGAAGGCTACAGACTCCCATCTTTCCTACCTAAAATTCCATTCATTTTTCATGAATAAACACCTCTTAATTTGTTGTTTGTCTTTAGTTAATCTTCAGAGCACTGAATGGTTGTTTTTGACAATATTACTCAGTTTAACACTTGCTTTTTGGGAGAGGATGCACTAACTTCTTCTTCCCACCATGACTGGAAGTCAGTTAAATTTAGTTTTATGTTTTTAATACTTAATCTGCACCTTTAGGTAACATTACAATAACAATTTTGAAAATCATTACTGTGGCTCCACTAGGGGTGTTTTTTCCTTTAAAAGGATTCACACTTAAGTTTGGAAAACATTTTAGGTTAGTCCACTTTGAAGTTACATGGAATTTCTGGTAGTATGCACTTCAACAGGCATACTCGCAAATCATGTTTGAATTTTATGCATTCAGCCTCTCGTGGGCCCTTTTTGTTTTTTAATCTTTCCATTAAAAATAAAATAGGCAAATAGAGGCATAGTCTTCAATAAAAGGATGAGTGTCATGAAATTTTTATTCAAAATGAAATAATCTATAGTCTTTAAACAAAAATGATACATGCATACAGCATTCTAGGCAAACAGGAAAAGCAGGTGTTGGTGTTAAAGTTTTATCAGATGGTGACTGTGGTAGATGTCATCAAAGTTCTCAATTTTTCACTCCCTCCTTTCCTATAAGAGGATTTTACCTCCGTACCACATTGACTTTTAGATTCTTCAGATGATATGCTTTGGCTGAGGGAATGCATGAAGACATACTGCATGCTATGTTTGAGCCGAAGTCTTAGGTGCAGTTTTACAGTTCACTTTTGCTTCTTACACTTCTGCCCTTTGTCATAAAACAGTATGTCCCACATAGGAGGTACAAAGTACATCATTTAAGCATAAGAAGACAAACAGATCTGCAGTTAACCTACCTATTGCCTAAAGCAGGACTGTAGTTGACCAGCAACCATCATGTGGTAGGGGTGAGGGATGAATGTTTGTGGGTAAAAGTCACTGAAAGTTTGGGTTGCTTGATTCTGCAGAATACAGGCAGAAAAATGTGTCCTCCACAACCAAAGAACTGAATTATCAAGATTAAAACTTCTGAATGGCTATAGCAATAAGAGCATCTGGATGGCTTTTCTATACCTATAGTGGGGTTTCTGGGGTAAAAAAAACAAACTATAGGCTTTGTGGCTTTGAGAAAATTCTCAAAAAGGCTGAATCTGAGAATTGAGAGACCCAAGTGATGGCTAGGTAGAAGAGATGAGCTTGGTGGGATAAAGATGCCTTTAAGAGAGAATATAAACAGTGCTTTCAAATATAAGCCCTGAATCGAAGACATAAGGGTAAATCTTCCAAATGGGAGATGTTGATTTTCAGACAAGGTGAAACTTGAAGGAGAAATTCCAGAAAGCTCTTTGCAGAATGAATAGAATTTTTTTTAAAGATCAGGAAAACCAATTAGTACTAGATTAAAAGAAAATAGAACCTGCATATTGAACTTTAACCTTTATAAGATATTACTCCATGATAGACCTAAAAAATCACACCTTAGATGATGGCAATATTTCTGAAGTATTTTGTCTAATAAAGGTCACTAGGTACCTTTAGGTCAGAATTGTTCTCAACTCATTAAGGGCTTAAAAGGATTAACAGGGAAATGGTGCTTTTATCAGAGGCTGTAGAGATGTTCAGATTATGAGAAAACTTATTCTGTTAACTGGGTTCTTGAAAAATTAAAAGAACTTAAAAAAAGGGATGACTTACACAGAATCTGATTCAAAAGAGAGGACAAAGGGAAAGAATGAAAATGACTGATATCCCTGTATACATTTCTCTCCCTGTTTGAAGTTTTACATCTCATTGCACAGTGGAATAGACTAAGGTACAATAAAATCAGTCCTGTAATCAATTTGATCTTGATTTGCAGGGAATGTTGAAATACTCAGTCCACCTGATTGTTACAGCTAAACTAGTGATTGATTAAGGAAGAGATGGTTCCCAATATCTGAAAAGTTCTAAAAGAAAACAAAGGGATGGGGATGAAAGCCTTGTTAAGGGCAAATAACTTTATATTCAGGAATGGGATTTGATACTGACCTTGACAATAGCCCTAAAAATAGATTAAGTAACAAATCTTAGACATTGTCTTTCTCCATTTTCCAAAGTCATAGTCATGACTGACCTAAAAAATCTAAGCATCGATTGCCTGAAAAAATGATAACAATTGGATTTCAGAAAGTGCTTTCAATTTTAAATACAACATTTGATTTGCCACAGCCAGATATTTCTTCTTAAGTCCCACTTTTTTTTTTTTTTTTTCAGGTACTGGATTGAATCTCTTTTGCGAAGTCTTCTTAGAATAATCTTTGTGGTAATAAGTAGAATTTTATTGCTGAAAAGAATCTTAGAATTCTAGATGAGAAAATGGAGCCTTGAGAATCTGTGGGATGTGGACAAATCTCCCAGTTAGGTAGAGACGGCTGGGCTTGAATCCCCAGTGTCTTGTATTCTGGGGATTCACATTCTCCCTTTTTGTCTTAAACTAAACCTAGCCCTTTAAGTCACCTGGGGCCTTTGGGGCACTGTTACATGGCCTATTTTTCTGGGGCTTTCTCTTTTATAGTCCTAACGTTCATTGAGACAGTTTGGGATGAGTGGGTCTCACTACTGACCCTTTGTGGCTGCAGGAGAAAAACATTTTTAATACTGAAGATATTTGAGTTTTCAGTGTTTCTAATTCTATGCTCTTGATTACACTGCCTTGTACTAGTTATTTAGCACATATGAATCATATTATAGTTTCAAAATACTTTTCTATCAATAGCAACTTCTTAGTATGAATCAGGCTAGTTTTATTATTTTCTCCTCCGCAAAGCAGCTTTCCTGTTCACATCATAGTCACTGTGCACTGAGTTGCCTGGATGGTTAGCTGTCTGACTCCTGATGTCTACATTGAGCAAAGTTGGGGATGGACAACAGAGATTTGGAAAGGGGTAGAAGGACTAGCTGTACTCTTTGAGGAACAAGTTGAGTATACAAATGTCCCAGTTCAGCCCTAGTTCTAAGAGTCTTGGGAGACTGTGCTCCATCACAGAAATCTGGGGCACAGGGTAAGATGAGTGTATGGAGAAGAGCCACTAGCAGGTTACCATTCATCTCTGTGTAACCCATAACTTAAAGGAGCAACAACTCAAATTCCCAGGGGGAATTCATGGGTGCACTCCAGGTCAAAAATACACCAACACTGGCTGTTCCTCCTTGCTATGACAAGAATGGACACCTTGACCGTGCCTTGGCAGAATGATTCAAGGCACAAGCCCAGAGGTAATTCCGAACCTGGAATGAGACTAAGGTTCTCCCTTGGGGCTGACTCAAATAGAAAAACTCTTTGAATCACAACATTTGACCCTGAGTCACTAGCCTGTCTTTTCTTTGTCCTGTAAAGGCAATTTAAACACTGAGGTTTAAACCAGGCTTTTGGATGCTCAGTCCTCCCACCTTTCAGCAACCTTCCATCTCAAACCCCCATGGGACTAATACAATCTCTTTTAGGCATTGATTTTAAAGAAAGACCATTCCACATAAGCAGGTTAGGGGGGATTTGAGAGCTTGAGTTACTAGAAAGTATGGTCTGTTCATCCCAAAAAGTTATCTCCACCCCCCCCGGGATGCATGACCCGCCAGATAGGCCCATATATCCACTTAACCTCACCTTTCCTCTTCTTGCCACATTTAAACTCTTCCGATTTACCAGCAGCTTTAAGAGAGGGAAGACAAATGAAATCCAACAGAAGTTCTGACCCTCTAAAGCCACCAATGCACTGAGGATGCATCATGACAAATTAGATTTTTAGAGACTTGCAAGCACTATTGTGCTATTCCATATTTAGGTCTCCCTCCCCTTGTCCCACAAATCCCTCTGAATTTTTAAGGGACTTCTGAGTATCTATAATCATTCTTGCTAGAATTATTTTTTACTCACCAACATTGACATGTTTCAGTCTACTCTTTAATTCTGTCCTGGGCTGATTTTCAAAGTCCTGATGTCAAACTATAATACCTAAATTGCAAGCCTATAGGAGAAACTAAATATAAGATCCTGAATATTCACCCTTTTAAATTCTTTCCTAGTTTCAACAGCAGCCCCTTCATTGTCTTGGGAAACCCTCATGCTATTTCTACTCCCTCCTTTTCCTTTCCTATAGGATCTCAAATGTTTAAGTCATCAGGTGAGGGGATGGTTAGTCTTCTTTTCTTTGGGGATGACCCTTTTCCATGAAATAACTATTAATGCAGCCAAATACTTATTGGAGCTTTCCTCCTTAAAAACTTGCCCCCACCCCCCAACAGAACCATCTTAAACTACCCATTCCTGGTAGTTTGATGTTCCACTTGGTATCTCATGTGTCTCACTACTCCAGCTAGGGAGTGGGCAGATTGGATCCCATGGCAAGATGATCTTGAAGATTTTACATCTATACCTCTTTTTGCATTATAATAAAACATGCAATTTAGTATAGACTTCAGGGCTGACTTCTAACATAATTCTTTTCTTTCTGCTCAGAGAATTCATGTTTTCATGGGGTTCAAAATGGTTTGATACAAAAATCTGTTGTTGCTATTGAGCAGTCTGGTTTCTTTGCTGGAAGTGGGTGTGGAGTTTGGATGGGTTGAATATTTCTTTTTATCAGAGTCAGAAGGAACAAAAAATGTAACCAATGGAAACAGAGAAATGGAGTTAAAAAGGTAGGAACTTTTAAAAGAGCAACAGAAAGATTGGAGGAGGGAAGAAATTCAGTAAGTTAACAGAGGTTACATGTACAACAGCAATGCCACATGAAAACATAAATTCTATATGGACAATCCAGGGAAATTACCTTGTTACTCAAACTCTCTGGTTAACTGGAGCTTTGGGTTGTGGAGGAGGTGGAAATACCTGGGCAATTAAAATATCACCTGCCATCATCCTCTTTGTATCCTAGCACCCAGTACAATGCTTGCGCACATAGCAGCTGCTGGTGAATACTTGTGTAATAAATACAACTACCCAATGTTTTCAAACAAACTATTCATTTCTGTGCCACAATCATTTTCATGCACATTCAAGCCCCATCTATGGCAGGACTGTAGGAAGAAAATGCCCGGACTAAAAAGAAAGTATGGGGCACGGATTGGCTACAGTTCATTTGGCAGCAGAGGGGGAACGAACTCAGGAGAGAATAAGCTCAGCTGAGCCGATACAGACCGCCCTTGAGGGTTGCCTTACATTATTGTCCTCCAAGCTCCTGCCCAACTTCTTCCTCCACGACCAGAGACATCCAAGCAGTTAGTCAGGGGCAGTTCTGCGGTAAAGAGGGCATTCTCTTAGGCGCGGTACAACTCCGCTCCATTCGTGTCCCTTTACTGCACCTGCAATTGCCCTCGAGCGTCTGCAAAGATACAGCGGGTAGAAGCACGTTGCTGTGCGGCGCTAAAAAGATCCCAGAATCAGCTTCTCGCGCCCCACCCCTAACACCAACGGGGATCCTGGGGTTGCCTCTAGGATCTCTGTGGGTGCTCCCACCTCCTCCTTGGATTCCCCTCCAGGCCCGCTTCTCTAATCTGCACCCACCACTCGAGGGGCATCCGGGAGTCGCCGCTGTCTTCCGCGCCCCTGGGCACCCGGCGGCCGGGCGGGAGGCGGGAGGTGCTAAGTGGAGTGGGGGGCGCTCTGGGCTCGCGCGCCCCGCTGCCCGGCTCGGGATTTGCCACCTTTAGCTGCAGCAGCGGCGGCGGCGGCGGCGGCGGCGGGAAGAGGGGTGGCAGGTTTTGAGGAGGGCTGAAGCCCGGGCCGGGAAGGAGGTAGGGAGTGAGAGAGGGAGGGGGGCCGGGAGGCTGTGCCAGGCGAGCCGGAGGGGTGCTCCGCGCTCCCCCGCCCTCCTTCCGGGAGCGAGGATGCAGACTCTGAAACTGGCGCTGCTGGGCTGAGGCGGAGGCAGGGGAGTTGCAGCGCGCGCGGCTCGGTGAGTGTGTCTCCTGCGCGCGGAGAGGCGGGGGGAGCAGGACGAGGACGAGGAGGAGGCGGAGGAGGAGGGGGAGAATGCCCGGAGCCGCCGCCGCCGCCGCCGCTGCCGCCGCCGCGATGCTCCCGGCTCAGGAGGCTGCCAAGCTGTACCACACCAACTATGTGCGGAACTCGCGGGCCATCGGCGTGCTGTGGGCCATCTTCACCATCTGCTTTGCCATCGTCAACGTGGTGTGCTTTATCCAGCCCTACTGGATCGGCGACGGCGTGGACACCCCGCAAGCCGGCTATTTTGGGCTGTTCCACTACTGCATCGGCAACGGCTTCTCCCGGGAGCTGACCTGCAGGGGCAGCTTCACGGACTTCTCCACGCTGCCCTCGGGCGCCTTCAAAGCCGCCTCCTTCTTCATCGGCCTCTCCATGATGCTCATCATCGCCTGCATCATCTGCTTTACCCTCTTTTTCTTCTGCAACACCGCCACCGTGTACAAGATCTGTGCCTGGATGCAGCTCACCTCCGGTGAGTGCGCGCTCACCTCCGCGGAGGCGGTGGGGGGGGGGGGGGGGGACTTCGGGGCGTCCGAACCTGGGAGGGGCCGGAGCGGCAGGGACCCGGGCTGCGCGCTCAACTGTGTGCAGAGCAACTTGATCGGCTCGGGCGTGGAGATACGGGGGGCGGGAACCCTGGGAGGCCGGAACCCGTGGGGTTCCCCAATCTCGGCACGGCGCCTGGTCCCAGAGCGTTCCTAAACCTCCCAAGTGCGGGGGTCGCCACCCAGAGGCACGCACCCGAGGCGGGGCGCTTTCCGAGCCGAGTCCGCTTAGAACTCGCAGGGGGGTGGGTGGGGTTGAAGTGGATGTTTAGAGATCAGGGGTGTGCGGGGGAACTGAGGAGGGATTGACACTGTGAGGCGAAAGGCGCGTTTGGAGAGGTTGTAGAGGCAAGTGTAGCCAGTCAGCTCTGCCCGTCGCTGGAACTGGTTCTGTCATTGCTTAATGAGGGGGGTGTGTGTACGACTAGAGCGGACTTGTTTCTTTCAGTCCCGGCCGTTTGTAAGAATTTTATCTGTCTGGACGTAATAGCTCTGTTCTGAGCTTCGTTCTTTTTTTTAAAAACATTGTAGCTTAGAATGTGCCTCAGCAATGTCCAATGCCAGGTCTTCAGTTTGCTTCCTGGTCAGAGCAAAGGTCCTTCCATTTCATCTTTCTCTAAACAGAGAAAGGTCATGAGGAACTCAAGACTCCTCAATATTTGTTTTTTGCAAGTAGCTTTAGTGAGGTGGGCCGAGAGGAAAACCTGTTTCCTTAGGGTCCGAGATTGCTCCTTGCTTGCAGACAAGAGATTGAGAATCGCTGGAGAAATCAACATATATGAAAGTACTTTTTCTGAGATTCAAAGTTACCTTTTTTTTTTTTCATTTCCTGGTGACTTTGAAACAAAACTAACTCCTTTCTCTACCTCCTTAATGTGGCTTCCCTCTCTGCCAGCCCCTTGGCTGCCCTGCTTCCTAAAGGCAGACCACTGCCCTTGCAGCCTCAGCACCCTCCTTCCAACGTTGTGGGGGCCTTTGGGTTTTATAGATGGTCTGGCTGTGGAGAAAGGGTATATAGAATGTCTGCCTCGTTTGCATTTTATTTTATTTTATTGTTCTGATTCCTTAAAGATGCTAGTTTCAAGCTTTTGTAATTGATCCTATGCCTGGGAAGGTTTTCTGAGTGTAGGGATTTAATCTCTGAGATGACCAGAGTGTTGTATGATGCTGAAGTCCTTAAAGCTGCTGGGAGGACAGCATTAGAGTTCCTCATCTTATATGGCTAGTTAATAAAAGAAAAGAGAAGCTTGTGGGAGACTAGGCTTGTGTGGAAGTACTGGCTTTGTATTAAGTATCAGCTGATTTTGATTTGCCATGTGCTGTGAAAATGTACAATGTGAAAGGCAAGAAATGAGCTTGAGTGGAGACCTAACCCCTCACACTTACCATTATCTTCCTGAAGTGTAAGAGTACTGCCTTTCCTTTCTGTCTTTCCAGTCCCAACTTCTCCACATACCCTCTGTATTTTTATGTATCATGTTAACTTTTTTGTTGGTTTCAAGAGCAGAGTAACATTGAAATTTGGAATACATTCAAGTATTATGGTTGTTCTTGACACTTAGCTGTGGTTTGACTTTGAAGAGAACAGGGCATGCAGGATGCAGGTGTTTTAGAAAAAGAATCAATGCTGCACAGCTAATTTTAATTTTTCTAAGTAAAATGACCTATTTAGACTGGTGGTTCAAATTGGATTGTTTTTCAGAAGTCTGAAAGTGATTTGCAGGTGACTTCACAACAACATATTTTTAAATACTTTGTTTTTATGCAATTTTGTATTCAATTTTTTTAAAAACTAAGTTTTAAAAGTAAGACTGAAAACTATCTTTGGAAAAGAATCACTGGCTTTGAAGTGAATACAAACTGTGATTATTACATTTTCTCTTCCTGAAGTACAATACATAAAATTGCTTTAATATAAAAAGAGTATCATTTATTCTGGAGTAATGAAATATAATGTCATGTTTTCAGAAATCTGATGTAAATATACTCTCCTGTTTTCCGTATGTTAGTGTAAAATGTGGCAATAGTGTTTGTACTGAAGATGTGAGGACATTTACTTAAAAAAAATTCCAGATCCTTAAGTTCAAAACACACTTTTAAAAATATTTATTTGCAATTTATTTGGTATTTGATTTCTAGAAAAATCATAGAAATATATAATTTTATTTATTAATGAAGTATATTAATAAAAGAATTGATTATGAGGGGTCACATAAGAAAGTCAATTATATTCACAATTTTTTTTTTAGAAACCTTAAGGTATTTTTTAAAAATTATTTTTTATTACTGTGCTCTTCCCTTACTCCTCCCCCCACCCATGACTCCCTTGTCTGCTTGTTGTGTCCAGTCATCTTCTTTAGGAGGCACTGAGACCCAAACCTGGACTTCCCATGCAGAAGGTGGGTGCCCAACTGCTTGAGCCACATCTGCTTCCCCTATTGTCACAGACTTTTAAGGAAAGGGATATGGAAGATATTTCTGAAGAATGTCCACATTTACCATGGTTTTCAGGCCTGTTTTGTTTTTTGTTTTTTGTTTGTCTGTTTAGTCTCATGACACTAACAAGAAATATAGAATAATGTATTCCAAGTTACTTTGAAAGTTTAGTTTCTAACTTCAGACTATTCCTCTTTAATGTTAAATAACTTTCTGTAGTCTAACTGTAAGCAAGCTAATCATATGTATAATTGGCTAAACAGAAAAGATAAGCCAATGTATCATTTTCTTTCTACAGATTGGTTAACCTTAGTTTGGGGTCAAATGACTAACAGGTGTATTTGGTCATCTTAGCATTTTAATATAGTAACATCATAAATCATAACCAGACAGAATATAAACTCTTATATGAAATGATACACTAAGATGAAGTAGGAAACTTTCTTGTGGCAATACATCATCAAGAATTATTCTTTGTTTGATTCTGAACAATGAACCAGAAAAAAGTATCTAATTTATTGAACCTGAAAATAATGTTACTCTTCACTTTAGATGTGTGGAATTAATGGTGTTATTAGAAATACCTTGCCCTCTCCCTCTCTCCTCTCAAGCCTGGGTAGGGTGAAAGGAGGAAACGCAGAGTTAAAAGCTAATATGTCATGCTGCTTCTGGATGGAATACTCTACTTCTGGACCTTGACCAATACAAAGACTGAAGATGTAGAAACAACACATAAATGAATAGCAGAGACACAAAATTGTTTCCCAAATCTAGAGAGACAACTTGATTTTCTTCTTCCTGTGTGATTTCTCTAAAATTAAATGGAAAGAGATACATTTCTAATTGGTCAAGCAGGGCCATAAAATGCTGAATTAAAAAAAAATACAATTGGAAAGGAAATATTGTTCTTTGAAAATTTTATTCTTGGCCTCTTTGTTCTTGTACTTCACATTGATATTTCGGTCTGTTTTCCAGTCTGCCAATAGCTAAACCACATAAAGTTATTTTGTTTTGTTTTTCTGACTATCGCTATACCTTGAATTGTTTCCAGAAGAGTATGTGTTAACATTATAGACCAAAAAATCTTTTCTTTTTTAAGCAAGCTAAAGCATCTCGGTGGAATTGAAGGGTTTTGTGGACTTCCTCCGTAGATTTCTTGTTGGAGGGCAGCAGATGAGGAGGCAATTGCCTTCATCTGTTAAGAGGTGGCACCTGATCCAGGTTGGCTTTCATTATTCAGGAGGGATAAGAATAAGAAGAGGGCAGGTGCATTTCCCACAGTTTCTCATCTCTTATAATTATGAGTGTACCAACAAGAAGGGCCACCAAGATGGCAAGACTCTATGATAAGGTTAAGGGTGGAATTGCTTCGTCACTCCCTTGCCTCCCAGCCTTAGTTCTCCCCAGCTCTTTTTTTTGCAGGCTTGCTTGCTTAAGTTTTACAACTTTTTCATTAGGTGAGATGAGACTCACTAAAGGTAATCACTGCATTTCCCAGCCGAAAGAAGAGCCTTTGCAATGTTATTCCATCCTAACCTATGATACCCTGCTCTTTCTTATTGCACGCATCAGCATTTGAAATTAGAAGTGTTTGTGTGTTTACCAGCACGTCTGCTTTCTCTTGAATACTGGAAGTTCTATAAAACCGTATCTTTTTAAATTCATATAGCATAGAGGTCAAGAGCATGATTGGGAGAGCCAAAAGATGAAGGTTTGAAACCTGGCTCTGAATTTAACTGACTGTATGACTTGGGGGATTAATCACTCTACTTCAGTTGCCCATCTGCAGAGTATATATATAATTGTACCTATTTCAGGAGACTGGTGCAAGGATTAAATGAGTTAATGTACATATACTTAGGTCTGTGTCTGTTGTGTAGTAAGCAAGCACTACATGAATGTTAGCTGTGGTTGCTGTTGTGTTATTAATAATATTCCTATATCCTGACACACCATGTATGAATATGTCTGACAGAGTAGGCATTCAATAAATTTTTTAGTGAATGAATGAAAAAATGATTAGGGGGAGAAGAGTGAAATAAATGATTTTTATTCATTTTAAAGATTTATTTATTTATCTCACCCCACCCCCTCATTGTTTGCACTTGCTGTGGCTGTTTGTCCCCTTTGTTTCTTTAGGAGGTACTGGGAACCAAACCCGGGACCTTCCATATAAGAGGGAGACACCCAATCACCTAAGCCAACTCTGTTCCCTGCTTTGTCATGTCTCTCGTTATATTTTTCCTCTTGTGTCTCTTGTTGTGTCATCTTGTTATGCCTACTCATTGTGTCAGCTTGTCTTCCTGCTCATCCTCTTTAGGAGGCACTGGGAACCAAACTATGGACCTCCCATGTGGTAGGCAGGAACCCAACTGCCTGAGCCACATCTGCTTCCCAAGAAGTGATTTTAAATTTGCCATGTGCATGGTGAGAAGTGAATGCTACATACTTGAAAGCCATGATGCTCATCTTTCTCCGTGGTTTGTGGCATTGGCAGTGACCACACCAAAAGAACTCTTCCAGATTTTTTGATGGCAATGGGTGTGACTTGACCGCCTAATTCCTGACGAGCCTTTTCCCACATGGAGGCTTTTTCTGATGCATCAGTAACGATTTTTATTTCAACACTGGCTGATAATCAATTATAGCTTAGGGTCCACAACTTTTCTAGCTTCTCATAAGAAGATCCCCCCCTTTAAAAGTGAGGTTTTATCTAAGAGTCTTGAGGTCGTCAGGCCTTCATCCATGAAGAGGGGAGACCTGATCCAGGTGGGATTTCTTTAGGCACCTTCAGGAGCCACAAGGACAGGAGAAGGGAGAATGTGTTTTCCAGACTGTCCCCTTTCTTCTTACCAGGCATCTGTGTGGATCTGTTCTTCTTGGGACTGCCAGGCAGCTTGCCAGGCCTGCTTAGCTGGGGTGACTCTGAGAGTACAGGGCTCTGGTGGGGGTCTCTGAAGAGGGGACAATGCTGGGAGAGCAAATGCAGGCTCAGCGTGCAGGGCAGTCACAGCCTTCCGTTTGCCTAGTGCCGAGCAGTGTGAGAGGACAGCTCTTGCCTCCAAGAGCTGCTGCTCTACCTGAAATTCAGAGTCGTGGAAGGACCTTTCGTGGTTTCTTCCACCGCAGTATTTTAAACACTCTCTCAGGTGCAGAGGGAAGAATGTATACAGTCAGTAATAGCAGTTTTCATTTTTTAACAGCGTATTTCACTTGTTAAGAATTTTTTATTTACCAAGCCAAACTTATAAGTGACTTGAAATGAGAATAAGAAACTTTTATTTTTTTATTTTATGTAGTGTGACAAGGAATGTGACAATTGAAGAGATGTTGGAAAATATATTAATATGAGTGTCAAAACAAACTATTTCAATAACAGTAAGCTTTTAAGTGTACATCTGTGAAAAAGAACAGGCCTTGTACAACCCAGACAGTGTATTTTTTGTTTCTTGGTGCAAGGCTGAACATCCAACAACTGTTTTCCATTGTGAAAAGGTGAACAAAGTGTATAAAAACACTTCTATACCTAAGTAGTAAGGAAAGCCTAACCAGAACGTGGTATCAGGTGTTTAAGATAGTTATTTAGTAATTGCTGCTTTTGTTTGATATCATGACCTGGTAAAGAGAGCCCAGGTGACTTGGCCAGGATATTACATTTTATGTGCATACTTAAGAAATCTTTCAAAGTGAGCAAAATTTTAAATTAAAAAGAAAAAGAAAAAAAGAAACAGCAGTGCATATAGCTCTACTTGCAGTGTGTGGCTCAGTGCACTTGTGTGTGTGGTGTGAGGAGATAAACTATGGGGAAGGGAATGGAGAGAACTTCAGGTCACACTGCTATGAAGCCGAGAGCACTCCCAGAGAATTCTAATGTGGGGCTTAATAGAATGATAACTGGGAGAGTGTTAAAGTGTGATTTCTTTAATATATTTAAACTTTTGGGGCTGGCACCAGTTTTAATTAATGTGAATTTTTCTTTTATCACAGTGAGTGAACTGAAATTTTTATTTGATAGGCGGCGAGACCAAGGAACTGACCTTTATTCTTAATAAGAAGATGTTAATAATGGCAAATGTAAGAGGCTTTATTTAGCAAATGGTAGATAATTTATTGAGTGGTTTAAACATAATACTGTTATGACAAATTATTATGACCTTTTGCAAACAGCACAAACACCAACCGTCGCCCCCAGCCTCCTACATGTTTACACAAGAAATATCACGAGGCTCTCAAAATTATGACTACGTTTTATGACTTTTCACCACTGCACAGGGTAGGGTACCATTCATTGTTTATATGGTCCTAACTTGAGCACATTCTCATCATTTCTGCTAAAATAAAATATTGAAATGAGTGGCTTATAAGAGGACATGAACCATATCTGATTGCTATTAGGAAGAATGAAAGAAAGCAAACATTTTTGAAAGAGAAGCTGCTGGCATGGGATTGCTGGAATTGGTCTCACATACCTGGGTTCTGCCGACTTCCTCAAGCTATGAATCCAAAGACGGTCACGGGGTAGGCAGGGCCTGTATGGTGTGCTTGGTAGGAAAGATCCTAAACCACAGGTTCCGTGAAGTTAGTCTTCTAATTGCACTATATTGTGAAATTATGACTTACCAGTGAAAGGGCTACTGGCAAAGTAGTGATGGTGGTAGAAATAAAAGTTAGTGGTGGCTCTAGAAAGGAGCTACAACTCAGAAGCAAACATGCAGAACTTAACTAATAAGGAGAGTTCTCTATATCCTTTGCCCTATTGAGAGGTGACTGCTAAGGGGTGTGGAGTTTTTTTTTTTTCTTTTTATTTTTGAGTAATGAATTGTTCTAAAATTTGTTGTGGTGATGAATGCACAACCCTGTGATTATACTAAAACCCATTGATCTTGTATGGTATGTGAACATACCTCAATAAAACTGCTTTAAAATAAAAAATAAAATATAAAACAACAGAAGATGGGACTTTGAATCCAACATTAGCTTTAGTACAGAATGCATCATAGGGTCATTTACTTAAGTGTCTGGACTCATTTTGGAAATAATCCAAGGGGAGCTCTGGATGATCCTTATGGTTTGAATGATGATTGAGAGGGAGCCTGCAAAATCAAAATGGGAAATTTGTGTTATCATCTGACAGAAGGTTCATTATTTGAAAAACAGGTAAACAAGATCCATCTGTGAATAATGACAGGGGCATAGAAGAATGATACCAAAAATAAATGAAGTAGGAATAGAAAAGACACAATGAAATTCAAGTTTGAAAAGCCTTTTGAATTTCTTATTATCAATGGCTTAAAAATGTTTTGGCACAGGACAAGCAGAGAGCTGCAACGCGCATTACAGTGCAGAGCTGTGCACACCTTCCAATTACCAAGAAAGGAAAATCACGACTCCACCCTGTGTACAGGGAGTTGTAATAGACTTTACCATCAGGCTATTCAAAGGGAGATAGTATAGAACTTCTTATATGGCATGTGGGAATATGGAGAAGGGTTGAAATAAGCCAGCCTAAGAAAGAAAAGGTCATTATAAGATTCTAATAAAAATCTTCCTGTAAACACAAAAGAGCATTGTAAAATCAATTATTTGATATAGGTTTCCACTCCCCCCGCCCCAAATATTCCTATAGTTTCTCCTTGAAAATCTAGTGATAGATTAGAAAGCCAAATTGATTTTTATTATGCCTTGAGTGAGGAAAGAGAAGTTCTAGTGAGTGTTTATGGTAAATATATTTACTGAGAATTAAGAACCTGTATAGTTACAGACTAGATGAATTTTTTTAAAGATTTATTTTATTTATTTCTCCCCCCTTCTCCCACCTCCACCCCACCCCTCAGTTGTCTGCTCTCTCTGTCCATTTGCTGTGTGTTCTTCTGTGTCTGCTTGTATTTTCATTAGGAAGCTCCAGAACCGATCTTGGGAGCTTCTGGAGTGGGAGAGAGGCGATTACTCTCTTGTGCCACCTCAGCTCCCCTACTCTGATGTTTTCACATTCTCTTTCCTCTGTATCTCTTGTGTCATCTTGCTGCGCCAGCTCTCCACGTCAGCTGGCACTCCTGTGTGGGGCGGCATTCCACGCTGGGCTGCATTCCCACATGGGTCAGTTTGCTGCGTGGGCCAGCGTGTCCTCATCAGGAGGCCCTAGGCATCCAACCCTGGACCTCCTGTATGGTAGACAGGAGCCCAAGTGGTTGAATCACATCTGTTTCCCAAGACTAGGAAATTTTGAATTCATCTAAGAATTGGGTGATTAATAGCCAGCAACATTATGGATCTATGTGGTACTAACTGTTAGTTAATTGAGTGGCCACTCTCTAGCCAGTTGATTGGATATGGACAGTTGGTATATTATAAAAAAACCTTCATATGGAAAAGAATACTATACTGTATTATTATACTGTTGTGTTTTTCAAACCAATGTTGGTGACTATTTAATGGGTCATGACATCAATTTAGTAGATAATGATCAGCATTAAAACATGGATTCAAACAATAGCAAATATGAATGCAATGCAGGGAGTAAGAGTTTTATGAAAATTTTATTTCTTAAAATATGTGCATACTTATCTATGTGTGTGTGAGCCAGGTTGCAATGGAAAATGTTTGGCTTAGGGTGGACTGGAGTCAAAGAAGTTTGAAAGCAACTATTCCAAAGAAAAGATGATTTAGTATAATACATTTAGAAAAACAATTTTCTTCTTTGGAAAATTGTGAAAGATTTTTACCAATTAACAGGTAATTTTGTATTAGAAGGTAGGGTAGGTAAAATATACTTAACCTAAGTAATTTGAGAACTTTTTTTTTTTTTGGCTTTCTTCTCCTCCATTTATGACTTTTATTGCTAAAGGACCCCAGTTAGATTGTGGATAGTTTGAAAATTAGCATAAGTTTTCCAGATGTGATTAAATTAACCCTCCATGCTATAAAAAATGACATAATTGACCTCTAGGTAACAGTCTAGCTAAACAAACATTAAACAAATGTGCTTAACTTTGTGCCAAATGGATATAGACTCAGGCTTTTGGAAGTTGGAGGGATATTAAAAATTATTAGGGAAGCAGCTGTGGCTCAACTGATAGAGCATTCGTCTACCATATGGAGGGCACAGGGTTCGATTCCTAGGGCCTCCTGACCTGTATGGTAAGCTGGCCTATGTGCAGTGCTGTCACACACAAGGAGTGCCATGCAAAGCAGGGGCGCCCCCGTGTAGGGGTGCCCATGTGCAAGGTGTGCACTCCACAAGGAGAGCTGCACCATGTGACAAAATGTGCAGCCTGCCCAGGTGTGGCCCTGCACACATGGAGCACTGAAGCAGCAAGATGACGCAACAAAAGAAAAAGAGACACAGTTTCCCAGTGCCGCCTGATAATGCAAGCGGACGCAGAAGAGCACACAGCAAATGGACACAGAGAGCAGACAATGGGGGAGGAAGGGGAGAGAAATAAATAAACATAAATCTTTAAATAAATAAATGAAACTTATTAAACACAGTCTCCTCATTTTCGAGATAAAGAATAATAGTGGTAAATGCGAGTTATGGCAAACTACCAATTGGTAGTTTTAGTTTGTGTGTGTGTGTGTGTTATTACTGAGAATGTGGTTTATCTTGGTGAATATTCTATGTGCTTGGGAGCAATATGTATCCTCCTATTGAATTAAGTGCTCTATACATTTCAATTAGATCAAGTTGAATGATAATTCTATTCAGGTCATCTATATCCTTACTGATTTTCTGTCTGCTTCATCTATCAATTTTTAAGATAGAGATGTTGAAGTACCCAGTTATAATACTGGAATTTTCTACTTCTTCTCTATTTCCTATCAATTCTATCAGGTTTTGCCTCTTATATGTTATGTTTTGTTATTAGTGCATACATGTTTGGAATTGTTTTGTCTTCTAGAGAATTGACCTCTTTATCATTTCATAATGCCTTTCTTTATCTCTGGTAGTTTTACTTGGTCTGAAGTCTGTTTTGCCTGAAATTATTATAGCTACTCCAGCTTTCTTTTGATTAGTGTTACCAAAGTATATCTTTTTCCACTTCTTTACTTTAAAAAAAAACAATTTTATTGACACTTATTAATAAAGCATAAATCCATCCAAAGTGTACAATGGATGGTATTTGGTATAATCACATATTTGTGCATTCATCATTTCAATTATTCTTACTTTCAGTATTCCCATAATAATAAAAACAAAACATCACCTCTCAATCTCTCTGTGCTTCCTCTGGCATATATAGCTACTATTCTTTTTCGTTGTCTCTAGTATATTTGTATTTATTTTTGTAAAAACAGTCATATATGCAATATCACCTAAATTCGTGTTTTACTTGAAGTTTTACTATCTTATACAATCCTATGTTGCAGTTTTTAGCTTTCCTTCTAGTAATATACATGACTTTAGACTTCCCCTTTCAACCACTGTCACACCCGTACAATAGCTCTGCTAGTTACAAGTACCATGATGGCTTTAACCATTTCTATTCATTTCCAAAGATTTATATAGGTTAGCATTTTTAACCTTCACAAATTCCTGCAAGGTTAGTATTATTATACCAATTTTGCAGATGAAGAAACTGAGGCTTACAAAATTGTTCAAGGTCACAGAGTAAGTGGCTTAAACTGAAATCATACTCCCCTCCCCCCTGCCCCCAAACCCTAAGTCATACTGCCCCTGAGTGAGAGATATTGAGAGTCTTGCCTAAATAATACCTTGGCAGAACGGGGATTGTTGGAGAAAAACTGTTCACTAGGACATGGAGACTGATTGACCACAGGCAGAAAATGTATTTATTGAGAAGCTCTCCCAATGTAGGGGGTCTGAAGAACAGATTGCAGCCACCCCACCAACATGGTGGGGGTCCAAAGAGAGACTTCAGCCCACTCCTGGAATGGGGGGACTTGAATTTAGACAGAGCTTTCCTAGGTGGGGGAATGATAGTGGGAGGGGGTTGAGGGTCCAGTGAGGTAGTAGGAGGGGGTTGAGGGAGTTTGTGATTTCTTGGAATTCTGCAAGAGCAGATGTTTCTTTTCATCTCTAGGGATTAAAGGATACGTAAATAGTGAAGGTTTCCATCTCCTTCTCCCTCTGATATGCAGGTAAAGGTAATAAAAATCTCCATCTCTCTCTATTCTGTCTCTGTGAGGTTTCTTTGTTTAACCTCTGGGAAAGTGCCATGCCCCATCCTCAGACACAGGGGAGGGGGTTTGCCTTTTCCCGATGCATTTCAGGGGAAACTGAGCTGCAGCTTGTTAGTTATTGTAAACCTCTAACAGGGATTGACACACATCTGATTGCCAGGGCAGTGCTATTTCTACCACTTTTTTTTGCCTCCCAACTTAATATGTACTTGTTTAGTGTAATTCTTCAGTATGCATTCTGTCACAGCAGGAAGGGAAGGAGCTGCTATTCACAAGGAAGAGGGAAGTTGACCAGACTTCCCTCTTTGAACATGCCTAGGTGTGATGTGAGCAGGTACTGCACATCCTTTGCTTTTCATTTCCCTAACCTAGGGCCCCAAGTGAATCTTTTCCCACGGTATCCCCTTGGTTAAATCTCTAATACCATTTCCATTCATCTTAGACTGTGAGTTCCTATAGGACAAGGGCAATATCAGCATTTCTGGCTCTGTAGCACCCATTCCTGTCAGGCATCAAATGCAGAAATTTCCTTAATAGATTTGTTTATTGATAATGGTGGCAAAGGTGGTAATGGTGGACAGGATCGATAAACCACAGGCACGGTTCTAGAGAAGGAATAATAGATGTGGGCAACTACTGGAGCCATCAGGGTGGAGAAGAGGAAATGGGTGTATGGTTAGAAGATTTGCATCGTGACAATACGACTTACTGGCTGGATGATTTTGGGGTGAGTCATCTAATTACTCTAGACTTTCATTTACTTGACTTCATTTTGCCAAGGTTTATAAAAAGAGATTATAAGTTACAAACATTAAAAAATGTATCATCTGCTAACTAAGTGTTGCTGTGCATTCACTGAGTAAATAAATACTAGGAAACCCAAAAAGATAGAGTGAAGTTAAATCAGAATGCACACAGGGAACAATCCTAGACAGGCAGGTATCCAGAGTTAGATTTCTGTAGTGGAATTCCTCTAGTTAATGAATAAATTATTAAAAAATATTAAAATGCCATTTTGTTCAGAGGAATAAGTGAATTAATTTATGTAGAACACTTAAAACTGGACCTAGAATATAGAAAGCACTTTGTGGAGTGAACTGCTGGCAATACAGGCTCAGGCACAGCAGAAACGCTCAGCAAGTGACCGCTTCATTACTCAGCAGAAAGGGTCCTAGAGAGCCTGTCACGGCTGGGACCAAGCTGCTCCAGTCAGGGTGGGTGGATGGCAGTTCCCTTTGCCCCATTTTGTGTGGAAGTGGGGAGAGGAATCTGTGGGGTATTTATTTGACTCAAGGGGCGGGGATCCTGTTGAGCAACTGTGGCTGCTTGTTCCCGGTTTCTGGGCTTAAGTTCTGTTCGAGACTTTTCTTTAGACTTAACACCTTCCCAGGTTGGGGAATGAAACAGACTAAAACATCACTGCACAATAGGAAGGGAAGCAGGGGCAGGTGAGGCCTGGGAGATGGCCGCTGAGAGTGTGTCAGCGACTTCTCCAGCTGCACTCAATAAAGACGAAGCTATGGCTGTTAATACTGTTCTTATTACCAAAGCAAGCAGGCTGGAGGAGTTAGGCAGAAAACCTAGCAGACAGAAAGTTGAACTCATAATAAGCATCTTAAAGAAGCGTAATTTGTAGATGTATCACAGAGCAAATATGCCAGACTTACCTCACAGGGTTGCTCTGAGGATCAAGAAAGCTAATGGTTATGAAAGCCTTTATAAACTGCACCATGTTATATGACTGCCTTTGTGATTTCTGTAATGGATTTTGTGCATTACTGACAAAATGCCATATTCAGTTAAGAGTTTAATTTTGTGTCAATCGAGTCTAGCCCTTCCATTTTATTTGCCTAGGGTAATGACTCAAAGTAACAAAAATGTATTTGGGAGATAGTTTTGAACTGTTTTAATAACTTCAACTGAACAAACTGAAAAAAGAAGCCCTGTTTTGAAGATTGCATGGACCCAGATGATCTTTTGATTGTGTTAAGACCCAGACACTTAGGCATTTTTAATAAGTTCTCCAAATGATAGAGGTACTATCCAAATTATTTTCTTTTTACTACTATCACGAGCAAATTGAATATTCTTAATCTCTAATAACATCATGTAACAGGAATAAATTAGAAGTAGCATTTTATCTATGGTATTTTAAATGCAGCTATTATATATTGAAAATTAGGCTCTTCAATTTATCTATGAATTTTTATTTTGCTTTCTAAGCAAAGAAGATAGTGACTTAAGATTCTCAGATTTATGCGGAAATGAAGATTATGTTGCTCTCTTTTTCATTAACATATCAATTCCTTGAATTTCTTTAGCTTTTCTGAAGAAAGTCACAAAAACCCAAACAGTATGTCTTATGAATGTTTTCATTTCAGGTTTGAATTCATCAGCTTATTGTAAGATCAGAATATCAGTGTGCTTTGACTACATCTATGGCTATCACCCAAACCGCTGGACTAGTGAACAGACATACTCTGCTCTATACAGTATCAAGTTCCCTTTTATAGTGAATAGCCTGTTGATGGTGACAAGAGAACTTACCAAATAAGCATGCTCCACCAGACTCTGCTTCTTGAGATGCTGGTGAGCACTGCTGGGCAGTCTCCCCACTGTGCCCTGCAGGCCACAGTGAATAGGTCTGCTCGCCCACACCTCTCCGCCTGGTGAAAGGGCTCTGCAGCGAGATCAGCTGAGGTGGGCGAGGATCTACCCAGACACAGTTCACTGTGCTGAAGACCCCTCCATGGACTGCTGGACGGGCTCTAGAGGGAGCTCCAGTGCTGTCAGCTTGTGTTTCTCGAAACTGCCTTTTACAGGGTCAGGTCCAAAGTCATTTTCTCCCTTAAACTACTCATCAGATAATATTTTAGGGAATAGAGAATGGAAGATAACATAGGAAGGTTAAAAAAAGAACACGAACAGGGATTTAATCAGAATACCGGAAGTATAAGGGAAAGCTCCTTTATCTACAAGGAAAAAGCTAATTCCCATGGACGTTTCAGTGGTCCCTTGCCTGGATTTAGAATTTTTTGAAATGACTCCCTATAACTTATCTTTTAACAGGCTGGTGTCACTTTCTAGTGGCTTGCTCTTTTAGAGAACTCATTGGCATGGTCTTCCAGCAGGACATTTTTTCCACTATGGTGATGGACAATTTAGAATAACTTGGGCAAGTCCCTGGAGCGTTCAAAAGCAGTTCAGGATTCCAGAACACTAAACAGCTATTTGGTCTTTGTATTTATGAACTATGCATTATGGTTGCATCTATGCAGCAGCCTGAACATGGTTTGAAACTTAAAAACATACAGCCGGAAATTGCATTTCTTAGATAACATTAGGTATTTGTCAGAATTTAAAAGTGTTTTAGACTCAGAACATCGACCCTAGCCATAGACAAATAATACTTCACATTATCAGCATGAAAAACCAGACACCTATTTCCATTACTTGCTCCTGCCTACCCATTCAAGTCACCATTTCCTTAAAACAAAAGGAAAAGAAAAAGGATATGTATCTATTATGAGTAGCACATCACTCTCTCCACTGGAAGCCATTCAAAGAACACACAGAATCTATTCTTTCCTATTTTTCCCTTTTTTAAAATAGAGATCTGAACTCAATCTCATTCCTATTTTATCTCTTTGAGATCCTAAAGTGGAGAATGTTCTTCAGAGGAAAACTTGCAAAAGCACACTTCCCTGTTCTATATCAAGTCCTTTTTCATTTCAAACCCCGGGAACGCTCTTTTTAATCCTTACCAGAATTCTCCCTCCTTAACCACCATGTGTGCACGGTGGCCCAATGCCTCCTAAAGTGTTCTGTGCCCAAACAGGTAAAGCAGAAAATCCGAAACTGTACTGACACTGTAATTCAATACAGCACACTAATTTTGCTATGGGACCTCTTAGAATTTAGGGCTAAATTTAATATGCATAGAACAAAAGGAAAAAGTTCTGCAATCAATGAGAATTCATTTGACAATGGTTGTTCCATTCTTTGTGTACTATTAAAGAATTGATTTTGGTTTTCTTTTGAAAAGAGGTATCTATAAAACCAACCTAAGGACCTAATGATTGGGGAGGTGTCCCTAAACACGTTTTAATTGTGATAGACTTATTCAGAAAAGAGAATGTCTCATATAATTCTTCCTGTCCAAGTCTCATGGGGACATGGGCAGTTCATGTGGAATTTATTCCCCAAATGTGTCAGAGTACTAAGTTTAGTGTAGAAGTATGACTGACAAGATGGCAAGCTTGAACTTGTATAATGGAAGAGGTAATGAAAATTTCTATTGTAGTTATAATGTTGTTTAGTCAGATGTAGCCACTCACCTGAGTTTTATGTTTATTAGCCATATTTCTTTATGGTTTCATCACTACAGTACATATTACTAAATAATGTATTGTTTAGTTTTGCCTTCTTTGACTTTGTATATGTTAAAGTATACTATATCATTTATCATATAATATGGAATTATCTGTAACTTCTCCTTTAATATATGTTTTTCCCTTTAAGGAGGAATCAGGGATTGAACCCAGCACCTCGTGTGTGGGAGGTGGTGCTCAAACACTGAGCTAGCTCCACTCCTTTACTATGTTTTTGAGATTCATCCATCTTGTTAAATACAGCTGTAATTCATTTTCGTTGCTGCATACCACATTTTGTTTATTCATTCTACTAATATTGACATTTGTTTCCAATTTTGATTGATTTTTTGTTACACCCACTCCCAAGACATTCTCATGTCTTCCCATGTACCAGCTAGAGGCATCATTTCTTAGCTTCTCTTTCAGCTAGGTGTAGCCATGTAATGAAGTTTAGTAGTATATGAATGGAAGTAATGGGTTTAACTTCTGGGTCATCTACAACTAAGGCAGCCTGTTTCGTTTTTCTGAAACTTTGGCTTGTTTTCCATTTATCACCAATGGGAAATTTTGTATAGGAGTGAGCCAACTTCATTCACACAAGTAAGGAAAACCCCTCAGGCATGGTGGAACAGTAGGATGGAAGGAACTTAGTTCCTGAGTGGCCTGTGGAACAGAGCAACCCCACCGCACCAAACCAGCTGGACTGTTACATGATAGAAATGAACAACAATTCTATTTAAACTGCTGTTGTTTTGTATTTCTTGGTTATTGTAGCTTAATTTTTACCTTAACTTATAAACTATTTTTTTTTTTTGCTATGAAATATTGCCAGTACACACAATAAAATTCTTGTACAGGTCTCTGATACACATGTGCAGGAAGTTTCTACCATATAAACCTAGGTATGGATTGCTGTGTTGTAGGGTATGTATATGTTGAACATTTTAAGCAATGATAAATTGTTTTCCAAGTCTTTGGTACCAATTTTACACTCCCATCTGCAGGGTACGAGTGTTCCAATTGTTCCACAACCTCTTCAACATTTTAATACATTCAACTAAAATATTTTTGCTAATCCAGTGTGTGTGAAATTATAGCTCATGTCTTTGTGTTTCCCTAATTCCTTACACAGTTAAGTATTTTTACATGTATTTGCTCTCTATTCAGGTAGTTTCTTCTTTAAAATGCCTATACAAGTCTTCTGTCCATTTCTTTTTACATTTTCTCCCCCCTTATTGATTCATAGGAAATCATTATATATTGTTGATACTAATTCTTTGTCATGTGTTTGGCAAATATTTTGTCCCAGTCTGCAACTTGCTTTTAAACTCTCAGTAATGGGTTCGTTACTGTGAGCAGAAACTCTTAACTCTAAAGTGGTTAAATATACCAGTATTTTCCACTTTGACTAGTGCATTTTTGTCATTTTTTAGAAAATTGTCCCTTCTCCAAGTTCATAAACATACTTTTCTTTGTTTTCTTCTAAGGATTTTACCAATCGGATTTAAACTCTTGTCTTATCTGGAATAGGTTTTTGCATGTGGAATAAATTCATTTCCTATTTGAATAGCCAGTTGTTTCAGCATGACTTCCAAATTATGCATTTTTTCCTCCAGTGATCTTCAATGCTAGTTCTGTCTTAGATGAAATTTCCAGTTGTGCACAGATCTTTACTGGGATATCCATTCTGTTTACTGGAAATTGTGATCTTAATTACTTAGTTTTAAAAGTAAAACTCCTCTGGTTAGGTTAAATACCACTGGTTTGTTCTTTAGGATTGTATTTACTATTTTTGGTCCTTATCCATTTTAGCATCAATCCCCTGAGAAGTTCTGTTGGACTTTTCATTGGTGTTACACTGAATCTATAGACCAATTTAGAGAGAACTGACAGTTTCACAACACTGGATTTTCTTATCCATGAATATGGTATTTCTCCTTTCATTTAGATCTCCTTTAGTGTTTTTTGTTTTTTTTTGAACAGTGTTAAAATTTACCTTTAACATTCTTGCACATGAATGTTAGAGTTATTCCTGGGCACCTTATACTTATTTTTATTTTGGTAAAAAGTAATTTTGAATTACTTTCTTTGCAGGTATATAGAACTATAGTAGTTTTTATTAGTTTGTTTTCATTCTTTTTCTTTTTAGGGCTATAGTAGATTTTTATCTTGATCTTATATTTTTCATTGATCTTATATTTCTCAACAAAGAAGCACTGATTTTTAACTTTGCTAACTTCCAGCATTCATTCTAATTAGTTGGCTGTGGATTCTTTGGGATTTTCTACTTGTATAATCACATTATCTGCCAATAATGACATTTTTTGTTCTGCTTTTCGAATTCTTTTACCATTCATTTGTTTTCCTATCTTTTTATTCCCCTGGCTAAGGGCTCATGTTGAATGGAAGTATTGCTAATGTTCATCCTTTTCTTGTTTTTGTCTTTAAAGGAAATAAAGGAAACATTTAATATGACATATGCTGTAGGTAATTTTGCAAATACTATTTATTAGGTTAAAGGAGTTCCCTTGTATTCCTACTTTGGTAAGATTTTTAAAGATTGTGAATATATGTTGAATTTTATTGACTGCATTATCTTCTTCTGAGATGACCAAATTACTTTTCTGAATTAATATATATTGATGAGAGGAATTACAATGGTAGATTTTTCTAATCTTGAAATTATTTTGCATTTTAAAAATAATTCCAACTTTATCATGTTGTTTGATCTCTTTCATACATTGCTATACTTAGTTTCTAATATTTTATTATTTTGAAACTATTTTCATGAATAAGATTGGCTTTTTCCCTTTTTTTCATACTGTCTTTATCTGGTTTTGGTATTAGGATTATGTAAGATTCATAAAAATAGTTGAGAAATCTCTCTTCTTTGTAGTTCTTTGAAAGAATTTTATATTATTGGAATTATCCATTCCTTGATTGTTTAATAGAATTATCCTGTAAAACTGGCTGGGCCTGGAATTTTTGTGGAAAGATTTTAAACAACTGAGTTCATTTTTAAAATTGTTATAGAATCATTCAGGTTTTTAATTTCATTTTTAGTCAGTTTGTAAAGAAAAATTTTTCTGAGAATTTGTCCATTTCATCTATATTTTCAAATTTATTGACAGAAAACTGTTCACACTAATTTTTTATAATATGTCCTAGTGTAGTGTGTGTCTCTTCTATTTTCTTTAGACTAATTTTGCCAAAAAGTTTGTCAGGTTTATTAGTCTTTTTAAAAACAAATGTTGTCTTTGTTGTTCTTCTCCATTACATTTTTCTGTTTTCTAGCATTAATTTTTGGTTTTATTTTTTATTGCCTTCTCTTTTCCTTGTGTTTATTCTTTTGTTCTTTTTCTAACTTCTTAATTTGGTTAGCAAGCGCACTAATTTTTTTAGCTACTATAAACTTTTTTTAAAAAGTTGCTTATTTATGGAGAAATTTTTTTTATTGACTTTGTAATAATATTACATTAAAAATATATATATGAGGTCCCATTCAACCCCACCCCCCCACCCCATCTCTCCCCCCTCCCAGCAACACTCGTTCCCATCATCATGACACATCCATTGCATTTGGTAAGTACATCTTTGGGCACCTCTGCACCTCATGGTCAATGGTCCACATCATGGCCCATACTCTCCCCCATTCCATCCAGTGGGCCCTGTGAGGATTTACAATGTCCGGTGACTGCCCCTGAAGCACCATCCAGGGCAGCTTATGGAGAAATTTTTGAAGTTTTCATTGAATGTTTTGATCAAGAATTGCATGAAACCATTTTAAGCATAACAAAATTTAAAAATATGTATTTATGAAAGAAAGCTCAATATACTCATTAAAATATTTACAAATATTTTACTGTGTGGTTTATGCAAATTCAATGTTTACTATTAAATATATATACTCAATGTATTCAAATTAAATATATTCAATATGATCATTATGTAATACTTTTTATTGTTTTTCTTTTCATATTATATGAAGTAACTGTAATAAATGTTTTTACTAAGTCCCATATAGATGTTCTCAAATACTCAGGTTTATTCCAGCAATCACTGTTGTAATAATATCATTTTCCGCATATACCATGATGTGAAAAACAATGGGGAAAACTGTCCTTGGTCACTAGGGATCAGCTGATGCTCCCAAGGCTAATGTTGAGCTTTCGTGCTCAAACATTTCTCTGGATTTTTGCTTTATCTTTTTTTCTTACCTCTGAGAATCCCTCTTATTTTCCCGACAGCTTTGCCATGCGTAATAAAAAATGTTTTGATTTTATCCAGCACTTTTACCTGTTCTATTTGGGAGAATTTCTCAGGCCGTCTGGTCTGCTATTTTGCCCAAAATGTAAGTCCCATGAATAATATTTAGTTGACTTCACTTAGTTCTATGGCACATGACTCCAAAGTGCCAAGTCACCAATTTGTGCAATTGTTAAAATGGAGACAGGATTGGGGAAATGTGGATTGACACATGCAAAATAGTTATAATTTCTGAACCAATTACTCAAAACTCATGAATTTCCCACAGTAAGTTGGTGTCGTCCTTCTCTAAGATGAACCATATTTTGAGAGCAAAGGAGTGAAGGGCACATGTCCCCATGTTCAATGACAGATGGGTGTGAATATATATGCTATAGTATATTTCTCCTAGTTTTAATATATAATATCAAATGAAATTACCAAAGTACTCTATTGATTTTCTACCTAGAATTGAAGCTATTTTGCATCACTAAGAAGAAAAATGTGGAGGAAGTCATATCATACTAGATAAATGCATGAGTTCTGAAGCCAGAACACCTGAGTTATGTGTTCTTCATTTATGTCTTTTCATTTATGAGGTCATTGTATGACCTTGGACTGGTTCCTCAGACTACTGGTGTTTTAGTTTCCTTATCTATAGAGTGAAGATAAAATAGTACCTTTCTTATGTGTGCACATAGAAAATACTCATAAATATTAGCTATTAGTATCACCATCATCGTCATCATCATCTTCATGATCACCATCATTGTTACTCTGAAGAGACAGACTCCCTAAGATTAAGTGAAAAGGACATAGTTGGTTGCTCTCCTATTAATGCCCCCAGGTGAACTGAGTATTTCATTTCTCATTTATTTTAGAAAAGAAACCATGTATATCTGTAAGTTGTCAATCCCTTGCTACCCCATTTTTGTAGAGTGAGATCAGTTCTTTCCATTGTAGACCTTTGTGGGGATTTGGTGATAGTGAAGGGAGGACAGGAAGTTCTAGAACTTCCCTGTGGCAGGGCATTGGGCCCCTTTTTTGGACTTGGGGGTTAGGGGCTGTAGAATGATATCATTAGGGCTCAGCAGGGAGGATAGGAGTAGGTGGTTGCAGCTCCTTGTGCTCTTCTCACTGAGGCTTCTTGAGGACGAGGGACCGTGGCTGCTTTATTTGCCACTGTACAGTTAGTGCCTAGGATGCTTGCTGTTGTTCTAAGTTTGCCTTATTTTCCAGTGGACTAAACTGTGCCACACCCAGGAACTGGTTTAGAGTCAATTTCTAGTTCATTTTAGAGATGTAAGGAATCAACATAGTGATTTCTCCCACAGAGTCAGCAGACTTTGAGATTCTGTCACTTCTGTATGATTTTCAAAATGATGAACTCTGAGTCAAACCAGATTATGCTTTATTGTCTTATGGGTATGACTATGGAATTGGAATGACATATATTCCAAATGGCTCTCTTTGACCAGAGAAATTTAGCACTGAACAATGTGTGTTTTGTTAAAATCAGATCATGTGTGTCCTATGGTTTTTTATTTTTTACCTTAACACAAAGAATGAAAATATCATAAAACCAAGAAGGCACTAAAATAGTTGAGACTATAAGCGTTGTGGGATTTTTTTTCCCTCTTTTGTTTGTTTTTGTCACCTAAGCATTGTTTTTACACAGATTATTTTCTGAAAGAAATTCTTTTAGTTCTTGGCCTTCAAGGTAACTGCCAAAAGATTTGAGTTGAGTAGGGTGGGAAGACCAGGAGGACACAGGAAAAAGACCCAGAGAGCGGTATAGTTCAAGGAGCTAAATGGATGGGACAGACTGGTAGGGGACGGAGCTGCAGTGGTCACGTGTGGTCCCTACTATCCTTGCTCCACTTATGGACATTTATATGGTGGTTGCAAGAGAAGAAATGATCAGGTCAAGTCCAGCCTATCAAGGACCCAAATAATTTTTTTTTTTTTTATCTTGCTTTCTGGGAAGAAAAATGAAGTTTATAAATGAAAGCGCCTTTATAGATAGGAAAAGAACATTTTATTTGGAAGCTTACAAAAAGACAACACAAAATGATTTTTTAAAACAATTCAAACCTCCTCAAAATACAATAACAGCAGTTTGCTGCTTCCTGGGGCAATAACAAAGTGGTGTCTTAAGAGATCCATCATAATTATTTTTTTCCCTTATGAAATAATTGTTTTATCTTTTTCACAGTGGTGAATTTTTTAAAAACACAAAAATCAACCCTCAGAAATAAGAAAAATGTGTAGAATCTTGCGTGCAGTTATAAAGTAGCTATCAAAAGCTGAAGGAAAGTGTCGGGAAATGAATTCTACTCTGTGATAAACCCTAGACATACAAGAGTACCCTTTCGTAATATTGCTCGGTTACATTGTTCACAAGGTTTCTTTGAGAAGATGTTCATTGTCTTTGATTTTGAAATGACTTAGTGATGTCTGGCTGCTATGGTAACTGCTATTTTATTGAAGAATAACATTTATAGTAACTAAAATTGCCAACTATTGACATGCTATTCTAGGTTTCCCTTACATTTATCCTATTTGCCAACATATCACATATTTGATACAATCTTATTACAGAAAATGCCTATATTATCTTTCCCAGTGTTTCCTTATATGTTAGGATGATGTTGTGATAATGTCTAGCAATGATTTAGAGTTATTGCAAAGCTAGCTCCTTTTGCCTACAATAGTGCCATTTACCAAGAGCTTCCTATGTAGCAGGTACTAGTCTATACTTTACATCCTGTCTTATGTATTCCTCACAACAGTTAGTTCTATGAAATTTTATTATCTTTATTATTATTATTCCTATCTCATTGGTGAAGAAATGGAGGCACAGAGAGATTAAGAAGTGTTGCCCACAGGAAGCGGACTTGGCCCATTGGATAGGGTGTCTGCCTACCACATGGGAGGTCCAAGGTTCAAACCCAGGGCCTCCTGACCCGTGTGATGAGTTGGCCCATGCGCAGTGCTGATGCATGCAAGGAGTGCCCTGCCATGCAGGGGTGTCCCCCACATAGGGGAACCCCGCATGCAAGGAGTGCACCCCATAAGGAGAGCTGCCCAGTGTGAAAAAAGTACAGCCTGCTCAGGAATGGCACCGCACACATGGAGAGCTGACGCAGCAAGATGATGCAACAAAACGAGACACAGATTCTGGGTGCTGCTAACAAGAATACAAGTAAACACAGAAGATCACACAGCGAATGGACACAGAAAACAGACAACTGAGGGGGGGGAAGGGAAGAGAAATAAATAAAAAATAAATCTTTAAATAAATAAAAAATAAATCTTAAAAAATAATAAGGAAATGTTGCCCAGGATCCTAAAGCTACAACAATGCTGGCCATCAGCCTCTAGGCACATGCAGCTACTTGAATTTAAAGTCAGTAAAATTAAAAATGCAATTCTTTGGCCACAGTAGCTATAATTCAAATGCCAATAGGTACTTTTTCCTAGGGGCTTCTATACTGGACCATGTAGAATGAGATTTCTATCACTGCATAGGGTTTTCGTGGACAGTGCTGCTTAGAAAGTGATGAGGGCAAGCTTGAACACAGGAAAGGTGGTTCTGGGGTCCACACTCATAACTGCTGCACTGAACGGTCTTCTCTTCCCCTCCCATTAAACAAAGAAGTGACTGGTGCTGAGAGTCTCAGAGTTGATGTAACCTGAAGCATAAAGGTTCATAAAGGCTGATGAATAGAGACCAAGTGGGAGAGTCAATCATTCATTCATTCATCCCACAAATATTTATTGAGCCCCTGAAAAGTGTTAGGTACTGTTCTAGATGAAGTAAATAGAAGGATTCCCTGTCCCCAAGAGCTTACATTCAGCTGGGGTCAAGCAAACATAAAAAATAAATACATAATATATCAGGTGGTAGTAGAAAGTAAAGCAGGGTAAGGGTGGTGGTAAATGCAGGTGTAAAGGTCTCTCTGATAAGACACATTTAAGAAGAGCCTACAAAGGAAGCAGATGTGGCTCAAGCAATTGAGCTCCTGCCTACCACATGGGACATCCTGGGTTCAGTTCCCAATGTCTTCTAAAGAAGACCAGCAAGACAACAAGCTGACCCAATGGGCTGGAACAGTCAGCTGATGCAACAAGAGACACAAGTAGGAAAATATAGAGACACAGCAAAGTAGGGAGCAGAGGTGGCTTAAGTGATTGGATGCTTCCCTCCCACATGGGAGGTCCCAGGTTCAGTTCGCAAAAGAAAAAGGAAGACCAGCACACAACAGACAGACACTGCAAATGCAAACAATGAGGGAGTGGAGAGAAATAAATTAAATAAATCTTTTTTAAAACGCCTGGGAGTCGGCGGCCTTGGCCCAGTAGTTAGGCCATCCGTCTATCACATGGGAGGTTGGCGGTTCAAACCCCCGGCCTCCTTGACCCACGTGGAGCTGGCCCATGCACAGTGCTGATGCGCACAAGGAGTGCCCTGCCACACTGTCCCCTACGTAGGGGAGCCCCCTGCGCAAGGAGTGTGCCCCGTAAGGAGATCCGCCCAGCGTGAAAGGAAGTGCAGCCTGCCCAGGAATGGCCCCCCACACACGGAGAGCTGACATAACAAGATGACACAATAAAAAGAAACACAGATTCCCGTGCCGCTGACAACAACAGAAGCAGACAAAGAAGACGCAGCAAATAGACACAGAGAACAGACAACCTGGGTGGGGGGGGAAGGGGAGAGAAATAAAAATAAATAAATAAATAAATAGATAAATAAATAAATAAATAAATCCTGAGAGAAGAAAGATATGCAGAGAAGTGAAGGATGAGCATTCCAGGCACTGGGAACATCAAGTGCAAAGGCCCTGAAGTAGATCAGTGAGTGCAGTGAATATGACAGTGACCCTTTAAAAGGCAGGCGTCCAAAGCATCCCCAGGCTTGTCATACCTCAGGCAGTCCTCTGAATTTAATTTTTAGTTAATAGTTTGAACAAACATAGAGAATGAATCCCCAAGTTCATGAGTAAATTTAACTTTTTCAGTATGGCAACTACATTGACAGCCCAGAAGGATTAATTCAACCGTTCATTTGCCCAGTATTGGACAAGATTTGATTCTTGTGACATATACCTAGGAATTTCTGCAGCACTCTACCTTCCTGACTATTGTCATTTTCCTCTTATGGTCTCTACATCCTGGTAAGTCCAAGTCCATGCTTTTTGTTTCTCTAAGATCTAATACATCTAGATCACCACTTCCTTCTCTTAATGGTGAGGAGGAAATGAATTAGTACATATAATATATTACCTTTATACTTATATTCCAAGCAATTTATATATAAAGTGCTTTTCCATATAATGTTCTTAGAATAGTAACAAGTACATGGTAAGAATTGTAAATGCTAGCTAGCTACAATCATTTTCATTATTATTATTATCATTATTATTCCCAGTGCTCTGATCCCTTTCTCTTTTTGGTGTAGACAGGTCAGGCCTCAGGGCATCCTCCCCTGCCTTGTGCAGGCTCCTGTATCTTCCAGACTCACCCTGGACAGCTCAGACACAGGGCATGTCTCTTCAGTGAGCACGGCTTCTCCTCCTGATCTGTCCTGCAGATCTGAGTCCCCGTGCACTGCAAACCCTTGACAGTCCTGTCCTAGGCACAGCTGACATTTCATCTGTTCATCGCAAGCAGGCAGAAGGCTCAAGGCAGGACAATAAGCTTGTTTCTCACCTGCATGGAGGTTTCTTCATCTTCTCCCCTCAATGTAGGAGAGCCCATGTGGACTCACCCCCAGGTCTCCAGCCAAGAGTTCTGGGTCCCGTGGGTGTGGGCAGGATCCAGGGACAACAAGCCATATATTTCTGGCTCCTCTTCCAGTCACTGCTGGGGTTCCCCAGCTCCATTTAAAAACCAGTCTAGAAAAGCTCGAAATTTGGCAGCTGAGATGGAGTGAACCTCCAACTGCATTGGATCAGTGACTGATTTCAGCAGGGAGCCTGGGAGGGCTACTCAGGAAGGCGATTTTTCCCTCTGCAGCTCTGGATTTCTCACAGCAAAGCATGTAAATGGGTGGGTTTTGATTTACTGATCGGTGTTCATAGTGCATTAAGAGTCCTGATGTGTTCATGAAAGCGGACACTTTGTCCATTTATGTTATCTTAAAAAAAATTAGCCAGCACACTGATTTTGGGCAACTCTGAGGAAGTGCAATGTATTTGTTGGTAGCTAATTTTGGAAAAATTCACATTTTAAGACTACCTGGGTGTTTACTTGCTACTATAGACAATTGCACTGAACCAGGAGTAAATTAGGCTGTGCCAGGCTGATGGAGGATGTGGTCAGAAGAGACTAAATGATGATGTAAATACACGCAAGGGATCACAACTTTCTCAAAGCTCCTTAATATTCTGTTGAATTGCAGTCCTCCTTTTATTTTTCTTTATGTTTCTGCAGGCTTTGGTTTGGGTCTGTGTTCTGAAACAGTGATAAATTATTCATTTGTATATAAATAGAGAATGAGAGTCATTCCTGTAAGGTAAAGGATAATCCTCTATACCTACCTAAAATATGAATTATGGCAAGTGGTTTTCTTCATCCATGCCCTATTAACCTGGAGTTAAATAAATTATGAGCATCAGTGCTAAAGTGAGCAGGAAAATGTGTTTCAAAGGTGAGCAGAAGCTGCATGAATTCCAAGTGATGCTAATGGCTTCCATTTAAGGAACCCTGGGCCCTACCAGTTCTATGCCTGGTGCTTTACATACAACACCTTTAATTTTCCTAACATTCCTTTGGTGTAGATTTTATTTGCTGATGATATGGCTTAAGCCCAGAGAGGTTCTACCACTTGTCCAGAGCCATGTACCTGGCTGGTAAGTGGAAAAGCAGAATTTGATTCCACATCTTTTTTTCCTAAATTTTTTCAAGTTAGTCCCTTTTATTTTCCATGCCCATTGCCTTCCTCATCCATTGACAAACCCATTATAGTGGACCTGATGTCTATCCTTCTGTTTGTGTGGATTCCTGTAAAATGTCTCTTTTGTGTTCTTATGTTTTCAGTTAAGTAAATGGTCTTCTGCTATAGATTTCTTTCTGCTTTTGACAGTAATTTTTGAACTTCTCATGCAGCAGTGGGTTTGAAGTTCCATCTGTGTGGCTGCTCTTACCCATGGCCCGACATTTCTGATGCTGCGCAGCACTCCGGTTGCCACTGACCTCTTACAGCTCTCCACTCGCCCTCTGGCAGGTGCCCAGTGCCTCCCGATCCCCACCACGAGCAAGCCTCCTGTAGCATCTTGTCCACATCCCACTACGGGCATGGCACACATAGTCACCCACTTTGACTGTGCTGGGCCAGCTTGCCGTCTGTCCTGGCTGCAGTGCACATGTCCACCACAGCACGGGAGCACCCTGCTACCCCCGCGGCCCCACCAAGGGCTGGCACTTCCAGTTTTCTGATTGTGTACAGTGATACCTCATTGCTTTAAATTGCATTTTTCATCACCTCTTCTTATGTTTGTTAGCTAAACTTTTTTTTCTCAGACACTAGGCTCCAGTTCAGGGGGTGAAGTCAGGGCCCTGGGCATCTCTCTAGAACAGAGCAGTTGGATAGAAATATAATGCAAGGAAGCAGAGTTGGCCCAGTGGTTGGGGCGTCCATCTACCACATGGGAGGTTCGAGGTTCAAACCCCGGGCCTTCTTGACCCGTGTGGAGCTGGCCCATGCGCAGTGCTGATGCGTGTAAGGAATGCCATGCCACGCAGGGGTGCCCCCCACATAGGGGAGCCCCACGTGCAAGGAGTGCACCCTATAAGGAGAGCTGCCCAGCATGAAAGAAAGTGCAGCCTGCCCAAGAATGGTGCTGCACACACAGAGAGCTGACACAGCAAGATGACACAACAATAAGAAACACAGATTCCCGGTGCCACTGATAAGGATAGAAGCGGTCCCAGAAGAACACACAGTGAATGGACACAGAGAGCAGACATCTGGGGGGCGGAGGAGGAAGGGGAGAGAAATAAATTTTTTAAAAAATCCTTAAAAAGAAATATAATGCAAGCCACACATATCATCTCACATTTTCTAGAAGCCACATTAAAAGAGGTTAAAAAAAAAAAAGATGGCAGGTGTAATTAATTTGAACACTGTATTTTAACTCAATATATCTAAAATATAATTTCCAAATGGAATCAATCTAAAAAATTACTAATGGGATATTTTACCTCATTCTCCATACTAAGTCTTCAAAATCCAGTGCATGTTTTACCTTACAACACATCTCAGTTTGGATGCTATATTTTCAGCAGCTAAAGTGAAGTGTCATTTTACCAAAATAATAAAGTGATGTTTAACAGAAACATATTTTACAGTGTTTTAAAAATTTTGGATATGCCTGATTATTAGCAAATCCTTTTTGCATCTAGTCCAAATCTGCCACTCTCTAACCTCTATTCTTTTGTCATGGTACTCTTTCCACAGGTACCCACAAAATGTATAATCTGTAGTTGTCAGAAGAAACCAAGAAGTCTTGGATTATAGCCCTCAGGTTTCTCTTTTCACACTAAGTGTTCTACTTGAGCCTTGGTCTCCCCATGTGACAGAGTTCCTTCACTTTATCACACTCGGCCCTTGTGTGAATTACATTCATGTCCAGGCCTCTCCTAATGGGGAACCAGTTTGGTTCTTTAGATTTAGTCTCTAGGTGGGGCAGTGCCCAGAATTCTAGTCTCCTCTCTGTCCCAGACATTCTGCCACCACCAGTTACTTGAAACATAACCGCCGTTTTAGCAATCACTTTCAGACTTGGTTAACAATTGCTTGATGTCTGGTTATTCATCCGCTGATGTTTTTCAGGCATCTATTCTATATGTCTATAAAAATATAGATCAGGTGTAATCTCCTATTCTCAATAACTTCTAAGCACAGGGAATTAAGTCTATAAAAATAGAATTCCTTTTAATAATATAGGAAGCTGTCCTCCATCCTACGCCTCCCCAAAAAACTTTCACCAGACCCATTCTCAGAAATAACTGTACCGTCTGAAGTGACTGGAGAAATTTCTTAGATCTGAGACTAGTGGGAAACTTCTTTCTCTGCTAGCATTTATCTAGGATGAATTAGTAAAACTACCTTTGAATCTGTCATTAATCTGACATAAGGATAAGTTAGTGTATTTTACTGCAAAGGCAAAGCCAGCACGCACTCTCAGTCTTAAGAAATGTATGCTACAGAAAGATATATGATCATCTTGATGTTATTAATGTCGTACTTTACACAGATGTACCAAATTAGGAGATAATGATATGCAATGTGGGAGGCAGTAACAACAAAGACAGTGTTCAAGATTGTAAGATGAATGTCGTGTCAGTAAAATGATTGTGCTAGGATATCGCTGTTATAACAGAAGGAAACACACTGTAATCCAGGCATGAAATATGTGGTTGTTTGCCACTTACGGTCACATTTTCATATTTGGCCACTGCTCAGCCCGGGGGAAGTGATGACAAAGAAATAGAATCCAGAGTTGGGATGAGAAGTAGAGCAGATAAAAGAACATTCTTCATCGTTTTCTTTACTCCCTGGTGTTGAGTACAAGGCTGTCCTTTACCGTACTGCCAGGGAAAGGGGTAGCAGCTTTAACCCTTAAATTACATGAGGACCAGTTTGAGAATACATGGAGGAAGGGAATAATCAAGGGAATGGGAAGTCTATGGCCTGGAATCATCCCCCCCGATCCTTCCAAATCCCTGGTTCTTCTCTTATTTTCAGGAAGATTGTCATTCAGACCATGGCATCTGCAAAGTTCAAGTGTTTTTCTTTTAGTTTTAGTAGACCTGGGAATGGGAGAGTGGTTGGGGCAGGGGATCAGACCGAGAATGAAGAGAAGAAAAAAATCACTCTGACCCCAAGAGAATTAAAGATGGACTCCCTGGCTCCTAAGTCTTCTGAGATTCCCAGTATTTAATTCACCTCAGCAAACAGCCACCTGTTAGACATGAGTCGTGAGAAGATCCCAGAGATGAGTGATGTACCACTCCCACAGTCTACCGATGTGAGAGAGTTAACACACAGGTAACTGTCATCAAGGACAGAGGGTGCTGAGAGAGACAGATCGTAGGAGTTCTAAGGGAAGCCTTCGTATTTCATCTGGGGATTTGGGACGAGCTATTGAGTAGGATTTCCATCGACAAAGGTGAGCAGGGGAAAACATGCTAGGCTATTCCTGCTGTGGGAAGCCCCCAGTGCTATTTCGTAGGCAGAACTCCTTGCCCACTGTACCAGAGTAAAGAACTGTGCAGTAAGGGCATTTACGTCCACCTGTGTACCAAGAGTTTCAGGGCATCATGAAGGCAACCCCGAGCAGTGACAGCTCTTGCTTCGCTTGTGCAGTATTGTCAGCCGGCCACCAGCTCAGCAATTTTGAGTCTGAACACCTAGACTCCGTCAGGCCTTTTTCCTCCTTTTAATGGCATTTAATAGTTACTGACCTAGGATATCTGGGCAGGTTATTTAAAATGGCAGTTTAAAATGGGGCATCTTTTAATCTTTATAAGCACTAACTTTTGGATAGGCAACTTCATTGGACTAGAAAAATCTGGATACTGTGTTTTTAACTTTACCTTTCCACTCTGTATCAGTCAAGGTTCAATCAGAGGAACAGAACCCAAAGGAGATATATTTTTGAAGGTTTATTCCAAGGACTTGTCTTATGTGATTGTGGGGCTGGTTGGCAAGTTTGAAATCCCAGGGGCAGGCTGGCAGGAAGGGCAGGCTGAAATTCACAGGTTCAGGCTGAAGCTGCTGTCTACAGTGGAATTTCTTCTTCTTCAGGGAAGCCTCGGTTCTGCCCTTAAGGTCTTTCAACTTAGTATGTACTTAAATCACAGCTACAAAATACTTTCACAGCAACACCTATATTAATATATAATTGAACAACTGGGCACTGTACTCTAGCCATGTTATTCCATACAATGGCTTATCACGCCTCTGCTAGCCTGGCCCCGATGGTGGAGAGAGGGCAGGTGATGTACACGATGGAGCCAGGCAACTTGTGGCAGTGGCAGAAGAGAATCAACGACAAAAATGACCACATATTGTATGATTTCATTGATGTAAAATAACCAGAACAGACAAATCTTCAGAGACAGAAAGCAGTTCTGTGGTTCCCAGGAGCTGTAGGGAAGGAGGACTGGGGAGTTACTGCTTATTGGGTGCAGGGTTTCCAGTTGGGGGTGATGAGCAAGATCCACCCAACATCGTGAATGTACAGTAGGACCTCATTTTACCCACCCAGTACTTTCCAAGACATTTTTGCATAAGTCAAAATCTCATTATTTAGTATATTTGTTATATGAACATACCTTTCACACATTTTTTTAATAAATAAGGCACTCCAGCAACAATAAAACAAAATCATAGAAATTTTAAAATTTTGAACTCTCCGCCTTTCCTTCCTTCCTTCCTTTCCTTCCTTTCTTCCTTCCTTTCCTTTTCCTTCCTTCCTTCCTTCCTTCCTTCCTTCCTTCCTTCCTTCCTTCCTTCCTTCCTTCCTTCCTTCCTTCCTTCCTTCCTTCCTTCCTTCCTTCCTTCCTTCCTTCCTTCCTTCCTTCCTTCCTTCCTTCCTTCCTTCCTTCCTTCCTTCCTTCCTTCCTTCCTTCCTTCCTTCCTTTCTTCTTTCTTTCTTTCTTTCTTTCTTTCTTTCTTTCTTTCTTTCTTTCTTTCTTTCTTTCTTTCTTTCTTTCTTTCTTTCTTTCTTTCTTCTTTCTTTCTTTTCTTTCTTTCTTTATCTTTTTTTTCTTTTCTTTTTTTTCATATATACCTGAAGGTGCATGTTGAATTCAGGTAAAACAAGGTCCTACTATATTTAATGCCACTGAATTATACATGTTGAAATGGTTTAAGTGATAGCTTTTATGTTTGTGTATTTTTTCACGATAAAAACATCAAATACAGTTATCATTCAACAGTGCTCATCATAGCTGACTGCAGCAGGCCTGCAATTGGAACACTCCTCTTGTGGCAGGTCAGTAGGATGGAATTGGAAGGGCCAATTTAGTATACTTAACTTTGCTTTAGCCAGAGATTCACCCCCCTTCTTGATATGCTCCAGCCTCAGCTCCCTTACACAGCTGAGGTGGACAATATCCAAACTTACTGTTCTGAATCCCCACTTTAAAATGTGGGCAGGCTGTACTGACACGACTTGAATGTGTATTGAGCAATGAAGATAACACAGGACTGGGTGGCTTTCTCAGAGACAGTGATTGCACTCTTCAGGTACAGGGAGCTTTTGTTTCGAGGGTGCTGACTGGGAAGATGGTCATGAATCTCTGGCTTGTCAGAAAGAAAACTGAGATTTAGCTGGGCTGTTGTACTCAGCTTCCTGGGACTAGTTTACTGCCATGGCTCTTTTCTTCCTGATAAACGCTTTTCAGGTTTACCCTTTATTGAGAACTATGATGTGCAGGTCCCTCCTCTGTGTATAGCAGAAACCTCGCTTGGTGTTCAGTGGATGTCAGTGTAATGATGCTCTTTGCAGTGGTGACAGTTCAGAGAAAGATTTTCAATTTTTTTGCTACTCACAGAGATGAATTCCTAACCACAGTTATGGATCACCATGAAAATGGGCCCTGACAGTGCCCTGGAGCCAGTTCCCTGGGACGGGGTTGTGTGGGGCACGTTAGGAGCAGGTGTGCGGAGCTGCGCGGAGAGGCCCAGCCTTGCTACGTCCTCTTTATGCCCATGCTTTTCCCTTCTTAACTGGAAACAACCCATGGCATGTTTAAAGTCCTCAATACAAATGCTTCTCCTTGGAAATATTTTCAGCTCTTTTAAAAGCAACCTTAAGTTTTTGAAACCACTAAGGAGCAATTTGGTTATTGGCATATGTGGGACTTCAGACAACTGCAAGAACATTTGAAAGTTCCCGACTTGGGCTTCATTCATGTCATTTTTACAAGTTAAAAATGAAAAATTTAAATTATTATTAGCTACTGTATATGCCATTGTTACCTGACTTCAGCCTTAAAAAATCAAATTTTAGACAAGATTAATATTTTGAGGTGTGAGTATTCCTACCCTTAATGACTCAATAAATATGTGAAAATTTTGATGTGGTTCTTTCCACAAAACTGAATGTTTACAACTTATGCATCTCAGGCACCCTTTGACTTACTCTGGTCCCTTTGGGTTCTGTACATGATGAACCACAAGTGTCTTTTATATTCATGGGAGGAAAAATTCTGTTCAATTATATACGCCAATGACCTGGCACAGTGTTCAAATGGCCACTGTTAGGGCCTTCCCTTCAGGCTGACCTGTCTCAAGGGGATACCTACGGAAAGATGATCGTTTACAGGTGTGATGTGATGTGTTGGATGTCTAAGATGTGCCAAGTACTCCATATATATGGTTTCATTTTTTTCCAATAATTTTGTGCGGTATGTGCCATGTCATGACTGACACCTGGGAAGGTAAGTAACTTGCCTAAAGTCTCACAGATAGTAAGTGACAGAGTATGCTACAAACCCAGGAGAGTCTGATCCTCAAGCCTGCCACTTTCCATTACACAATGCTGTTTCCACCCGCTAAAATCCTAACAGGGGTTTTTGGGATGGTTAGCCACTCAGAAAATGGGGCATAGGACACCTATATTTTTAAAAGAGACAGGGTGATCCAGGGAAAGAAGACCAGGACCATGGCAAGTAATTAACTTAAAGAGCTTCTGTTTTCCTGACAAACACAGCTGATTTGTTTCCTGACAAAAACAAACTGCTCTTGGGAGCCTTTTATTGCCCTGTGTCCTGTTCCACAGGTAGCTACACCCTCCCTGTGCTCACTGTGTACCTGCCTGCATCTGCCCTATGTCTGTAGCTGCACTTGTCACAGTTGGGTGGGCCTGGCACAGAGCCTGGCATAGAGAAGAACTTCATGAGTGCTTATCGAATCAATCAGATAAAGACATTCAGGTGCATCGCAGTCAAGGGGAGGACCAGAGGGAGATGAGCATGTAAGGTGGAGGCCGGGGAGGAACTGAGTGGACTTGAAGACAAGCAGGCTGGGCAGTTTGGCTGTTGTGGCCTGGCCTTAGCAGATCATGGCTGGGCTCTCTGACTTGTCTGCCATCAGCTGATGCGTGGAGGTTGACTGGGAGGCTGCCCTCAGCCAAGACTGCTGGAATGACCAGGACCCCTCTCTAGTGCTGGCACCTCTCATCTTTCAGCAGTCTGGTCCAGGCCTGCTCAGATGGTGGTGGCAGTTTTTGTGAGAGAGAATGGAAGCATGCCACGCTTCTTGAGATCCAGGCTTGGAATGGGCACACCATCACTTCACTGCATTTTCCTTCAGTATCAACTCTGAACGGGTGTATGAGCACCAGCATCTGGTGTTCCTGGAGCCTGGTTCTGATACCAGCAGGCAGATCGGGTAGGGTAGACCAGCTGGCACCTGAAATGTAAACAGACATACATGTAGATGATAAAATCCAGGCTTTCTATTCATCATTTTACAGCTTTAGGGGAGATTTCCAGAGTGGGTATTTTTTAAAAAGTGTTTTCTGTTTTGTGTGTATGTATGTTTATATATTTATATACATTCTTGCCCAAGATGAAAACAAAGAAAGAATTTGGAGAATGATTTTATGGGGAGAGTGAAAATGGGGAGACCATCTGCTCTGAAAACTTAAAAATTCCTGTTTGGGCCTTTTCACTAAGGGTTGGCAAACCTCACCTCAAGGGCCAAATCTATCTTGCTGCCTGTTTTTGTACAGCCCAGTAGAACCAAGCTAAGCATGGATTTTACATTTTTAATTGTTGAAAAAAAATAAAAAAGAATATTTCATGATACATGAAAATTATATGACATTCAAATGTTGATGTCCATAAGTCAATTTTCATTGGAACCCAGCCACACCCATTCATTTTCTTATTGTCTCTGGCTGCTTGCACACTCTAATGGTAGAACTGAGTAGTTACAACACAGTTCTGCCCACAAAGTCAAAAATATTTATTATTATATCTGGCTCTTTGCAGTAAAATTTTGCTGACTCCTGATCTAAGCCATAATGGTGTCATCTCTCCTTAAGGGTGATGAGAAAATAGAATAGCATTGTTTCCATTGTTTCAGGAGCCTTCCAGCTCATCATATTGATGATTATTTATAGATTCCTATGAATTTGAGGTGTTACTTTAATCTTTGTTGGAATAACTATCATAAAGTGGGAAGGTACATTCTAAATAGCAGCTGGAAAATCTCATGATTGCTTATGGTAAAGAAGCTTTAATTTTTAAATGGCTTTTAAAGTTTTGCATCTAGGAGTGGGAGCTGAGGAGGAAGGGTAGGACGGGTCAAAGCAGCCACTGGCCCCACACTGCTTCTCAGGTTGCCATGTGGATTAAGAAGATAATGCATGGGAAGCTTTTTTGGGCTTCTTGGGGAAAGGCGCTGCATAAATATACTACATTATTATTAATAACGCACAAAGAGCCTTGAGGTAATGATCTTCATCTCTGACTCACAAAATAATAAGCTTCTGCTGAAACAATTTAGATTTGATGATTAAATAGATGTTGGTAATGGGGCCACAGTAGCAAGGAGTTGGGAGCAAGGAAATCTTGGAGCAATGAGAGAGAGAGCATTGTGACTTCAAGTTATATAAATGGCTTAATTAAAAAATAAGACAGAGCATTTTCTCCTTTCATGACATGAAGTAAGGTTTGATGCTATGAGAGCAACTGTAGTTTTTAATCCCTGAAATCACTTTGGGATCCACCTTTTGTAAAGGGCTGGCCTTCCCCATACCACCTGGACAATACTGAGATTTTCCAGGCGTTAGGGAAGGTGAGTGTACGTAATGCAGAAATGCTCCTGTACTTTGCCCATCCCTTTGCTAAGTTTTCTTGTTTCCAGAGATTTTTCTGTCTTCTTTGGGTTTCCCCCAGAGCAGGCCTGAAACAAGGACTTGGGTGCAGGTGATTTCTTTGGGGGGCAGAGTGGGGAGAGTGGGAGCAGGAAGAAGGAAACGGCAAGAGAGTAAATTGCTGGCTTGGTTACCCTGTGGGTGACAGGGGCTCCATCCACTGGGGACCCTCTGAGGAACTGTGTAGAATAAATCTCAGATTGTCCTTCCTAAAGAGGTTGGAATTAGTAAACTCATTACAAAATAAAAAAATAGCTATCACCAGGTTTTGAGGTCATAAATGTGCTGGAGCTTTCCCTAAGTAGTTTCGTTTAATTCTGCAAACAATCTTGAAAGATATCATTAGTCACATTTTTTTTATAGACCAGAAACTGAGGATTTTGGCCTGAATTACATTAAGTCACTGTATTAGTCAGCCAAAGGGGTGTTGATGCAAAATACCAGAAATCTGTTGGCTTTTATAAAGGATATTTTTTTTGGGGGTAGAAACTTACAGTTACCAGGCCGTAAAGCATAAGTTACTTCCTTCACTGTTGGGGCAAGATGGCTGCCCTCGTCTGCCAAGAGTTCAGGCTTCTTGGGTTCTTCTTTTCCCAGGACTCTGTTTCTCTCTAGGCTGCTTGTCCCACAAGGCCTGCTATAGACTATCAGGCAACCAGCTCTGTCTCTCTTCCTGGGGCTTAATTCTTTCCAGGTTCAGCTGCTCTACTCCTTTGTGTGCTTACTTTCCAGGCGCCAGCTCAAAAACTCCCACTCTGTCCTTTGCCATATCTTTTTTACCTACTGATGCAGCCCAAAGTCCTAATCATAATTTAATCAATTAAAAGTGATACCATTGGCAGACCAGTTTACAAACATAACCCAATAACTATTTTTGGAATTCATTTTTTTTTTTAAAGATTTATTTATTTCTCTCCCCTTCCCCCCCGCATCCCAGTACTCTGTTCTCTGTGTCTGTTTGCTGTGTCTTCTTTGTCTGCTGCTTTTGTCATCAGCAGCACGGGAATCTGTGTTTCCTTTTGTTGGGTTATCTTGTTGTGTCAGCTCTCCGTGTGCGCGGCACCATTCCTGGGCAGGCTGCACTTTCTTTCACACTGGGCAGCTCTCCTTACGGGGCGCACTCTTTGGGCATGGGGCTCCCCTACGCGGGGGACACCCCTGCGTGGCACAGCACTCCTTGCCCGCATCAGCTCTGCGCATGGGCCAGCTCCACACGTGTCAAGGAGGCCCGGGGTTTGAACTGCGGGCCTCCCATGTGGTAAATGGTTGCCCTAACCACTGGGCCAAGTCTGCCTGGAATTCAAAAACAATGCTAAACTGCTATAGTCACTTAGCTAGGAAGTGTCAGGGCTAGGATGTAGAACCTGGTCTGCCTAACAGCAAAGCTCCTACTCTTTTCTCTATGCAATGTAAGAATGTAATTGCCTCCTACTCAACTGGTGGTTTTTAAAATGTAAAATTGCTTCTAATTTGTGATGTTGGGAGGATTGGTGTATGTGGGGTGGTTCTGCTGTAGTAACAATCCCAAAAATCTCAGTGGTTTAACCAGTTTCTTTCTTTCAGTCCCTGTCCATCCATGCAGGTGTCAGGATGGCTCCATGTTGACTTTGTCCTCACTTGGGGGTCCAGGCCATTGGGGCAGCCACTACCTTGCAGTGCTGGTCCTAAGGTGAGGCCAGTGCAAGTAGAGACCCTGCATTTGCACCACCCTGAGCATGAATATCTGCTGATATTTTGTAGCATGGGGAACTCGGTTGCCTCACTGTCATCCAGGTCTTGCCATCTAGAGCACTGTCAGTCTACGTGGCAGAGGCAAGAGGGAGTGGTGAAGCATTGCCCCCCTTAAAGCTTTCAGCCAGGGGCGATGTGGTATTTCTGCACACATTTCATTGGAAAAGCAGAGAAGGGCACTAGATGTTGCTGAATATCCCAAACCCAAACCCTAACCCTATAGTCTCCCACAGGAGATTTGATTTAATTCATTTTTATGAGCCTTCTCCTTTTCTTGTTAATAAGTTCACATGTTTAAGCTAGTAAGAAGGTCATCATGGCTTGGAATATGTTTGATTCAAATGTTGCTTTCCTTGTGGTCTCATGGAAATTCAGAGTAACTAAGTGCTGCAGCTGAAGGTTTTTATATTTGAGTATTAGATGTAGCGTGTCAAGGAGGGTGCACAGTAAATTACCTACCCCAACATCAGCCATCCAAAGCTATCTTAGGACTCAACCATTTTGTAGATGGCCCAAGAGACAGAGGGGACAGACAAACAATTATTACCCAAAGATATCATCTTGAAAATATAAGAGCTTTTGGTAACAGGCACAGTGTGATAATATTACAGTGTGGTGGTGGTGGTAGAGGCTTATTCATGAGTCCTTTTCAGCATATGGTCTAGCAACTTTTTTGGTTGGGGGTTGCATTTTCTCTGTGAGCTGGAAGCACAATCAAATAGAGGAAATACAAAAGAACATTAACTGTTAACAAACACATACTTCAAAGAAGCACTGTTAGAAGAAAAACAGCTTTGATCAAGTAACAGCAAAGCTGTCAGTAGATATTAGATTTTCATGTCTGCTTAGCTTCTGTTTAGAAATTCAAAGAACCTGAGTGTTCTACCAAAATTCTACTCTTGTCTTGGGGTCAAGTTGTAGCAGTGCAAAATGGTGTGGTATAGTCGGGATTGGAATTTAGGTTTTGAGGGGAAAGGACAGGGTGTTAGGAAGGGAACAATATCACGATGAGAGACTGTTGCAGCCCCATGTTTGTCGCTGATCTGGAATTAATAATTCATGTAACCCTGGGCAGATCATTGCACTTCCCTGGACAACTTTGCTTCCTTCACCTGTAGGATGAAACTGGAGGAGAAGATTCTAGCTCTACAAGTGCCAAAATTATGAAAGGGAAAAATACGTGAATTTTTATTTGGAGACAACAAAATTGTTTTTCTTAATAGAGGTTTTATTTAAATCCTCCTTAGAGTATACGGTTAAACCATTGCTTAGGAAAATATCCTTGCTTGTTATTACATTCTATGAATCTATGGTTTTACTTTAAGTGTTACTGTTGATTATTTCTTGGAGATCGGGCCTAAAATATTTTAAGAAAAAACATAATTTAAAAGCCTGGAATCAGAAGTTTATGACAAAAAGTGGTGGATAACAAAAGAAGAGGTGGAATTCAGAAGTAGTATTAAGAAAGCACTGGTAACACTGATCACTAGATTACGGAACTGTTGTTAGAGTGCTTTTAAGCCTGAGAGCTGGATGGGTAGATGAGGACTTAATTCAACTCCACCACTCATTAGCCATGTAATTCCCAACTAGTATTTAATTTCACAATCTTTTTTTTTTTTAAATATGTGAAAGGGGGAATCACAGTAAGAGCCAACTCATTGGATTGTTGTACGGTTAACATGGCATAACGCACGTAAAGTGTCTTAGCATAGTCCCTAGCAAGTAGTTAATGTCCCTAAAATATCATCATCAGCAATGCTCTCTCTGTGAAAATTACCATCAAAGCAGATTGTATTTACTAAGCTCAATTTTGGTGTTGTTTTTAAAAGTGAATCATAATGGCATAATGTCTAGTTTACTTCATACTTTGAGAATGGATGGTAATTTTCTTTGGAAATATGTCACGAGACTTTTGGTAGCCAGAAATAGTTGGCAAGGGATATTTGTTTGATATTAGGGAAGTAATCTACATAAAATATCTTGGGAGTCTGACAATTTATTCTAAGCTGCTTGTTGCTTCTTTTTTCCCTGTTTTTGTTTTTTTGGCCAGTGCCCTGGCAACATTTTGGTGTGTGTGTGCTAATTTATACCCCAAACTAGGAATGGGATTGGTATCTAAAAAGAGAATAAAACCTTGTAATAATTCTTTTAATCTGTTTATGATCAGATCCACTCAGCAGTTTGATGAGGGAAGGAAGCTGATATTATTGTGTTTATAATTCTAAAATGAGGTTTGAGGCCTCATTCAACAGTTGGTCTTCTTTCGGTTTTTCATTATCAGGGACACATGAAATTCAGTTGTTCTCTCCCCTTGGGCTACTTTTTTGCAGTTTCTAAAAGAAAAATAAATGATTTTCCTTCTGCATGAAATATATACCATGGCAGAGAACCTTTTGCTTATATAAGCTGTTCAGTAATATTTAAAGCAGTAGAGGAAAAAAATTATTGGCAGCCACTTTTTGTGATTTCTCTCTTTCATCCCAGATAGGTATGTTCTAAGGCACAAGGTAACCGAATGTGTAAAAGGCCAGATCATTTCTAACCTGACAGATGTGACCCCCTTGAATGTGGGAGAAAGACTAGAGATTTAACAGAAAAAATTTTTATTTAGAGGCTTTTTAATTAAATACCTCAGTTAAGTAACTAAGTAAAATGCCTACTCTAATGGCCTACAATGAATTAAAAACAATACCTACCATTCACGAAACAGTTAAGAAAAATACAATGAATGACTCCTCTTTGATGTAGAGGAGATTTCAGCTGAACTTTGGGTGGGAACTGGAGTCCAGGTATGTGTGCTGGTGGGTGACCTGTTGCTCCCTGGGCATCTGCTGGATGAGTTGGGGGTTGAGCTACAGGTACAGCAGCTAGTGAATAGAAACAGGAATTTCTGGCTAAAGAGGAGCCAGGAGACTCTCTCCCAAACTACAACTAGAGACAAGGTCTGGAACCCCTAGGAGAAGGGCCTACAAGATGTGTCTTCACAACAGACTGTGAAATTCCAGAGTACACACATTTGTTATTGTTGCCCTAGGAGACAAAATGGAACACATGGTTCATTCTTCTGTTCAGGATTCACAGGGCTTCTTGTGTAGCTACGTTTTAGGTTGCCAAAGGGGTGTTGATGCAAACTACCAAAAATGGGATGGCTTTTAGAAAGGGGCTTTATTTGGGATAAAAGCTTACAGTTCCAAGGCTGTGAGAAGTCCAAACCAAGGCATCATCAGAAATGCTTTCTCATCAAAGTCAGCTACTGTTGAACCCGGCATGTTGCCACATGGTCAAGCAAGATGGCTGCTGAGTTCTGCCAACCCTTCCCCTCTAGGCTCACCATTTCCTCTTGAGCTGCTCTGTGGGCCCAGCCTCTTGGGGCTTTGTGCTTAAGTGATCCTATAGTACTCACTCTTATATGGCAGGATCAAATCCGGTGGCTTCCTTTTCCTGTGTCTGTCTGAGTGAGTCTCTCTCTGTGTTTCTGCTTATATTAGACCCAAAAAGGGGGCAGAGATTCAAATTGAGTCATACCTCACTGACATAGATCAATCAAAAGCCCTAAATTGATCTTATTAAGTTATCTAATCAAAATCCCCTCAACTGAATTTAATGCAATCAAAGGGTGTCACACCCAGAGGAATAGATTCATTTACAAACACAATATTTCTCTTTTTGGAATTCATAAAATAATTTCAAGATTATCACAACCTACTGCTAAAGGGAAAAGTACTGGCTTGTAGCGTTAGGTGGACTGTGGCTAGAGGACCAGCATTCCAACAGAGGGCAAGGGGAGATGTCCCTCTAAGGAGGCCTTTAGACAGCACAGGTGGAGATATGACAGGACATGTGAGATTCCTCAGGGATCCCCTGAAATAACTGGGCGAGACTTTTAGGGGGAGGTAGGGGAAGGTGGCATTGCAAAGGGACCTGGAAGAGATGGAAGAGGTAAGGGAGAATGTTGAGGATGTTCTAAGAAGAGCAAAGGTAGAATGGCTAAGGATCAGTTCAGAGAATCGCTGGATTGTAGGACTTGTTTAAAGAGACACAACTTGTAGTATATTCATTTGTTATTCCATCCAGAGAGACCATTTAGGAGGCTGTAAAAACCCAGACATGAAATGATGAGGACTGGAATGAGAGAGGGGACAGTGAGATCAGAAGGGAAGATTTTGAAAGATTCTAAAGCTATAATTGTCCAAGTGTATGTGAGGCCTCTTGATGAGTCTGACTTCTCAAAGTCTCTCCTTAAACACGTAGTGTATCACAAACACATGTTTAAGTGCAAACTGTATGGTAATCATGATATAAATTCAAAGTAGTATAAATTTGTGTGATTAAAATATATTCTTTGTACAGTTTTGAACATGGGTGATGGAAATTGGGGGACAACATGGACAAAACTAGAAAATTAAGAAAAAAAGGCCATTAGTTTTTTTCTTTTAGATGTGAGTTTGGCAAGTTTAGATGTCAGTGGCTCTTGGGATGGAAGTTTCTCTTAGAAAATAACTCATGGCTGGACAGACAGAACCCAACCTTTGAGAGCTAGCAACATAGCTATAAATGGACTCTTGAGGGTCAGGAAGAAACTAAGGGAAAGAATCTAACTTCAGATAACTCTACCTCAGAGGCCAAAAGGGGGTTGATGGGAGAATCTTGAGAATGAGAGAGGTGGTGTTGAGTCTCTTGGAATGCTGTTGAGGGGTGGAAGTGAATAAAGGTAGCCAGGGCCATCACATGGATGTCTGAACAGTCCTGGTGCCTTTAAGAGAACAGTTTAGTTTCAGTTGATGGAGTCCAGGGCTGGCTATCCATCCCAGAGGGTGAGAAATAAGACTTGTGCTGCCATAAGGAAGCCCAAGATATTCATTAGACTACTTTTCTGAGAAGTTTGACAATGAAAGTAAAGGAAGTAGTTATCAACTCAGAGAGATAGCAGGACTGAAGAAACATTTTATTTTAGGCTAGAAGAAACCTTAGAATATTTGTACTTAGACTGAGAGAGGGAGATACTAAAAATGCAGGAGAAAGGATTCCTGTTGTGGCAAGGTTGTTAACGAGAAAGGTGAGAGTAAGAGGAAGAAGTGGAGACCAGCACGGAAGACTCAGTGCTGAGAGGTGGGAATGCTTTTCCTCTAGGACAAACTGGGATGAGGATACAGTGGCAATGCAGTGATCTTTTATGGTAGTGAGGAGGATGCAGTAGAGTGAAGAAGATGAAAAACCTGGATTAGCTCCATCTTCTGCCTAGAATGTGTGGGCAGGGAGGGGAGCTGGACATACTGAGGAGCAGAGAAAAGGTTTGGCATAGCCACGTGAAGAGTGATAGAGTTACCAAGAGGGCAACAGAAACATTTTGAAGCAACACAGGAAGGGCTCAAATAAAGTGGAACAGCAAGAACTGTGGTGGGTCCAGTTGGCATATTTCTCCTAATTTGATACACTGGGACCTGGGGAGAGGGAGTCTCAATGTAAGACAGGGCCACCTTGAAAGGATTACCTTTGGCAGTTTGCCTTGAGAAGAGAACAGAGGGTTTGAGGTTTCCTGTCATCTCAGTGATGGAGCAGAAAAGGTTTAGTCGGAACAAGAATGTGGGATAGATGGAAAGAAAGGAAGTTTGGGGCACCAAGAGAAAACTGGAGGTAGAATACTCAGCGAAAGATGAGGCTCAAGATGTACCAAAACCTGTGAGTAATTGGAATGGAGTAAATAATTACATTCACTTTTTGAGAAGATTGGGGAGGGGGGTGGGGTGCTATATTGTGAGCTCATTAAGGACAGGGTTGAAGTTCTCCTTAGTATGTTGTCAGGCACATAGTGAATGCTCAGTAAATCTTTATTGAAGTAATTTAAGCTAAATGTTGGAGTTATCAGGTACCATGGCAGAAAGTGTAGGCAAGAAGTAAACTCTGCAATGGCCAGGCGTAGACAAGTTTGGCATGTGCAGGTCTTGTTTAATTCTGAGAAATGACCTAGTTTTTCTTGCTCAGCACCCCATCCAGGGCTTTCCCTTCTCTTTTTATGGCTGGCTCCCCAAATAAGTGGTAATTTCCCTAGTGGTAGCCCAGCTGCTCTATAGTTTCTGCTATCATCCTAATACAAAATTATATCCTACTGCTTGCTTATATGAATTTATTTTATGGTTATGACTTTGACTATATTCTTAATAAAGAGTCATTCCTAGAGATTTGGTAAATATAATACCAAGAAAATGAAACAGAATTGAGAGTCCAGCTAATTTGTATTAAAGATGGGTGAGTCCATTTGTAGATTGCTGAATTTTGAAAAACAGCCAGGAAAGAGAAAACAAATAAATCAAACTGCTAGCACTGCAGAATGTAATTTTCCTTTTTTAAAAAAATTTTCATTTCATTTCATTTATTTTGCCAAATGTGGATGGTTGTTAATTACATATTTATGATAATACTTCATAGTTTACTTGTGAATGTTCTGGAGCATGTTTTCTAAATGTAATGAAGTCTGGGCAGCTTGGGCCCTCTTGCTACATTATTCTGGTATTAAATTTTAGCTGAGAAGTGGTTTAAGTTTTCTATAGTGTTTGTGGACTAATTATATTGGAGTGAGATTTAGCTGGGTTCTGTTGATCACACTAAAAGACCAGAGGGATAGTCTTAATATTTTGAGAAGTTCTATAAAGAGTCTACCCTTACTGTATATAAATATGGCATTTGATCATCAGAGAACTATTCAGGAGTGAGTTCTGAAGGCCATATGGCTGTTAATATCAGGACAGCCCTTTTATTTCCAGCTTGGGAGACAGATGGCCTATGTTTAACTGGTAACCTGGGTGAACAGCTTTCTTATTTTCCTAGTTCTAAAGAGCTAGTTCCTAATTAGAGAATTCGTATCCTGTTATGCTTAAGCTTCTAAGCATTAAGACAGGATTCAACTTTAACCCTTATTTGACACTAATGTTGCAGCAGATGAAATGTATTGTTTATGGCTTTGGAATACATATGATCAGATTTTAAGTAGGCTAACTAGGAAGACTGTTTCCTTATTGATGATCACAGCTGAAAATAGTGGATTTGGAAACATGAGCATAATGAATGTGTGATTTCCAATTTACAAATTCTGGAACTGTTCACATAACATTCGAAAAAGGTGCGTGTGCGTGCGTCTGTGTGTGTGTGTGTGTGTGTGTGTGTGTTTTGATTTGTCTGTTTTTGTTTTTGGCTGACCAGGCAAATAAAATTTGAGTTGTCATGACTTGCAGATAAAAAGTGGTGGTTACTGAGGAATTGCTGGGAGGTTAGGAGGAAGTAGTACCCCACGGTAATTTTTTATTATTGTTTAGTCTAAAGACACTGGGAGAAAATTACATCTCTGTAATGGATCTTTTAGGACAAGTAACAATTTTTCTCCAAGGCTTACTTTCTCCTTGTACTTCTGAACTCTAAGCCTTTAGCTCAGAAGCACTTAGGAATTTGTCGTTGTAGTTCTTTGGCTATGATTTCTTGCCTATGAACCCAGCTTTCCTTTCATTGGAAATTCACTGCTCTTGCTAGGTTGTTTATCCATCGAGAGCAGTACTGAGTGAAACTGTCAGCTCATTAACAGTGGAGCCTGTGATTTAGACTTGATAATTCAGGTGGGCTGAATTAGGAGCTTTTTGCCAGGCAGCCTTAGCTGTGGATCCTGTACTTTATTTTCCCCAGCAGGACAATTTGGGCTTGAATAACACTTTCCTTGTGATTAACACCTCTGTACAGCCCCTTTTAAAAGGAGGAGTGAGGGGGAAAGGAAGAGAACAGAATAGTTTCAGTTTGGGACTTTTATATTTTTTAATATACTTTTTATTTTTTTTAAAAGATACTTAGATTACATAAATGTTACATTAAAAAGGTAGGGGATTCCCATATGCCCCACTCCCTACCCTTCCCACACTTTCCCACATTAACAACATCCCTCATTAGTGTGGTACATTTGTTACAATTGATGAACCCATGTTGGAGCATTGCCAGTAACTGTGGACTATAGTTTATATCATAGTTTAAACTTTCTCCTGCACAATTCTCTAAGTTACGGCAAGATATATAATGGCCTGTATTGTCATTGCAACATCATTTGGGAGAAGTCCAGTGTCCCGAAAATGCCCTATATTACACCTATTTTTCCCTCTCCCTCCCCTCAGAACCTCTGGTGGCCACTGCCTCCACATCAATGATAAAAGTCCTTCCATTTCTAGAATCTCAGTAAATCTATAGTAGAATAACAGTAAGTCTTCTCTAGTCCATTGTAAATTCCCCAATCTTGAAGATTCTGGGATGGTGATGCCCATTTCTACCTCTAACTGAGAGGGGGCTTTGATCCCACAGGGCAGATGGATGGAACTATTTTGCTTGCAGTTGCAGACTCTCTCTGTTCCTTAGGATGGTCTTGTACATCATCATCTCCTCCTTAGTTGTCCTTGGTTAGTTCAATGAACTGGAGAATAGGTGTTACAACTCAGTTGAGATTCAGGGCCCAACCCACACATGGAAAACCCAAAGATTTAAGTCTCTTGTATGTAAACCTGTCAACTCTAGTACTAACTATAGGTTCAGATAGAAGGGACAGAAAAGTCCTGTGTAGGGAAACCACAACTGAGTCCAACTCTGTCACACTGGGAAGCATATATTCCAAAGTAGGGCCAACTAGTAGGGTGACAAACTCCTGAGCTGTCTGCCCTGCCTATAGTGTCTGGATGTCTTCAGAGCCCTCAGGAGCCCCATGATTTGAGGCAATATTAACTGTGGCAGTCAATGAGATCCTGCTGAAACATGCATAAGTGTAACCTCTGGAATGACCTCCCAGTCACTTTGAAGTCTCTTAGCCATATAAACTCATTTGTCTTTACACTTTCCTTCTTTTGGTCAAGGTCTTTTTCCAGTTGCATTCCTTGTTGGTACTTGGTAGGAATCTCTTGGTTTCAGGGAGCTCATCCCCAGGAGTCATGTCCTATGCCGGTGGGAAGGTAATGCATTTATATGCTGAGTTGCCTTAAAGAGAGGCCACATTTGAGCAACAAGGAGGCTCTCAGGAGGTAACTCTTAGGCAATGTAAAATACTAGGCTAAATTTCAATTTCAAAAGAAGAGGTTCATAAGTACATCAATATTAAGGGCCTGTCAAGTGTCCATCCTCCTTCACTAGTCACCGCCCCTTTCTGTCCCATTAGAGAATGTGATACAACTCCTCAGGATGGGAATTCGATATTCTTTCCACCTGCTGTGACAATGCCTCATGAACACTTGAACTCATATTCATATGCCTTATAGGTACGCCCCAGGTGAACCTCCTCCTATGCATCCCCCATCACTGACATCCCACACCAATGATCCTCCCCTGCCACAGCTGTAACCCTTCTGAGATCTAAAACTTCTTCAAAAATGAAGCCAACAAAATAATGGAATAAAATGAATAAGAAAAATGAAATAATAATGATTGTTTTAAAAATAACAAATGGAATACAAAAAGCTTTAAAAAATTTTAAATACTAAAAAAATAATTAAAAACATAAAAATTTTTTAAGATTTGGCATTATGTCTTTCATCACTGTAAAGATCTGTTTCTTATATGTACGGTGACATTTTCTTCCATTTATTCCCGTAGTGTCTTATTTTTTTTTTTAATTTTTATCTTCAAAGAAGCTTTAGGTTACAGAACAGTCATGTACAGAGTATAGGGGATTCCCATATACCCAACATCCTCCCCCTTTCACCCTTTCCCTTATTAGTAACATTTTACATGTGGATGGTACATTTGTTACAATTGATGTACAAGTGTTGAAGCAATGCTACTAACCATAGCCAATGGTTTACATTATGGTTTACATTTTGGGCCATACACTTATAAATTTTGATGAAATTTAACATGGCCTGTATCCATCATTGCAAGTCATGTAAAACAATTCCAGTGCCCCCAAAATGCCCCATGTTCCATCTATTGTATTCCTCCTTCACCCTCCCCTCAGGACCCATGGCAATCACAAGGCTTCCCTCCTTGAAGAACAAGATTTATAGTTACTTGTAACAACATCGAGGACTTGACATACTGGCTTGTCCTTCCCTATTAGTCACTGCTAATGCTTTAGAGAGATGCCCACTCCTCTATCTGAGAATGGGAGTCCAACATTTTCCTGTTCATTGTGTGGGTCTCCACCTATTGGTAAAACACACTGTGACAGGAAGAACACTCACACACTCCCTAGAAGCCTGCCCCAGGTGTGCCCTGCCCATATGCCCCCCAAATCCAACACCCTAAACCAGTAACCCTCCCCTGCTGTATTTGCCAAAAGAACATTCCCAACTTTGTAGTTTTAGCCACAAAACCCACAATCCCCAGAGCTTATCTATTCCCTCTCCAGACAGTGCACCTCCCCCCCACACACACACACATAGACCAGTACCGCCCAACCCAATAGCATCACTGCACTCCTGTCATGCCTCTCCATTGCACAACTACACCCTACCACCTTAACATAGGTTTTGCCCATATGGGCATTGGCTCACAACCTTCAGCTTGCTTTCTGTCTCCTGCAAACCTATCTTCCAGACTCTAGCTCGGTGAGTTTGCTCAATTTGCTTAAGTCATATTAGGGAGGTCACATAATATTTGTCCTTTAGTGACTGCCTTACTTCACTCAATATAAGGTCTTCAAGATTCATCCATGTTGTCCCATGTATTAATACTACATTCCTTCTTACAACTGAGTAATATTCCATTGTGTGTATACACCACGATTTACTCACCTATTCATCTGTTGATGAACATTTGGGTTGTTTCCAACTTTTGGCAATAGTGAATAATGCCAGTCTGAACATTGGTGTGCATATATCTGTTCATGTCTATGCTTTCAATTCTTCTGGGTATATACCTAGTAGTGGGATTGCTGTAGCATATGACAGTTCTATAGTTAGCTTCCTGAGCAACCACCAAACTATCCTCCACAGTGGTTGCACCATTCTACATTCCCACCAATAGTGGATAAAGTTTTCCTTTCCCCCACATACTCTTCAACACTTGAAGTCCTCTGTTGTTGTTTTTTTTAGTAGCCACCAGTCTACGGGTGTAAAATGATCTCATTGTAGTTTTGACTTGCACTTCCCTAATAGCTAGTGATGTTGGGCATCTTTTCATGTGCTTTTTCATCATTTGTATTTCTTCTTTTGAGAAGTGTCTATTCAAATCACTTGTCCATTTTTTGAATGGGTTGTTTGTCTCTTTGTTTTCGAGGTGTAGGATTTCTTTATATAATGGATTTTAGGCTCCTATCAGATGTATGGTTACCAAATATTTTCTCCCATTGAGTAGGCTGCCTTTTCAGTTTCTTGACAATTTTGAGGTGCAAAATTTTGAGGTGCAAAATTTTTAATGTTGAGGAGGTCCCATTTATCTATTTTTTCTTTCATTGCTCATGCTTTGGAGGTAAGTTCATAAAACCATTTCCTAATACAAGATTTTTCAGATGCTTCCCTATATTATCTTCCATGATCTTTATGGTTTTGGCTCTTGTATTTAGATCTTTTATCTATCTTCAGTTAATTTTTGTATAAGGTGTGAGATAGTGTTCCTCAGTGTTCCTCTCTCAATCTTTTCGATATGTATATCCAGTTCTCCAAGCACCATTTATTGAAATGGCCATTCTTTCCTAGTTGAGTGTGCTTGGTGGCTGTATTGGTCAGGGTTCTCTAGAGAAACAGAATCAACAAGAGATATCTGTCAATAGCACACGATTCTATACGAGTCTCTCATACAGCTGTAGGGATGCACAAGTCCAGGTTCCACAGGCAGGCTGCAACCAGGGGCTGCAATGAAAGTCCAATGAAGGTTCTTACAAGTTCTGGGAGATGTTGGCTGTCCAAAGACAAGCTGGAATCACTTCCCCTTTTAAGGCATTCAACTGATTGGGTTTAGCGTCACTCATTGCTGATGACAATCTCCCTAACTAATATAATTATAATGACTATCTATGATTTACCACTGCAGTAAAGTAAATGGTGACTAAAGTTCGTAAATGCCCTTGTATTATAATTAGCCCAGTGCTTGCTTGACCAAACAACTGGGCAAAATTACCTGGCTGAGTTGGCATGACAGCCTAACCATTACAGTGGCCTTGTCAAATATCAGTTGACTGTATATGCAAGGATCTATATCAGAACTCTCAGTTTGGTTCCATTGGTCAATATGTCTATTCTTGTGCCTATACCATGCAGTTGTGACACTATAGCTTTGTAGTACATTTTAAAGTCAGTGTAGCAGTTTTATATTATTGATTACAAATCAATTCCAATATTCCAAAAAGAAATATTGGATTATGTTTGTAAACTGATCTTTTCCTCTTGGAATATTAGATTATATTGGAATCATAAGTTTACTTAATTAAGTAATTATGTAAACCTCTTGTGCTATTAGGGCATTGATTCCCCACTCTTTGGTGGATGGGGACTCACAGATAAAAGGCATGGCAAAGGACAGAGTTGGGGGTTTTTGATGTTGGAGTCTTGATGTTGGAGTTTGATGCTAAAGTCTTAAGCTCAAGCCCTGGATGGAGAGGAACCCAGGAAGCCTGAACCCTTGCAGATGTCAGCAGCTATCTTGCTCTAACACGTGAAAATAGACTTTGGTGAAGGAATTAATTTATGCTTTATGGCCTGGTATCTGTAAGCTCCTACCCCAAATACATACACTTTACAAAAGTCAACCAATTTCTGGTATTTTGCATCAGCACCCCTTTGGCTGACTAATACAGAAATGCTGGAACGGTTTTATAAATGTGTAAGGGATACTTTTTGGAGGAATTGTGAGGTGCTTGGAAGAAAAGATCTACAGTGCTTTGAAGACACTGTTGATAGCAATATGGATGCTAAAGAGACTTTTTATGATGCCTTAAAAGTAAGTGATGAAACTATTATTGGAAACTGGAGGAAAGACAATCTGTGTTTTAAAGTTACAGAGAACTTAGCAAGATTAACACCTGGTGTTTTATGGAAGGCAGAATTTGAAAATGGCAAGCCTGGGCATTTAGCTGAAGAAATTTCCAAAGTAAACCTGGAGAATGCAGCTTGGCTTCCACTTACAGCTTATAGCAAAATGCTAGACAAGAGAGAGATGCTGAGGACAGAACAGTCGGGCACAAAGAAAACAGAAACTGATTCTGGAAATTCCAAGCCTCTGGAAATCAAGCTCCCAGATGAAAGTGTCCCATTGGAGGACTTAACTAAACTTGAAACTGGTAAATCAAGATTGAAAATGCAGTTATCTTGGAAAGACTTGTGGAAAGTCTTACTGTCTGGTGGCTTGGACCCCTGCTTCCTGCATGCTAAACCAACAAAGTTTTTGAGAGAGCTGTATGGACAACACCACTGTCAGCCTGGAATAAAAAGGACATGGAAAAGAGAGGAAAATCATGGAAGCTGAGGTGTGGAGTTAGGTCATCACCTTGGGCCTAGAGAGGAACCCCACCCATGTGTACAGAGAAGGTGAGTTTGCCCCAGCAGTTGAAGAGGGTTTTGATGTTGGAGTTTGATCCTGAAGCCTTACTCTGAAGTCCCAGGAAGTAAGCTCACAGAGGAAACAGAAGCAAGGCCCAGGAAGATAGAAACCCTGAGCCCAGGTAAAAGAAGCCTCATGAAGGGAGGAACCCAGGAAGTCTGAACCCTTGCAGACGTTGGCAGCCATCTTGCTTCACCACATGTAAATAGACTTTGGTAAGGAAAGTAACTTATACTTTATGGCCTGGTCTCTGTAAGCTCCTACTCCAAATAAATATCCTTTATCAAAACCAACTGATTTCTGGTATTTTGCATCAGCACCCCTTTGGCTGACTAATACAGTCAAGTAGTGTGATTTTTCTGAATTCATTTTTCTTTTTTCAATGTTTTTGGCTATTTGGGGCCCCTTCCCTTTCCAAATAAATTTCATAGTTAGCTTTTCAAATTAGGTAAAAAATGCTGTGATAATTTTTATTCAGATTGTGTTAAATTTGTAAATCAGTTTGGGTAGCACAGACATCTTAATGATGTTTAGTCTTCCTATCCATGAACAGGGAATATTCTTCCATTTATTTAGGTCTTTGATTTCCTCTAACAGTGTTATGTAGTTTTCTATGTACAAGTCATTTATATCTTTAGTTAAATTTATTCCTAGGTATTTGATTCATTTAGTTGCTATTGTAAATGGGATTTTTTTTCCTTGATTTCCTCCTTAGATTGCTATTATTGGTGTACAGAATGCTACTGATTTTTGCACATTGATCTTATAACCTGCCAATTTATTGAAGTCATTTATAAGCTCTAGAAGCTTTGTTGTAGATTTCTGAGAGCTGTCAACGTATAGGATCATCTACATCTGCAAATAGTGAAATTTTTACTTCTTCCTTTCCAATTTGGATATCTTTTATATGTTTTTCTAGCCTAAGTGCTTAAGCAAGTACTTCTAACATAATGTTTAAAGAGTTGTGACAGTGAGCATCCTTGTCTTGTTCCCAATCTTAGAGGGAAAGCTTTTAGGATTTCACCATTGAATATGATATTAGCAGTGGGTTTTTCATAGATACCCTGTATCATGTTGAGGAAGTTTTCTTCTATTCCTATGTTTTGAAGTGTTTTTATCAGGAAAGGGTGCTGTATTTTGTTGAATGCATTTTCTGCATCATAGAGATGATCGTGTAATTTTTTTATCTGTTTATGTGATGTGTTCCATTGATTTTCTTATGTTGAACCATCCTTGCATACCAGAGATGAAGTCCACTTGGTCATGGTGTATAATTTGCTTGATATGTTTTGAATAGCAGGTATATTGTTGAGGATTTTTGCATCCAGGTTCATTAGAGAGATTGGTCTGTAGTTTTCTTTTCTTGTGGTGTCTTTGTTTGGCTTTGGTGTTAGGGTGATGTTGGTATTATAGAATGAGTTAGGTAATGTTCCCTCCACTTCTACTTTTTGGAAGAGTTTAACCAGGATTGGTGTTAGTTCTTCCCTGAATGACTGAAGAATTCACCTGTGAAGCCATCTGGTCCTGGGCTTTTCTTAGCGGGGAGGGTTTTAATGACTAATTCAAAATCTTGTTATTTATGATTGGTTTGTTGAGTTCATCGATTTCTTCTTTCATCTTTGTAGGCTGCTTATGTGTTTCTAGAAATTTGTCCATTTCTTCTAATTGATCCATCTTGTTGGCATACAATTTTTCAAAGTACCCTCTTATGATACTCTTTATTTCTGTGGGATCAGTCATGATATCCCCTCATTTTTTATTTTATGTATTTGCATCTTCTCTCTTTTTTCCTTTGTTGTCAAGCTAAGGGTTTATCAATTTCATTAATCCTCTCAAAGATCCAGTTTTTGGTTTTGGTAATTTTTTCTAGTTTTTCCCCCCTCAATTTCATTTAGCTCTGCCCCAATCTTTGTTATTTCCTTCTTTCTGCTTGCTTTGGTATTACTTTGTTGTTCTTTTTTCTAGTTTCTCTGGGTATGCAGTTAGGTCTTCAGTTTTAACTGTTTCTTCTTTAACATAATCACTTATGGCTATTAATTTCCCTCTCAGCACTGCTTTTGATGCATCCCATAAGTTTTGATATATAGTGTTCTTGTTTTCATTCATTTCAAGGTAGTTAATGATTTCTTTTGTAATTTCCCCCTCGACTCACTGATTGTCTAAGATTGTATTGTTTAACTTCTTTATCTTTGTATATATACCTGTTTATATACAAAAACAGGTCTGTTTCTCTGCCACTTATTAATTTCTGACTCCATTCCATTTCTCTCAGAGAAATTACTTATTATAATTTCAATCTTGGGGAAGAAGACTTGACCCAGTGGTTAGAGCATCCGTCTACCACATGGGAGGTCTGCGGTTCAAACCCCGGGCCTCCTTGACCCATGTGCAGCTGGCCTATGTGCAGTGCTGATGCGCACAAAGAGTGCCGTGCCATGCAGGGGTGGCCCCCATGTAGGGGAGCCCCACATGCAAAGAGTGCACCCCATAAGGAGAGCTGCCCAGTGCAAAAGAAAGTGCAGCCTGCCCAGGAATGGCACTGCACACACAGAGAGCTGACACAACAAGATGATGCAACAAAAAGAAACACAGATTCCCATGCTGCTGACAACAACAGAAGCAGACAAAGAAGAAGGAGCAGCAAATAGACACAGAGAACAGACAACTGGGGCGGGGGAAGGGGAGATAAATAAATAAATAAATAAATCTTTTAAACAATTTTCAGTCTTTCTGAATTTGTTGAGACTTTTTCAGTGACCTATGATGTGGTCTTTCCTAGAGAATGATCCATGTGTGCTTGAGAAGAATGTATACCCTGCTGTATTGGGGTATAATGTTCTGTATATGTCTATTAAGTCTAGATTCTTTAACATATTATTCAAGATCTCTTTTTCTTTTCTGACCCACTGTCAAGAAGTTCTGTCTTGTTGATAATGGTGTGTTAAAGTCTCCCACTATAATTGTAGAGGCAACTATTTCTCCACTTAGTATTTCCAATGTTTGCCTCATGTATTTTGAGGCACTTTGGTTAGATGCATAAACATTTATGATTGTTTTTTCTTCTGATAGATTACCCCTTTTATTAATATATAGTGTCCTTCTTTGTCTCTTACAATAGTTTTGCATTTAAAGTCTATTTTGTCCAGCATTATTATAACTACTCCCTCCCTTTTTTAGTTATTTTTGCATGTAAAATTGCTTTCCAACCATTGGTTTTCAGCTTCCTTGTGTCCCTGGGTTTAGGTGAGTTTCTTGTGGACGGCAAAGGATTAGTCATGTTTCCTTATCTATTTTGCCAACCTTTGTCTCTTGATTGGAAAGTTTAATCCATTAACATTCAATGTAATTATTGTCAAGGAATTACTTACATTAACATATTTTCTTTAGGTTTATGTATGCTATATATTGTTTTTAATTCTCTTGTTATCTTTTTAGTTATTCTTACACTTTCTTCCAACTCTCTTTCTCCTGTTTCTTCCTTTTTGACCTCAGAACTCCCTTTATTATTTCTTGAAGGGAAGATTTCTTATTGACAAACTCTCTTAATTTCTGTTTATCTGCTAATTTTAAAAATTCTCCCTCAGTTTTTAATGCCAGCTTTGCTGGATAGAGAGTTACAGGCTGGAAGTTTTTCTTTTAGCATCTTAACTATATCACACCACTACTTTCTTTCCTCCATGGTTTCCGAAGAGAAATCAACACTTAATCTTATTGAGTTTTCCTTGTATGTGATGGGTCTCATTTCTCTTGCTGCTTTCAGTATTCTCTCTTTGTCTTGAGCATTGGCTAATTGGACAAGAATTTGCCTTGTGGTAGGCCTCTTAGTATTTATACTGTTTGGGATGTGTTGTGCTTCCCATGTGGGATGTATGTCCATAACCATCTATAGAGTTGGGAAATTTTCAACCATTATTTTTCCAACATTCCTGCCCCCTAGCCTTCTCTTCTCCCCCTGGGATGCCTATAATGTGTATATTTGTGCATTTTGTGTTGTCATTCAAATCCCTAAGTCCTTGCTGGATTTTTAAAAATCTTTTTATCTATCTCTTCTATTATCTGCCTGATTTCAGCTGTACTGTCTTACATGTCACTGATTCTTTCCTCTGCCTGTTCGAATCTGCTGTTATGTACTTCAAGTGTATTTTTGATTTCTTACATTGTGCTGTTCATCACCATCATATCTGTTATCTCTTTATATATGCTTATAATTTCTTCAGTATGTTTTCCCAGTGTCTTCTTAATGTTCTTCATTTCTTCCTTTATTTCATTAAGTTGATTCATGATATTTGTTTGGACATCTCTGATTAGTTGTTTCATGTTCTGCACCTTCTCCTGTTTTTTAGTTTGTTCATTAGACTGGGCCACGTCTTCCTGTTTCTTAGTATGGCTTGCAATTTTCTGTTGATGTCTAGGCATCTGTCTGTCTTGATGGGTTTATTTGGTTGGTTAACTTCTCTTTCACCTCTAGGGCTTTATTTATGTTGTTTTTGTGTGTGTGGTAAGGTTTCATTTTGATACTTTGTTCCTCTTTTTCTGTTTCCTTGCCATTGTCTATGTTCCCTTGAAAAAAAAATTAGGACCAGAGAAAAGGAAAGAGATAAGAAGAGAAAAAGAACAGTACTAATAATAATTTTAAAAGGTTGAAGAACTAAGAAAATAAATAATATGAGTAAAAAATCATCAGAATTACAGAAGAATAAGAATAAAAAAGTGGAATAGAAAAAATGAAATGAGAAACAAAATAGAGAAAAATATATAGAATGAATTAAAAGAGTGGAATGTTGAGAAGAGAGAAAAGTAAAAAAAGAAAAAAGTTTAAAAAAAAAGAAAACAGAAAAAAAGAGAAATAAAAACAAAAACAAAAAAAAAATTGAAGACCAAACAAAGAGAGGTGGAATGAAAGAAAAACAACAGAAAACAGCAGATAGAAAAATGAAGGAAAGAAAAGAAATAACGTAAGTAGAAAAAATAGGTGAAAGGAAAAAAAGAAACAAAGAAAGGGGAAACACAGCAAACAGGAAATAAAACAGCAGCAAATGGGGGAAAAAACAAAGGAAAAATAGACTTCCCTCTTAGGTCCCTAAGGAGCTTCTCAAGCTGCCAGTATTCATCAATCAATCACCCTGCAGCCTGCCCTCTGGAGGTGATGTACTGGGTTTTAGCAAGTGAAATAAGGAAAAAAGAAAAAGAACCTTTTTTAAAAATTTCACATCCAAGAAAACCTAAAACAAAACAAATGCCTATATGCCCTGTCATAAGGTATCAGCTGGATGCCTGAAAACCCAGTAGATCACTCTCTGAATCACTTTTCTAAGGAGACTTGGGAATCAAACCAGGGACCTCATATATGCAAGGTGGGAATTCCTCCACTGAGCTAAACAGTCTCTTAAGTTAATGGCTTCTTTATCTTTCCAGTACCCTCCTAGATAACTCAGAGCACCCTCCCATTCTCTATACATCCAAAGCAGCTGCTTTAGATAGGTCCCTGCCTTTTCTCCACTTTGTGCGTGTGTGTGTGAGTCAGACTCTCCTACCTACTTTGGTGCCATTTTCCTGGGAGTCCAGTTTGGGAATTTTAAAACTGCTCTTGACTTACAGGAAGTTTGGGGATAGGCAGGTTTGTTGTAGATGCCTACTGCCTTAATGTGTAGACAAATGGCCACTGCCTGAATGGGGTGGGGAATGGGTGGGGAGACCCCCTTCTGTGGTTTATGATCCATTTCTTTAAGCTTACCAGCACTTTTGGATTCTCATTCATTCTTCTGATATTGCCTCTGCCCTCAGTTCCTAGCTCTAGCATCTCTGTCCTGTTTCCAGACATTGTGTAAGTGTGTATGTGTCTTGTTTGTTTTGTTTTATACTTTGTGTAGCATCCCTTAGACCATCACTTACATGATTTCCATGGGATCTTACGTGTACCTCCTGTTGTCTGTACAACAGGCCTCCTAGGAGGACATGGCCAGCTTGTCCTGCACTGGTGCTAATATTTATTAAGCACCTACTATGTGTCCAGCATTGTGCCAAGAAATTATACACATAATATTTAATTTGTGGTGGCACAAAGTAATTACATGAGTTAACACATACAGCATTTACTATGTACCCGGCCCTCTTCTATGTACTGTCTTTATATTTACCCATTTAATAGTCACAGCAACTCGATGAGGGTTGTATCACACAGGGTCTCTTCAGGAGACAAAAAACAGTTATTTTACACCTTTATTCAGGTATAACTTATATACCATAAAATCTATCCATTGTAAGTATAAATTCAATAATTTTTAGTAAATTTGTAAGATTGTGCAACTATCACCACAATCCAGTCTTAGAACATTTCCATCACATCTCAAAATTCCCTTGAGCCTGTTTACAGTCAATTCCCTCCTGCCCCTGAGTCCCAGGCAACTACTGATTTGGTTACTGTCTTTAAAGATTTGCCTTTTCTAGACACTTCATTTAAGTGGAATCATACAATACGTGGTCTTTTGCATTTCACTTCTTTCATTTAACATAATGCTCTGGGCATCATAAGTTTGCTCCTTTGCATTATTGAATAAAATTTCATAGTGTGGACATACCACATTTTATTTATCAGTTTTCCAGATGATTGACATGCAGATTTTTACTTTTTTTGGCAATTGTGAATAATGCTGCTTTGAACATTTATGCACAAGTTTCATGTGGACATAGGTTTTCCTTTCTTTTGGATTGATTTCTAGGACTGGAATTACTGGATTTTATGGTAAATTTATGTTTCACTTTTTAAGAAACTGCCAAACTGTTTTCAAAATGGTTGCACCATTTTGCATTCCTATGAACAATGTTCTCCACATCCTTGCCTACACTGGGTATTATCTGTCCTTTTGATTGTAGTCATTCTAGTCAGTGTGTAGTGGTATCTTATTGTGGTTTATATTTGCATTTTTCAGATGACCAATGAATGTCTTATTTGGTAAATTGTTGATTCCAGTCTTTTGCTTGTCGTTTGTCTTCTTATTTTTGGGTCGTAAGAGTTCTTTATATATTCTGGTTACAAGCCCTTTATCAGATATATAATTTGTCGATATTTTCTCCCAGGCTATAGGTGGCTTTTGCACACATCAATTATTTTAATAGAGAATTTAATATGAAGAATTGTTAAGCATATACTGAAGAACTGAAAAAGCAAAAAGAGAAGACAAAGTTTCATGGATTAACAACTACAGAAAGCAGCTAACACCTCTAATGATGGAGGAGTAAAAAAAAGAGGTTGAACTTAGGAAAACTTAGAAGCTTGGAAAAAGAAATTCAGTCTACGGGTGGTGGCAGGACAGTGGGGTGGGGAAGGCACCAGCTGGTGCTGGTATTGCTGAATGGGTGCAATGAGTTTGGTTCTGGGAGTGTGGGAAAAACTGCAAAGTAGACTCTACAGCTGCCACTGGAAATAACTAACTGTACTGATGGAATGTAGAAGAGACTGGAGTGACTGATGGAACTCTTGAGGAGTTGCTTTTCCCTCCTGCAGGCTCCAGGTCTTCCTCTAGGGGTCCACCATTAGCAAAGCCTAACAGGGAGGCAGAACCAAAGCAGAAATGTGGTTTGCACAGCCCCAGCCCCGACATCAAAAAATAGAGTATGGAAGGGTAAGTTTGAGGCCCAGAGACTATAACTAAATAAATGGCATAGGGAGGTGCTACTTTTATCCCCACTTTAACAGATGAGGAACCTGAAACATGGAGAGGTTATAGAACTTGCCCAAGAACTGAAAGCTGTAAGTAACAGAGCTGGGATCTAAACTTGGGTATCTGTCTCTAAAGCCCATTTTATCGTAACGGCGATACCATTCTGCCCCTCTGATCCAATTGTGTGCTGTCATAAAACATATGGTTTGCAAACAGAGCTCCTCCCTCTGGTCTTGTTAGTTGAGAAAAGGCTGGCATAGCCTACCAAACACTTGAGAACATAGGAGATTTGTAGACTCCTAGACCCTATTTAGAGAGGTCCCCAGCAGTGAGCTTTAGCTCTAGTCTTCAGAATAAGCCAATCCACCTGGTTTATTCCAGTGTTTCTTCCATAATTCTGTTTTCCATTTTCATCTGTCTACTTCCTATAATATTAAAATGAGCTACTAATAAGGAGGCATGGTTTCTCTCCCCCAGTGTTGCCCATGAGGAGCAGGGATAATTGGCATTAGAACAGAATCATCAGGATAAGGTTCTCTCTTAAGGCAAGAGGCTAATTCACATATAATATCAGGATGTGGTGTTTTCCACTTTATTATAGCTTTCCTTTATTTTCGCTGTTGTCTAGTTCTTTGAGTTTCAGACTATAGTTTCACTGTTTTCACTTTGGATTCGAACTTGATACTTCACTGCTTAAATTGCAAATTCTGGAGTAGTAGTATTACCATGACTCTTCCCAACTGAGAAATTAGGCAATTTTCTTTTTTCCTTTTTTTTTTTTTACAGATGAGTCACAATGTTGATGTTACACATGCATAATCAGTTCAGTTCAGTAGGCTGTATGGTACTTTTATAAATTATGCTGTGGCTTTGAAAGTGACATTTTAGCATATTTTACGTACAGGTATATAATTTTGCATAGACAAATAGTGTTGCAACAAAATAAAGTGAGCTTCTGCATATGCACATCACCTCTGCTAAAACACATGTAGAAGATATGTATTTTCCCTGATAGATTATTCAGATAAAAAATCTGGACCAGAATTATCTCACTGCAAGTTGAGAACATCAGAGAAAATGAAAGTTGTTAGCTGGTGGATTGCTAGTAGCGAAATAATAATTTTTTGAGGGGGGAGGGGGAATGTTACAGTCCATTTAAGATTAACTTACTCCTTTTAGAACCATTGCCTAAACATGACCTGAGCATAATTCCCGTCTTGTAGCTGGTGGTGTCCATGTATTCACCCACAACATAAAACTCCAGCCTGTAGCAGCCTGGCTCTTGGTGAAGAAGTCACTGTCTGCATATCCTTTGACTCTTAGGTGCTTGCCCTTTTCTGGTCATGGAACCTGTGAAATGGAAATTCAGGGTTGCAGTCCTGAGTGTGTGCTGTTGATGTGGGACCAACAGGAGCAGAAATCTTAACTTACATTTACGTATTAGCCCAGTTCTTGATTCATCTGTGACTTCTGTGTTTCCAGTATGCTGCTCACATCCTGTTATGTCTAGGATCAACAGGTTGTGAGTATTGGGGTGGGTATTGGCCTACAAGCTGGGATGCTCTTTGCTGCACTGAGGAGGCAGTGTGTTATGGAAGAGAAAGTTCTGGCTTTCAGGACAGAAGGTCTGGTGATTAAAATCCCTGTTCCACCACAGAGTTGCTATGAGCCCTTGGGCAAATAACTTTATGTCATGGAGTCTCAGATTCTTCATTTGTAAAACAGAAATGATAATACAGCACTGTGAGACTTAAATGAGATAATGTTGTGACAGTAGATTGCAAGTTTTAAAGTACTACAGAAAATGTAGTTGTAAATGTCCTTGTGTGGTGATTTACTAAGGCAAAGATTACTAGGGCAAAGAATGAAGGTTCTGTGTTCTTTGATTTGCTTGTGGAAATGTTCTTTTGTGATTTTATTATCTATTTCCCAATGAATGGTTGAATAAGGAGTTAAAAAATAGGACACTCTGTGCCTGTGATTGACCCTACTTCTAAGGAAAACATATATGGCCTAAACACACAATTCTGAAATTTTCCCTGAGAGATAGGTCTTTTTTTAAACAAAACAAAACAAAACTGTTCTCTGGGCAAATAAATGTGTCAAATGCTGCATACTCTATTTTTGTTCTGGAGATTGATAATATTATTACCACATTAAAGTTACTGAGAAGAACCACAATAAATAATTTCGTGAACTTTAACTCAACATTTTCTACTTATTTGACTGTTAAGACCCACTGCCTGCCCCACTCTCTACCTCATGTAACATCCAATGCAATAGTGAATTCATTTGGTATATTTTGCTTCAAATTTTTCAAGACAGCAAGGTGTCTGAATTTAATTTGGAGAAAACGTCAAAGAAAATAATAGTCTTTCTTTACTTATTTCCATAGTAGCAGCCACAGCTCAGGAAAAAATGTGAAATAACTATGAATTTTTAGTCGGATGAAACTATGAAAACCTTGGTTTTCATATGTATGTTTTTAATATTTTTCAAGTTATTTTTGCTTTCTATTTATGGACAGTCACTGTGTTATAACCTTCAACTCCCAAACTGGTATAAACATGCCTTGAATATTCACTGATCTGGAGGATGTTTCTGTTGCAGACTGGGAAGTGAAGGTGGGAGAAATAGTTGAAAAATAGACATGAAAACAGCATGAGAAGTACTATGTGGGGTGGCCAGGGGAATGTTAGAAACACACAGGGCCCTGCCTTGATCTAATGGTATGGTTTGGGTAACAGACTACCTGTGGATGGCATCGAAGGGACTGATGTTATTATGAATTATTTTGGAACCCACTAGCAATGTGAGTTTCTCCATCAGACTGTGAACTGCTTCTGGCAGGCTTTACATATTTTTGCACCCCTTAGGTTACAACCCAGTGCTAGGCACATGGTAAGCATGAAAGTATTTTTTGAATGTTCAATGAACTAGTAGAATTGGAAGCAGAATGTATTGACTCCACCTGTCATTCAGATCATATTTCTTTGCTTTTTCTAATGCTCTTTGCTTCAAGCAATGCATATAAACTATTCATTTCTTTTCAATTGAATTCATAATAAATGTTGTCTGTGGAAATAAGGCAAATTAAAAATAAAAATGATAAACATGACACATGGTTCAACTCGGTGCGTTTGGCAAGCTAGTTGTAAAACCAAATCTCTTTGGAAAAATCAAAATTTATAAAATTTGACCTGGGAAAAAATGAACTTGGTTAGAAGTAATTGAAACAATATAAAATAGTAAGGCTCAAATTGCACATACTTAAATTTCTTATTGGAGAAAAGTTCACAGAAGAATGAAATCTTGACAATGTTTAGATTTGCAAAGTTTGACCCCAGGAAAAAGAAATGAATTTGATAGAAACAATGGCTTCAAGAAACTTCACAGACACCATTCTGGATCTTCCACTTAAATAATTGGTTTGCAGGAGAAAAAACTTGCATGGATTAGTATTTCTCTCACTTTATTTTCTAGGGAAGACATTATTACAGTTCTCTAGCATCTTGTGTTGTCTTACCTACTAATCAGAACAGCCTGCCTTCCTCTTCCATACCAAACTGTTTTGCCTTCATCTTTTTTTCTACCTCACGAGTCCTCAAAGCACTTCAAAATCATCCTGAATACTTGGTAAAATCTAGATTCTTGGGCACTAGCCCTAGACAGCTGAATCTGGATCTGTAGGATTTGGTCTAGGAATTTGTGTCTTTACATCATACCAGGTAATCCTTATGCAAATTGTGGTTTGGGAACTACTGGTTAAATATATAGAATTCATAACTTTTTAATATGGTCTACTGATACTGGATGCAGGGAAGGACGTGAGCAGCACTGTTTGGTGGAAGGATGTCAGGCAGCACGAAGTCATCCATTCATTACATTATGCAATCATTAACACACAGTGTGGGGACCTGTTACGTGCCAGGCTCTGTCCTGGGTGCTGGAGGGTATCTTGGTCAATAAGACCTAGGCCATGAGCTCGCTTCGGCTACACATATTCTAAAATAGGAACGATACAGAGAAGATTAGCATGGCCCTGCGCAAGGATGACACACAAGTTGTGTAGTGTCCCATATTTTTAATAAAATATGGATTAGAGTGAACTTACTTGTATTCTACCATAGAACTATTGTGACTAGTAATGGAAGAAACTGTAGCACTGATCTGGAGAAAGTGGCCACGGAAGTTGCTGAGGGCAGGGAGAGGGAAAAAGAGATGAGCTATGGGGGCATTTTCAGGACTTGGAGTTATCCTAAATGATATTGCAGGGACAGATGCTGTACATTATATATCCTGCCATAATCCACTGAATGGACTGGGGAGAGTGAAAACTATAAATGTAAACTATAATCCATGCAGTGCAGCAGTGCTCCAAAATATTCATCAAATGCAATGAATGTGCCACAATGATGAAAGAGGTTGTTGATGTAGGAGGAGTCGGGGTGGGGTGGGGGGGTGGGGCATGTGGGAACCTCTTATACTTTTTAATGTAACATTTTTGTGATCTACATATCTTTTTTTTAAAAAGGCAATTTAATTAAAAAAAATTTTAATTAAAAAAAAACCTAGGCCCTGCCCTCATTAAACTTATATTTTAGTGTGACTGACACAAATAAAAACTATCTTTTTTCAGGTAGTGATAATTGCAATGAAAAAAATTAAGTTTTCTTATAAAACTTTTTAGTGTGTAATAAAATGCCCATGGGAAAGAAACACTAGATGAAATCTCTGAGGACAATTATCCCCCAAGTAGGGACAAAGGCAACCTTGAAGATTTTCTCCTTACTATTCTCCTGAGAATGTCTCTACTAATTTTCTTGGGATATATAGTCACAGTGACAAGATGGGGCTAAACTGGCAGGGGGTTATGAAAAGTTGCATTATGAGAAGAACTTTTTGATATATGGAAGCTTTTGTCAAAATATACTTCTGGGCATCAAAAAGCCAATAAAGTTGCTAAAGTGTGTGTAGGCCAGTGTGGGCTTGCAGGGAACCTTTGGCTACATTTCTCCATATCTTTGCCAGTTGATTGATGAATCATATTATTGTGGTCATTTTACCAAAAATATTTATAAATATAAAATTCAGAATATATCGCATTTTCCTTGAAAGTTCTGAGTCCCGCAAAGCAAGTTGGCATTGTTGTTAGTACGTAATGTACCTGAGTTATAATTTTCCATTTTAGATATACAACATAGTGAGAAACAGTTTTCTTTTTGGGAATTTTGCTGTGTAAGGACAAAAGGTAACATTAAAAATTGGCAACATTTCCCCAAATATCTGGATGGTTTCCAGTTCCCAGCTAACTCCATTAGGACTGCAGGAAGGTCGAAAATATCTTTGTGTTGTGAATGGCAGGAGAAGGATGCATTCTGACATCTTGTAAAGTTCCATGCCTTGTTTAATCACGGGATAGAACTGAAGAACTTGCTGAGTCACTTGCCATTCTTGCCGCACCTGATTTAAACCATCTTTACTAAAGATGACTGAGAAAAGGACTTTCAAGGTGCTAGAAAATGTTGAATACCTTTGCAAAACACATGTAATTGTTAAACTTTATTTTTATTTCCCTGCTTATTCCCTACCGGGGGGGGGGGTGGGAGAGGCGGTGATAATCCCATTCTTTACAGGAAAAGGAGGGAAATCAGAGTTTTGATATGCTACAAAGGCATATGTAAGTAAGAGGAAAAGAAAAGTTTAAGGAAAGAAACATTTCAGACTGAATGCTTGGAAAATAATCTTCATTATGATATCTTCTTATTCTCCGGAATCCATTTTTAAAGAAATGGCGGGGCCTCATTGCTAGGAATACTTAAAACCATTGAGAAAAGAACAGCTTGCACCTGTGAGGAACTGGTTCAATTAACAACAGTTGATGTCTTCGCCATTTTCTGTGATAGTTAGCAAAGCAGTGATTGCTTTGCTTTTCACCCCCACCCCAAATCATCATGGTGCCTTCTCAGCACTCTAACCCCTGGGAAGGACAAGTCTTCATATCCTTTTCAAAGAACTAAGAGCATTTAGTAAATCATCCGTCTTTTCTCAATAATAACAGCTACGTTTTTTAAAAAGATTTATTTATTTATTCAAATTCTAAGTTATCCAAAAGATTATGCTCTTGTTTTTCTTCTCTGTTGGTCTCTTGGGTAAATACTTAGTAGTATAATTTCTTAGACATGTGGTAAGTGCATTATTTGATTTCCAAAGTACCTTTTACATTTCTACCAGCCATATATGAGAGTTCTAGTTTCTCACACATCTTCTCCCACACTTGATATTGCCTGTCCTTTGGATTATAGACATTCTAATGGGTGTAGAGTGGTAAAACTCATTGCTTTAATTTGCATTTCCCTGATGACTGGTAATGATATTGAACATCTTTTCATGCATTTATTGACCACTAATATATCTTCTTATGTGAAGTGTCTTTTCAAATCTTTGGGAAGAGTTTGTTGTAAAAATTCTTCATATATCCTGGATACCAGAACTTTGACTTTATATATATATGATATATATGTGTGTATGTGTGTGTATGTGTATATATACACATGTGTATATGTGTGTATGTGTATATATACACATGTACATATATATATTTATTGAATATTTTTCTCCTGGTCTGTGATTTGCCTTTTGATTTTTTTACTGAGTGTTTCAAAGAGTCCATCATTACTAATTTTTTTCTTTTATACTTTGGGTTCAATCTATTCATATGTCTCCTAGCATATCATCTAGTATATTGCTCCTAAATTTTGAACCCAGAAACCAATCATATAAGGTAAGAGTGCTAACTTTTCTTTTATAATCCTATCACAGAGGTTCTGAAAGGAATGGTGCCAGAGGGCATAGGGATATAGACCTTGCTGTTTCCTGCCAACTTCAGTCCAACCAGATCCTCTTCTAATTCAAACTTGAAAATCTGGATTGATTGGCAGATCCCTGGTGCCACTCTGGGACAGAGTCAAGTCTCCAAGTTGGTTTTCCAGGGAAATAGGGATAATTTGGGAAACAGTTCATACTTCCTGGGGCTTCCTCACTGCAGACAGTCTGAACCAGATGACAGGAAATTTCCCTTGTAAGTTTGCCTCTCTATATTTGGTGCTTTTCTTATGAAAATGGGATCCCTCCCTTATTCCAAGGGATTAATGAAGGGAAGGGGTCTTTTAAGGATAATCATGAAAGAGAGAAATAATGTCTCTGAGACAATAAATGTTTCTTTTTTTCAAAAAATCTTGAAATAGTCACTATTTTTCCTTGTTCCGGCGTGAAACCAGGGCATCTGAGGAGGAAGTGGTGCTCTAGATGCACACCTAATGGACTTTCCTCTAGATGCATCAGTTAATGCTTTTATGGTGGTACCTAAGAAAGCAGAAAGCCACCACACTCCCTGGGAGGAAGTCACAAAGTTGCATGTAAATACAGAGATCCAGTTTAACCTTTAGGGTATAAGTGCTTCAGAGCACGGCCCTGCTTACCTAAGTATGTCGAGAAAGCCATAGATAGGGGTAGAGTCACAATGTGGGGCCCTCAGTCACAGTGTTGTCCCAGGTTTTACCAAATCTCGTGCTTACAATGATGGGAAACACTATTTGAGTATTTATTGGGCTACTTCTATGAAAATTCTCTGGCCAGAGCAGAAAGGTTGAATTCTGCCCATGGGGAAAATATGCTATTTGTACCTATTATAAAACATTCTCAGTTTCAGCACAATATGTAACATGGTCTTGTTAGTAAGGCACAGGATCAGAAATCAGACTGCTTGTCTTCCCGCGAGGACTCCACCACTTAGTAGCTCTGTGACCTTGAGCATGTGATCGTGTCTTCTCTGAGCCTCAACCTTTTCACATGCAAAATGGGGCTAATAAGAATCCATCTCCTAGAATTGTTTTGTGAAGATGAAATAATATCATCCATGTGCCTGACACATGGTGAGTTCTTAATAAATATTAACTCTTGCTTTTATTTAAAGTCATATGTTTGGAGAGAGAGAGAGATTACAGCATATGTGTGTGCATGTATATTTAAGAGATGAAAAATTAAGAGATGTTGGATGTGGAGGATGGGAACAATAAACCAGCACATGGTAATTGGTGTTTCTGAGGACAATTCAAGAGCAAATGGAACATAAGCAGTACTTACAGCTATAAATAGAAGAAAACTTTCCAGACCTCAGGAAAGACCTGAGTTTGCAGATTGAATGGGCTCACCATGTTTCAGGAAAAATTAATGAAAATAGCTATAATCTAAACATATCTGTGTGATATATTTGAATTTCAAGAGTAAAGAAAAATTCTGGCAAGCGTTCAATAAGGGGGGTAAAAAAAAGGTTTCCTACGAGGAAGAAAACCAGATTAACCTTAGACATCTCCATAAGATGAAGACTGAGAATCAACATAATTTTAGAAGTGTTTGTGCCTGAAAAGTTCTAAGCCATATATGTCTGAATGAATCAGAGAAACATTCTCAGGTTTGGAAGAGCTTAGAAAACATAACATTTATATACAATCTTAAAAATGTATCTATTGACATTCTTTAACTGATCAAAATGAATAAAAACCAAAGAGCAAGAAAGGTGAGTTCATGGAATTAAATGAATCATTGTGAGATTTCAGATCAGTTGGGTGATTGGAGAGTTAGTAACTGGTGAAATTTTGTTTACTGAGTAGTATGTAATTGTAGTAAATAATTCTTAAGAGAGAAGATAAATACTGATTTAATAGTTATAACCTGGGTTAAAAATCCTGGATTATTTTTTAAAATAGCAAGTCTGAGGAGGGTTAGAGAGGAAAAAATAGTAATCTATTAATTTGTTAAACCCACGAGAGAGAGTTAATAAGTACTGTTTCACTCTACTGCTGATAATTAGTGTCAGGGGTGCAAATATGTTTTTTAAAGCCGAGGCCATATTTATAACTAGAATTAAAAAGAGAATTCTGCCTTCTAAACAGCACAGAGATTGCACAAGGGCTTGTATGTTGGATGAATTTTAAGACATATAAATTATACTTCAATAAAGCTGCTTAAAAATAAATTCTAGAAAATAAAATGGTCATGCAGCAAAAGAGAGACTACAAAGGAAGGATCAAAGTACCAGACAAAATAAGAAGCATAAAGCATGAGGACAAAACTAAGACCCAGCATTCACTTATGACTCTAAATTACAGTGGGTGCTACTCCAATATGTACTGACCAACATTTGCAGAACAACAGAATTCTGTGTATAAGTCTTAAATAGCATGACTCTAAAAGTTCTCTTGCTATGGTTTTGCTTCTAGCATTTTCTCCTTATAGATTAAAAGTTTTTCTTTTACATATTTCCATGTTATATTATTCAATTCATAAAGATCCACGACTGTTATGTCTTTATTGTGGACTATATTCTTTATTAATGTAAGGAATGCCCTTTGCCCCACCTATTGTTTTTGGCCTTGCTTTCTGCTTTGTCCAATCCTGCCCTCCCTCCTACCTTCCCTCCCTCCCTTTCTGCCCCACACAGTTATTGAATGTTTACATGAACCAGGCACTGAACTTGTTCTGGACATAATGTGGTAAATAAAACAGATATGGTCTCTGCTCTCATATAACTTAAAATCTAATGAAATATTAAGATTGGGATTTCTGTTTTCCTTAGAATCTCTGCCGTTCATATACTATAAAACATTTTTGTAAATGAATAATGGTAAGTTGATGTTGACTTGAAAAAATCCATTCTCTTTCATTGAAAGCTTAGTCTTGAGTGAAATATTACCTCATCTATTGGAACAGATGTACTGGTGTGATGAGAAATACTAATTTGATTAAAACTGCCAAAGATTAGCATAGAAATGAAAACCCTTGTTCATCATTTGAATTAGCCTTTGGAAAAAAAATTTGTGTGGTGGGCAGAAGTGTTTTTTTTTTCCTGACTCCAACTCTGTGTTCCTCGACAGCCTCTGGTACTCCTGGCTCATCTTTACCTGACTGTCCATCACCTTCCTATACATTTTGCCTCCTCAGACCTATCCAGTCAAATCAATGCAGAAGAAACTCTTGACTGTCTAGGGCAGTGGCCTTCCAAGTGTGTTCCCTGGACCAGCAGCATCAGCATCACCAGGGAACTTTGGTAGAAATGCAGACTCTCAGGCCCCACCCCTACTGAATCAGAAACTCTAGGGGTGGGATGCAGCAGTTTGTGTTTAAGGGGCCCTGCAGGTGATTCTTATGTGAGCTCAAGGTTGAGAACCAGTGGTCTGATTATCTCAAGATTGCTGTATTTTGGAGTTACCTGGGAAACTCTGAAAAACAATGATGTTTAGATCCCACCCCCAGATATGCTGGACTTAATTATTCTTTGGTATGGCCTCAGCATCCAGAGCTTTGGACTTGTGCTTCCAAGTTTGAAGGGCCCTAGCCTAGATCTTTACAGACTGTCATTCTCTTTATACTATGTTTCTGGTCAAAGTTTATCCTATGTTGCATTTCCACAAAGACTTCTGAAAAACCAAACAGCAGAATTCATTAAGGATCTAATTGTGCTGAGATGGTATGCAAAAGGTACGTCTGGGCTTTGGGGCCAAATGGTCCTGATTATTCAGGTCTCTGGCACTTATCTGTATGTGTTCATCAGCAGATTACTTAACCTTTATGGCTCAGTTTTTGTATCCAAAAAATAATCAAAATCACTGTTGTATACTTACTATGTGCCAGGCACTATTAAAGTGTGCTTTTAGGCACTAATTAATTTGCAGTAGTCTTATGAGATAAGTAAGTACACTGTTTCCTGCCTTTCACAGACGAGAAAATGGAGGCGCACGGAAGTGCTAGTAGGTGACTTCAAGTCCGGGTAGTCTACTTCCATGGCCTGTGCGCTTAACCACCCTGCCATATTGCCTTCTAATAATTAGACAGCAGGAGATTTTTGTGAGGGTCATATTTAGTAGTAGTTTAATATATGTGCCTTTCCTCCTATGAATCATGCAATTCTTAGTTCTGTGGAGGCTCCAGTCAACCGCGGTGACTCTGGAATGGAGGTTTCAGGGTCTCAGGCAAACTGTGGGTGGGGTGTGGGGCTGCAGGGACTGTCAGTGTCCCTAACAAATTGATGGCATCCCACTCTGTCGAGACATAGGCTGGCCTTTGTTAATCATACTTAAACTTAATTTTTAAAAATGTGCATGCTAATTGGTCCTTGCGAGTGGTGAGTAATCTTCCTTTAACAAGATATTCAGACGGGCCAGCACTTAAAGATTTTGGGTGAAAAAGTTTTGTCCTGAGATATTAGCATTTCCCTGGTATTTGCCTGCTGAGTACCCAAACCCTGGATTATCTGTCAAGGTATTGCTATGTAGAAGATGGTCATTTCACCTGAAAAGTAAGCTTTTTAATTGCTTTGATTTCTAGATGGAAAAATACTGCTCAGTATGCCTGGATCCTGTTCCAAGTTTCGCCATCCAGGGGAAGGGCATCTTTGGTACCAGAGGAGTAAGGGGCAGTTGGAAATTACATCTTAGTCCTGTTTTGGGGGAGAAATGCCAAGTGTTTTCTAGTTCAGAGAAGGTATGGCTCTGGTTTTCTGTCTGTCATGACCTTCATTCTCGTAATGAAAGTATCTATTTGAAAACCTGGGGATTCTGAGCAGGTAGATACCAAATGTCCACCTTTCTAAGAGGGGGGATATGGCCTCTGCCACTTGTGAAACCACTCTCTCAAACCCCAACCCTTTCTCACTGTTCTCAATCTCAGGGAAACCAGGTTCTCCCAGGTCAAGTCAATTCCTCTTATCTAAACATCAGCCTCTACCTTCTCCCCAGTTGGTACAATGCCAGCTTAATGCCTGCTGGGTTCAACCTATCAAACAAAGGCACAAAAAAGCACAAGGAAGGTGCTTATTATTCCTCTCCTCCACTTCCCCACCTCCTACATCCTTCCGAATAAGAAGAGCTTTGGATCTACATGGTAAGGGTATCTTTTTATTATTTCCAGTCTCCTCAATAATGGGAACAAGGCAGAAATTAAGATCTTAATAGATTATTAGGTATCAGTAGTTCAATGTCATTAAACATTTCAATTTTATAATAATGGTCTTAGTGCTGATCATATACTTACTTGGCAAACTTCTCAAAAGAATTTGTTTTCCATGTATATCTACCTGCAGGGAGAAAATACATTAGACCTGCTGATGCAATTATTGTTGTTCTCACAGCATTTGTAGTTCTTATAAGTTGGCATTCTGGTCTCTGTGAGCTGGGCTAATGAGAATCTGTCTCACAGATGTGGCCCCACTTTATGTACTGACAGACTGGCTTTAAGCTGAGTCTGCAAATTCAGACCAGATTCTGCACCTGGGTAAAATCATCAAGATAATGATTGCCTTTCTATAAAGCTAGCCTGCCTATCCTGGTGACATGTGATTTCCCCTGGGAGTATAGGTACTCATCATTCATGCATGCATTCACTCTCTCATGAATTCACCCCCTTCGGTACCAATTCACTCATTCACTCACTCATTCATTCATTCACTCATTCAAGAAATAGAGTGACTTCTACTTTAATAACAGGATGAACTGAGATGGTGCTACTTTCTAACCTTCATTATAATACTGAGAATTACAAGTGGTTCTAAATAGAAAATAAATGCATCAAATGTCACATTTTATCCTTTTGATATAGAAGCATTAAAATACTTATTTTTTAAAATCTGGGAGGAGGAAACACTTCCAGAATGGCAGAGTATGGACCTCCACAAATCCACTCCTCCATAAAAACAATGAGATCACTGGCAAAAGTTGTCAAAAGCAACTTCTTCAGAATCATTAAAATCAACCAGGGGAATTGAATATAGCTCAAGTGATTGGGCTCCCATCTACTATATGGAGGCCCCTGGTTCAATTCCCGGGGCCTCCTGGTGAAGGCAAGCTGGCCGGCACTGCTGAGAGCTGGTGGCCCATGCTATGGAAAGTTGGTGGCCTATGCCATGGAAAGCTGGCACAGCAAGATGATGCAACAAAGGGAGATGCAGAGGAGAGACAGTGAGAGATGCAGCAGACCAGGAAGATGAGGTGGCTCGAGTAATTGAGTGCTTCTCTCCCATACTGGAGGTCCCAGGATTGGTTCCCAGTGCCTCCTAAGGAGAAAGATGAGAAGAAAAAAGGTAAGCAGATGTGGAAGAACACAGAGTGAATGGACACAGAGAGCAGACAGCAAGAGCAAACAACAACAGGGTGGTGGGGAAAGCAATAAAAAAAATCAATGAAAGGCTTTCAAAAATCTGAGAAGTTATTATTCAAGAAAAGCTGCTGAAGCTTGGTAAGAATAGTGGCATTTTACTTGTCCTATTTACATCCTCCTCTTCCTAGCTACATAATAACCTTGAAAACTAGCACCTCACAAACATGAAAGTTGCCAGCTTAGTGTGGACAGAGTAGGTTTGGAACCCTTCAAAAAGTTTCATCCTCAGGTCTTTATCATTATTTTACCTGTTTCACAGTCCCCTGGAAAATGTCTATTCTTAGGGTATTATTATTTGTTCTGACTTGAAGTTCACTCTCAGGAAAAATGCTGTCCCCAGGGAATTTGTGAAAAACAATGATTGGCAGTTGTTTAATATCACAGCTGCCTGAGGCTGTGATACCAGTCGGGGCAAACAAGAGCCTGGTTGAAAACTTAAAAGGAAGATATGACTAGCAAGATGTCCTTAAGGGGTTTTGAAAAACCCTCACATATTCCTGGGGATCTAGAAGGCCATGCTTATGAGCAGGGTTGTGGTCGTGCCTAGGAAAGATTTGAGAAGGTCCTAATTTCTCACCTTTGGTTGACTGTGAGGCTCTGCACAAGCAGGAAGTGAAGGCAAAGGAATAATTTTAAACTGCCTGAGCACTGAAGATATACCCCAACAAACACAGAGCCCCTTACCAAAGGTTGGGAGACTGTTGGTAAAAGTCAATAAAGGAACTCTGTTAAGTCATTTCCAGAGTACTAATCTAACAGAGAAGAGCCTTTATTGACTGTACACATCTTAGAATACAGACTTTACAGAATTAGTTCAGGGAAGTCATGAAACCAATAGCCAAAAAAGCAATAACAAGCCCGCCCTGTAGGGATTCTGATTTCCAGACTTGCCACGTTGTATTTTAAAATGTCTACTTTTCAACAACAAAAAAATTACAAGACATGCAAAGAAGCAGTAAAGCATGGCCCATACACAGGAGAAAAACCAGTTAATAGAAAATGTCCCCAAGTAAACCAAGATGTTATTCTTACTAAATAAAGACATTAAATCAGCTATTAATATACTCAAAGAACTAAGAAAAACATTGTCTAAAGCATTAAAGAAAAATATGTGAATAATGTGAATTTATTTATATTTAAGAAGGAGCCTAGTGAAAATTCTGGAGTTGAAAAGTACAATAACTGAAATGAAAAACTTACTAGAGAGGCTCAAAAATAGATTGGAACTGGCAGAAGAAAGAAACTGAGAAATTGAAGCTCAATGAGATTATCCAGACTAAGAAACATAAAGCAAAAAGAAACAAGAAAAATTAGCATTGTCTCAGAGACCTGTGGAAACCATCAAGCATGTCAAAATATGCAGAATGGGAGTCCCATAAAAGGAAGTGTGAGAGAGGAAAAGGAGCAAGAAAAGGGCAGAAGGAATATTTGAATAATAGTGTTTGAATCCTCCCCAAATCTGATGAAAAACATCAATCTAAACATCCAAGTAGGATAAACTCCGAGACCCACAATTAGACACATTATAGTCAAACTATTGAAAGACAAAGGCAAAGAAAGAATCTTGAAATCATCAAGGGAAAACAATCCTGTACAAAGGATCTTCAGTAGATTAACAACTGACTTTTCATCAGAAACCATTAAGGCCATCAGAAAATGGCATATTCAGAGTGCTAAAGAAGATGCATATCACACTAATCCTTCACAAACTCTTCTAAAAAATATAAGTTAACACTTCCTAATTCATTCTATGAGACCAGAATTACCAAAATACCAAATCAGACAAAAGCATCACAAGTAAAGAAACCCTTATAAATGTAGACATAGAAATCCTCAACAAAATATTAGCAAACAGAATACAGCACCATATAAAAAGAATTTATAAACCCTGACCAAGTGATATTTATCACAGAAATACAAGGTTTGTTTAATATTAGAAAATTAATCAATGTAATATACCATATTAATTAAACAAAGGACAAAACCACCTGTTATTTCAACAGTAATAGGAAAAACAGTTTACAAAATAAAATTCCCATTCATGATTAAAAACACTCAGCACAATAGGAATGGAAGAGAATTTTCTCAACCTAGTAAAGGATATCTACAACCCCCCCACAGCTAATGTCATACTTAATAGTGAAAGACTGAATGCTTTCTACCTAAGATCAAGAATAAGACAAAGATGCCCATTCTCAGTATGCTGTTCTACATTGTACTGGAGATTCTAGCCAGAGCAATTACATAAGTAAAAGAAATAAAAGGCATCCATTTCATAAATAGGCAAAACTATCTCTATTTGCAGGTGAGATGATCTTGTACATTGAAAATCACAAATAACCTATACGCACAAAAAAAATCTATTAGTGCTAATAAGCAAGTTCAGCAAGATTGCAGGAATACAAGAGCAAAATATAAAACACAATTGTACTTATGTACACTGACATAAATAGTATGAAAATAAAATCAAGGAAGAAACAATTCCATTTACAATAGTATCAGAAAATATAAAATACTTGGGAATAAATTTAACAAAATAAGTGCAAGGAATAAATTTAACAAAAGAAGTGCAAGACTTCTATGCTGAAAACTATAAAACTGTTGAAAGAAATTAAAGGCCTGGAAAATTGAAAGACATTCCACATTAGTTGATTGGAAAATATTTTATTAAGATGACAATACTCCCCAAATTAATCTACAGATTCAATACAACCCCTTCACAATCTTAGCAGGCTTCTTTGCAGCAACTGACAAGCTAATCTTAGAATTCCTGTGGAAATGCAAGGGACCTATAATAGCCAAGATAATCCTGAAAAAGAAGGAACAAGTGGAAGAACTCAAACTTCCCAATTTTAAAACTTGCTACAAAGCAAGACAGTATGGAGCTGGCATAAGGATAGACATATAGATCAAGGGAATAAAATTGAGATACAGGAATATACATCTATGATCAACTGATTTTTGACAAGGATGCCAAGACCATTCAATGGAGAAAATAATAGTCTTTTTTAACAAATGGTCCTGGAACAAATGGATATCCACCTTTTTTTAAATGCAGTTGGACCCCTTACTTCACAACATATATAAAAGTTAACTCAAAATGCATCAGAGAGCTAAATGTTAGCGCTAAAACTATAAAACCTTTAGAAAAACATGTAGGAATAAATCTTTCTTTTCCTCGAGCTAGGTAAGGGTTTCTTTGATATGAGACCAAAAGCACAAACAACAAAAGAAAAATAGATTAATTGAATTTCATCAAAGTTAAAAGTAAAACCTTTTGTGCTTCAAAGGACATTAACAAGAAAATGAAAAGATAAACCCCAAATAAAAGAAAATATTTTCAAATCATATATTTGGCAAGGTTCTAGTATCCAAAATAGTTACAAATAAACAATAAAAGGACAACCCAATTTAAAAATGGGCAAAAGGTCTTAATAGACATTTCTCCAAGAAGAAATACAGGTGACTTATAAACACAAGAAAAGATGCTTGTCTTCATTAGTTATCAGTGAAATGTAAATTAAAACCACAAGATACAACTTCACACCCACAAAGATGACTGTAATAAAAAAGTCAGATAATAACAAGTGTTGTCAAGGATGTGGAGAAATTGGAAACCTAATACACTGCTGGTGGGAATATATAATGATGCAGCTGTTTGGGTTGACAATCTGGCAGTTCCTCAAACGATTAAACACAGAGTTACATATGACTCAGCAATTCCATTTCTACGTATGTGCCTAAAAGAAATGAAAACATATGTTCACACAAAACCTTGTACATTAATGTTCATGGTAGCATGATCCATAATAGCCAAAAAGTGGTAACAACCCAAATGTCCATGAACTGACAAATTGACAAACAAAACCTCATATATTCATAAGTGGAATATTACTCAACAATTAAAAGGAGTGAGGTATTGATACATGCTACAACATGGTTGACTCTTGAAAACCATTATGCTAAGTGAAAGAAGTCAGTCACAAAATACTGCACACTGTATGATTCCATGTATTTGAAATGTCCAGAACAGCCAAACTGTTAGAGGCAGAAAGTGGATTAGCTGCTACCAGGGACTTAGGGCCAGGGGGAATGGGGAGTGACTGTGAATGGGTATGAGGTCTTTTTCTGAGGGGAGGGGGGGTTGATGAAAACTTTGTGAATACACTAAAAACCTTTGACTTGCACACTCTAAAAGGGTGACTTGTGTTCTATTTGAATTATATCTCAAAATTGCTAATAAAAAAAATTCTGGTTAATCATGTTGGTGAGACTAAAAGGCAACCCAATAGAGTGGTTCTCACCTTTAATTAAAATGCAAATTCTGATTCAGTAGGTCTGGAGTGGGGCTGGGATTCTGCATTTCTGACAAGCTTCCAGGGAACTTTGATGCTTCTGGTCCTCAAACTAATAGACCTGTAAAAAGAAATGTTTGGAATGATACTCAGAGACATATTATCAGTTAATGGGCCAGCTAGTATATATTAGGTAATTTTAATTTTCCTTTTTATACCCTTAAAAGTTTTCTGATTTTTTGGAAAATTTTATTTTAAACAATCATGAAGAAGTAAATAGCCGTTTCTAAAAAAGGAAAAGATGTTATTTGCAAACATCTTATACTTGTTTTAGGCTAGTATTAGTTTTTTCCCCCCTACATTTCTATTGGCAAATTACTTTTTATAAAAAACCCTAAATTTATACATTCACTTTATTTGTTTTATTTTTTTTAATCCTGTTAACATTAATAAGGCAATTGAGATTAATTAGTCATCATTTTCTAAGGCTCAACGCTGCCATAAGCTATAACTGGTTCTTGCCTAGTGAGCTATTTTTAATACCATAACTACCTAACATCTACTATATGCCTCACTGCCATGAAAGATACAGAGGGGAAGGGGATTCTAAAAGATCCCATTTGCAAGAAGCTTATAGTCAGTTAATTAAGCATTGGCTAGCTTAAAAAATAATACTCATTTTAACATACTTAACAAACAAGGACGTTTTTAAATGAAATCTAACTTTTTTTCCTGAATACTTATGCCTGTGGTCAGTGAAGAAAAGCTGGGCTATAGCTTATCACTTCAGAGCAGTTTGTTTGTTGTTGCCATAGCTGGACCCCTGTCTGCTCACATGTGTTCCATGTGCTCCCTTCTTTGAGTACATTCAGTGACTTACCTGTATGCTCTAGCCAATCTGCCACTTAGTGTCAATTGTATCATTGCAGGCAATAATTTTTTCCTGAAACTGACAGTGTCTTTGACACCACTCTCAGCCTTTCTCCTCCAATCCTACCACAGTTTTTATCTGCCTTCTATCAGAAGGACCCACTGACTGACAGGAAAAGCAGTAGTGAGGAAAGGTGGGAGTAAATGTGCAACAGGTGTAAGAAATAAATTGCCTGCTCCTGAGATATTGACTTTTTTTCTGCATTTGTCTGTCTCAATTTCTGCTCTATCTCAAACACTCAATACTTTATGAAAATAAATTTCCTCGGCCTGGATTTTTTGGGGGAACCAGGTGATTCCATACAATAGACTAAGTCATAATGACCTTTATTTCCTAATGTTTATGCTGTTAGACTTGCTTTAAATTTTAGAACACTTCCAAAAATAAAACTTCCCTTTTCATGAGTGTGCATTTGTTAGTAAAGGCTCTTTTGGTTATAAGTGATAGAAACTGGCAGGTAAACCTAAGCCCAAATTGGGTATCGAGGTTTGTCTCACTGGCTTCAAGGGCAAGAAGGCAGGTGAGCCTGAGGAAAGGATCTTTTGGAGGATCACCAAGACCCCTCTCTGCTGTCTTCTTCATTCCTCTCTGTAAAGCAGCTTTCCCTGCCCTTGGGCCCACATGGTGGAAATGCATGGCCATTCATCACTTTTGAGTTTATATATTACAGGTTCTGCCACACAGAGGAACCAACTCTCTGTTGACCTATTCCAGATTCCCAGGGAAGGACACGGACCTTTTGTTCAGTAGCCTGTCTTGTGTTAGGGTCACACTGTATAAAATGGCTGCAAACACCCACTGCCATAGGTGATGGGCAGGAAAGGGGTTAAATGGAGGGAAAGGGAGATGGTGTGAAGTGACACAAAATAGCATTGTTGTAAGAGAAACAATAGCCCACAATGGAAGGTCTCCAGAGCCTGTTCATGGTAAGATGGTAAGTTGATAAAGGGCTGACTGGCTAAAAGCAAAGGGTGTGGCTAGGGAGGGTAAGTTATGACTGAGTTCCTCCAGGGAAAGAGTGACAAAGCTGTGACACTGAAGGCTCATCAAACCTCAGTCTAGGGAAATCAGAGACATCCTCTTTCTCCAACTCATATCCTATGTTAGATCCCCTGCATTTTTGCTATGGAATATGTTACCCGAAGAACGGAGTTAAGAAGATGAAAGATAAAAACATGCAGGGAGTTTTTCTTCTGTTTTTAATTATAATATATTGCTTAGTTGGGTTAAAAAAACATCAAATTAATATGCCTAAGGAGTCTCAATCAAAAGCTGGAAATTAGAGAAGACTGACTTGAAAATATTTGTCAGAGCATAAAGCATGTTCTTATAGAACTTGGGACAAATTTAATTTAAAATAATTAGTAACACAAGTGACTTTTCCAATCAAATTATACAAATTACATTAAAAATTATAGGCTATAATTTTATATCATGTAACATTCTCACCTTGAGAAATGCTGTATAGATTAACCCCCAAAGTAGAGAATCTTGTTATTGTTTGTTGGATTTCATTACTGTATCATGTTCCTCCTAACCTCCACATTTATTTCATTATTTTTAAAAAGTTATGAGACTTGAGATTAAGTGGCTCTTAATTTTTTACTTTTTGCCACACCGCTTAAAAAAACCTGAGGCCCTTCAGACGTCATAGGAATTCCTGGGAATTTGTGGTGAATTCTTGCAAGTGACATTGGAAGAAAACTATAGCTGTTTGTCAAGAGTCTTGAGCCATTTCTTACATGTTACCCACTAGCTTTTCCCAGTGACAGTACTTTCTTCCCCCTTTCCTGGTAGTGGTCTCTTCTTCCACTGCCCACCCCTCGTGGCATGAGGAGAAGGCATATTCTTACCTTCCAAAAACCCACTTATTCATCAAACACCTACTGAGCAGCTACCAAGTGAAGGCAGAAGGGAGGGGATATGGGGTTATGAACATCAGAAAAGAAGCAGTGGGAGCAAATCAGTGAGGGTTTAGTCCACAGAGGAGGTGACAATAGACTTGAGCCTTGAAGGATGGATGAGATTTTGATAGAGAATGAAAAAAGCCTAACCAGCACAAGCAAAGCCTCCTGTGGGTAAAAGATATATATTGAGCTCTCCATGGAGGTGGCAAAAACTGAAACTGCTCCAGTTTCTCAAGATAGATAGACAGGGTGAGCTCTTCTTTTATCTCTGTCAAGCTGAGAAACCTTTTATTTTCCTACATGAGTGTTATTTTCTATTCATTTAGCTATTTTTTTGGAAAGCTTCTTTTAATGTTAAGAACTGGATTACAAAATACTCCTAGGAAGGTTGAACTGGCGCTGTAGTTTAGGGTGAACTGAAGAAGTAAATGGTCAGCTTGTAAAAAGTGCATGAGGGGATGTGGATGTGGCTCAAGGGATTGGGCTCCTGTCTACCACGTGGGGAGTCTCAGGTTCGGTTTCTGGGGCTTCCTGGTGAAGGTGAGCTAGCATGTGCCATGAAGAGCTGGAGCAACAAGATGATGCAACAACAAAAAAGAAACACAGAGGAAAGACAGTGAGAGACACAAGAAACCAGGGAGCTAAGGTGCCTCAAGCAACTGAATGCCTCTCTCCCATGTTGGAAGGTCCTGGGATTGGTTCCCGGTGCCTCCTAAAGAGAAGATGAGAAGAGAAGACAAGCAGACACAGAAGAACATGTAGTAAATGGACACAGAGAGCAGACAGTGAGTGCAGGTGGCAAGGCGGAGAAGGTTGGGGGGATAGATAAAATAAAGTAAATCTAAAAAAAAAAAAAGTCCATGGCATCCTTTCCATTTATCAAGTGTTTGGCCCCATTTTAGTGGAAAGTAACTATATTCTCTCCCATGTGAAAAGGAGGAGTAAATACAGGGCTTCAGGGCTCAATCCCTGTTTTGAAATACCGTTTCCTAAACAGAGGAAATAACCAATATTGCATATCCGAAGGTAATCTCTAGCAGAGTTAGTCATCTGTTGCTATTCTAGAGATCATTTTTCTTCATGTTATTTGTCGACTTCCTTGTTTTCACCTTGTGGTGAAACTAAAGCAAGGCAAGGAGGCAGATGAAAAACTGCCCCATTAAAGGCAGTTTTAAGTGGCCTTTTTAATGCTTTACAGTTAACAGACATTTCCACATGGACTGCCTCATTTAATCCTCACATCTGTCTTGTGTTTATTATCCCCATTTTGCAGAATAAGAAAGTAAGACTCTGAGAGATGAGGAGACTTCCCAGGATCTTCCGTTCCAGCCCTAAGCAAGGAGGTCAAGCCAAGCCTTCCAGCTTTTCACACTTTTTGACCTGCCAGTTCTGAGCTGCCTGGGCTGTTCCTCACTCTTACTATTCTGTTCTTCACTGACAACCTTCTCTTGTCACCTCCTTCAGGAATCATTCCCTGATACCTTACCTGTCCTCTGGGTACTTTCACAGCAGCTACATATCTCTTTAACGCAACTCCCATCACACACTATTTTACTGTGATCTGGTTTTCTCCTTTGCTGGACTTAGCCTTTCAGAGCGGGAATTAGGGCTTATTTATTTTGATACCTCTAGTGTCTACTATATGGTCTGACACATAGTACTTGGTCATGAATTTATTCCCTTTGCAATGATGGGGTTCATAGAATGGGTAAAGTGAAAATATGGGTTTCTAGGAAATTCTGCATGTTGCTGAAAATTACCAGGATACTGGGAAAGTTGTTGCTTCCTGTAGAGTTTTTTGACGGATGGTGAGTTTCCATAAGCTGACTCAGAATGTGCTGCCCCTGACGGTCTCTCACTTGCTTCGACCTCGTGGGTTTGCAGGTGGTCAAGGCCCTCCGTCCAGCTATAGGGTGCTAGGATAGGCATCTCAGTACAACATTATTTGAAATGACAGTGAGTGTTTGTGTCTGTGAAATTTTAATTTTGCTGGGTAATTTAAGATTCTAATTTATTTTTTATTGTAGCCCTGATGACTTTTTTCTCATCTATCCTGTAACAGATGAGATCAGGTATATCATCTGAGAAATCCATTGTGTTCTTCAATTCTTAAGACAATTTTTATCTTACCATGGAGGGGCTCCAAAGGGTCAGAGTGAGAGGGTTGGGTAAAAACTGTGTGAGAATTAGAACTTGGCCTGTCTTGTATTTTACAGATTAATGCTGTTGAACAGTCATCCAGGGTTGAGTTATGTGCTGAAGTTCAAAGAAGAAGACATGTGTCTCTTCTTTGATGATGGACATAAGAAATGTCTGAACTTGCTAATTAACTATTATTAGAAAGAGCCATTTGGCATAAATTAAACTGTAACTAAAGCTGTATTCGGTAGACTTTTTCCAATATTTAAATTGGAGAATATAATTAACCCTATCTGGTAGGTCATTTTTTTCAGCTACCTAGGGACAGATTTTTAAGGTAATTCATCATAAATCCATCTGGTTGCCTCTCTACTATAAAAAAAAAAAAATCAAGTATTTAACACAGACCAAATGGAGATTCTTTATGTTATTGGTAATTCCTGCCTAAAATTTCCCATTTTCTATTATCCCTCCTACAACTTTTACCAAGTTGCACAAGTGGTAATTGAAAAAAGCTAGGATTTTGACCACAAAGACCATATTCTTTCCACTCAGTCAAACTAAGATCTCAAATATTCTTAAACACTATCTAAATTGGCTCAGCTCTATAATTTCTGTGAAAATCATGCACATTTCAAAAACCTCTATGTTTTCAACCTACTCATTCTCCAAACCTTTTATAAGAACTGCCAGTGATTTTTCCATTATACGCCATTTGGAATTATTTTTGTAGATAATGTCCACTGGGAGGAAAGTGGACAGGGGATACGGGTTCCCTAGCTGCCCTAGGTAAACGTTTACTGCACTTGCAGCAAGTCCCTTATTACATTGTTATAACCAGTGTAGAGCTATGATATTTTACTGTTATCCACACTGGAGTCCAATGGATGTAACAAAATGTATATAACTTTATTGCTTATCAGAGAGAGAGGAAGTTGGGAGCCCGGGTCTAGCCTGAGAATGAGCCGTGGTCCTGGACTTGGTTGTTGGCTCATTTCCCTCTCCCTCACTCAGTGGGAGAACAAGTAATGAATTGTATGTAATGAAGACTAAGACTCTCAGACCACACAATAGAACATGGCTTTTTCACCATTCCTAGCATTTATCCCAAAATATTTTATAAAGAGCTTTGAACCTTGGAGGAAAAGAAAATCTGAGAAAAAATATTTTTGTGTATTTCTCAAAGGTTGTAGCCAACTGTCTAGCATTAATCCTGGAACCAATGGGTGGAATTTAAAAAAATGGACTTGGCATCACATTTAAGCTAACACTTTCATTAAATAAAAAGAGCCAAATCAATTCTAGCAGTGTTCAGAACACCAGAAAATAATATTTATTTACCAAATAGAAAAAGACAGAGACCAATAGTGAAGAAAAACATGAGCTAACCTTTGGGATAACTTAGAATTTGAAAAACAAAAGCAGAAATCCTAAACTCAAATAAATTTTATTTAAGGGAAAATAAGATAACCAGTGTCAGTTTTTAGAAATTCAATTTGGGAAAGAGAATATTTAGAAAATACCAGGCAAGGCAAACTTGATTTATACTGAAAACAGCCATGAAATAAACATACACATTCTCTGTTTTTGCTATTAACATTTGAGTGGCCTGGTTATAGACATTTCATTAAGAGACAGGTTCAGAAAATTAAAGAAAAATCCAGTGAATAGAAAACAAATAATACAAATTATTAAGGGAACGATGGAATTAATTTATGAGGAAAGATGAAGGTAACTAAGAATATCTAGCTTTGCTTAGAAGCCACTCAAGGGAGTCATCGTAACAGTCTGCAAATATTTAAAAGCTATGAAACACCGCAAAGAAAGGATTGTTTAGTATGATGCCATGTGGGTATAATCAGATATAACAGGGCACATTCAAAAAGGTTATCAAAAAAGCTTCCAACCATAAATACTGGATGATCGAGTATTTACTTGCACAGAGAGCATTCCAAGAAAATAGAACATGAAAGGTCCTCTTTGTTATGATTTATTAGTCTCCTCACTTAATCCATTATCATCATTCTCAGATTCAAAGTACACCTACTTAGCCACTAGACTTTGCTTATGCTGTTGTAGGTCATTGTTTACCTGGCAAACTCCTGCTCATTCTTTAAGATTCAGCTTAGATATCACATTGGAGAAGCCACTGCCGCACAGGCTGGGCTGGGCCCCTGGGGGGATCCTCCCGCGGTTACTGAGGATGACTTTACCTTAGCACGTAGACTAGAATCCTGAGTTTACTTGTCTGTCTCTCCTGCTAAACTGCAGAATCCTTGTGTTTTATTCATCTCTGCATTCCCAGGAAGTCTCAAGCCACTTCATATATAGTAGGATAGTAGAAACTATGTAACATTTTGTTATATGAATGAATAAATGAATGAGGAAAAGATACAAACAATGTTGGAGCTATTCAACGCTTATTCTTTGGAATGCAATTCTTAGGGATTTGGATAAGTTTTTACTTCTCGGATCTCTTTACACTATTTTTTAAAAACTGTGATTAAAGATATCTTTGGGGGAAGGAGGGGCTAGTGTGACTGTAAGATGAGCCTCCAGCATCTTGTTGGATTGGGTTATGATTTTGGTGACACAGGGATTAAATAATGTCCTCGGTGAACATAGACTCTGAACAGAAAGGCTATCATGTAGTTGTCATTCTATGCTGTGGGCTAGAGCAGGTGGTAGTGAACTATGGCTTGCGGGCCGGATCTGGCCTGCCCCATGGTTTTGTATGGCTCATTATTGAAGAATGATTTTTACATTTTAAGTGGTTGAAAAATCATAAGAATATTTTGTGTCATTGGAAAATTATATGAAATCCCCATAAATAGTTTTGTTGGCACATAGCCATGCTCATTTGTTTACATATTGTCTATGGCCTTTTTTGTGTTATAGCGGCTTAATTGAGGATTGGCAACAGAGATTGTATGGTATGGTTGGCAAACCTAAAAAAAGTATTTACTAACTAGCCCTTTATAGGAAAAGTTTGCAGATACCTGCTTTTGAAAGAAAATAGAGTTCTACCACACTGTAGACAAGAATGGTATCTTGTACCTTGGTCAATAAGCTAAGTATTTAAACAATTATTTTAATGAGATCACTTAAATATCTAATTGTTTTCTGATTTTCCTCTTTTCTATAGTGGGTATTGGTGAAATATCTATTGTTTAAATATTTGAAACTAAACTTTTTTTTTCATTTAAAAATATAATTAAGTTTCTTTGGAGTTACGTTTTTAGTCAAATGAAGCAGATATTTTAAAAATGCTTATGTGATTCATTAGAGATCAATGATGATTTGATTATAGGCCCATTTTCACTGAAGCAAAATTGAGAAATGCATGTTATATTTTAGACTCTAAAATTTAGAGAGAGTGTTATGAAAGGTAAAATCTGAATTGGAAACCAAGGTTACTGACTTTTGATTCTGATCAGTAGCATTAAATCACAGTGGTCACCTCGCCACACATAAATGCAATCAGAATGGAGTCATAAAAGTGACCGGCAGACTGTACTAGTTACACTAGCATTTCCATCACCTTGGTTTTCTGCCTATGACTATGTCAGAGAGGGGCCTTTTTTGGAGGCAGAGTAGGCTCTATTATTTTCACCTGAAAAAAAATTCAGATGCTTAACAGTACCCTTCTTGTTGGTAATTAGCCACCTATGGACCTAGCTAAGATTTACTGAAGTAGTTTGTATCTTAATGCTATGCCACCTTATAGGAATTGTAGATACCATGATTTTACAGCTTATTACTGATGTAATTAAAGCAAAATTATATAAAGGAGGTAAAAAATTAGGTTGTTCTCAGTGAATTTCATCCTAGTTTATTGCTGATGTTTAGCAATTAACTGATCAGGTCCCAATAACCCATTCATCAAGTTTTTATATCTGCTTTATACTTGGGCGTTTTAAGAAGGGTGTGAGTGAGAGTGTGTATGAGATTTCTTGCTTTTTTTTGTTTCTAACAAATGCAAGTAACTAGTTTTTCAAAATAGTATTATTTTTGTGAGATACTATCTTTTAGTTAAGGTAAAACCATGCAGAGATCTGACAGTCTTTCTAATGATTAATTTTTTAAGCATAGCAAACAATTTCAGAACTACAGAATTGTAGAATGAAACAAAAAATAACATTTAAGGTATGATTTTTTCATAAATATTTAATATCTTATGGCATAAAATCTGTATTATTTCTCCTTCCTGCACTTTTATACATTAATAATATAGAATTGGCAGGACAGAAAATGTTTTTCATTGCTGACTTCAATAGTGCATTTAATACTTAATTTATCAGCTGACCAGAGGGCTATAAATAAAATCAAGATGCTCCTGAGATAATGGCAGGTAGCATTTACTAGGGAATTATTATGAGCCCAGTATTCTCCTAAGTGCTTTATATAAATTTTATCTTTTTACCCTGTCAACAATCCTATGAGGTAGGTACTCTAATTGTCCTCATTTTCTAAACTGGGCAAAGAGAGGGCACATAAGTTGTCCAAGGTCACACAATTTGGAAGGATGCAGCCAGGACTCAAATTCAGACCATTTAAATCAAAAGTCCATCTTTTAACTACTGCACTACACTTCCTGCCAGTCATGATCTTCCTGGAAATATTTTAATTGTAAATTTTGTTTTCAGAACTTGGAGCAAAACAAAGTATTTAAATTTTTTTAAAAAATTTTATTCATTTTGTAAAAATATTACATTAAAAAAATATGAGGTCCCATTCAACCCCACCACCCCCACCCCACCACTCCCCCACCAGCAACACTCACTCCCTTCATCATGACACATCCATTGCATTTGGTAAGTACATCTCTGGGCATCTCTGCACCTCATGGTCAATGGTCTACATCATAGCCCATACTCTCCCACGTTCCATCCAGTGGGCCCTGGGAGGATTTACAATGTCCGGTGATTGCCCCTGAAGCACCATCCAGGGCAACTCCAAGTCCCAAAAACGCCTCCACATCTCATCTCTTCCTGCCCTTCCCCATCCCCATCAGCCACCATGGCCACTTTTCCCAGTCCAGTGCCACCTTTTCTCTGTGGACCTTGGATTGGTTGTGTCCGTTGCACCTCTATAGGGAAGCGGACTTGGCTCAGTGGATAGGGCGTCCATCTACCACACGGGAGGGCCTCCTTGACCCGTGTGGAGCTGGTCCATGCGCAGTGCTGATGCACGCAAGGAGTGCCGTGCCACGCGGGGATGTCCCCGTGTAGGGGAGCCCCACGCACAAGGAGTGCGCCCCGTAAGGAGAGCCGCCCAGCGCGAAAGAAAGTGCAGCCTGCCCAGGAATGGCGCCGCACACACAGAGAGCTGACACAACAAGATGATGCAACAAAAAGAAGAACAAATTCCCGCTGACAACAACAGAAGTGGAAAAAGAAGAACGCACAGTGAATGGACACAGAGAACAGACAAGTGGGGCAAGGGAGAAAGGGGAGAGAAATAAATAAAATAAATCTTTAAAAATAAAGTATATATATTGGGCATGTTTGTGAAGATTTGGATTGAGCATGGATTAATTGAGTGAAAACTAGGAGTTAGACCCCAGGCCCAGGGTGTTCACTTCCTATAATTTTTTTTAATCCTCACCAGAGTGTTGAGAGGTAAGACTCATTATTCCTGTTTTATAAAATAGGAAACAGAAACTTAAAGAGGCTAGCAAATTTTTTCAAGTTAATGAGTCAGTAAGTAACAGCTAGAATTCAAGCAGAGTAACTCATTTCAGAATGTATCTAGCGAAAAGTTTCCTTTTCCTTCACAATTCTCTAGAAAAGAATTCATATCTTTTCACAAAAGTACTGTCAGGCTGTCATCATTTACTCTAGTTAAAGATTTCCATTAATAATCCAGTTGCTCTCCACTTAGATCCTTGCCGATTGCGTGCTTCCTGGTGAGCTGAGATCCAGATGAATGGAGGTATAATTGTGCTGCAGGTATATTCATATTTGTCTGGGGAAGACTGAGAATCCAAAACTTGTGGTTTTGACCAGCAAAGCATCTTTGTAGGCAGTGGATAAAGTAAACATCTGACCTGTGGGATGCTGGCTGAGTTGGAAATGTTAAGAGAACAGTTTTGAACTGACACAAGCAGCAGATGTCCAAGAAACAGTCAAAGAGAAAACTTAAGTTTTTTGCCTACCTACTATGTGCCAGGAAGTTCCTGTACTTTCTATCATTTATTCTTCAAAGTAGCCCTGTCATAACTATCCCCATTTTATTGACATATATATTAAAGTCAAAAAGGATAAATAACTTGCCCATAGTTGTGTAGGTAGAATTCAAACCCAGGTCTTCTGACTCTAGAGCCACTGAAACTATTCTTTCTTCTCAGAGAAAGATGTGGGTGGGGGTTCAAAAAGATAATGTGGGGGATTTTTCCTGGTCCGGAGGTGTCTGGACATCGATTTGAAGGGAAGGTAACAGAGAGGATCCATCTGTGAAATATACACGGAGATCCCAGCTACGTGTGGAGGACTCCCTCCTTGGGTAGGCGGAGCCGAGGCAGCTAGCACCGCGGCGGGTGGCGGGCGGGAGAGCCGAGCCGCGCTGTGCCGCAGCGGGCGGCGGGCGAAGGAGCCAAGCCCAGCCGAGCCTAGCTGCGCCGCGGCGGGCGGCGGGCGGGAGAGCCGAGCCGTGCTGTGCCGCGGCGGCGGCGGGCGGTGGGCAGGGAAGCCGAGTCCGGCCGGGCCCAGCTGAACTCGGCCGAGCCCAGCCGCGCCGTGCGGGGCGGCGAGCAGGAGAGCCGAGCCGCGCTGCGCCGCGCCGGGCGGCGGGCGGGAAAGCCGGGCCCAGCCGGGCCCGGCCGAGCCGCGGCGGGAGGGGAAGCCGAGCCCAGCCGAGCCGCGGCGGGCGGCAGGCGGGGGACCCGAGCCCAGCCGAGCCTAGCCGAGCCCAGCCAAGCCGCGGCGGGTGGCGGGCGGGGGACCAGAGCCCGGCTAAGCCCAGCCGAGCCTGGCGGCGGGGTTTCTGTTCTTTGGTTTTTTTTTGTTTGTTTGTTTGTTTTTTTCTTTTTGTTTTTTTTTTACTTTTTTGTTGTTGTTGTTCTTTTTGTTCTTTTTTTTTTTTTCAATCCTCTCTTTCTAGTCCCCAATATTCTTCTTATACTATTTTACCTTAACAATACAATAGGTCCTACAAGAAATACCTCACATTTGCTGGGTTTCCTCACCCTCCACTGCCTCATTTCTCTGTGAATAGATTTAGCCTATCTACACTATCCCCTTTCCCCTACAACTTGATATCCTCCACCATCTGCTATCTCTCCTATATTCCATCTCCCTTTCTTTGATCCACAAAGTGTCTAACTCTTAATTTCTAATACCTTTGTTTAGTTTTCCATCTGGTATTCATCCCTGAAACTATTACCTTTCTTTTCTCTTTCCCTCTCTCACGAAAACAATAGCCTCTTAGTACATACCACATTCCTCCCATATTCAGTCGTCTACCTCATTATAGGTACTTTCCTACTACTATAACTCTACACAATTTACATGATCTAACCTCCATCCTCCCAGAACTCATATTGTTGCTTTGTAAACATATATCACCAATACTACTTCACACTTTTTCCTTCCTTACACAATTGACTTTCCCCAGCACTAATACTTTCCTTTAAAGTGAGCTTAACTAGCAATAAGAAATTGGAATAAGAAGAACAAAGTGACAAAGACAAGATATAACACTTACGCAAAAACAACAGCTAATTAATCTCCAAGACTAGACAAAGAAGCTAAGGAACTGATTAAACCCGTCAAGAAAAAATGTTGACAAGACAGCAACAAAAATCTACAAACCAAACCAGTAATCAGGAAAACATGGCTGAATCCAATCAACAAACTGAAAATCAGGAAGGGGGGCAGGACTTCGCACAAGCAATGATAGATCTCAGAACATTTATCACCGACAAATTTGATGAAGTAATGAAAGAGGTTAACAGCGTGAAGACAACACTTGGAGGGGAAATTGCAGACATGCGCAAAAAAATAACAGATATGATGGAAATGAACACCACAATTCAAGAAATCAAAAATACACTTGCAGCAAATATCAGCAGACTAGAAGAGGCAGAGCAGAGAATTAGTGATGTGGAAGACAGTGCATTGGAAATCAAACAGATAGTAGAAGTGGTCAATAAAAAGGTAGAAAAAATCCAGATAGGACTTAGGGACCTGAATGATAACGCAAAACGCTCAAACATACGTATTATAGGCATTCCAGAAGGAGAAGAGAAGGGAAAGGGGTCAGAAGGAGTGTTGCAGGAAATAATGAATGAAAACTTCCCAAATCTACTGAAAGAGACAGATGTACATATCCAAGAAGCACAGCGCACTCCACTGGTCATAAACCCCAACAGGCCCACCCCAAGACATATACTTGTCAAATTATCCAATGCTCAAGACAAAGAAAAAATTCTAAAAGCAGCAAGAGGAAAGAAAACCATCACATACAAGGGAAACTCCATAAGATTAAGTGCTGATTTCTCATCTGAAACGATGGAGGCAAGAAGGCAGTGGTATGATATAGTCAAGGTACTAAAGGAAAAAAATCTCCAACCAAGAATACTCTATCCAGCTAAACTAGCATTCAAAAATGATGGAGAGTTCAAAATATTCACAGATAAACAGAAACTCAAAGAGTATATCAACAAGAAACCTCCCCTTCAAGAAATTCTTAAGGGAATTCTGCAGGAAGAAAGGAAAAAACAGGACAGTCAGAGATGGAGGAGAGTGTAAAAGCAACAAGAAAGACAAAAATAGAAGGGGAAAATAAAATAATGCAAACAAAATATAACAAACACAAATCCAACCAAAATATGGCTACCATAAATAACTCTCTAAACGTAATAACACTGAATGTCAACGGATTAAACTCACCTATCAAAAGATTCAGACTGGGACACTGGATAAGGAAATACGACCCATCTATATGCTGCCTACAAGAGACACATCTTAGACCCAGAGACTCATGGAGGTTGAAAGTGAATGGCTGGAAAACAATCATACAAGCAAACAACAACCAAAAAAGGGCAGGAGTAGCTATATTAATATCAGACAAAATAGACTTTAAATGCGAAACAATTGTGAGAGACAAAGAAGGATACTATATTTTAGTGAAAGGGACAATTTGTCAAGAAGATCGAACAATCATAAATATTTATGCTCCTAACAAGGGCGCCTCTAAATATGTGAGGCAAACGCTGGAAAAACTAAGTGAAAGAATAGACGCATCTACAATTATAGTGGGGGATTTTAATACACCACTATCAACTCTGGACAGAACATCTCAAAAGAGAATCACTAAAGAAACAAAACATTTGAACAGTATATTAGAAGAGCTGGATCTAATAGACATATATAGATCATTACACCCAAACACAGCAGGATATACATTTTTCTCAAGCGCACATGGAACATTCTCCAAGATAGACCATATGCTAGGCCACAAAGAAAGGCTTAATGAATTCAGAAAGATTGAAATCATACAAAACAATATCTCTGACCACAGTGGAGTCAAGCTGGAAATTTGCAAGGGACAGAGACCCAGACTTCACACAACAATTTGGAAATTAAACAGCACACTCTTAGAAAAACAGTGGGTCAAAGAGGAAATCTCAAAAGAAATCAATGACTACCTTGAAACAAATGATAATGATAACACAACATACCAAAATTTATGGGATGCAGCAAAAGCGGTACTGAGAGGGAAATTTATAGCCATAAATTCATATATCAAAAAAGAAGAAAGAGCAGAAATTGAAGAATTAACTGCACATTTGAAGGAATTAGAAAAACAACAACAAAGTAACCCAACAGGAAGAAGAAGGAAGGAAATAACAAAGATAAGAGCAGAACTAAATGAAATAGAAAATAAGAAAGCACTTGAAAAAATAAACAAGACCAAGAGCTGGTTTTTTGAGAAGATCAACAAAATTGACAAACCTTTAGCGAGACTAACAAAGAAAAAAAGAGAAAAGATGCAAATACACAAAATAAGAAATGAGAAAGGTGATATCACCACTGACCCCACAGAAATAAAGACTATCATAAGAGGATACTTTGAAAAACTATATTCCAACAAAAATGACAATTTAGAGGAAATGGACAAATTCCTAGAAACTCATAAGCAGCCCATACTGACGAAAGAAGAAATTGATGATCTTAACAAACCAATCACAAGCAAAGAGATAGAATCAGTCATTAAAAATCTCCCAACTAAGAAGAGCCCAGGGCCAGACGGCTTCACAGGTGAATTCTACAAAACATTCCGGAAAGAACTAACACCAATCCTGTTGAAACTATTCCAAAAAATCGAAACAGAAGGAACACTGCCTAATTCCTTCTATGATGCCAACATTACCCTAGTACCAAAGCCAAACAAAGACACCACAAGAAAGGAAAATTACAGACCAATTTCTCTAATGAACCTAGACACAAAAATACTTAACAAAATACTTGCTAATCATATTCAACAACACATTAAACGAATTATACACCATGACCAAGTGGGATTTATCCCAGGTATGCAAGGATAGTTCAACATAAGAAAATCAATCAATGTAATACACCATATAAACAGATTGAGAGAAAAAAACCACATGATTATATCTATAGATGCAGAAAAGGCATTTGACAAAATACAGCACCCCTTCCTGATAAAAACACTCCAAAAGATCGGAATACAAGGAAACTTTTTGAACATGATAAAGAGTATATATGAAAAACCTAAAGCCAACATTGTTTACAATGGCGAAATCCTGAAATCCTTCCCTCTAAAATCAGGAACAAGACAAGGATGCCCATTGTCTCCACTCCTATTTAACATTGTCTTGGAAGTACTGGCTCGAGCACTGAGACAAGAACCAGATATAAAAGGCATTCAAATTGGAAGGGAAGAAGTCAAAATTTCATTATTTGCAGATGACATGATCCTATATATAGAAAACCCTGAGAGATCTTCAACAAAGCTCCTAGAACTCATAAATGAGTTTAGCAAAGTCGCAGGTTATAAGATCAATGCGCAAAAATCAGTAGCATTTCTATACACCAATAATGAGCAAGATCAGGAGGAAATCAAGAAACAAATACCATTCACAATAGTAAATAAAAAAATCAAATACTTAGGAATAAATTTAACTAAAGAGGTAAAAAACTTATACATCGAGAACTATACAAGATTGTTCAAGGAAATCAAAGAAGACCTAAATAAATGGAAGAATATTCCCTGTTCATGGATAGGAAGACTGAATATTATTAAGATGTCTATCCTACCAAAACTGATCTACACATTCAATGCAATCCCAATAAAAATCAACACAGCCTTCTTTAAGGAACTAGAAAAACTAACTATGAAATTTATTTGGAATAAAAAGAGGCCCCGAATAGCCAAAGACATATTGAAAAAGAAAAACGAAATAGGAGGAATCACACTTCCTGACTTCAAAACATACTACAAAGCTACAGTAGTGAAAACAGCATGGTACTGGCATAAGGAGAGACACACAGACCAATGGAATCGAATTGAAAGTTCAGATATAGAACCTCATGTATATAGCCATATAATAGTCGATAAAGCCACCAAACCCTCTCAACTGGGAGAGAATGGCCTATTCAACAAATGGTGCCTGGAGAACTGGATAGCCATATGTAGAAGAATGAAAAAGGATTACCATCTCACACCTTATACAAAGATCAACTCAAGATGGATCAAAGACCTAAATATAAGAGCCAAGACCATAAAGACCTTAGAAAGCAGTGTAGGGAAACATCTACAGGACCTTGTAATAGGAAATGGCTTCATGAATATCACACCAAAAGCACGAGCAGCAAAAGAACAAATAGATAAATGGGACTACCTCAAAATTAAAGCCTTCTGCACCTCAAAGGAGTTTGTCAAGAAAGTAAAAAGGGAACCCACACAATGGGAGAAAATATTTGGCAACCATATATCTGATAAGAGACTTATAACTTGCATATATAAAGAACTCATATATCTCGAAAACAAAAAGATAAACAATCCATTTAAAAAATGGGAAAAAGATTTAAACAGACACTTCTCCAAAGAAGAAATACAAATGGCTAAAAAGCACATGAAAAAATGCTCCAAATCCCTAGCTATCAGGGAAATGCAAATCAAAACTACAATGAGATACCATCTTACTCCCATAAGATTGGCAGCCATGAAAAAAACAGTAGAATACAAATGCTGGAGAGGATGTGAAGAAAGGGGAACACTCATCCATTGCTGGTGGGAATGCAGAAGGATCCAACCATTCTGGAGGACAGTTTGGCAGTTTCTCAAAAAATTATCCATAGATTTGCCATATGACCCAGCAATACCACTGCTGGGTATATACCCATCAGATCTGAAAACAAGGACACAAACCGATATATGTACACCAATGTTCATAGCAGCATTGTTCACCATCGCCAAAAGTTGGAATCAATCCAAAAGTCCATCAACAGATGAGTGGATCAATAAAATGTGGTATATACACACAATGGAATACTACTCAGCTGTAAGAACCAATACACTACAATCGCACGTGATAACATGGATGAACCTTGAGAATCTTATGTTAAGTGAAGCAACCCAGGCATTGAAGGACAAATACTATATGACCTCAATGATATGAAATAAGTTAACTGCCTCAGAGAGAAGCTAGAGTCTGGAAAAGTGGCTTACTGGAAATCGGGGGGTGGAGGAAGGATGTGAGTTAATGTCTGTAGGGGTGGAATCTGTGATGAGCTGGGGGTAAGTATGAGCACAAAGAAGGGACAAAATGGGGGCAAGGGGTTACCTTCGGGTGGGGTTTTCTGGGTTTGAGGGGGGCTGGGGATGGGAAGAGGGGTAATATGGTCCAAGAAATAGGTGGGAGGGAGGGGCAACATACAAACATGGGAGAGTGCCAGAAGTTCGTTGAGAACTAAATGTTGAGTAAAACGTATCAAAGTATAAGTAGGAGGGTCACCTGGTTAGGACGCTCAGGGGGTATGGTCTGATGTGGGACAGACTCCGGAGGGAATAGCTGAAGGCTCATTTTGCTAAGGTGGGTTCTACCATTGGGTGGGGTGGACCCATATCCTGGGGAAGACTAATGCCGTCGAATAGAGAGAACTGTATCTCTCGTGAGAAAGGACGGCTCCCAGGGCATTAGATTGGCAGGCGTTGTGGGCCCTAAGGGGAGGGGAAAATGGACGTGCAATGGATAGAACAAAGGTAAATAAGGGGGCAAAAGAGGAGTTATGTGAGAGTACACAAGGATGAATATAAAACAGCTAATATTACACCAAAAACATATAGGGGACGACAGACTAATAATGAAAACCATAAGACAAAACATAGGATAACTAAAAAATTTAGAAAACTGTACAACCTAAAGTATGGACCACATAGTAAGCACAAATGTTACCTTGTTTGAAAACTATAGTTTCGGAATCTGTACATCAGTTTCAGGAAATATGATATGAATAAGTTAAAAGATTATTGCTGTGGAAGGGAAAAGGTTTTATGGTGGATCTGGGGAAATACTGTATATTGTATATATGAATTTCGGTGATCTAAGACTCTTCTGAAGCTGACATTATGTTGGGATTCACTTTACGGGAAGTTTTGGATCACAGAGTGGTTCAACAATGGCAGCGGAGGAATACTGATATGGGATGTTATTGACAGGATATATATGGTTGACAGGGAGTTATACAGGGCATATGCCCAGGGTATATGGTAATGTCTATATATACTCATAGTGGAAACAATTAAAAACAACAGCTGGGGGGGTACTGGGCTCCTGGCCGGGGGGTCACTGTTGTGGGCCCTGGGAGAGCAGCGGCAATCCTTCAGGTGCAACGGCAAGAACCAGGAAGGAAGGAGGGCCCAACAGTGGGCTCTTGATACTAATGGCTACACTTTTGAGCCTATGCACCTGCAATAAGAACAAGGCCTAGAGTAGCATTGTGCCTGGGGGTTTCCTCCTGACAGCCTTCATGTTACTCAAATGTGGCCACTCTCACAGCCAAATTCAGCGTGTAGATGTGATGCATTCCCCCCAGCGTGGGACACGACACCCGGGGATGAGCCTCCCTGGCACCGAGGGATCACTACCACATACCAGCTGAAGAAGCAACTAGAAAATGACCTTGAATTAAAGATTCAATGCGGAACAGCAGAATATACCTGTCTACATATAATAACATGACTTCGGGAAGCGGTTTGACCTAATGTAAGGGGGAAATGGAAAGGAGAAATGAGATTATAAGGCTGTGAGTCTCTAAAAAAGAGTCTGGAGGTTGTCAGAAGGAATACCCCTATGTACAACTGAACAGAGTCTAAGAGACAGATAAGGTAGATACAACCCCAGGTATTGGTTCTTTTGAGGGATAAAGAGACCCACGGGTTCTATGGTCATGGCAGAAGGGGTTCACTGCCATGACAGATGGCCCTTCTTTGGAGCTGGTGTTTCTGCGTGATGGAAATGGACTCAGAGGGGATCTCTTTTCACAAGACTTGCATGCTACTTTATTGGAATTGTAGTTGGTGCTGAGTTTAAGATATATGTAGGGGATTTGAATCTCTGGACTGATAATATGACACCCAGGCCCAGAGCCTCAACAGACTTCAGCTCCTACACTTTGACTTATTGGACTTACTCCACTCAGCTAACATGGAGTTGAAGAAGGTCAACCACCACAACATGGAGCCTAGAGTGTCTACAACTAGAAGCGGGAAGAGTGCATCCAGTACCCATGTGGAATCTAAGCCCTCACTTGACATAGGTGTGCAATGGACACAACCAATCCAATGTCCACAGAGAAAATGTGAAATGGGTGTGGGAACGGTAGCCATGGGGGCTGCTGGGTGTGGGGAACGGGAGGAAGAGATGAGATGTGGAGGCGTTTTCGGGACATGGAGTTGTCCTGGATAGTGCTTCACGGACAATTACGGGACACTGTAGATCCCCCCAGGGCCCACTGGATGGAACGTGAGAGAGTCTGGGCTATGATGTGGACCATTGACTATGGGGTGCAGTGATGCTCAGAGATGAACTTACCAGGTGCAATGGATGTATCACGAGGATGGGAGAGAGTGTTGCTGTGGGGGGAGTGGGGGGCGGGGGCGGTGGGGTTGAATGGGACCTCATATATTTTTTTAATGTAATTAAAAATAATAATAATAAATAAATATTAAAAAAATAAAAAAAATAAAAAAAATTTAAAAAAAAAGATAATGTGTATGCTATTGCTGCCATGTAGAGGTCAACACCTACCAAGTGTCCCTGGCCTGGTGACTGATAAGAAAGTACAATGGAGAAAATAGCAACTCACCGATCTCTTCCCATGGGATTCAAAAAAAGCATAAGACACATGCCCTGATTTCAGGGCATAATTTAGGGGACATTTGAGGGTACCCACATAGTCCATCTTTCTGAAAACCTGTGCTTGCTAATTTATGTCTCTTTGGTCATGAGTTAGAAAGGCCTTGGTCTTTGGAGTCCAAGATATGAGTTGGATTCCTGCTTGACCAATTGTCAACTGTGTGATCTTGAGCACCTTTGGGAGCCCCTCTGTGCCACTGTGGTTACTTGACTATCAAATGGGAGTTACAGTATTTACCTTCTTGAGTTCAAGTGATGATTAAATGAGATAATATTTAGCTACATCTGACCCCAATTCCCTCTACAAGAATTACTTTATCTTAAGGTTCTTCTCACCTGGATGCTAATTCTGAGGACTTAGGGGTCACTGTACTAGGTTCTGTGATTGGTAGAGGGTTGTAAAACATAATCACTGCCCTCAAATGATTTACAGTTTGGAAGGGACAGACAAGAACAAAAATAGTTCTATTAGAAGATAGGACGAGTTCTATAAGAAAGGCACAAAAAATGCTCCATGGGTCTAAAGTATCAAAAGAGCTTGAGAATGGGGAAAACCTTCTTGGAGTCCCTGGGGTGTGACCTGCCCCTTGAGCGGGGTTAGGATCTCAACATGTGGAGGTAGTGGGACATGATCAGTAACCAAGTCTTCTGTACTTAATTTCCTACTGGGGTGAAAAAATTAAAAAAAAAAAAAAGAAAAGATTCTACCCTCTTTCTTAGTAGCCATCTAAAAGGTTGAGATAAAAGCTGAATATCTTGTGCATGGCATGGTCAGGACTTGAACTCATAAATTATAATTCTAAATCCAATGCTCTTCTATGTCTACATGTTTACTTTCATCTAATTTCACTCTCTTCGGCTAAAGAACTGTAATCAGACTGACTCTGGTTTACTCTTCTTTCGAACCATCTTCTCCTTAGATGGGATGGACTAGGAAACCTAGAAATTCCGTACTCCTGGAAATGGACTGTCTGCTTGGTCCAGTTAACCCAAAGACAGAGGAGTGGATCTTCCTTACTCAGATTTCATTATCCAGCACAGTTTGAAATGACTAAGGCATTAGTCTTTTCTGACTTTACCTTTTTTTTTTCCATTTTATTATCAATTGTATTGAGAAGTATTAATAAGCCATACAATCAATCTAAAGTGTATAATAATGGCATTTGATAAACTCATAGAGTTGTGCATTTATCACTTCAATCAATATTAGAGTATTTCTCAAATATGGCCACTCTTTAAGCCAAACTCAGCTTCCTATCAGCCAAGCCATATGGAGGTACCTGTCCTGCCAGGCAATTATGTGACATGAAAGGGCAGAAGGGACAGGTGCCATTAGGAGAAGCTAGGGGAGGCTCTTGTCATCCAAATGATATAGAGGGCCAGGCCTTGCTAGTTTGGGGCAGGGCTAGCTGGGGTGTTGATTCAAAAGGGGAACTTATGACTAGGCCAGTCGAGATGATGAGGCACCAATTATAATTTCCTTTATGCCATTACAACTCACTTCTGATGAAAACATAAACATTTTAAAAAACCATCATGGAAAAAATCTCTTATTTCAGTAGATACATTTATGTAGAGCTCTTCATATGTTAAGTACATGTTGTTCAGATAGATTATGCCAGATGTACTTTTATAACTTAACATGACTTTTATGCCTTTAAGATGCACAGAGAAATATCCCATCCATAGATACATTCATCCAGCAAGGATTATTGTAGGAGTACTTACTATGTATCAGGCACTGTGCTGGTCCCTGGAGATATGTTGGCAAAATAGGGCATCATCCCTTCCTCAAAGAGTTTGTATTTTGGTAATCCAAGTCACTGTGTTTTGTTGTTGTTGTTGTTGTTTTAAAGATTTATTTATTTATTTATCTCCCCCCCCCCACCCCGGTTGTCTGTTCTCTGTGTCTATTTGCTGCGTCTTCTTTGTCCGCTTCTGTGTTGTCAGGGGCACAGGAATCTGTGTTTCTTTTTGTCATCTTGTGTCAGCTCTCCGTGTGTGCGGGGCCATTCGTGGGCAGGCTGCTCTTTCTTTCACGCTGGGCAGCTCTCCTTACGGGGCTCACTCCTTGTGTGTGGGGCTCCCCTACGTGGGGGACACCCCTGCCTGGCAGGTCACTCCCTGTGCACATCAGCACTGCGCATGGGCCAGCTCCACACGGGTCAAGGAGGCCTGGAGTTTGAACCGCAGACCTTCCTTGTGGTAGACGGACGCCCTAACCACTGGGCCAAGTCCGCCACCCACTGTGTTTTTTAAAGATCAAATGAAGTACATTCTATGATGGAATGAAATGTTGGAGTATATAGGAAATGTATATAAGCTTCCTGGAAGAGTTGGCATCTAAGCTGAGTGAAAATCTAAACAAAAGTTACATGTGGGAGAGGCTTTCAGAGGGGTCAGAGGGCTATAGGGCTTTCTAGATTTAGGATGAGTGTCAAGCCCTAAATTCATGGTCTTTTCTGAGAATTGCAGATAGCAGAGTTTATGGGGCATGTGGCAAAATATGTAGCTGAAGGAGTAAGCAGCTGCCTTGTGTGTCATGCTACGCTTGGACTTTATCCCAAGAACAAAAATTGGTGTGTTTTAAACTAGGGGTTGATAGGACCAGATGAACATTTTTGAAATGATCACCCTGGCCACGAGGTTAGGAATTGATGGAGGGGTGCCAAGAGGGATGGCTGGGGACCAATTAGGAGGCTGCTGCAAGGGCTGAAGGGCCTGGACTTTGCAGAGATTACTCTTGTCATGTCTGGGGTTCACAAGACTCAACTCATCAGTCTGGGAACCTTGGCTGTCTTTCTCATTGCTATATTCTTAGTTTCCAGGCTGCCAGGCACATGCTTAGTTGTTGAATAAATGGAGTAGGAAAGAAAGGAAGGGATGGATATAGAAGAGGTAAAGGAGGAGCTACTCCTAGGATTAGGTGAGTGAGGGAAAGGTGAGGAGAGGGACTCTCCTAACTGAATTTCCTGGGAGGTAGGTGGAAGACGTTATCATTAGCTGAGAAAGGGAGTACAGAAGGATGAGCAGGGTTTTGTTTTAATGATTTTGGGGTAAGGGAAGGGACAAATTTGATGAGATTGAATACCTCGGGCAAAGCTTAAAGGTAGGTGCTGGGGAGGAAACAGTGAACCATGGTATCGATTTTAATTACTACGCCCTCCAAATTATTTTTTAAATGGACTCCAGTATGCCAAAGGGTTCCAGGGTTTTTATAACATGTAGTTTTCCAACTACAAAGTAATACAATTTCATTATAGAAAACCTTGGAAAATAAAGAATTTTCTTTTTACAAATTTAGAAATCATCCACCGTCTCACCATCCAGAGGCAGACACTATGTGCAGAAGTTGTCCTGTGAGTAAATTACATCTTCCCATTGTTCAATAGTCTTGAAAGCAAAATGGATGATACTATTTCATTGTATTTACATGAATAAAATTTCTCTTGATTCCTAGAAATAGAATTAGAGGGATCCTATAAGTGAACAGAATCTTGTAGATAACAAAGTTCTCTTTAGAAAGATTGTATCAATTTGCTCTCCAGTTTGTTAAGACTTCAACCTCTCAGAAGACACTGGGCCCCCAGTCTATACCACCCCTACTCACACCCACACCCCAAACCCTTCCTAGTTCCTGTATTTTTCTGGGTGTAGTAATTTCAGAATGAATGTGGTGTGGAGGTGGGGTAGGGACAACACTTAGAGTACACAGCAAATACATGGTGTGAATTGGTTCAGCTTCTGGATTTTGGAGGCCAGGTCCAGCGATGGTGGGGGTGGAGGTGGGGGAAAATATCTGTCTGTCTGCTAAAAGTTGTTGGTATTGTTTCAGATGGAAAAATATTTGGCAGCCTCAGTTCAGATTCTCAATCCCTTCAAGCTAGTGAAGTTAACCTTCAAATTCTGTGGTAGTTGCCAGAGGTTTTAATCTGATTTTGTTTTGTTTTTAATGCTTTGTATGGGTGTCTTTCTAGGTATCTTAGAGGAACATTGAAAGACGATGAATTAGGGACTGCAAGCCAGATGCTATTTCAAACAAAATCTCGGTGTCCTTTTTCTACAGTGAGTATTAAGTTGGATCTTTGTCTGAAATTGGAATTGGCTTGATGAATTAGAAAGAGCACTTGAGCCAAAACCAAGACACCTGATTCATATTCCTCCAAAACTAGCTATGTGATTTGGGCAAATTATTTAACATCTCTGTGTGTGTCTATATTATTCTTGAAGAATTTATTTTACTTCTCCCTCAGGATTGCTGTGAGAGTCCATTGGATAGTATAAAATAATGGATGTGAAAACAAGTTAAAAGTTAGCATAAACTTAGGGCTTTTAGTGAGCAAAAGAAGCAATAATCTGCAAATCAAAATATTTTCAACATTTAACGGGCCTTCGAAATCATTGGTAAGTAAGTTCCAGCACATCTTAGAAAAGACTCTAATGAGGTCATACAAGGGACATAAATAGAGCATCATTTTGTAACAGTGAAGAAAATATGTACAATAATGTACTTTACATTGTGGTGATTAATATGGATCATACAAAGATAATCAGGTAACTTTGCAAGGAAACATGACTTAAGGACATTAACAAATATATAAATTAAGACATTTGAAGGGTATATTAGTAAAGCAAAATGCCTAATGCTAACTAACATATGTTGAATGCCTCAGTGTGATTCTGTGTGATTTTTACAAGAGAACTTCAAATCATGCAGGAAAACAGGATTATTGTAGGACTCAGACAAAAATTATTTGAATGGAAAACACCTCCTCCTGAGATGTAAACTCTGCAGAACTGAGAAGACACACTGACTTTGCCCTCACCAAAGTAGATTCTTTCTAACTGGATGAATTCTAGTGAGGGCAATTTAATTAAAAGGTAATGTGGGCTTAGTTAGGTAGAACATGTTATAACTCTGTTCTCATGTTTGCTGGCGATCAGTTGACTTTGAATGTTAGTCTCTTGATTTAAGGCTTACAAGCTCAGTTCTAGGTTCCAGTAGACTTTTTTATTGATGATAATGTTCATCACTTATCTTTATATATGAAACCATGAACAAGATGATAGATAGTTGCAGTACTACTGACTGTACTGTAAAGATCTTGAAACCATTCCTCAGAATGGCAGGTTATTTTGCCTGACTATAGCTTTATTAGTCAGGGTCCTCTAAGAGAAACAGAACTGACAGGAGATATCTGTAAATAATAGGAGATTTTATAAAATTCTCTCACACAACTGCGGGGATGCACAAGTCCACATTCTGCAGGCAGGCTGCAAACCAGGGGCTCTGATGAAGATCCTTGATGAGTTCCCAGGAGACACTGGCTGTCTGAAGTAGAGCTGGGAAATTCTCTCTGAATGCTGAAATCACTTCCCCTTTTAAGGCATTCTACTGATTGGATAAAATGTCACTCATTGCTGATGGCAATCTCCTTGATTGATTGTAGACGTAATCAGCCACCTATGCAATCAACTCACTGATGACAAAAGTCCATGAAATACCCTCGTGTTGCAATTAGCTCAGTGCTTGCTTGACCAAGCAACTGGGCGCCATTACTTGGCTGAGTCGACACGTTAGCCTAACCATCAGCGTCTACCCCTTGTCAACTTGGCAGCCATACACATCACCTTAAACCATACCTAGGTGCTCACTTTGGCAGCACATATACTAAAATTGGAACCATATAGAGAAGATTAGCATGGCCCATGAGCAAGAATGACATGCAAATTTGTGAAGCATTTCGTATTTTTTGGATTTGTCCTGCATGACATTGCAGTGACAGATATAGGCCATTGTATATTTTGTCATAAATTACAAAATTTTGCTGGACAAAGTGTAAACTATAATGTAAACTGTTAGTAGCAATGCTTCAATATGGGTTCATCAATTTTAACAAATGTACCACACTAATGAAGGATGTTGTTAATATGGGAAAGTGTGTGTGATGGGGAGGGAGGGGGGCATATGGGAATCTCTTATATTTTTTATGTAGCATTATGTAATCTAAATTATGTAATCTAAAGCTTTATTTTTAAAATAAAAAATCATAAAAAAATACTTGGTCTCTAAATAAAAACAATAACAGACATACATATATATATTTCCACCTAACAATACTCAACTTCCCTGCGTATAACTGGAAATGCACTAATTCCTTCCAGAATAGGGTATAAGTCCTTGGGTAATATTCACTCTTAAACTAGGCTTCCTGAAATATTACAACATGAAACTAATACAACTTATGCTGTATAATAAGGGGAAAAGTTAGGGAAGAAAACAACGATATTCATTTTAGGTACATACATAATCACACTCTTTTTTTTTAAAGATTTATTTATTTAATTTCTCTCCCCTTCCCCCCCCACCTCCCATCCCCCACCTCCCATCCCCCACCCCAGTTGTCTGTTCTCTGTGTCTATTTGCTGCATGTTCTTCTTTGTCCGCTTCTGTTGTTGTCAGGGGCACAGGAATCTGTGTTTCTTTTTGTTGCGTCATCTTGTGTCAGCACTCCGTATGTGCGGCACCATTCCTGGGCAGGCAGCACTTTCTTTCAAGCTGGGCGGCTCTCCTTACAGGGTGCACTTCTTGCATGTGGGGCTCCCCTTCGCGGGGACACCCCTGCGTGGCAGGGCACTCCTTGCGTTCATCAGCACTGCGCATGGGCCAGCTCCACACAGCAAGGAGGCCAGGGTTTTGAACCGCGGACCTCCCATGTGGTAGACGGACTCCCTAACCACTGGGCCAAGTCTGCTTCCCATAATCACACTCTTAACAAGACATATTCATGACCATCACAGAGCTCATTTCTGTAACCAGTCATGTGGTCAAATTTCGTATTTATCACTGCCTTCTTCCATTACCCATTCCATTTTCCCTTTTTCCTCAGCAAGCACCTCAGCTAATCATGGTTCTTTACCAGGTGGGGTGACCCAAACTTTCATTCCTGAAGATTCTGGGCCATTGTTAGTCCTGCTTGGATTGCATTGTTGCAGTTTTCCACTGACTTTAATCAGGGCATGGCAATACTAAGAGATGTCTTAGAGGATCTCCTGTATTCCAGGCAAACTCTTCTTTACCTCTATTATGTAGGTGCAGTTCTATTTCCCCTTGATAATCAGGTCAATCACCCCAGCCAGCACAGCAATTCCTTTTGTTGATTCAGAGGCACAAGGAACCCAAAGTGGCCAGGTAGCAGTCTTAACTTCCAGTTCAGTGGAATCATTGTTGTGTTCCCTGGTGGCAGCACTCCTCCTTGGGACTAAGACCTGCAAGCCAGCAGACCTTAAGGCTGGAGGAATATTGCCTCCAAGGGTCTTCCCCTTTCTTCCTAAATTTGTCCATCTAATTGAGGCTTGGAAGTAACAGTTTCAGAACAATGGAAATTGGCTACTTAGAAAAGGTCCTCAGGAAACAAAATTTATTCTTTTCAACTCCTGTAATGGTTATGGATTTGTTCTAACTTCATTTTGAGACTATCAGAATACCAGCAGGACACACAAGCACACACACAATAGAAGTTGAAACAGGGTACTACTGAAAATAGAGAAATGTTTTCCTTTTTGAAGTACTAATGCAATTCAGACGTTAAAAAAAAAAAAGGAAAAACATTTCTTTAAATTGGTGCCAACCTATAGAACCAGATTTGCTAAAACCTAAAAACACATACTAGGCAAGTAGTAATATTTTAAAGTATTATTTTTTAAAATCCACTTCAGAAGATATGGCTAAAGTTCTAGAGCAAATCTCCTTTCTGATACTGTGCTGCTCTTTGTAACCAGGTTTAAAGAGAACAGAGAAAGAAAATTGGCACATTAACATAAAATTAAGGGAAAAGTAACTTTCAACTTACTGTTACTTTTCAACTTACTATTTCTCTGCCTTCTCTAGTCTGTCAACAAAAGGCATGGATCTAAGTTTTAGTAAGATTTCCTTTAATATTAACAAGTGCGATGATTTAGTGAGTGTCTACCATGGTTCTCAGCACTATATTAAGTTTTATGTACACTATATTGTATATACTGTGTTGTTTTATGTACACTATATTTTGTATACTGTGTTGTTTTATGTACATTATATTGTTTGTTTAATCTCTCCCAGCCTTGAGGGAGCATGGCTCTCTCCATTTTACAAATGAGGACTCTGAGGTAAAGACACATTAAGTAATTTGTCTGTACCCTTGCAGCTAGAGGAGTCACATGCAGTGCTCATGCTCTGTACCAATCTGCCCCACTCCCCTGGCTCCCTGTAAGTGACTGTGGTGATTTGCCTATTGTTTTATGAAGATTTCACAAAGAGGGAGCAAGTGAAAACTAGAATTGCTCTAACATTATTAAAGATAAGGTATGAGATAACAAGCAGAAGCTAGTGAAATCATAATCATACAATATAGAAATCCTATCTGGAATCAAGCTTTACTAATAATTTCAAGACCACAAGTAATCGCTGTGCACAAATAAGGCAAGTCATGTTCTGTGCCCTCCATGTTCACACGCCAGGTCCTTCTGTGGTGCATCAGCATGCTCTGTGGACCAAGGTTAACACATGAGCTATCTGAGTGATGTGTGCATTTCATGTCACTCACAGGAGCAGAACCTTTATTTCTTACTAGAGAATTCCATAGCTTATGTGACATTTTCCGTTCTTCTGTTTTGTGTCTCATAAATCTGTACATTGATTCTGAGTTTGTTTGCCATAACCAATCCTAGACAGACCAGATACATCTTATTAAAAGCATTTCATACATAAGAACTCTTCTGCTAGCAAATGCCATTAGTTTGTTTTCCAGAAGGCCTGTCATTAGTATGTTTACAAGGCGATTTGAACCTGATACCTGCCTTCTTTCTTTCTAAAGTATTTCATCCCCTCTACCCCACCCGAAAGAACGGAAGAGAATGGAGCAAATTTGCTGCTTTATCATTCACCCCCTGAAAGCTTTGAGAAAGAAATGGTAACTGCCAGTCTCCTTTTAAAATCAACTTACTGGTTTGGAAATATGTCAGGGAAGGGTATAAGAGAAGGAAAAAAAGAAGCTCTGACTTATGGTCACCCGAAGGTTTCTTCCCCATCAGACCAAAATGGGCAAAAACTCCAGAGTTAGGTTGGTGGCCAGCATCTGCCATCAGGGTGAGACCTCACGTGGGGGCTACCTGCTTCTTTCTTGAAATAAACTTGAGGGTGTTGACCAGCATTGACATCAGGCCATCATGTAAGTAGAGCACCCCTACCTTGTTGGTCTTGCCCAGAATGTGCTTCCTTCCCAGCTGGCCCTCACCCATTTAATCCTCAGGATGGTCCTACGGGGAGATGCCATTTTGTAGGCGAAGAAACCAAAACAAAGAGTGGCAAAGCAGCCAGTCAGTGGGAAATTGCAACAACCCAATCCAATCAGGACTAACAACAGCCCAGAGGTAGAGTGGGAATGGGGATGGAGCCAGCCTGGCTCCAGAATCCATGCTCTTGACCACTGTGCAACCCTGCCTTTTTGAAGAGAACTAGCTCTGTGCCCCTTGCCTTCTGCGAAACCTTCCTGGGCTACTCCAAAATGTAGTGTATTCTACATTACAAACTTTAGTGTTTACTCATAGATAAACCATTTCATGTTGTTTTCAGTATTCCGATCATAGTCAAACACCATGTAAAGCTTCCAGTAGGTAGGAGAATCTGTTATTTATTTATTTAACTTAATTTTTTATTTTTGCCAAGAATCCCATTTCCGCCCTTTCATTGACCCACTGGCCAGATTAATTTCTTTTTAGCATAAAGATGATTTAAAATATAGGGATCTTTCCTTTGTTAGAAAGGTGAGTTTTTAAAGAATGTAATATTACAAAAGAGGTGGAATATTTCATTGTGATCCCTTCATCTCTTCCAAATGTGACACTGTATTTCCCCATTATTTCAGGGAAAGAGAACTGTATCACACCAAAGGTTTTTCTTTTCTTGTTTGAAACCTGCTCATTGGCATTTAGTGTGAATGGTAGATGAAGAATCGAAGTGATACTGAAAATGACTAACAATCAGTCATGGTGGCTTTCATATTTTACCCATCTAAGAAATATTATCTTAATTAGAATTTCCCTTTTGCTTTTTAAGAAACATACAGAGCTGCAGGAATAAGCAGAGGAAATTGCAGCTGATGAGTTTTTCAGGATCCTTAGCAGAGTAATTTCTAAGTGGATTTTTAAAAGCATCCTGCAGAAGGAGAGCATTGTTTGACTCTTCATTGAGTTGCTTAGGGGCCTCTATGTTCTGAGCGACACATGATTGTGCCCAGATCTGAGGACAGGGAATTCTGAAATGAAACACAGCTGTCTTGATATTTTTAAGAAAATTGTAAGGGAGACACTGTGCAATCAATTAGATTGTTCTTTTTTCCCTCCTTTCAGGAGACAGAAACAATTTGTAAATGCTGAGCTGCCGTTGAGAATGCAAATTGGCTGGAGTATCTGTTTATGCTGTTAGGTTTATGCATAAACTGTAGATGGCACAAACAAGGTCTTATTGACCTTAGCAGCTAAGCAGCGATCCAAAACAGGCTCATTGCATTCAATTTCATGCTGCCAAGTAGCAGCCTTAACATTTCAGTTTTGAGGGTTGAATTCTCTTTTTGATTTTAAAAATACTTTGATGAATATAGATGATGTTTGTTATCTAAAAATTTTAGCCACCATTCCAAATGAGTATGCTTCCAATATTTAATAGTGTCATTGCTGAGGATATGTTTATATTTAATGGTAGTTAGCATTCATTCACGGGTCAGCCTAAGAAGAAAACAAATTGCCCTGTGTAGTTATAGTACCAGCAAATGTTAACTCCACTTGGCATATAATTGAGATGAGATCATGCTGAAAAACAATGAGTACAGAAATTGATTTAAGAGCATAACTTTTTATTTATCATCAACTGGTGTCAGTCTGAGCAGAGCCAAGAAATTGGAAATAGAAACAAAAAAGTGGGAGAATGAATTATTAATCCTCCATCAAGGATACCTGCTTACTCAAGCTATTATTAATAATTTAACCATTCAACATTCTGTTTGTGATGCTCTGTGCTAAGTACTAACAATAAAATACTTCAGACCTAAGTTTTGACTTGAGAACTTGGTTAAGTTGCTGTCACTCTTAACTATTCTGAAAATGATGCCTGAAATTTTGGTATTTTTTTTTTGTAATACCAATGACTTACATGGATCCTCTTTCTCAAACAATAATTTCAAAATTGCTACTGAGAAAATAACAAATTATATGAACAGATTGGAGACTTTGCATTCTTGTTTTTTTCCTTCCCACCCCTTCTGGAATTTTTGAAAATTAAGAAAAGTATAAAATAATATGAAAGACCATTGTGAAAAATTAATAAGCCACAGCTATTCCCTTCCCCCAACCCCAACACATATTCCCAATGTTACTTTCCAGTTCTTCACCACATAAATACAGATTTTCACATGCCCTCAATCATAAAACACATTCCATTTTCTAGTTGGTCTTTTCCATTGACCATTATACATAAATGTTTTTTGCTTCTAAGGAGTTATATAGCATTTTTGGTTGAAAGCAACAAGAAATCAAGCTGATTTAAGTAAAAAATGAATTATTAAAGCACATTAGATAGTATCTAGAATTTCCTGGAGGGCTATTATTGGCCATGGAGTCCAGAGAAAGGTCCCAATCCTTGGACAACAAGGATATCTCACCACTGTCACCAAGCTGGATGCACACAGGCCCAGGACAGAAGGTACCACCAATCCCAGTGCCACCTACTTGCTGCCACCCCCACTATCACCAGAGAGAAACCTTCCCTGTCTCCACTCTCTAGATACCAGCTCCTCATTTAAAGAGGGCCAGAGGCATCTGATCCGTGAATCATAGGGCCATGCCCAGGTGTTAGCTGCAAGGAAGGCTGGGAAAGGGAGGACCTGGATGGAGTTTTTTGCTTTTATAGCTTCTTACCATAACTCATAAGCTATGGAATTCCCCCAGCATGAAGGGGACTCAGATGTTGGATAACCAAAAAGAGTGACAAATGTCCAGTGGAATCGACCTTATAATTATAAATTTTAAGGGCTTGTTAATATTCTATTATATTGAAATGCCATTAACTAAAAGTCTTTTTCTACTTTCATTGGCTATTTAAAGTAATTTGCACATTGTTATGGTTTTACATGATGAATATATGTATGCCTATAATGTTTTGTTTTTGTTGATTATGTCTGGAATAGCTTTCATGACTCCAAATATATACTGACAGATTTCTTTTAAGGCATTTTCTCAGTTTATGACTTTACAGATATTATGCTAGCATACCTATTTTATCATAATCTCAGTATTAGGTATCCTTTTTGAAGATTCTTTATAATTTTATAGGTAAAATAGGTACAACATGGTACCTTAGGGATAATTTCATTTGCATTTAATTTGATCTTTAAATGTTTTTTCACACAAAGTGTTTACACTTTGCATTTCCTCTGGGCTGTATTTCTTAAGGCCTTGCTATTTTTCAAAAGACATATTTTTCAAAGCACTCTTTCGGTATTAGTCTTTAGAAGCATTAAAACATTGCCATTGTGGTCACACAATTAGCAATTATTTTACATAAAATTGGTGGGTCAATCAATTTTACGTAAAATAATTAAGGAGACAATCCTTGTTTTTTGGGGGGAACAGTTTTCCAGCTTATATTAATTAACAAAATATTTGAGGAAACCCTATTCTTATGGCATATCTAATATGTTATAAATGCTTAGCAGTTCCTGACCCATGGTGTCAGTTAGAATTCTCTGGAGAAATAGAACCAGCAGTGTGTACGTATGTATGTATGTATGTATGTGTGTGTGTGTACGCACACACATATGTATGTATGTGTGTTTGTGTGCGTAACAAGATTTATTTTGAGGAATTGGGCCACATCATTGTGAGGGCTGGAAAATCTGAAATTTGTAGGGCAGGCTAGCAGGCTGGAAATTTTGGCAAGAGTTGCTATTGCTGTCTTGAGTCTGAAATCCCTAGAGGGGACCAGCAGCCTGGAAACTCAGACAAGAGTTGATGTGGTCTTGAGGCAAAACTTCTTCTCCAGGAAACTTCAGATTTTACTCTTAAGGCTTTCAACTGATTATATGACACCACCCACATTATCAAGGGTAATCTTTACTTGCAGTCAATTGACTATAGATACTAATCCTAAGTACAAAATACCTTCATACCAACTTCGAGGCTAGTGTTTGACCAAACAAGCAGACACCATAGCCGGGCCAAGGTGACACATAAAATCAACTAGCACACATGGTAAGCACACTGATAAATCCTCAATAAAATGTCAATAAATGTTAACTTTGACTTATTTTTATGTTTATATTTTCTATTGTTCTTCATAAAGGAAGTAAAATCAAAACTTTATTTACTCATTATTTCAACAAACAGTTCCTGAGAGCAAGAGACTGCACCAGGCATAGTGGATGACTCAACAATGAAGATGGGTCAAGTGGCTTTAAATCGAATGGAGAAAATGAGAAAGTTTACAGAGAGCAATAATACAATTTGATATGCATCCTAAAAGTGGTTCAAAATTTCTAGGATTTTGAAGAAGGAGGAAGTCACTTCATGGTATAATGAATCTAGAGACTTCATAGGTATAAGATTTCACCTCAGCCTTCAAGGATGATGTGATTTTAGTGAACAGAGAAGGAGTGGAGTGGCAAGAGAAAGACATAGTTAGGAAAGCATAAATCATGTCCAAAGAATGAGAAATAGTCGTCATTATTTTAGCTAAAAGATTTTGGGTGCTTTACCTGTTGCAGGCACTGTACTAACTTTACATTCCACATGCATTATCTAATTATATCTATAGAGCAATCCTACAAGACAAGTCCCATTATTGTTCCTGTTTTATAGAGGAGAAAACTGTAGCTTTGAGAGGTTATGTAATTTACTCAAGGTAACACAGCTAGTACCAGTCGATTTGATACCTTAAAACCTTGTTTGTCTGACTATAAAGTCTAAGCTCTTAACCACATGGGAAGAAATTGTTTCACACAGTAAAACTAGCAAATCCAATTGAGTTACAGTTTAAAATGTCAGTATGACATAGATGAAAGATAAATCAGAAGAGGTATATTGATTAAAAATATGAAGGGTGCTTAAATGCCAAGTGAAGAAGCATGGACTTCATTTGGTAGGAACTAGAGCACCACTGGTGTTCTGCATAGCAGAATGATAGGTTCAAAGTGTTGCTCTAGAAGGGCAATCTGGTAGAATTGTATAGATTGATTGGAAAGAAAGACTTCAGATCTGTTAAGGAGATAAATTACCATTGATGAGGCAAGGAGACCCTGAAATATAGTTAAGGGGTAGGAATAGAACAGTTATCATGACTTCAGAGTTATTTTCACAATGAGTTATCCATGCAATCTGGAGAAGGAAAGAAAAGAAAGAAATTAAAGAGAGATCCTTGTTTTCAGGTCTGGGTTCCTGGAGGATTATGATGCCCTAAAAAAATATGGATATTAGGAGGAGATTGGATTTAAGGGGGGAAGATCATAAACTTGACTTTAGGCATGTTAATGTTGAAGTGGAAGTCTTCACCAAAAGTTCAAGAATCCTGAATAAGTACTTGGGAGAAGGGTAAAGCTAAAATTGTAGGTTTGGAGGTTCCTTTGAGTAGAGATAACAGTTGAAGTCATTTGTCATATGCTTTGACTGAAAGAAGAGGGTAAGACAGAGGCTGGACGCTCAGGAGCATGGCGCTGGAGGTGCGGGATACAAAGAAGTATTCTCTGTTATGATGGGCTACAAATAGGTTCCCACTGGACTAGTCCACCCAGAAATGCCCCAGCCCTTGGCATATTGACTTCCTTCCTCAGAGACTCCGAGTGTTAAAAAAAAAAAACACAGAGGAGGAAAAGCAAGGCAGAGGATATAATGAAGGAAGATCCTGGAGGACGTGTGAAGGATGAAATTATAAAAGGACCTGCAACTGAAAGTTTTCAAAAGACAAAAATGCTTTAAGAGTTTGAAATACTATTACAATCTGTAAGGACTAGTCAGCAAAGATAGATTTAAGGAAGAAAGAGAAGATGTAGGCAGATTCAGGGGAGCAGAGAGAAGAGAGAAAGTAGAACATCCTGACCAGATGAAAGGGGTTGTAGCAAGAGAAGACTCCAGCCAGCCACATTTCAGCAGGAATAGCATCATAGAATTAGGGGCCAGAAAGAAAAGACCCAAATGAGCACACTGGGAGAAGGAAATGGACTGAAAATGTGATACAGGGTAGAGGAACGTGAAATATGCTGTGAGAAAGTTACTGAAAAGGCTTCTCGGGAAGAGGCCATGAGGATAATGGTATTTTTCTGCAGCGTTTTGAACTAGAGGAAATAAAGTCTTCACCGAGTGTTGGAGAGGCTCACTCAGGGAAGCCAGAGAGAAGATTATGTCTGTCAAAACTGGAGATTACTTAAAGTACTGGAAAAGAAAAAGCTTCGCAGGAAAAAAATAATAAAACGGAAAGAATAAGGTAGGTTGCCAAGATATAGAGGAGGAAGAAATGGATTTGGAAATTGTTCAGACTTGAAAAGAAATGATTGCCATTGTCCCCCTAATGATAGTTCCTCTGATTTTCTTTTTCCTATAAATAAATTAGGCTGGGCATGTGGCTTATAGAAACTCACTTCTTTTCAACTAACTTTTATTACAAAATAGTTAAGCATGAGCTCAGATGTTAAACTGCCTGGGTTTGAATCCTAAGTCCATCAAGTCCTATCTGTATGACTTGGACAATTGCTTTAAGCCTCTCTAAGCCTCAGTTTCTTCATCTTAAATTAATATTAATAATAATATCTACCTCATAAATGGTGATTATTAAATATGATATTGCAAAAAAGAGGGGGTGCACGGAGCTGGCAACTAGTACATATTCATTAGATATTTTACCTGTTATCATGATGATGGTGATGGTGATGATGATGCAGAATACACTGGGAATTCAGAGATGGATAAGATAAGAGTTTATTAGGACAGATACTAATGCCTTCAAATGAATCACCAATTATAACAACGTTCACAGATTCATTCAATAATTGAGTTCCAGTGAGGTGACAGGCCCTATTCCATTAGTGGACAAAACATAGGAAAATCCCTTATGGAGCTTATATTCTAGTGAGGGGAGACATTATAAATGTCAGACAGACAGTATATCATCTATGAGGAGAAGATATGTGTCCTGAGAGGTATCTTAGTTTTCTAGGGCTGCCATAATCAAGTGCCACAAATTGCGTGGCTGAAAACAACAGAAATGTATCGTCTCACCTTTCTGAAAGCTGAACATCCATATCAAGGCATTGGCAGGCCATCCTCCCTCGGAGTCTGCCTGCAGCCTTCTGCCAGTAGCTTTCTGGTAATCCCTGGCATAACGTAATCCCTGCCTCTGTCACATGGCTATCTTCTCTAAGCCTGTCCTCCACTTACTGGCCAGTTCCCTCTCCTTATAAGGACACCAGTCATACTGGGTTAGTCCAGTTTGGCCTCCTCTTAACAAAGGACGTCTTCAAAAACCTATTTCTAAATAGGATCACATTCATAGATAGGGCTAAAGACTTAAACAGATCCTTTTGGGGGCCGGGGGAGCAACACAATTTAATCCATAAAAGGGGAAAGGGAAACAAGGAATGGGAGATCAGGGTGGGGAGAGGTGGTGAAGATGCAAGACACAATAGAATGGTTAGGGCAGGCATCATTGAGCAATTTGCTTTGGGGGTTGTGATGGACTTTTATGATGTCCTCAAGTGGGGTGCTGTAGAAGTACAGAGGTGGGCCGTCCAACTTGCCCTGGCCACAGCAGAGGGAAGACTTCCCAAACTAGCTGATGTTTGAAGTTTCGAAAGAATTTTTAAAAGGCCAGCAGAGATTGAGCAGCCCAGGCAAGGGTCTTAGCTTTGTTGTTAAAGGAGGCACAATTGGTGTAACTTAATGTGTGCTCCTAAAACAGAACCTAGAAAAAAAGGAAAAAAAAAAAAAAATCACTCAACTTGTGCTTTAGACAGGAAATTATCCTGTAAATCTTCTCTCTCTTGAAAAAAAAAAATCAGTAAAAAGTTCTATGGTTTACAGTGCTTGTTTCATATTGAGTTTTTTTAAAACTATGGCTACTTTGCCAAGGGTGTGATTTACTGGTATTATCGTAGAGAAATTGGCTTTCTGATTCAGCTGTCTCTTGATAGGCATTTGCTGTGCGGGAGGCTGCAGAGCCCTACTTGGCTCGAGGTACTTTTCCTGGGGAATCAGAAGACTGTCTGTTGTAATTCACAGAAGCACTGCTGTATGAAGGTGCAGAAAGAAGAAAGGCCTTCCACCAAGGCACAGAGGCGCTCTTATCGGCTCTGTACAACAGCTAGACAGCCTTTCAGTTCATTTCAAAATGCTTGCCACTTTCCATTACAGAGGAGCTTATGTAAGACCAAAGAGAGAGTACATAAATGTACACTAACTGAATAAATATATTGTAGCCTCCCCAACAATAAATCCAGAAATTGCTTACTCTAAAAGGTCAACCCACCAGGACTGGAAACATTTTTGGTTGCCACAGCTGGTTGGGGAAGAGGGTGCTCCTGGCATGTAGCGGCTAGAGCTGTGCATGCTGCTGGACGTCCTACAGTGCACAGAGCAGCCACCCCCGTATCCAGCCCAGAATGTCAATAGTGCCAAGCCTGGGAAACCCTGTGATAACGTACAGAATTTAAGCTGGGAAAGAAGGAATGAAGACGTGAGATGTGTGAGTGACAGTGAAAAGATGGCAGGATAATACACCATAGGGTCCAGTAAGGAGAACGGACTGTTGCAGTCAGGGTAGTGGAAGTGATGAGATGAAAAGCAGATGTGGGGTTGGAGAGTGGGGATGCGTGGAATTGGGCTTCTGGAGGGCAGTGATCCGGGTATTGGTACCGACAAAGGATGCTTATATGTCACACACACACGGACGTGAATTTGAGTGACTCCACCATGTCGTAGTTTTGTGACCTGTGTTAACCTCTTTGAACCTGTTTTCTTATCTGCAAAAAATGGGATATTTTCCTCATTTGCCATTTGGCAAGACTGAATGAGATGGTTTGTGTCGGACAGTGCTACCTGGAACATATTAGGAGCTCATTATTATGGCTCTGATGATGATGATTAGACAACTGTGGCAATTTGCTGTACCTAAGAGGGAAAGGGGAGACAAGAAATGAGAGAAAGCAGGAAAAAAAAAGTTGGACTGAAGTCCTTTTCTTGGAGGTTCAGTTTTCCTCTTAGTTCTAATATCATAATTATATTGCTAATTTCTATTTTTTAGGTATGAAATTGCATTTACATTTGAGGAGATGATCTGGTGAAACCTATTTCTTAAAAGGTTTTTCTGAAGTTTTTTTATATAGAATACTCACAAAATGGAATATTTCTTTCGTCTTCTCATTTTTAACCTCTTACAAATAGGTTCTTATCCTTTCCCAGTTTTCCCTTTAGAACAGGGGTTCTTAACCTTTTTTGTTCCTAGGACCCCTTTGCCAGTCGGGAAAACCACGAACCCCTTACAAAGTCCGCACTACACTGTGTAGTACTTAATAAATATATCACACCCACACCAACACTTCCCCACAGGAAAAATGTCTTTGTGAATTTCAATTCAAGTTTACAGACTGCTGGCTAAGAACCCCTGCTTTAGAGGACTGAACGCCCTCAAAATAAACAGTGCATAGAAGACAAATCTCAGGCAAGCTTCTGTGTCATTTGAACTGTTGTTGCACCAACACTACTAGATTACTACAGTTCATAATGGCAAAAATTGTATTACAGCTTTAACACTCACCAAGCATTGTAAAATGTTACCATTCCCAAACTAATAGAGTGTGGAGTTAGGATCTCTTCTGGTTTAATAGCATAGTGTTTTCTACACTGTTCATTTAAGCATTTTATTCCAGTGTACAGAGGGACTTTAACTTTTATTTTTCTTGCTTGTTAAGGATTGAAATTTCTTAGGCTGACTTCTATGTGAGTGAAACTTTTGTTCTAGTGTTCTATGTTATGTTCTAAAACATAGTGAAGCCCTTTAAAAAAATGAAAGCAGTGTTTACAAAAGGGGTCAAATTAAGACCAGATCAGAGAATTAAAATAGCAGTAACTTTGTCCTGGTGGTTCTTAACTTATATACATGTTGTTAAGGTGCTCTTTGTCCAAAAGAGCTTTATTCTTTGGACCAACCATATGCTTTTGTTTTCATTAGCAGGTTAATGTATATCTTAGCATTGATTTTTCTCATGGGTTTATAACTGTAGTCTTTCTTCTTTACTAGACATAGTTTCTTGAGATGGGAGAAACTGTGCCTTATTTACCCTTCACCCCACAGCACAATGTGCATGGCTCATAAATGTTTTTTGAATAAAATGGAGTTAATAATAACCATGAGCATTTATAGAGTACCTGCTGTGTTCTAGGTACTATGCCAAGTTTAGAAATTCAGGCACTCACAATCTTGCACAGAAGTAGTCAAATCCAGAAAGACTGGTCATGGTCAACATTCACTAAATATTTATGGAGGCACAAGGAAGGCAAAATGGCAGAATGGAAGTAGAGAGTAAGGGAGGAGAAAGCATATAGCATCCTTGAGTGTCTTCAAGGAAACAAGCCCAGTTCTCAAATGAAACCTACGCGCAATTTGTAAAACTGACTTTGTGGATTAGTAAAATATGATTATTCCTAAATCTGCTAATTTCAAAATTATAATAATCCAGCCTACACTAAACTACCTAAATAGCAGGGTCTGCTAACAAGTTATCAAGTAAATACTCCCCAGTTCATTGGATTTACCCAGGTCAGCTGACAGGGAGGTGAGGATGGACAACCACCACACCAAGGAACCAAGAGAGTCTACAGCTACGGGCACGAAAACATCCTCCAGCCATGTGGGATCGAAGCCCTCTCTCAATTGAGAGGTGGAGTGGGCATCACCATCCCAGGGTCCTCAGGATGGAGGAATAAAATATAGATTAGAGTGGACTTACTGGTATTCTACTATAAATTATTGTGACTCTAGCAATGGAAGATATACATAAGTGGAGACAGTGGCCATGGGAATTGCTGAAGGTAGGGAGAGGGAAAAAGAGGTATAATATGGGGGCATTTTCGGGACTTGGAGTTGTCCTGAATGATATTGCAGGGACAGATGCAGGACATTAGATATCCTGCCATAACCCACTGAATGGACTGGGGGAGAGTGTAAACTACAATGTAAACCATAATCTATGCTGTATAGCAGTTCTCCAAAATGTATTCATCAAATGCAATGAATGTACCACACTAATGAAAGAAATTGTTGATGTGGGAAATGTGGGGGCTGTGTTACAAAAATGTAACATTTTGTGTGATCTATGTATCTTTTAAAAATGAATAAAAAATATATTTTAAAAACAGTTATCAGATAAAGCAATCATGAAGCTACCCTTCTACTTATTAAAGGGAATAAGTCATTCTCTTTAATCCATTAGTTGTTTGCATAAAAACGGCAGTAGGATATCTTCTAGATCATTGTCAGGTCATTGTTTTTTCTTTTTTTTTAAAGACTTATTTATTTATTTCTCTCCCACTTCCCCCACCCCACCCCATTGTTCTGGGCTCACTGTCAGCTCTCTGTGTCCATTCGCTGTGTGTTCTTTCGTGTCTGCTTATGTTCTCTTTAGGTAGCACTGGGAACTGATCCTGGGAACTTCTGGAGTGGGAGAGATTCACTCAATCTCTTGCTCCACCTCAGCTCCCTCCTCTGCTATGTCTCTTACGATCTCTCTTCTGTGTCTCTTTTTGTTGCATCATTCTTGCTGTGCCAGCTCTCCATGTGGGCCAGCACTCCTGCACGGCTAGCTTTCCACGTGGGTCAGCATTACATGCAGGCCAGCTTGCCTTCACCAGGAGGCCCTGGGAATCGAACCCTGGACCTTCTGTATGGTAGACAGGAGCCCAATCGCTTGAGTCACATCTGCTTCCCTGTCAGGTCATTCTTTAAAGTAGGCTGGACAGCATTTTGCTTGCAAATGTTTTGTCGACATGTAGTTTGCATTTCTGTGTGAATTTGAAACAAGCAGACTACATATCTTTAAAAACATTCTTCAATCAGGTTTTGCATGGATGCAGCCTGACTCTGTTCCTCTAGCTGATCCGGTCATGTTAGGGCTTGGCTTTGCTGGAAGTAGAAAGCATTTGCTCTCTCTCCCTCTGGGGTTATATGCAGACCAGTGGTTCATGTGCAATCAGTTCTGAATCCTATTTCAGATTCAGATTATCCGGTCCTTCAAGTACTTATCATTTTTATACCCAGGGTCATGGGCAAAATAGCTTGGAATGATCAGTCTAAGCAATCACAACTTGAAACACATCATGCATCAGTTTTGGCTGTTGATGAGCATCGGGAATGAGAAGTATCATCAGCATTCCCAATTGCTTTTTCAGAATATAAAAGCTGAGTTACATGGCATACGTCAGGTTAGAACTGGCTTAATTAAAATGGATGGAAAATGCTATTCCAATAAATCAGATATTACCTTAGTGTCATAATATATCAGCTAGGTATTGGTAGCATTTCACCTTGATCACTTAGCTTTTAAATGGTAATTTAGCCACTTAGAACTTATCATGCATCCTTTGTCCAATAGCATCCTAACTGACAGCCATTTCGTGGATGTCTGTCCACAATTAAATGTCAAAGTCTACATACCCAACCTGGTTGTGCTGGTCCTGCAATGCCAAGTTTCCCTCCACTTAGGAAGAGACTAGAGAGCAATTCATAATGAACGCGGGATCCTAAACTACTCATTAATTAAATTAAGTTTCACCTTATCCAAGAATGTATGATATTGTCTATGTAAACTTTCTTGCAGTAACTCCTTTTATTCAGCTATGAGAACAAACTAACTCTCTTGATGACTGAGGAGATAATCAAAGTAGGCATTTTCTTGTTAGGTTTAAACCTTGTAGTGGTTAGAAGCTATATCTACCACAGAAAAACATGTTCCTCAGCTTAATCCATTCCTGTGGGGTGGGCCCGTTTGTAAGTAGAGCCTTTTGATGAGGTTACTTCAGGCAAGACACTTAAGTTAACGGGACCCAGAGGAGAACAGAGAGGCCAGGCAAGGCCACCATGTACATTGCAATGTGACAGAGGAGCCAAGGACCAGGAATGCCGGCAGCCAGCCCCAGAATGCCACTCTTCAGAAAGAAAGCATCACCTTGACGATGCTGTGATTTGGACTTTGCCCCAGATTCAGACTGTTAGCAAATAAATTCCTGTTATTTAACCCAGTCCATTTCATGGTATTTGCTTGAGCGGCCTAGGAAACTGAAACAACATCTAGCTCATTCTCCCTCCAATATCTAAATAGGTGTAAATGACTCATTAATAATTGCAGTCCTGGTTATATTTTCTGGTTAACGTTGAGACTAGGACTTTTACTTATGCAAGTATTCACAGCTTCATGTCATACTAAAATGTCTAAGTCCGAGTCTTTGGCTCTGGCTTGTCAACTGAGATCTTTCTCTGTGAAACTATTAGAATTAACCACTTAAGATTTATAAAATAACTTCACCACTCTAGAAACTACTTTATTTTGTAGCCATCTTGTCTGTATTACATTTTGATTATTTGGAAATGAATGGCAAAATATGTTTCCCCATCCCAAAATATAACATTACTATGATATCAATGAGGTTTTCCCTGGCAGGCTAATAGATTATTATTTGAAATTACCTAACTGATAAGAAGACAACTTTGGGGACTTTCCTTGCATATTAGTACTAGCCTCTTGGACTTAAATACCTGTGTCAGGTTTATGTTCAGAATTTGGCAAAGCCAAACAAAACCACCCTGACTTCCAAATGCTAATAATAAATAAATAAATAAATAATTAGCACCCCTCTGAGAATCTGAAAATATGAAACCAATAACTATCAGTGGCATTTTCGGTTGTTCTGCTCTGTTATAGGCATGTTTCATTTTTTCAATGATGTCTGCTTTTGGGAAGGAAGTTGTTGGTGTTCCAGCCCTGAAGAGTTAACCACAAATAATAATAAAACTGGAATTGCATCTGTCCTATTTAAAACATAAATCCAAAGATTTTTATATGGAAGGGCCATGTGTCAGTATATTTCTTTTTCAGTCTTCCATGAGCATGCAACAAGGTTTCACTCTTTTCTATAGAAATAGTTGTCAACACCTATTAATGTTTTCCCAGAGTCTTCCTTCAGCTTTCTGGAACAAACAAGCCCCCTCTGAAACAGCTAAGAAAGGGGAAATTTCCCTACATGTCTTTGATGGACACACTGAAATAGATTTGCTCTCCTGACAAGGAGTCTATATTTTAATAGTCCCTGATGTTACAGGGAAAAAAGAGCATAAAAAATACCAGAGCAGAGCAACAGCCATTTAACCCCCTGGAAAAGATTCAGGATCCATGCACTTAAGAACTCTTTCTATATCATTCCTGAATTATTTCTTGCAAAAATGTTGGAATTACCACTTAGATGAGAGCAGTGCATCTTAGGCAAGTCTTGGATTTTATTTTATTTTTTATCTATAAAGATGGGATAATAATATATATGAGTGTTGTTTTGAAACCTAAGTTAATTTGTATATATATGAATTTGGACCATGACTGGGGCAAATCAACAAAGAATAATTGAAGTAGACTTTGAATTCTAGTCCAAGAAAGATAGAAAAAGAAGACTGAGGTAGAAGTGGTTTCTGAAAAGCAAAGTGCCAGTACACGTTTGAACTCTTTTTGAAAGACAAGTACCTTGTTCTACTTTAAATACAGAAGGACAAAATAAAGGAGAAACAATCCAATGGCTCCTTGTACTGCTCTGGCCATTGCTTCTGGCAGAGTTTCAACATGAACTGAATAGGATTGTGATAATTCTTTAGAAAATATGAAGGAATAAAAGAGACAGTGGAAAAAGAATGAAAAAATTTTGGTTTGCAGAAAACATCTTTCTAGTTTCTGTCCTGTCTACTTTCAAATTGGAGAAATTGACCTTTTCTAGGAAACATCTTTTCTCTGTGGAAGATGAGGCTATTAGAGTAGAAAATGATGGACCAGGACAAAAACTTAACCTACCTCTGTCTAGAACCTATTGCTAATATCCTATATGAGTACAGATTGGTGTTCTCATTGAAACTCATGTTTATGAAGGTTTATTTTTAAATGAAATGTTTTCTGTCTTTGAATTGGCTGCTAGGAGCCTCAGCACCCTCCTTCATCTAGTATTTGCAAGTGTTTTGTATATGTATTTTGTACTACCAAGGACTTTTCACTTTTCCTACCTTCATTTTCCCTCCTCAAGGGGAAATGATCCAGCAGCAGGACTCGTCCCAAAAGAAGAAATAGAGGAAGACGCAGCCATGACTGCCCCAAACTACCCTGCAACTGGGCTGAAGGAAATTCTGGAGAAAGGGGCATTAAACACCAGGGTGACCAGTCTAGAACCATTTATTGGGGAACCTATGTACAGACAGCTACAGTTGTCTCGCAACAGACAGTGGGATGGCAAGAAGTTCACTTGACTATGTCTACACCTGTGGCATTGCTTTACAGGGTAAATGTTTGAGGAACAAAGGTGGCTAAATCCAGGAGCTTGTGTGCAAGTACTGGGAAAATATTTTGGTATGTGCCCTTTTCTCAAAACAAGATGCTCTCAGGGCAGACAGCATTCAAGGTTATAGCAGTCAAAGTTTGTCCTTTTCCAGGGTGTTGTGGGAAGGGATAGAGTGGGAAGAGAGGGGAAGGGGTGAGGCCAATCCTCTGCCAGGTAGGAGATGCTATTTGTATCACACACCTCTTTTACCTAATTTGCTCATCTCATTAGTATTTATTTCAAGACCATCTCAAATCTATTTTGTAAGGATGAAGTAAATAAAATAGCTAAATTTCTTCCATTGAAATGCCCTCCCACAACCCTAATACTATCTTGTTTCTTCTCTCTTTTCCTTGAAAGACAGTTTTTAAAGATTTTTTTCTACTGCTGTCATGTTTCTTTATGTCTCATTCACTCTTAAATGTACTGCTGTCTGACTTTTGCCCCCACTGTGCTTCTTAAATTATCACCATGTTCAATAAGAACCTCCTTCACTGTACGCTTCTCAGGCTTCCTTTTGGCCTCTCTGCCATATCTGTGCCCCTCTTGTTTTATTTTTTGTTACCAAATTCTTAACTCAGCATTCTCTCCGTGTTTCCCTAATGAGACTCCCTCGTCCTTTCAGTCTCCCCACCCTACACCCCATGTTGATATCTTTTGGTATTTAGAACTAGATTGTATGGATCACACTTCCTTTGCTTTTCTTTGTCCTTTGCTTTTTTTTGGATGATAATACACTTTTCTACTTTATTTTACCACTCTAATTCCCGTATCTTTTGCAGAGACCTCCTAAATTTATTTCTCTTAGTTTTTAAGGACTTCCTCTAAGATTGTTTCCAAAGTGGGCCTTTGCATGGCAAACTTTGCAGGGGCCTTATAAGCCTGAGAACATATCTTTATGCCACCACATGAATATAATAAACTTTTGGATATAAAATTATAGTTCAAAGTTTTCCCCTCCAGTACTTTAGAAATATTATTTCATTGTCTTTTTGCCTTCAATTTTTCTATTGAGTGATATGATTTAATTCAGGTTTTTGACCCTTCATAGGTGATGGGGGGTTCTTTCTGGAAGTTTTTAGAACTTTCTCTCTGTCTTACATTTTATTATCATGTCAGTTTCCTTGGTTTGTGGTTTGCCAGTCCTAAAGTTTGAAGGGGTAGAAGAGGAGGAGAAGCAAACGTGTTGCTGCTGATTTCTGTGCTCTCAAGGCAATGCTGAGTGTTGACAAGAGCAGAACTCAGAACTTAAAGTCTCCCTCAGCCTGTTCTCCCCCACTGCTGTCTCTGGCTGCCCACTGCACCAGAATGCACTTGATCTTGCCAGTTCATGACAGCCTTTGGCCTCCCCAAGAGATTCTCACATGTTTTATATTACTAGAATTTTCTTTCCATGCATCCTGTAGCTACTGTAGTTTCTCCAGGGTTAATTTTGGGGAAGGAAGTCAGCATCCATGGCCAGTCCACCATCTTGTCAGTGTTTTACACTGTGGGCTCGTGCCTCCTTCCTGAAGCATTCTCTTGCCTTGGCTTCCTGTTTTCACATTTATCAGATGATTCTAATTCTTCTCGTTTGAAGAATCCTCTTCCTCTGTCCACTCCTATTCTGTTCCAAGACTTGCTGTCTTCTTACTTTCTACATTCTCTGGGATGATCTCATCTCCTTTAAGGACTATGATTGCTGCCTGTATTCAGAAGAAACCTACTGGATATTTACATCTCTAGACTCTGCTGAGCCCTAGACTCACATAGTGAACTCACCATTGGACATTACCAAATAGCTGCAAAGCATTTTCCTAACTAAACTCATCCTATTCCTGACACTTCCTCCTGGGTTGCCTCTATCCACAAGGTCTCCAATTAACTTTAAAGCAAGTGTCCGAATGTTCTTCTTAACTTGTACATCACACCCCACATCTAGTTAATCACCAAGTTTCGTTAATTCTCCCTCCTCAACATGACTTAGACCCATCCCCCTTTCTCCAGTCCTACTTTTGCCCTTACTCTAGGCCACCATCAACCAACCATTTGTGGTGTAGATGGTCCTAAGAGTTCCAGCATTGCTCTCTTCCACCCTGCCCGTTCCATTCCTTATTTCTCAGTGCAGTTGGAGTGAAGCGTGTAATGCAGCAGGTCTCTAACTTTTTCACCTCAGGCAAACTTTGCACTCTTAAAATTTATTGAGGGCCCCAAAGAGATTTTGTTTATGTGAGATACACACACTCACATGTACACTTTACTAGAAATTAAGATAGAAAATTCTAAAACCCAAGAATAATACAAGAACAGATTCTGTTAGCTTTCAGAGTGATGGTGTCATCCCTTAGGAAAACATCACTGAATGCTCTTAAGAGAACGAGAGTGAAAATATAAACAATGTCTTACTTCCATTATGAAAATAATTTTGACCTCACAGACTCCCTGACAGGTCTTGGGAACCACCAGCAGTGAGAACCACTGCTCCAATTCACATATCTGATCTCATTGCTTCCCAGTTTAAGTCACTTTAATGCCTTCCTACAGCTTTTTGGATGAAGGTCAAGTGCTCCATAAAGGTCAGCAAGACCCTTCTTGACATGGCCCCCATGCTGAACTCAGCTTCAGCTGTGCTGACAGAGTCGCAGACCTCCACATTTGCCTTTTCCTCTCTCTTCTGTAGGCCTTTGCTCCTGCTTTTCTCTTGCTTGGAATGCTTCCTCCCATCCCACCCCCTACACCCATTTAGCCTCCTAGATTCAACTTTGCCAAAAATCTTCCCTGAGGTGCCTCCTCTGGTTTCTTTGAACTTCTCCAATTTTAGCATTTATCATCTTCTTTTGTAATTGTTGTTTACTGGTGTCTCCCTCACTTGACTAAAGGCCTTCATAATTTCCTAGCACAACACAGTAGATATCCATAGCATTGTTGAATCGATGGGTAGAAAAATGTATTTAGTAGAAGGCAATTATTACTGACTTAGATATTTTTATTTTAAATGCTTAGTAAATTGGGGTTATAGTTTTCCATACGTGTGTTAATTCACCCCTTTTGTTATAAAATTCAACTGAAGAATACTAGAATAAGATATTAGTTGTGGGTAACACAGGGTATATGCTATGGACCAACTCATTTCACGGTTACCGAGGACTAATTGCTCCAATCAGGAAAGGCATGGTGGGGCGAGGGCATGAAAAGGGGGAGCAGCTGCACATGTGATAACTTCCTGCCTACCTTTACCTGTGGAATATTTGTCTGTGGGTTAGCTTTCTTGCCAGCAACAGACTGAAGATGGGTCTGAGGACCAGAGGTTCATGACCCCTGGAAATCTTATTCAAAAGCTTTTGCATATGGGAATGTTCCTGGGGAATGAAAGGGGTCTATGTATGATTCAGAAAAGTTTAAGAACCACTTCACGACTAACGAATTGGTTTCAGGGTGTAATGGGCTATTTTATTTTCTGTGGAGAAGAGTGAATTTAGGTTCACTAAAGATCAATCAGTGTCCCAGCTCCATTTTACAATGGCATATTCATACCCACTGTGACTGTGCGAATTCAGCAATTGAACTTGTAAAATTCTGTAGGTAATAGGACATTCTGAGGATATGAATCTGTCTAAATCAGACAGCTACAATGCAAATAGTCTGGGAAAGTGATTATAGCAAATTCATATCTAAGTTTTCAGGTTAATGGTAATAAATCTCATTCAAGATTGCGGTATGCTCAGAAATCTGTTTTATAGGATCTGGTTTCAAATGCTGATCAGTTCTATAGGCAGATACTTTTTAAAAACCTGTAGATATTAATGGCATTTTTCATTTTGACATGCTCACTAACATTAGGTGTTTAACTACTAATTTATTACTTTATTATTATTCTGTTTATTAAGTGTTTTTTCACTTTGGGGATATATCTTTTTTTGTTAAAGTTTTGACTCTCTTATTTGGTGGCACAATATTAACGTAAAGAAAATGTAAACATTTAAAAATACAAATGGGGGAAGCGGACTTGGCCCAGTGGATAGGGTGTCTGTCTACCACATGGGAAGGTCCATGTGGTAGGTCCATGGTTCAAACCCCGGGCCTCCCTGACCCGTTGGAGCTGGCCCATGCACAGTGCTGATGTGCGCAAGGAGTGCCGTGCCACGCAGGGGTGTCCTCTGCGTAGGGGAACCCCACGTGCAAGGAGTGCACCCCGTAAGGAGAGCCACCCAGCAGGAAAGAAAGTTGAGCCTGCCCAGGAATGTCGCCGCACACACAGAGAGCTGACCCAACAAGATGACACAACAAAAAGAAACACAGATTCCCATGCCATTAACAACAACAGAAGCGGGACAAAGAAGAACACTCAGCAAATGGACACAGAGAACAGACAACTGGGGTGGGGGGGGAGGGTAAAGAAATAAATTTTTAAAAAAATACAAATGAATGACTAAAAATAGGATTAAATCCTTTCTACAATATTCATTTATTAAAAGTCATTAAATTTTCTTTCCAGACTGGATTTCTTTTCTTATTTTTCTCACTCTGTCCCCCCACCACCACTAGTACTCTTTATAGTAGGGCATTTTCTGATTTATTAGCTCATAAAAAATATACTCAATCAATGACCTCTGGCTTGGGTTGTTGAATATCTTTTTTCTTTTCTCTATTTTGAAAGTTCACCCAAAGAAAGTTTGTTTCTTATTGAATTCTATATAAATATAAATTCCTCCTGTGTTTGTTTCAGGTTTTAGGTAACTGTATAGTATTTGATTGTTTATAGACTGACTGACCTCATGGCCCATGTTACAATCTAACTAGGTCACCTTGGTTCCTTGTAGTTTTCAAACAGCAGAAATAAGGTCATTTATAAGAGTCTAGAAGAGAAATGACAAAAGTTAAAAAAAAATTATGTTTGATCTGGGAATATATTTTGGATTTGCATGTGAATATGAGAATGTCTGATGTTCTGGGGATTGTAATAGCAGTAATAATGAAAATGCTAAAAATAATAGCTATCATATGTTCCTTACATTCTAGACCTGTGCTGGCCAATATGGTATCCCTAGCACATAGAGCTACTAAGCACTTGAAATGTGACTGCTACCATATGTTGAAAGGATAATATTTTGGATATATTAGGTTAAGTAAAATATATTATTAAAGTAAATTGCTCCCATTTCTTTTGCTCTTTAATGTGGCTACTAGAATATTTTAAAATTACATATGTGGCTTGCTTTATATTTCTCCTGGACAGCATTGGTCTACATACCAATTCTCACATCAGCCTTATAAGGCATGTATCATTAATATTATCATTGTTCCTAGAAAGAAACTGATAATCAGAGAGATTAAATCATTGTCCAGGCTTATCTGTGGTAGAGTCCCTACTCCAATCCCATTTGTGCTCTTAACCTGTGTCCCCCAGCCTTTTTGATAACGTCAGCTTTTTTGCCACCAGTGTTAGCCATGTGATCGAATATGCTTCTTTATTTTTGAAAAATCTTTGTTTGGCTTTCTTTGTGATATAGCAATTGGAAGGCCTCATTCCTTTTTAAAATTCATTTATTTGATTGTTATCATGGCTAAGATATATACATCACAAAGACATGTCCATCCATATGAGGACTATACTTACTAAATCATGATGTTCAGTCTTTTTAGCCCTTTCATTAATTATTCAATGGGATTTATTGAAACTCAGGGAGTAGATTCCTATCTCTCCTGATGGCATTAAGTTGTTCTTGCAAACTAATTAGATGCTTCACTTTTATCAAATGATTTCCACTAAAAGTCTTTGAAAGATTTTTTAAGAGGTTTAAAATGAAGTGAAACTTTTCTCAAAGAGACAATTTTCATTAAGAAAACATGAAAATATTTCCATATGTTTATCTTTAAAGTACTTCATGTTTTCGTTGTTAAAAATGATGTCTTTCCCTAAAAAGGACAGATTAACTATGATTTTTTTTTCTTCAAAATATCTGCTATGTAGCATACTGCCATCAACCACTCGTCATCAAAAAGAAGTTCAGCAAATTTAAAACACTCGCTTTTTGTCAAAAAGTGTGCAACATCTTTCAGATTGACAACTCTCCTAAGTTCTATACTTGCCCATAAGATACCGGAGAGAAAACAATTTTTATGGTTAATACCAATCTTATTTAAAAGTGTTATAAAGATTCTGCCGGCTCTGCTTTTTTTAAAAAATGATTTTTAGAAAATTAACTACATTGATAATATTCTGCTACACTGCATTCTTCTGGCTTCTCTTGTTTGCTGCATCAGCTTGACTGTACAGTAAATGAAGTTTTAATTTGATGCTTTCTCTATAACCTTACCTTAGGATTCCTTTTCAAACTTACTAATAAAATAGATTGATCCACCATCAGTACTTGTACAGTTTTTCCATAAATCTTTGTTCTTGTCAAGTAATTCATGTACCATAAGCATATAAGTTTTTTGGCATATTTCCTTTTGAGGTTTATACAATCCTTCATGAATTTCATTATTGATGTATAATTTGTATATAAGGAAGATTAGAAAATTTTTGAAGAGATGATAATGAAAATACAACATATCAAAATTTGCAATGAAGTAAAAGCAGTGCTTAAAAATAAATTTTTGACTTCGAATGCTGTTTTAAGGAAAAAAACTTTAAAAATCAATGATTTAAATTTTCTCGTTAAGGTAGATAAAGATGAGCAAATTATCTCAAAAGAAAATAGAAAAAGAAAATAATAAATTAAGAGCAGACATTAATGAAATGGAATACAAACAATAGGAAAAACTAACAAAGCCAGAAGTTGGTTTTGGAAAACATCAATAAAATTATTAAATCAAGAAAAAAGAGAGAAAACGTAAATTGCCAACATCAAGAAGGAAAGAGGATACTATTTCAGATTGTACAAACTAAAAAGGATAATGAAGGCATATATTAATCTCTATGCCAATAAAATTGACAGCTTACATGAAATAGACAATTTCTTGAAAAATATAATTTACCAAAACTGATACAAGAATCAAAAAATAGGAATAGCCTTATATATATTGATGATATTAAATTTATTAACAAAAATCACCCCAAAAGAAAACATAAGATCTAGCAACTTTCATTAGTGAAATCTATTGGTGATTTAAGGAAGCATTCTTCTACTCTTATATAAACTCTTTTTGAAAAAGAGGAAGAAGAAACACTCATTGACTAACTTTATTCCAGTTTTATCAGAATAACCCTGATACCACAACCAGATAAAGACAGTACAAGAAAAGAAAACTACAAATAGCCCTCATAAACACAGACTCAGAATCCTTTTAAAATTAGCAAATCAAATTTAGCCAGATATAAAAAAGGATAGTACATCATTACCAAGAGAGGTTTATCCCAGGAATGCAAAGTTGATTTAATATTCCAAAATCAAATGATGTAATTCACCATATTAGCAGACTAAAAATTAAATACACTATGTTTATCCCAGTGTATTCAGAAAGAACACATGATGAAACTTAACATCCATTAGTAATAAAAATTTTCAATAAAATAGCAATAAAAGAGAACTTCCTTAACCTGGTAAAGAACATCTACAAAATATCTATTACTAAAATAATAATTACTGGTGAAAGACTGAATGCTTTCCCTTTCAGATTGTGAACAAGGCAAGGATATCCACTATCACCATTTTTATTCTACATAGTAGGAGAGGTCCTGGCCAGTGCAATAAGACAAGAAAAAGAACTAATGCATAAAAGTGAAAAAGGAAGAAATAAAACTCTATTCATAAACACAATTTTTTTGCATAGAAAATTTTAATGAAGGATTAACAACAATGAAAATAACAAAACTACTAGAACTAAGTGTGTTTAGCAGTGTTTCAGGATACAAAGTCAATATATAATACCAAGCCATAAACTTGTGATTCTTAGGGTGTAGTCTTAAATGAACCATAGTATTTATTGACCATGTGAAATTTTGACCTATTCAAACAGCATTTTACACAATTCAGCATAATAGTAATGGGTAAGGAAAGTCTGAGTAAAGTAACTTTAACTCCTGTGTAGCTAATACACACACACACACATACACATTTGTACATACATACATAAGCAAATGATAATGCACCAAACGGTTTTCACTTTCTTTCTTTGGGTACTCATCACTGATTTCTTCAGCCTGAAAGGAAAAATTATTTGGCTTGTTTACTCTCTGTTCCAGTTCTTCCCATAGTACTAATTAGCATAGAAATAGAGAAGAGGAGTAAGGGAAGAGAAAGAGAAGCTAAGCCCTTTCAGTTGCATAAACCGTGCCAGCATGTTGATTGAATTAGAATGCTTGGTAGAGAACTCAGGGGGGCGATCATCCCCACAGAGACTTTTTTGGGTGATTTATGGCATATGGATTCTATTTCTAAGGAATTATGCAATTACATAGATTAGCTATCAATCCTAAGGAAACTGTGTGTCTACTTGAGGATGTTTACACACATTAATATTTAATTTCTGACTTAAGTCAGGTAAGTGGCTTGTTCCAGTTCTCCTAAGAAAATCTTAACCTTACTGGAATTCTTCTCCATTTCAGCCTATATATATAGACATCAACACCAGGCTTTGAGGCAGGTATTCTTGCTTTTTCAAAGGCAAAAGGAATGATACATTATATATTTAAATGAACTAAATGGGAAATTTATGGAGGCTGAGGAAGTGAGTACATAAAATCTAGAAGAAAATATCTAAAGTTAGAGATTTCTAAAGTTTTGTCAACTATTACTTTTCAATTTTATATCTAGGAATCTAAATATGTGACCTATTAGATAGAATTCTGGGTTTTTAAGTTGATGGTTCTCTGAAAATTTCTTCAGCTAGATGGTTCTGCAGGCTGGGTGCCATCTGACCTGGCAGTGTTTAGTTAGATTATTTAATTGTGTGTTTCTTAAAGCATGCTCTTTCTGGCAACATTTCATGCCTTTTTAAAGTGTCTTCTTGGCAAACTCTTGAGTTTGGGGTGGTGATTGTTTTAGTATATCACTGAGGCTGCCAGCAATCACTTTTTACTCTCCTATGCTCTGGACTGCCAGAGTAAAGCTTCCTTAGCTTTGGACCTTGCCATACTCCTACCATAGCTGCTTTTCATTTCAAGTTTTAATTTTTGTAATATTTAGAGAAGTCCTATGTGTTAATAATCATCATGACTGAACCCTGGATTTTCCCATTAACTTGGTTTATACCTGACAGTTGGTAACCAACTCAAGACTTTCAGAAAGCATGACTGGGTAACTTAAGAAGAGAAAGGCCAATGTGACTGGTAGAAACTTAAAAGATTTTGTGGTCCTGTGTAGCCACTGAAGAGGGTGAAAGACAGGCAAGATGCCACTCTAAGACTGTCTCCAAAGTGAAAAGCATAGATCATATGATGTTCTCATCCCCCAATCCCACCCAACAAATGAGGATTGCACCCATTCTGGATGGCAGATTAGGGTGATGAACTCTCCAAAAAGACAGGAGAAATCCATGACCCTTATTTTCAACACATGGACATTTGCCCTCCAGGGTCAATTTGTGTGTTCTCATGTGAGTTATGATCATGTTATCTGGCCATCAGCATTGAAGAATAGAATCCCACCCTCCAACCATATGCACAACTCATAGATCAAACAAATGCTTTGGAAGTGCCTAAAGACCTTCCAGATCAACCGGTAAAAAATGTCAAAAGCATTCAAGATGAAAGGACTAGAGGCTAGCTTCTGGTGCTCTTGTTTACCAATGAGGATGTGCATCCATAAAATTGCTCAGTTCCAGAGCAGCTCTGATGCTAGGCCCCTAGGAACTGATCGTGGTGAGGAGCCTGGAACATCCACACTCCCACTATTTCAGAAAAAGGCAGCTCAAACAGTATCCTGCAGATACTGGTTATTGGCACTCCCTTCAGGTTCCTTCAGTAGTCAAGAAAAGCAGAATGGGCTTATTCCTTCTAGGAATGGAAAGAGAATAATAGAGGAGAATAAAGCAAGCACAATCAAAATTGTAATGATAGATGATTTATCAAAATCTAGCAAACTAATGCGTTTAGTGAATTGCAATATGGATAAATGCAGCACTCATACCCCCAAATTCAGCTGACCATCACTACATAATATGGGTTGTTTGCAAATTAACACATCCTTTGAGCATTTTATAGAAAATAGGAAAACTGTTTTTCAGCATACAGTTAAATGTATACTCAGAAATTGGATTTCTTTAGAGAGAGTCCCTTCTTCAGACTGGTTAAGCATAGGAGTAGAGACAGATACTGACCAGGGACACTTGTAGCCTGCAGAGCAGCTGTTAGGTGTCTACAGAGTGGCTTTACTTATCATGAAAGGAAATCCATGTATGATGGCTGGTCAGGTGCACATCTCCGTAGAAGGCAAACAACCACAGTGGAATTTGGAGGTTGTCAGGACAATATGATGTGTGTCAGTTCAGCAAGTGCTAGGCTATGGTTTCTCTGTAATCCCTTGAACTGAGTATTAGGTTATCTGGTACCTACTTTGTGCATGTGTTAGAAGCCATTTCTCAGAATCTTTAGAGAAGTTGCATTTGGATTATGTTTAAAGGAATTTTGCAACTCTCTATTCAAGCTGCTGGTATCTCCAAGGGCTCAGTAACAGAACCCCTTCTGTCAACCTCACTTAGTTCTTTTCCAATAAATCTTAACTGTGGTTTTTAAGTTGCAGTCACCATATTTATGGAATCATAGATATGGACTAGCAAGATCTAACTGGAAGACACCCTTTGTGTGAAACCTGACTGGTACATTTTATTAAGAATATTGATAAGAGTTAGGGAAACTTTTCTGATATTTGTTAATTTGAAGGTGCTGTATAATTGAGCTGAGGTTGTGCATCATTCAGGCAGTTTTTGTGGTGGTTGTCACTATTTTTCCCAGTGCCTTCTTGGTCATCTGGTCAAGATGTGTATATGTAGGGCTCTTGTGTATGTATTTGCTCCTAGCAGCACTTAAATGCCTTATGTTGTTAAAACACAAGTATTTTTTATGAAACCAAAAAATCAGTTTCTACAAGCTTTAAATGCTATAACAATAATTTAGAGCAATAGTCCTAGAATCAGAGTTCCTGGGTTCCAAATTCAGTTTCCTCTCTTGCTAAGTGTGTGTAATTGACAAGTTTCTTGTGTAATGTCATTGTTAAATGGAAGTATTAATAGTAATACCTTATTACTTACAGCAATAACTTGTTTTGAGATTTAAGTGAAGTAATTCATATAACACAGAGCCTGACACACAGTAAATGCGCAATAAACCTTTTTTCATCTCACCTATTAATGATCTCACAGGTTTGGTAAATGGTAAATTACAGTAAATTCTTCCCTGTGGTTACTGCATTTAATTTAAGGAAGTACAAGGAAGTAAGATAAAACAGCCACACTTCTAGCTCAGTGCCTCTCTTTTATAGAGATGCTATTTTCACTTATAACAATCAAACTTGTGTCCAGGCAAACTTAGAAACATTTAATTTTCTTCTTTGATATGCCTTTTAAAAGAGGTTTCTCACAGTGTAATAATACTGGCCCAATTTTCAGGACCCCACTCCCTTAATAACTCTCCTGAAGGTAATGTCAGTGAGGCAAAGAGAGAATCAAGACTGATTTTCAGTCTTTTGATTTAATCCGAGCCTCTTGACCCATAATGTAGGATGTTTCATCCTCAGCGGAAGCTGCTAATGAAAGTCGTGTTACAAAACATTACTCTTATCACCAGGAAGGTGTTTTAGTTACTGCCTTATGAGAGGGGCACAGGGTAATTTTATAAAGCAGGGCATTTATACTTGCCTTGAAGGTCAGTTTCTATGAATTTTTCCTCAAGAGGCCTGGGAATTATCCCAAAAATGAAAAAAGAAAGTTCTTTGGACTTGAGATGTAATTTTCATAGATAGTGACTTAAAGGATGTAAGTAGTTTTGTGTCTTCTGCTGTCTGATCTTTTGGAATGATCTTTTACTTTACAGGGAAAGGGAAAGTAGAGATAAAAACATCCACTGAAGATTTGGTCACCGAAAGATCATGTGGCATTATACATGTTCTTTCAGTATTTATAAATCCCTTGGGTAGGAGATTATTCATAAAAGCTATTTGTAGACAGCAGTTTTATTTGGCACTCATATAATGTCTATCACATCTAGGTATTAGTTTGTTCAGATTCTTTAAAAACATTTTTTCCAGATTTTATCACCTGATTTTTTTTAACTTCCAGTGACCAAAATAATGTTTGTTTTGTTTGATCCAATTAACTCATACTAGAGATTTTTTAACTGTAGGAGGATTTTCAGAAAGACAGAGGGGAAAACTAAGTCATACTGGGTGCAATATTGAATTCTAATACCTTTTGCCCTTTTACTCAACTCCTTTTCTAGTTTATGTAATTCGATACCAATTTGCATTCAGTGTGGATCTCAGAGTGCATGCAGAGTTTGGGGTCCTGGCTGCATTTTGAGGGAGACCCTAGGAAGAGGTTGAGTGAGCTGTTTCTCTGAGCCTCTGGTGATAATTTAATTTAATCTGTAGCAAAATAAAGGCATAAGTATCCCTCTCCAGTGATCTTTGGGATTCACTTTCTGAATATGGAATTTTTAAAAAATGTACTTTTTTCTAATTGGGAAATCAAAACAATTATAGATGCAGATTATTAAACAAGGTAGGTGATTCAAAGGATTAAAGAACATGCTTCTTACCTTCAAGAAATTTTTCCTCTAATTGGCCGTAGTAGTCAAAAAGCTAATCAGGTAACTCCTGCTCTCTAGTTTTTCAGTCTTGCCCTGGACAACCAACAAAATGATGATGATGATAGACATGTCCCATCTCCCCAAACAGGGAGTGTTTACAGCTGTAGACAGGATAATTTCTTTCATCTTCCCCATGTAACTGGGTCCTACTCAGACTGGGGCTGTCGGAGAAGACGTTATCCTGGGTTCCTTGGGATTAGGGAATGAACAATCATGGGGACTGGAGGAGAATGGCCATGGACCAAAGTAGATTAGTTTGTCACCATGGATGTTACCTTGTGTTGGCAGAAGAACGTGTTACATTGATATAAAGATGGGGTTGCCAGGAGCTCAGAAGGGGGGTGAGGAATGAATGGGTAGAACAGGGCATATTTTGGGTCGTGAGATTCTTCTGTATGATACTGCAATGACGGACATATGACGTTATGCATATGTCAAGGTCTATGGAACTATACAACACAATATAAACCATAATCTAAACTATAAACTTTGGTTAGTAGCAGTGCTTCAATATTGGTTCATCAATTTTAGCAACTGTACCACACTAATCTAAGATGTCAATAATAGGGGAAATTATGTGTTTGGGTATGGGGCAGAACCTTATATGGTAATTCCCTATACTTTTGGTGAAATTTTTCCGAAAATGCAAATCTAAAATTTCTTTAAGAATAAAGTTTAAAAAAAGCTACTCAGGTTCTTTATAAACCAAAGCCCTCAATAGTCTCTAAATCTTTGAATCCAATGACATTTCCTTACTTTTATTTTCTTTATCTCTCTGTAGTGTTTAGGACCAATTACTGCCCTTCTCTCTGGGAACCCGAGGCTGGTTCTTCTCGTATGTTTTGACTATTGTGTTCCCTAAGTAGGGATTTCACCAAGATTTATATCTTAGGCATTTTCTAATCTCTCAGAAACATTTTGCATTTATTAAAATGCTTTAAAAATATTACTTTATACTTTGTACAGTTTTGTATCTGTCATTTTAAATAAATGGAAAATCCATTTATCCAAAATAAATGTTCAGGACACATGTACTCCATTAAGATGAACCACATGAAAAGGCAATTTTTGTAGGTCAAAAGTGGTCAAATATTGGCAATTTCCTCTTTTTTCTCTTAGGCTTTATTAGCTTTCTTTCCTATATAGGAAATCTATCCTTTTGAGATGGCTTTACCTTTAGATTTCCTGATAAAATTTAATGTAAAAAACTCATTTTCAATTAAATTAGTTTATTTTGATGTTATATTTTCCTCCTCTAATCATGTGTATAAATTCCATTACCATTAATGTGATACAAATATTACAACGCACAATGCCATCCTTGGGTACTTTTTCAATAAAATAATTTACTGGTATCATAGTTTTAACTAGCAGACTTTTAAAAAATCATTTACTGAGGGGAAGCGGTTGTGGCTCAATCAGTTGGGCTCCTGTCTACCAGATGGGAGGCCCTGGGTTCACATCCTGGGGCATCCTTATAAAGGCAGGCTCGTTCCCATGCCGGAGAGAGCTCCCCAGCCCACATGCACCACGGAGAGCTGAAGCAGCAAGGTGACGCAACAAAAAAAGGGAGACAAGCAAAAACACAGAAGAGGATGCAGCAAATGGACACTGAGAGCAGACAGCAAGCAAGCCACAAGGGGGGAGGGGAAAGAAAAGAAAAGAAATACAGACACAGAAGAATGCACAGTGAATGGACACAGAAAGCAGATAGCATGCAAAAAAAGCCACAAGGGGGGGGGTGGGATAAAAAAAAATCATTTACTGAGGATATTTAGTAGTCAAAATTCTTTTCCTTCTTTTGCTTTTCTTCAGTCAGTAGTTTATTCATTCCTGCCTGCAGTGCCAAAGTTAGAGGTAACTGTAGCCAAATTTCAAGGTTTCACCCTGTAGCAGGTTCATCTCGTTCTCTGGCAGGCACAGACAGTGCTTTATATGATGACTCTGTAATTACCCAGTTTTGGTAAACGCACATTATTTAGCCAATACGGCAAAATGGCTTCTTCAGAGCCATTACATTTCAGTTCATCAAGTAAATAGTGATTTAGCCATTTTCATGAAAAATATGTGTTATTTTGTTGATAGCCTGTCAATCCATAGATTTCAGCTAATTCCCTATCACCCTTTACAAGTATTTTGGAACTTCTTTCTGAAAACCATTAGTGTACTGTATGGAAACTGTGTAGTGCTGTATTTCAATGTAACAATCACTTAGAGTGATTGTTTTTATAGCTATTTCTATTATGAACAGTCTCTCAGTGTTAGGGATAACATGATAGAGCATCTAGACTATTAACTTGAATTGCTTTGATAGAAATGAAAATGACTTGATTGTCTTTAATGAATGGAAAGGAATGATTTTTATCGTGTTTAGGTGCTGGCAAAATTTTTGCTTGTTTATTTAAATCTGGATTAATTTAATGACAGAATCATAAACCTGTTTACGATTATATGCTTGGTGCTCTCTGTGAAAGCAGGTGTGTGCTGGAGAGACTGCCACTTGAGTACCAATAGAGTTAGTTTCTAGATACCTTTCAAAGGTTTCAAAGATACCTTTCAGATTAAAATAAAGATGGTGTCTATTCTCATGTTACAAAAGGATTCATTTCCTTCAGGATAAAATGACAGTGTGGGATTTTGATACCAAAATCCTCCTGAGGGACAAGTGCCAGGAAGTAGACTTCAAAGCTCAAAGGTAGAACTCCACAGAGACGTGCTGAGAAATCTGTGCTCATTTGTTCTTGCAGTGATGCATCAAGCAAGGATTTCTAATATAGGAATGTATTAGGATGTAGAAGGAGTTCTTTTACACTGGAATGATTTTTTTCCCTGAAAGACAAAAATAGCCACTTTGCCACACTGTCCTGCTAGGCCTTGCTGGAATATGCCATGCTGTTTCTTGCCTCTTCCCCTGATGGCTTGATACATACTTAAGTACAGGTGTGACAATCTACGTATATTTAGCAAATCTCTGAGGGGCACAGAAGTGTGAAATTAGAATGGAATCACATACAGACTTCATAATGGAATTCCACAAACCATGCCCGGCCCCTGTTGCATTCAATAATTCTGTGGGGACGGGGCAGAAAATAAAATCCTGATTGCTCCTCACGTATGAGTTAACAGTGGCTCATAACTCAATATGTCTTTTTAGGGCTTAAAGAGAGAATTGCCTTAATCCATTTAACTCCATCTTGCTAATTTGTATGTGATTTGGTTAGGGCAGAAAGCTGAACTTGAGAACATAGGGCATTTCTCCAAGTGCTTTGTCCCTTGCAGTGATAACAGCCTCAAATTCTGCCTTCCCTCTCCAGCTAGCGCCCTCAGGCTCTCATTTCTAAGGGTACTGAAGTGCTAGTCAACTTTTCCACCTTGGATAATCACTTTTTGATAACCAGAGGTGTCTGCCTAGATTCTCTTGGTTGGTGACATATGAGGAAGACAGCTCAGCTCTTCCTCCTTCAGCTGCTCCCCACCTCAACTCAGACAACTTTCTAGTTTTGTTTTTACATTTTCTTCTCTTATTTGAACTGAAATATTCGAAAAAAAGTGCTAAAAGACTCCCTTGTGTTGAATGTCATATGGCAATTCATTTTCTTTGCTTTCTATTTTCCTCCGATACATGTGCTTTGGTTTTCCTAAGGATTCTGAGGCAAAAGAATTGCCTGAACTATCAGAAAAATCTAGAGAATAGGGAGTTGCAGGACATCGCCCATACAGATACTGCTTTTGTAGTTTTGCGGTAAAGTCCTCATCTTTCCCATTAAAAGACACTTCCTGGCTTCTGAATTTTAAATAGTGGCAGGAGATGCTTTAGAAGTTACCTTTCTGGACAGAAAAAAAAGAAAAATAATAGTGGTCTGTGCTCTGTGTGTGCCCTCATGACTACCCTGTGAATGTCCATTCTGCAGGGAGCTATTTTTTTCCAGCAGATTTCTATAGAATAGTAGTTAGGAACAAATATTTTGGTGTTAGATAAATCATGGTTTGAGTTCTGATTCTACCAGTTCTTCACTGTGTGATCTCGGGCAAATTATTTAACCTCTCCATGTCTTATTTTCCTCATGAACAAACAGGGATAAGAATAGAATGTTCCTCCTAACAATGTAAAGACTGAATGGGATAATCCACTTAGGACAATTAGCACAGCACTGACACACAGGAAGAGTCCCGCAGGTTTGCCACTGTTGGTGTTAGTAGTAGAGTTTATGAGATTTTTTTTTTTTTTTTTGGTAAATGAATTTTTTTTAATTAAAAAATTTTTTTGTGTGGTACATTCATTGCATTTGATGCATACATTTTGGAGTGATGCTTATATTGCTTACATTGGATTATAGCTTACATTGTAGTTTACACTCTATTCCAGTCCTTTCAGTGGGTTATAGGAGGACATATAACGTCCTGCATCTGTCCCTGCAATATCATTCAGGCAATTCCGAGTCCCGAAAATGCCCCCATATCACACCTCCTTTTCCCTCTCCCTGCCTTCAGCAACTCCAGTGGCCACTGTCTCCACATCAATAATATAATTTCTTCCATTGCTAGTTATGCTATTCTTACAGTTAAGAAGAATGCTGAGATTAATCAATTAGGAATTAAAAAGAAGATAACTGGCTTTTTTTTGGTCTTTATATTTTTAATCTTACATTAAAAAAATATGAGGTCCCCATATACCCCCCACTCCCTCCCCCCACTCCTCCCCCCATAACAACAACCTCCTCCATTATCATGAGACATTCATTGCATTTGGTGAATACATCTCTGAGCACCGCTGCACCTCATGGTCAATGGTCCACACCATAGCCCACACTCTCTTTTAATGTAGATTTATAAAGTGGTTTTTCCTGCTATCTAAAATCCACTCCTGATAGTCCTCTTCCCATCCCATTCTACTGAAGTTGATCTTGCTCACCAATGGCCTTCTAATGCCAAATACAAAGATCATTCTTCAGTTCTGACTTTATTTGACCTTCCTTTAAAATTTAATATCACCACCTTTTCCTTTAATTGAAATAAGATTTTTTAAATTATAAAAGTAATATTCTCTGCAGGATATGTGTAGAATATAACAGATACAAAGAAGCAATCATCTTCCTTAAATCATCTCATATCTCACTACCCATCCAGTCTATTTTATTTATTTGTGTTTTTTTTAAGATTTTATTTTTTTATTTATATCTCTCTCCCTGCCCCATTGTCTGCTCTGTGTCCATTTGCTTTTTGTTCTTCTTTGTCCACTTGCATTCTTTGTCAGTGGCACCGGGAATCTGTGTTTCTTTTTGTTGCATCATCTTACTGTGTCAGCTCTCCGTGTGTGCGGTGCCACTCCTGGGCAGGCTGCACTTTTTCGCGTGGGGTGGCTCTCCTTGCGAGAGACACTCCTTGCACATGGGGCTCCCCTACACGGGGGACACCCCTGCATGGCAGGGTGCTTCTTACACGCATCAGCACTGCATGTGGGTCAGCTTCACCACATGGGGCAGGAGGCCCTGGGTTTGAACCCTAGACCTCCCATATGGTAGGCAGATGCTCTATCAGTTGAGCCAAATCTGCTTCCCCCATTCAGTCTATTTTAATCATTGCACCCAAAATTGTGTTTTTTCTTAATACAGATGTTGCCTAGAAAGGGGCCTGGAAAAGAGGAATGTTTCTTTCACATCAAAGGAAAGTAAGGAAGAAGACTGGTTCACACACTCACTCTATTTCTGTTTCTTTCTCTCTCTGTAAAGCCTTCACATAAAGAGATGAAGCAGAGTGTAAAGGAATGGATATGGCTCCTGCAAGCCCTCCTTTACCTCTTCCCTGTGTCCCTCCATTTAGGGCTCCTTAGAGCTGGCACCCCATGCATGGATTGGATCCACTAGCAGTGAGTCCTTACCCTCCCCTGACATTCACGTGGGAGTAGGACCAGAGAGAACTGAAATGGGATTGGAACTGAAGATCTAGATCTTGCTTTTCAGGTGATTGTATATGCATGTAATCACTAATGTCTCTAAGAAGAAGGAATGAGTGAGGACAAAGTGAGATAAGATTAGATGGATGGATGGATTTATTTTGGAGGCACTGAGAGATTATATTTGAGGGACAACTTCTTTAAGAACGCAGTAATGAAGCATGTCTGGGAGGCTGTTGACAGAAAAGAGGGGGCATCACTCCTAAAGATTACTGCTTTAAAAATATTTTCATGGTGCTAAGCTGTCAAGGCTGGGAGGTAAATTTGTCTGCCATGTTCAAGGTTAAGTTAACTGAAGGAATTGGAATTAGTGAGGCAAGTCAATCAATTACAAATTGATTAAGCATATCTAATCCGTGAGGCACTGGGGTATTGGGGAAGGAGGAATGACATGACAATGTTGAAGAGGAATTTTTTTTCCCCATTGAAATTGCTTTTATGGATTCTAAAAATAATATATCTCCAAACAATCAAACAATACAAAAAAAACCATGAAGAAAGTAAAAATTGGTAAGAATCCTACCACACATACAAAAAACACCTGTTAATATTGTTTTATTATATAATATTGTTAATATTACTGCAAAAAAAATATTTTTTCTATGCCTAAATACATACGACAGAATTGTTTTTAGAGTATTCAATTTATTTTTAAAAAGTTTTAGGGTGGCAGATGTGGCCCAGTGGTTAGGGCATCCGTCTACCACATGGGAGGTCCACAGTTCAAACCCCAGGCCTCCTTGACCCGTGTGGAGTTGGCCCATGCGCAGTGCTGATGCAGGCAAGGAGTGCCCTGCCATGCAGGGGTGTCCCCCACATAGGGGAGCCCCACACGCAAGGAGTGCGCCCCGTAAGGAGAGCCGCCCAGCGTGAAAGAAAGTGCAGCCTGTCCAGAATGGTGCCGCACACATGGAGAGCTGACACAACAAGATGACACAACAAAAAGAAACACAGATTCCCATGCTGCTGACAACAACAGAAGCGGACAAAGAAGATGCAGCAAATGGACACAGAAAAGAGACAACCGGGGCGGAGGGGGGAAGGGGAGAGAAATTTTTTTAAAAAATAGTTTTATTGTTTTGACAGGAAAGTCACATGTTTATTATGTATATTATTATAAAATAATATAGTCAAGTACAAAAAATAAAGTAAAAACTACCACCAAACAATCACTCAGAAAGAGTAACATTTTGGTGTTCCTTCCTTTGAGTCATCTCTATGCATGACAGGTATAGATTGATTTATGTAATTTTTACATGAATGAGATTTGCATTTCAAAGTATTTCATGGATACTTTTCACTTCAGACATCAATTTTAATGACTTCAGTGTATCTCAGTGTAGGGATGGATTTTATTTTACCTTAACCTTATTAATGGGCATTTATGTTGTTCACAGTTTTCACATAATGGAGCAATAAACATCCTTTTACATATATTTTGTATACATATGCAAATGACTTCTTACGAATAGAAGATCTCCTAGAAGTCAAGTTTTGGGGTCAAAGGGCATGCCCATTTTAAAGGCATTTTGTATACAATCACAAACTGATATTTCATTGTTTTTTTAGTTTACATTTCTTTATTGCTAGATAGACTTTACATCGTTTCAACTGTTAATTTGCCATTCCTATCTTTTCTTGGTTTTTAGTTTTTTTCTTGTTATTTCTTTTATTTTACTTGAATCTTTTTCCTTTTTTGAATTGCCTGTTTTATATTTTTCATTTTTATTTGTAAAATTTCTTTATAAAGGAAAGATTTTAATGCTATACATGTCATGTATTTCAAATACTTTTCTAATTCGTAATTTGTCTTGAAAACTTACTTAATCATGCTTTTACAATTGACTGGCTCTTGAACCTAAACTTGCTTGGGAAATAAGAATATGATTCTTGGGAAGAGGGAAGTTAATCAAAGAGAGAGAACCTGGCGGGGGGGGGGGGGGGGGGGGGATGGGGAGACATGCTCTGACTTCTCCTCGCTCAAGTTGAAGTACTACTTAGGCAGAGGCTACTGTGAAATTGGTGTCATCTGTGTGCAAATGGAGTTGAAGTGAAATGAATGCCCAGCAAAAGGGGGGCATTAAAGAGGCCCTAGACGGGTCTACTGCCTGTCTCCTCAAAACCTTCCACGAAGTTGTGGTAAATAAAGCAAGCAGTCATTATATATAAGATTGGCACTCACTTATGGGCAATGGGAATGATTGCTTTTGTCAATAATTCAGAGCTGGGATTCTGCTCTTTCCTAGTTGAGTTTCTATGATTTAGAGGTAATAACCTTAATATCAGCAATAGCAAGCACTGGGAAGGAGACAGGCAGGCTTGGGTTCTAGCTCCAGCTCTGCTGTTTGTTAGTATCTTGTAGAGGAATAATTTAACCTCCATGAGGCTCAAAGTCCTCATCTAATTAATGGGGATAATAACTCTATTCAAGATTATTGAGGTGATTAAGTGAGACATTGTATGCAAAGTGCTTAGTCCCACATAAAATGAGCTCAATTCATATTTGTTCCTTCCCCACCATCTTGTCTTCCCAATCCTTAAAATGACCCCTCTCCCAATCCCCCACATTAATTGAAAGACCTGAGGGACATAATTGGTAACTGTTCAATTATTGAGCTCCTATATTCATCTGTAAAAGTATATTACATTTTTTCATTTTTAATTTTTTTATTAGAAAAGTTGTAGGTTTACCGAAAATTCATGTACAAAATAGAGTTCTCATATACTGCCTTGTATTAACACCTTGTATTTATTATTATTATTAATACCTTGTACCAATCAGTGTGGTATATTTGTTACAATTCATGAAAGAACACTTTTATAATTGTATTCTTAAGCTGTCATCCTTCATTTACAATAGGCTTCACTCTTAGTGTTGTACAGTCCTGTGTTGGTTTTTAAAAAAAAATTTTATTCTAATAAAATATATACAACCTAAAATTTCTCTTTTTAACCACATTCACAAAGGTATATTACATTTTGTTTCTTCCATCTTATCAGCTATGAACAATGAGCTGGCCTCCTCATTGTGCCTCTGTCATTTTGCCTCAGAGCCTCTTCCATGTTTTGCCTTTAGAGATTCATTTCATCTTGATGCTCAAACTAGGCATGGATCACAACTTTACAAAATATCACTAATATCGACACTGACTTACAGGCAGCCCTGTTCACCAAAATTGGATTTTGTGATTTTTAAAATGCATATTAGAGTGTTTTGCTTTTAATGAGTTATTAGTGATGAGCCAAATTAATTCAGTCACTGAATGCTTATCTCAGGTCTAGAATGTGCAAATTAGTCAATTCACAACTAATTGAAAAGCTTCTCGTCTTAAAATTTTGATAATGTATGGTAAGCACTTCAAAAGCCAGAGAGAATCTAGAACTCACGTTAGAAAAAAAGAGGGACTTACATTCTGAATACATATATTTTGGGGTTATTTATCTCAAACTTCTAAGAACTTCAGCTCAAGACAATGACATGTACTCCTTATAATATTGTAATCTATTAAGATTATTTATAAGAAAAAATATTTGAATAGTCAGAGTTACTTCTATTTTTATAAAACATTGCATGCAATTATTCAGTGGTAACTATTCTAATTTTGTGAATATTCACAATAGGCATTTCAATAATTAATGATATGCTTTTAAAAATTTTTGGTGTTATCCAACACAGCATAGAGCACTAAAGTGCCAGGAATACCCATGTTATCTACTATAGGTAAGGAACGTATTTGTTAGTAAGCCCGTAGGGGTAGGGTTCAGTAGTTGAATATTATAGCTGTGTGTACATAAATGAAATATTCCTTTTATAATTTTATGTACTCTATACCTAATGAAAAAAATAATACAGATAAGCACATACATTTATACAGTGCAATGCTTCGTATTTTGGCAAGCTCAAAAAATTACTACTTAGCTAACTCAAGATAGGGCTATTAAGTGCTCACTTTCAGAAGAATTTTACATTTATAAGATTGAAGAGTACAGGGCAGCTGCATAGAGAGAGTGTTGTGGAAGCAGAGAGAGTCACTGATCACGTATGGAAGGCCAGGACTCAATAGTATTCTCAGGAAGGAAAATTTATTAATGACCAACCTGGTTCGGGAACTCCTGTTCAAAAACACGAGCCCCGAATAGGATCTTTGGTTTTCTTTTATACAGAGGATGTAGGAGTGGGGGTGTTTGTATGCTAGTTTCTTAGAGTTTCAAGTGTTTTATCTGAGTATCAGATAGGTCTTGAATTAATACATACAAGGTAAGCTTGAATTAACACATCACCCCCACACATATTTTTCACATTCCAGGTGAGCTTGAATTAACACATTTAGCTTACACACACAGCCCAGGTTATTTATGAAGAAACACACAGTCCCTCCCCCCACAGCCCATATCATTCCCCCCTTTGATGCCACCTTAACTTGTTAAGCTTTGGCATTACTATTGTTGGAGTTATGAGGTGGGCAGCTGTTTGTCGTTTTGATTGATTACCCCACTTATTAATTTCCCAGTGAGGGCCTAAAAATAATGTTTTGGGTAATATCTGGAGCTTTTTCTTGTTCCCAGAAGAAGTTTTTGTTCTGGATAGCAGAATCTTGGGGGTGGGGGTTTTCCAGCAGCCATCTTCGGGGTTACTGATGTTTACGTGGATTTTCTGCCAGGTTCCATCTATTAATTTTTTTATTTTATAAGCTTGCTTTATTTTCCTTTTAGAGAGTTTACACCTTTAATCTTAAAGGGGTGCTAAAGGGAGATGATCTTTTTTCTGTAACTACTTCCTGCTGGCCATGGGGCTGTAGTCCTTACCTGACAAGGTGTAAAAACTCTGTTATTTTATTTCGACTGGAGGAAGATGGATCTGGCATTCTGTATGAAGCTGGATGAAGTTTTCACATGGATAATAAGATGCCCATTCTGAAAGAAACAAACAATTAGAATTTTGGGAATACATGGTTTCTTTAAGAGGACACTGGATCACAGAAGTAGAAAAGTTTAGGTACTTGCAAAGATAGTACCTTTCTAAAGTTGGTGGGGAACCAATAACATAAAATATTAAGTTATTTTATGTTATTGGTTAACCCTAGAGAGAAATTGTAGTAGACCAAGGGATTAGGTATTAATGGTTAATATTAGCTTTTATGGTAGAGGAGAGAAATGAGAAGTATTTTTCTTTTCAGTTAAGCCAAAGTAGATGAAAAGAGACAAGGTTTTTAAAGGGAAGTCTGGTTTGTTTGTTTGTTTTCTTCTCTAGCAATAGGCATTTGGGCTAGACTTAAAGGAAACAGTTGATTTTGACATAGACATTACTTAGCTTTGTTTCTGAAGACACATCCCAGATCCCAGGCTGCTCAATGACTGGCACTTGTATGTTTCGTCAGGTTCTTCTGGTGAACTTGGGTAGTTGACTTTATTCAGCATTAGTACACAAAGCTGGACATTTCTTTAACTTTAATAGGTGTGGGACTGATTAGAGCTACAAAGTTTTTATATTTTGGCTTTAATTCAGTAACTTCTGATAAATTTTTTTGACTGTTTTTATCAGGCTTTGTTTTGTTTTGTTTTTCCATTTGGCTAAGTTGGTTAGGGCATTTCTCTCCTGATGAGTGCTTTGGTGAAATTCATGAAGGACTTTTTACTGCTCTGCTCCTGGCAGGTATATCTGAGCATTTTTAACAAGCCACCCATCAGTTTGTAGGGTGAGCTTTAAGCCAGCTGCCCTGGTTTGTTTACCCTGGGTACACTGTGGAACTTTAGGTATTCCGGTACAGGTGCTGGAATAAGGGGTAGGAGGTTAAACATGAATTGAGAGTTTGATACTCCTTTATTTGCAGCTAGGAGGTTTTTAGTAATTGAGCCTGGTATTAATTAACCAACTACTTGTAAGCCATTGGTGGTCCTGGGCTCAAGCACATCTTTCACCTAGTGTGAGGAGAAGGATGTGAGAGGTTGCCCCTAAATTAATTTGGTGGCTTTTTAATTAAAAGGGTTGTTGGCTCCATTGCTGTCAGGCAAGGTAGCCACCTTTTATTTTATAGACATGATTATTAACTATTCAGAAAATGAAGTTCATCAGGACCTGTAACATGCTAAATATTTTTCCTATATGATTTACTAAAAGCATTACCACAGTTATTAGACATATATCTAGAATAGGATATAGGTACAGTACTTAATACTAATTAATGTATTACTCAATACATAAGTTCTTTTTGAGTTGCACTAAATAGCTTTAAGTTTCAGGTTTGCAATACAATACAGGGTATTTTTCCATGGGAGCAAGCTATAGTGCCAATTGTGTTTAAGTTCTACTTACAATATTCTGGTATTCATTGCTCTACTTCATATGTTCTTCACAGAAGCTGCAGCACTGTGGACTCTAGAGAGAAACTAGGGACCAGATTTTAGCAGCCTGATGCGTAGCACTCTGTGGCACTGTGAAACAGTGCCAGTTTGGAGATGATATTTATTGTACATTTGGTTGTAATTAGCCACTGCTGGCTGCTGCAGGAGCTCGAACTGCAAAGTAGTTTCCATCCACGTTTGGAGCACAACCAGAGATGTAGTAGATACTTTTATTGTTTTAGGGATCAGTGACGAAATTAGCTAATAGCTCACCTGGAGAAGTACACTGTATGTATTGAACACCTGATTTGAATGCACAAGAGATTTCGACAATGTTGAAGTTTATCTCTTGATTTTTATAAATTTTTAAAAAACACTTTTAATGCAATGTGCTATATATTAAATGAACTTTCAGTACTTTGCTTTTACTTTTATACTTCTACTATGAAGACATTAATTACACAGGTATTTTATTATAGCAGTAGAGGGAAAAATAACCTTTTTATTTTTAAAATGAAAACTGAAGATTCCCAATGGAATCAAGGTAACTTTTGCCTGCCACCACTTGAATATGCATATTGAGGTGATTTTCAGACAGGCTTTATTGTTATGAAGTTATTTTTTTCCATTAATACCAATTTAGATTTTTAATTAATAATGGCTTTTTAGAACTAGCCATTTAAGTGTTTTAATTTGGAAGATACTCTTACCAGTTTTTATACTTAAACATGATTACAAAGACTGGTTAATTAGCTTAAATTATAATTGGCAACCAATGGATTTTACTTTATGCATTTAGGAGAGCGCAGATTTACATTTTTTTAAACTCCATTTGTTAAACACAAACTTACAGTTTTTTATTATTTTGAAGATCTAATATATATAATGTGAACTTACTAGTCTGTTATTTTACAAACCAAAGAAAGATTTCCCTGAAGGCTTTCTTTTGCTGGCTTTTCCAGACTAGGGGTTTGCAGTTTTCCTCCTTTGTGACTTTTTTAATTAATAGCTTATAACCAAAATGTTTCCAATGCTATGATACAAATTTTTTTTGTTTTAGAACCATAAGCAGAGGCAAGGAGTGAGCCCAGACTGGCAGTAATCATAAGCAAAAGCTAATTCAGTTTATGGTTTCTATCTCAATAATTGAAGTCTAGGGATAGGTAAAGTTAGTTATAAAATAACTATAATTAAAGATAAGTTTAAGTTATAATTACTATTATTATAGTAAGCTCTAGATAAACTTGAAGTAGCCATAAACAAAGGTAAATTAGTTTAAAGTTACTATTACAATAGCTGAAAATTAGGCTATATTTACTCCACTGTAATAATTTTAGTTATAAATTTTTATATATTTAAGCTACTTATACAATGATTTTAAAACTTTTAGTTTTTAGAAAGTTTTTACTTAAAATTAATTTGGATATCTTTACTTATTAATTATGAAATTAAAATAATTTTCTTAGTAACAATTCTGTGCAGTTTTTCTGCCTTTTTCAGCAACTAAATAAATTTTACTCATGAGTTATGCATTAAATTTACCATCAAGACAGTTTTGGCATTCAAAGATTCATTTCCAGGTTACCTTTTACCATCATCCAACTTGAAACAGGTGAACTCTACATTTGATTTTCTAGGCACAAGCAAACTGACAAAGTTAAATAGATTTCAAAGTTGAACACAAAATTAAGCACAGATTAAAACAAAAGAATTCTATTCCCTTGCATTTCTGGGGCAGTTTTAGACTTGGGAGATGGGCTGACTAAATTTTAACATGAAGTTGCCAAGCTAAATAGTGTTTTTTTCTTCACGGTTTTTGTTTTATGACTTTATTGTCTGATAGTTTTCTAGTTAAACTAGCCATTATAAGGTCATTAAGTGATTAGAGGTTCGTTGTTCTAATTAACAGGTTTTGGGTTTCTGAGGCAATAGCTTTCTTGCTAGATAAAGGCACTCAGTTTTACAGTTTTAAAAACATTTCAAAGGATTTTAACACAAACCTGCAAAGAAAAATTCAGTAGCAGGAAGTAGAAAGGTAATGCATGGGTAAAGATTAATTATGCAAAGGTATCCTGGCCTGTGACCACCCTGGGGAAAGGAACTTTCTTTGCATTCATTTTGGCTCTACCTGGCGCCTTCATTTCCTCAGGTTGCTGGGTGTGGTCAGATAGGAATGTGGCTTACAAAGGTGTGGACCCACTGGGAGGGGGTAAGCCCTCCACTATCTGCCACAGCCATGCACCCCCCTGGGGAGGGGGTGGGAGAAGGCAATGACAGGCAAGCCCAAGGAATGGCTGCTAAAATGACTTGAAGAAGCTCTACAGGGCCCAGCAGTCTCCTGGGGGGACCTCTGTCCTGGCAGGGCCATGATTCAAGCCACTGTTCTATGATCCAGCCATTCTGACTGGGGACAGATTTAATAAGCCTGGATGCACAGTGCGGACATGGATGCAGAGAATTCCTGAGCCCTGGCAAATGGCATACAAAGGACAGGTAAGTGTTTAGAGCAAGAGAGCAGAGCACGTGCATATTCAGGCTTCACAGTTTGTTTTATAAACTATTAATTATTCCACTCCTTTGCCAATGGCAAGGGAGGGGCTTCAGCTTAACCAAATTTCACTATTTCACACAATTCAGTACCACTATCTGGAGGCATGAAAACATACACTGGCATCAAATAACCAATAAATGCTAAAAGAGACATGGCATACAGACAGAAACATAAGGCCATCAATTTGACTTATAATTTCTATTTTTCTGGTATGGCCATTTTTGAACTACAGCTTGTTAATTATTGCAACCTTAGAGAGGGAGAACTTCTAACATCAAACTTTTAACAGGACTTTTTGCCTACCCTTGCTCTTTACAAAACAAGTTCATTTGCAATCCAACACCAAAACAAAGACTTATTTCTGGCTAAACCTTTCCACTGTTTAACTTATATTAGACCAAGCTTTATTACAAAAACCAATTCATTTTTCTGTAACCAAGATTTTCCAAATCCAGACCAATTTTTCAGGATGCATTAGGACTTAAACCCATTAATGTCCTTTCCCACCATAATCAAACCTTCACTATCTTAGTGAAGGCAGAATCTGACGCCAACCCACATTTAGCTAAACCTAAACATCAGGCTTTTTTTCTTTTCTTTCAGACCTGGAGAAGACAGCTTCCCCCCAAATTTTTGGAGGTACTGGGGTCTTCTTTTTTGGAGCCGATCAGGCTCCCCTTCTAATGTTTAAAGTTAGGTTTTCCTGACACTATGCTCCCCCTTGGCAGTCTTACCTGTTTGGTGTGCAGAGTTTTTCATTCCCAGAATTTCTTTTTAGACCTTCCAGTACACCAATTGTCCCCAGGAGGACTCCAATGGAGCCCACATCCTTTTTCTGGACTGAAAGGAGTCCAGGGATGCCCAGATTTGGAGTTCACCTGAGCCCTCCTGGCTTCATTGGAGATATCCAAAAGTGGAAGCGAAGTGCTGCCATCTCTGGCCTTCATTGCAATCCTGGACGAACCCCCAGGAAATACTGTGGAAGCAGAGGGATTCAATGATCGCGTATGGAAGGCCAGGACTTAATAATATTCTTGGGAAGGAAAATTTATTAAGGACCAGCTGGGCTCGGGAATTCCTGTTCAAAAACCTGAACCCCAGATAGGATCCTTGTTTTTCTTTTATACAGAGGGTGTAGGAGTGGGGAATCAAACAGTGATGTTTATATGCAAAAGGACTTTTTGTTACCAGAGTTTCAAGTGTTTTATCTGAGTATCAGATAGGTCTTGAATTAACACATATTCTCTAGGTAAGCTTGAATTAACACATAACCCCCAGATATATTTTCCACATTCCAGGTAAGTTTGAATTAACACATTTAGCTTACACACACAGTCCAGGTTATTTATGAAGAAACACTCAGCCCCCACACACACAGAACATATCAAGAGGACTCTTGGGCCAGTCTCAAAGCCAAACTCAGCATGTAAATGCATTGCCTTCCCCCCAGCATGGGACATGACTCCCGGGGATGAGCCTCCCTGGTGCCAAGGGATTACTACCAAGTACTAGCTGATGATGTAACTAGAAAATAACCTTGAATAAAAGGGTCAACTCAGACCAGCAGAATATCTCAGTCTACATGTAATATCAGGAGTTAAAAATGCTTTTTGACCTTGAATAAAAGGGGGAAATGGAAAGGACAAATGAGTTTATATGGCTATGAGTCTCCAAAAAAGAGCCAGGAGGTTATCAGAGGGGTAACCCTTATGCACACCTTAGCAGAGTCCCAGAGACAGGTAAAGTAGACATAGCCCCAGGTATTGGTTCTTCTGAGGGCTACAGAGACCCACAGGTTCTATGGTCTTGGCAGATGTAGTTCAATGCCATGTCAGTTGGCCCTACTTTGGAGTTTGTGTTCCTGAGTGTGATGGAGTTGCACTCAGATGTGATCTTTGTTCACAAGCCTCTCCTGTTACTTTTACCAGACCTGTGGTTGGTGCTGGGGTTTAGTGTATTCTCAGGGGACCTGAATCTCTGGACTGACCATGTGGTAGCCAGGCCCTGAGCCTCAACAGACTTGCAACTCCTACACTCTGGTTTATTGGACTTACCCCACTCAGTTAACATGGAGGTGAAGAAGGTCAACCACCACACCAGGGAGCCAAGAGTGCCTACAACTGAAAGCAGGAGAATTGCTTCCAGCATCCATGTGGAATCTAGGCCCCCTCTTGACATAGATGTGGAGTGGACATAACCATTCCAGGGTTCACAGGATGGAGGAATAGAGTATGGCTTAGTGTGGACTTACTGATATTCTATTCATGAACTATTGTGATTAGTAATCAAAGAAATGTAGCATTGATATGGAGAAAGAGGCCATGGGAGCTGCTAAGTATAGGGAGTGGGAAGAAGAGATGTGATGTGGGGGCGTTTTCAGAACTTGGAGTTGTCCTGGGTGGTACTGCAGGGACAGTTACTGGACATTGTATGTCCTCCCATGGCCCACTGGGTGGACTAGGGGAGAGTGTAAACTATAATGTAGACTGTTGACCATGTGGTGCAGCAGTGCTCAGAGATGTATTCACCAAGTGCAATGAATGTCTCATGATGATGGAGGAGGTTGTTGTTATGGGGGAGGAGTGGGGTGAGGGGGTGGGGGATATATGGGGACCTCATATTTTTTTAATGTAACATTAAAAAAAATAATAAAGACAAAAAAGTGAAAAAAAGAGAACTCTTGGAATACACCTTTAAAAAAATTTTTTTTAAAAGAGGATGTTTAAAAATTGAAACAAGAAAGAGAACATTGCATAGTGAAAGGCAGGAGTCAAGTCAGTGGTTCCAAAATACATTCCAATATGTAAAAACCAATTAAGTTAAGAGATGTTGCCAAAGGCCTGGTAAGAAACATAGAGTGACTTTACATTTTACCTTTAAATGCTTTAAGATTGTTTTCAGCATTTATTCCCAACTCATTTTAAGGTCTATTTCTTTCTTTTATTATTATTATTAGTTTTTAAACTCTGTGTGCCTATTTGCTCGCAGCCTTTCTGTGCTCTGCTAGCTTCCAGCACCCTCAGACTCAATTTCCCACTCGCCCTATTCAGTTGGATTTCCATTAGGTTCTGCTAATGGAGGCGCTGATGGAAAATTGTGAGATGGAAGTAGATCAGGAGACATCAGGTTTCTGGAGGATTACCAACTGTGCAGTAGTGAGAATGTCATTGCCAGCCTTGGCCAGGGAGGTGGGAAGGTGTCTGGGCCACAGAGCTTTCTGCGGCAGGCTCTGGGCTCCTGCTCAAATAGCCATGCTCCCACAGCTGGAAACCTGCCGTGCAGCGCCTTGGCCTCTGGGTAGTAGTTCTGCTCCGCCAGCCTGAGACAGTAGTGGTTTTCTGCAGTTACTAATCTTTGGGTAACCTAACTTATCAAACCAACTCCAATTCCACTATTATATTTCTTCTTTTTTAAATACCTTGAGTGGTTTCTCTTTTCCTGTGAAGCCCTAATATGCTCTGTTCAAATCTACATTTAAGTACTACTTCTTAGCTGTCAGGATGTCCAAATCCCAGTATTTTAATGTACTCTGTGACTTTTACCCCAAGAAACAGAGTTTAAACCCAAAGTGAAATTATAGCTAGGCATTTTGGCTTCAGTTTGAGTCTTCTTCAGAGAAGCCACTATAACAAGATGGAGTGGGTAGAAATATTAATCTGAAGAGGTCAAAATTAATGATTCATATAGGTTTATGTTACATGTAATGTTTTGCTCTGAAGGATGTGGAAGGCAACCCAGAAAGTCATAGGGAACCATGAATTTTAATGATAGGCTCTGTCCCATCTTCTTCCTCACTGCCTCACCTATTCCCAAGCTATAACCTTGAATACGGCAGAAGGCAAAGGGTCTCATTCGTGACAGGTACTGGGGAAGAAATAAGTAATCAAAAAGCTATAACATTGTCTTTTTGTTCCTGGACTAATAATGAGATCTAACATTTGAGCAAGGCATCCTCTTTTTTGCATATGATCTCCCGGTGCAGAGTGTTTACCTTAGTTTTTTTTCAATTGCAGCAATAACACTTTATGCAATAACAAACAACTTACATATCTGTAAATTTATATCTCTTTATTGCTATCTAGAAGGTGTAAAACTAAAACATAACAACCTTACTATTATGGGAAGATGTGGGTAATTTCTGATTTCAGTCTCCTAAAACTGTGCCTTTTGGAGACCTCCTAGAGGCTAGGAATATGTTTGAATTGCAGGGGTGAATTGCAGAAGCTCATCATGTATGTGATTTTAGACAGCTCTTCCCCAGGAGAGTAGTAGCTGTTGACACTGTAAACAAGGGAAGTAAGTAGACTGTGTCACCATGCTTCAGACAACTGTGTATGTTAATGATACTGCTACTAGGTCGTTTGGAAATCCTCTGCTCTACCACTGTTTTCAAATTCCATGGCACCCAGCTCTGTCCCCTTCCTGTTGTTAGGTCTTGTACAGCTTCAGCTGTGCCAATGTTCTACCAGCTCTACCCGACTGAGGCAACTGGCCTTTTGTGTTGTTTTCTCTGGGCCAAGATTTAATGAGTAAGCAGAACTGGGTGTTTGACCTAGCTATAATCCCTGTCTATGGATTAAAAGGGATTTTAGCTAGGCTTGAAATCTTCTGATGAGAATCCAGTGAAACCATGTTGTAGGGCTAGACACGTTCTAAAAACATGGCTTTTGCCCAAAATCATCATCTGCAGCAAGAGCTTTGGTTCTATTTTCCTTTATTTTCTTCCCCATGACATAGTGCTTACCCTTATATTTATTCCTACAGTGCCAACTGTCCACCTCCTCCCAAAGGGCTCACCACTCTTAGAAAGCAATATTTCCTAATGATTCTCCAATAATCTACTCCATTGTTAGCATCAATTTTATGTAGAGAATCTTTTTTCTCTTTGGCATCACATTGTGGTCCCAGTTTCACAACAAGCTTTCTAGGGGAAAAAAAAATCCTTTACTTGCATCTTTGAAGTTCAGTAGTGTCTAAAGTTAGTCATAAGGCAGGGCTGGTGTAGTGATTTTATTTATTATTCTCTGGTGTCAATAAGATCTAGTTTAAAAATGGGAACCAGGGGTTCCTGCCATAGTGGTTTCACGTAATTGGTGTGACAGTCAAACAAGAGGAGATGGAAGTCAGTGAGAGTAATGGAAAGGGCCTGGAATTGGGGAGAGGGCAGAAAACTTCAACTCCCTTCTCTGAAATTTAACATAGGGTCTCTTTGTCTGTTTCATCAACTGCAAAACAGAATTAATAAAAATTCCCACCTTTTTCTTTCATAAGGGTATTTTGAGGAGCAAATGAGAATCACAACTAAATGTTAGGGTGTAATTTGTACACAGTAAAGTGGTATAAAATATAGGTTATACAAGTTTATCACTATTCAGGAAAAAGTGGCAAATTAACTGTGGGGAATTAATCTCTTTTATTATCCATGTATTAGATTGTGTTGCTTGACAAACAGGCCATCATCTGTTATTTGGCCGATTTAATGTAGATGTACATCCAACTTAATAACATTTCTTGGACTGATTTCTCCTCACCCAATCAAGAAATGGGATACTTGGGCAGGATGGTGTTTAATAACGCACAGATTGAAAACATGCATTAGCAATAATGGAGAACCTGCATCAAGCAAATTAAGGAACTTAGACATCAGTCATTTGGTTTCTTTCTTCTCTCATTTTCTTCCTCCTCTCTTCTTCCTCCCCCTTCCCTCCACTTTTGTCTTTGACCTATAAGCTGACCCATAAATGTTCTTAGTGTTCAGCATTTTTAATCTATACATAATATTAGCAGAAAGGGTTAGGTTTTCATCCAACTCTAATTCAAGGGCAGTGTATCCTTCAATGCTCAGTGCTCTCTAGGGATTTTAAGCAGAAATACTTAATGCAGAGAATTAGGTGCTTACAGAATCATTGAAAGGGTTGAAGGAGCAAAAATCTTCCAGATTGTTGATTTTAAGGTCAAACTACCATTGCTGTAATCCAGTGGTCAGGAAGCTGCTATTCCCACCCCCCACACCCTCACCCACACACACACTCCCACCCTAATCCGTGCCTACCCTTGAAGCTCATGACTGGATGCTGGAATATGGAATACAGTTACTGAAGCCACAACTACCTATCTCACCAGCCAAAACTCGCATGAGGGCGTGGCATTGGCAGAATATAGACTGCATCAGAACCCTAGTTGCTAGGGAATCTAGAAATGCAGCTTTTAACTTTCCATCGTCTGCAAGAATGGGGTGAGAATAGAAGCTAGTGCTAAATCATCATCCCGAAGTTTTCAGAAATAAAGAGGGAAAATAATGGCTTTGGGTTATAAAACAACATTAAAATGGATGCATCATTTGTGCCCTTGTGAGTGGGAGCAAGGACGTGCATATCTGTTCTCCGACTGAGTTGTACAGGCAGGTTTTGGCATGAAGCAGTTTCCATGGAGAACAACAAATTCCCAAAGTAGGAAGGACTTGTGAAAACCTTTCCTACCTTTAACTACTGAGGTTCTTCCCAGAGAAAAGGCTCTGATACACTCTACTTTAGTGTCATTTTATTCCATAGGGGACTCCAATTTAACAAGCTTACATCAAAACTTTGCCCTGTGGGTATCTGGATGGTTTGATCTAGCCTCTTGTCACAGGAGTAAATAATAAAAGTGAGAGCAGACAGCTTCAGAGCTGACTGATTGATTTCTGAAACAGTAACCGTAGATTATTACAAGTGCTGTTTAGAACCACAGAAACATTGTCATGAGGGGAGACGAGGCTCTTTCGTGGATGTTTTGTGTAAGTAGAAAAAGGATGAGGTCCTTTTTAATTTCCCTGCCACCTTTTGTGTAAATGACCCATGAAATCAGCATATCTGACAGTGGAGCTGTAAAGCCCTGTGCGTTGGTATTCATTGAGTGAATACTTCCTGGTAGGAACAGCCTGAGAGTGGGGCCAAACTGGACTTTGTGTGTGTGTCTCTTTTCTCCTAAATATCTATTAAACTATTCTTAATATTATTTACCAGGTTTAACTTAACTCATCAGACTTGGTATGAATCTTCTCCAAAAAGTGGCCATGTGATTAATGTATCCAACCGAAAATTTGCATTTTCCATCAGTTTTTCTGCTTAACCCACTCAGATTTAGCTCTTGGGAAGCTCCAAGATTCATGGTGATTCATCTGAACAGTGGTAGAACACTTCTCTAATAACATAAAACTTTTGCTCCTGGTTTTCTAATTTCCTTGGAAAATGGTTATCAGAGAAACTGTAATCAACTTAAATCAATATATGTTTTTTTTTTCTGTTGGTTAGATAAAGGTTGCATTTCTTGACTGACAGAGCATAAATGAAGAGCAATTACCCTCCTAAATGTGAGGCAAACTAAATATGAATACCTATCCCTAATCTAATATTTCATTCTGTTCATCTTTATAACACAATTGTAGAAAAATATAGGAAAGTGAGTGGTTGTATTTGAAAAGCCACACTTTTGTGAGAATGCCCAAATCCCAGGGAAGGGTACTGCATGGGGATCAGGTGTTTGATTAGAACTTTCATCTAATCAAACTTGTGCTTGAGTTTGAAAGGAAAGAACAGCTAACTCTGAGAGGGCTAAAGAACTGATCAGCTGGGAGGTATTGAAAGAAGAATGAAATGGATAATGGTTCCCCCACCCCTTCTGTTCTTAGTATCTGACATGTTTTTAAAAGCCAAAGAAGGAAAAATGATGAGCGTAGACTTAGCCAGATTGGGCTTTTATTGATAATTCCATTCCACTTCTCTCTTGTGGGATAATTCTGAATTTGAGGAAAGAAATGAACTATTTCATAAAGAGGTTAATCCAATATTCATCCTCTTATTTTTAAGGATTTCACATTCTTTGTGAGCTTCTGTTTCCCACATGGTCCCATTCATTTTCCTGAGGGTATGAGCAGGTTTTTAAGTATGTAAGATCTCAACTTAACTAAACTAAAATTGGCTAAGAGAGAGCTGCTTATCTGTGTGGCAGGCTCAGAGACAGGGCAGCTTCCTCATATTGCCTTCTTCCTCCCCTCCTGTCATCCTCTTGTTGTGACCATGTGCCAATAGTGTGTATACGGTGACCAGTACAGTTCTGAAATACATTATTTTGCTTATGCCTCACCACCAATATAAGGTAGATATCATTACCCTCATCTTACATGCGAGGAAATAGATGTTTAATTACCTTGTCCTGGGAAACAGACTTGGCCCAGTGGTTAGGGCATCCACCTACCACATGGGAGGTCTACAGTTCAAACCCCGGGCCTCCTTGACCCGTGTGGAGCTGGCCTATGCGCAGTGCTGATGCGCGCAAGGAGTGCCCTGCCACGCAGAGGTGCCCCCGGGTAGACGAGCCCCACACACAAGAAGTGCGATCCTAAGAAGAAAATAGAGGCAAACAAAAATAAAAACATAAGATAAAAACATCATGTACTATGGTGATTTGAAGCTATATGTACCCCAGAAAAACAAATTCTTATTTTTAATCCATTCCTGGGGTATTGTCCATTGTAAATAGGACTTTTTGATGAGGCTACTTTGGCTAAGGTGCTACTCACCTCAATCAGAATGGGCCTTAATCCTCTGATTGGAGCCTTTATAAGAAAATGACATTCAGATCAAGAGAGAGAAAGCCACTGAAGCAAATAACTGAAAAGAATGAAACCTAAAAGAGAAGGAAGAGACCAGCAGATGCTGCCATGTGCCTTGCCATGTGGCAGAGGAGCCAAGGATTGCTGGCAGCTGGTCTTTGGAAAGAAAGTATTGCCTTAATGATTTCTTGATATGGACATTTTTACAGACTTGAAACTGTACACTAATAAATTTTCATTGTTTAAGGCAACCCATTTCATGGTTTTTGCTTAGAGAGCCTAGGAAACTACAACACATACCTACCACTCAGAGAACACTACTGTAACACTCTGATTACCTTCCACATTCCTTTGTACGTATATATGTGCACAAGTATATATGTGCACAATACTTATTTTTAATTAGTGAAATGCTGTGTCCACTATTCTGTCATTTTCTTTTTTTAAATCAATGATTTCTTCCCCATTTAAGTAAAATATCCTTATATAATATCAAGTCTATGTTCCTTTTTCTCCAGTTGACCCAGTGTTTTTCTGTGCAGTTGGTTTGTTCAAACCAGTGTCATTAGGTCTGGTTATTATCCCTTGAGTCTCTTGTAACTTAACACAATCCCTTTATTGAATGACACTTTCTTGTTAAAAAATGCTACTTCATTTTCAAATATTGTAAGCCAGACTTTATTGAGTAGCTTGAACCTGACCAGAATAAAATTTGTTCTGGCATTGCAGGAACCTCCTTCATTACACCCTCCAGGAAACTGATAAAAAATATTAATGAGACTAATAAAAGAGATTCTTAATTTCAAATAACCTTCATTTGAACAAAAGTGTTAAGATTTTACTCTTTGTGGAATCAGACTGGGTATAATACAGAACTGTTTTCAAACAAATGGCTCTGAATTTTACTGACATATTCTATGAAATATAAATCCTACCAACATATTGTCAATGGTGAGAACAACTAGCAGAAACCTGCAGGGAATAAATGCTTCTTTCAACCGTAAGTTTCACAACCTGTTAAAATGTTTTCTTGAGCAATTGATGGTTGGCCTTTCTAAAGTTTTCTCTTAATAACAATAAAGATTTTCTTTACACAGATTCTTTCTAGTTGGACTTCTCTGTGGTATACCTATATACAGTTTTTTTTCTTCAATCTATTGCGTAATGAATAGCAAATGGCAGGCAAATCAATGAACATCACAAAAGCTTTAGTACAAATATACCTGTTCCTTATAATATTCATTCATCTCATCAATTATCTCCTTTCTCATCTAAAATATAGGTATTAATTCAATGCTAACTTTGTGCCTATTTTTTCAGGAGGCAGCATGCTTTATGGTGGAGAGCTTGGGCTCTGGAGTTAGACAGGCTTGGCTTATAAATCCCATTCTTGGCGGCGGACTTGGCCCAGTGGTTAGAGCGTCCGTCTACCACATGGGAGGTCAGTGGTTCAAACCCCAGGCCTCCTTGACCCATGTGGAGCCGGCCCATGCGCAGTGCTGATGCTCGCAAGGAGTGCCCTGCTAAGCCGGGTTGTCCCCCGCGTAGGGGAGCCCCACACGCAAGGAGTGCGCCCCGTAAGGAGAGCCACCCAGCGCGAAAGAAAGTGCAGTCTGCCCTGCCGCACACACCGAGAGCTGACACAACAAGATGATGCAACAAAAAGAAACGCAGATTCCCATGCCACTGACAACAACAAAAGCGGACAAAGAAGACGCAGCAAAATAGACACAGAGAACAGACAACTGGGATGGGGGTGGGGGTGGGGGAGGGAGGGGAGAAAAATAAATAAATAAATCTTAAAAAAAAAAAATCCCATTCTCTTATGTGTGACCTTGGGCAAATTGCATAACCACTCTCTCCCTTATTTTCCTGACTGTGAAATAAGAGTAAAACAGTCATTATCTCAAGGAGTTGCTGTGGGTTTAGATGAGATGTCTATTTAAAGCATTTAGCATAGTGCCTAGCACATAGCAAGAACTAACTAAATCTTAAATTTTTAAAAACTGAGTTTGGCAAGTGGAATCTGAAGGCACTGCTATGAAAAATGTTCCTTGATATTCACACATCACTAAGAGAAACAATGTAAGCGAAAAGTAGAGCATTTTCTCTGGGAAAAAGTATTTATAAAGCTATGTAACACATGTCTTCTCCATCTCCCACTTGGACACACAAACATAGACTCTGTTCTAGAAGAAAAGCGTATTTCAGGTACACAGTGTATCCTATTTACCCACAAGTGTACCACATTTCCCTCAAACCTGCCATTATTTCAGAGCACGAAGATGTCTCCAGCCAGGAGGCACATATGACCAACCCAGCATAGAGTCCTGTGAAATACATCCAAAGGCCTCCTGTTTATTTCCATGTTCACCACGTACAAGAAGGCCCTGGAAAAATCATTCTAGCACGTTGTAGGTCTTCCCCTACTTCTGGAAGGTTGAGATTCAAATTATTCCTGAACAATTAGAATTTGATCTGCATCTGATCTTCAAAGAAGGTCAATTTTGGGATTCATTTCAATTGAGTTGTACAAATATTTGAGTGTTTATTATTAAAAGACGCTATGGTAGGTCTAAGATGAATAAAAAGATTAAAAAATTATCTCTATCCTCAAAGAGTCAGTTGGCTCCAGAATAGGGGGTATAGATAGAAGAATGAACTATTTTGCAGACAAGACATAAGCAAGGGTATGGAAAAGTTTTATTTTGGTTGCAGAGAGAGAAGTTTTGTTCCCTTTGGTGGTAGAGAATGTGAAGGAAGCACATTCTCAGATAAAATCATGGAAGAGATAAAATCACAAGGGTATAAAATAGTACACGGCTGCTTGGAGATTGTAAGCAGACCATTCTACAGAGGGCATGGAATCACTGCAGAGAAGCTTGACCATCACTATTTTAAGAGGCCATTGCCAGTTGTTGAGATGAGAAGAGACATGATACTCAGTTAATGTTATTCTTCTCAGGGAATTCTTCCTTTTTAAAAATTACCCTTTTTAAGGTATAAATTTACTCTCATTAGATTCTTAGTACAGGTGGTAAAAATGTTGTTTCTAATACTATCTAACCACTATTGTGGGACTAATGGTACAGTGAGAGATTCCAAAAGATGCGATCCATTATCCTTAAGGATAACCACTGACTATTTTTTGTTAAATACCTTTTACCTCTGTAGTGGTGCTTTTAATCTTTTATATAATCAGCATTCCTGGCATAGGACTTTAACACTACCTTTCCTTGGAATATTAAAAACCATGTCTTACTTTAAGGGTCCTGTGCTCAAGTTTGTTGTGAAACATTTATTTTTAGAACACCCATTTGGTGACTTACAGTTCACAAAGACTCTGAGAAGTCCTGCAGTAAAAAAAATGTGTTTACCTTCAATCTGAATTTCCCAATTCAGTACTAACAAGTTAAGACACACTAGTTTTTCTCCAAACAATTTTAAGAAATGCTTGTCTAGCTCTTATGACTAGAATATTGTGAATGGTCTGTCTGCTTCTTGCCTGAATGGAAGAGCATGAAATTCCTCAAGCCATTGTTTATTTTAAGTTTTAATTTTTTATTAGAGAAGTAGTAAGTTTACAGAAAACACAGAGTTCCCATTTGCCATCATATTATTAATGCCCTGCATTAGTGTGGTTACATTTCTTACAATTCATGAAAGAATATTTTTATTATTATACTAGTAACCATAGTCCATGTTTACTTTATTATTCACTGTTTCTGTAGTACAGTTCTATGTTGATTTAAATTTTTACTTTAGTAATATATATGCAACCTAAAATTTCCCCTTTAAACATAATTTGGTGTTGTTCATTACATGCACAATGTTGGACTACCATCACCACCATCCATGGCCAAAACCTTTCCACCAACTTTAACAGAAACTTTGTACAGTTTAAGCACTACCTTCCCATTCCTGTCCCCAACCTAGCCCCTGGTTACCTATATTCAAGTTTCTGACTCTATGAATTTACTTATTGTAATTATTTCATATCACTAAGATCGTACAGTAATTTTCCTTTTCTGTCTGGCTTATGTCACCCAACATGATGTCTTCAAGATTCATCCATATGACTGTATGTATCAGAACTTTATCCCTTTTTATTTTGTCTTTTTTTAAAATTTATTTAAAAATATCACATACATAAACATACATAAATAATAGCTGTATAATAGTTGTGAACTTACAAAACAAGCATATATAAAATCAAACAAACATATAACATCTCACCCTACCAACAATAACTTGTATTGTTTTTAAACCTTTTTAACTATTGATTAAAGAGCATTGTCAAAATATTACTACTTAACAAAGTATGTTTCCCCTAACCAATCTGATTATTATTATCTTTATATCATTTATATATGAACATGCATAAACAATTAAATGTATAGTAAAAGTTGTGAACTTACAGAGCAAACATGCATAACATCATACAGGGTCCCATACATCAACCCTCCACCAACACCTTGCATTGTCATGAGACATTTGTTACAAACTATGAAGAACACTGTCAAAATCTTACTACTAATCATAGTTCTTTTCTTACATTTGGTGAGTTTTTTCCCCAACCCACCCTATTATTATTTTTTAAATATATTTTTTATGATAGAAGTTGTAAACTTATAAAACAATCATGCCCATGTGCAGAATTCCCAAACGACACCCCTCCATCAACACACCACAATGTGGTGTGTCATTTGCTACAGACAGAATAATATCATCTGATTATTGCCATGTCCATAGTGTACATTTGGCTCACATTTTCCCTACTGCCTCAGTATCAACACAGTACATCTTTTGCATAGATGCAAGAATATTATTACTACTAACCACAGTCCATAGGTGACTCCAGCTGTATTTTTCGCATGCCTCTCCACATTCCCAACACCCTACAATAGTGATATGCATTTGTTCTACCTAACAAAGGACACTCTTGCATCTGTATAATCAACCACAATTCTCACCCACCTCTTGGTTTACTGTGCTATCCACTTCCTAGATTATTCTCAAGCATTCTGTCAATTGGCATTTACCTAACTAGCCTACCATTTTCAGTCACATCCCCATTTATAAACTAGCTGTTACTCACTGTGTGTTACCATCCACTCTAGACATTTCCACAATTTTACAGCAAAGCTAATTAAAAGTTCTACATACATTAAACATCAGTAGTCCCCTCAGTCCTTCTTGTATCTCCTTTAAGAATCCACCACCTACCACCAGGTCTCGAAGATATTTTCCAATAATTTCTTCTAGAAAATTTATGGTTCTTGCTTTTATTTTCAGGTTTTTGGTCCATTTTGAGTTAGTTTTGGATAAGGTGTGAGATGGGGGTCCTCTTTCCTTCAGTTATGGATGTCCAATTCTCTCAGCTCTATTTGTTGAAGGGACTGTTCTGCCGGAGCTGTGTGAGTTTGACAGGCTAGTCAAAAATCACTAGACCATACCTGTGAGGGTCTGTTTCTGAGCCATAAATTTGGTTCCATTGGTCTATTGTCTGTCTTAAAGGCCAGTACCATTTTGTTTTTACCACTATAGGTAGGTATTATGATTTAAAGTCTGGAGATGAGGGTTCACTTTTCCTTTTTATGATGTTTCTGGCTACTGAGGACTCCTTACCCTTCCAAATAAATTTAATGATCATGTTTTCAGTTTTTTCTTTAGTGCTGGTGGATTTTTATCAGGTTTGCATTAAATCTGTATATCAATTTGAGTAGAATTGATATCTTAATGATATTTAGTCCTCCAATCCATGAGCATGGAATGCTCTTCCAGTTATTTAGGGCTTTTTTGATTTGTTTTAACACTGAGTTGTAGTTTTCTGAATACAAATGCTTTACATCATTGGTTAAGTTTATTCCTATTTGAGTTTTATCTATCATATTTTATTTTCACCACTCTTTTGACACTTTTAGTTACTTTTATTTATATAATCTTCATTTCTAGACTCTCTTCCAGGCCCCTCTCTTCTCTCTTTTCTTTTCAGGCTCTAACACCCTTTAGTATTTCCTGAAAATCTGGTCTCTTGCTTAGAAATTCTCTCAGTTTCTGTTTATCTATGATTATTCTAATTTCACCCTCATTTTTGAAAGACAGTCTTGCTGGATATAAGATTCTTGGCTGGAAGTTTTTCTCTCGTAGTATCTTAAATATATCAGACCACTGTCTTCTTGCCTCCATGTTTCTGGTGAGAAATCAGCACTTAATTTTATTGGATATCCCTTATATGTTAGGGATTTCTTTTTTCTTGCTGCTCTCAGAATACTCTCTTTGTCTTTGGCCTTTGACATTCTGATGAGTATATGTCTTGGAGTTGGTCTATTTGGATTTTTTCAGATGGGAGTATGTTGTGCTTCTTGGACAGGGATATCTGTGTCCTTCAATAGGGTTAGGAAATTTTCTACCATTATTTCTTTAAATATTCCTTATGCCCCTTTTCCCTTCTCTTCTTCTGGGACACCCAGGACACGTATGTTTGCAGACCTTTTGCTGTCATTTAGTTCCCTGAGACCTTGTTCAGTTTTTTCCATTCTTTTCTTCATCTGTTCTTTTGTATGTTCACTTTCAGAGGCCATTTCTTCAAGCTCACCAATCCTTTCTTCTGCCTCCTCAAATCTGCTATTATATGATTCCAATGTTTTTTAAATTTCTTTTATTGCACCTTTCATTCCCATAAGATCTGCTATTTTTCTATGTATGCTTTCAAATTCTTTGTGCTCATCCAATGTCTTCTTAATATCCTTAGTCTCTTTAGCCAGCTCGTTGAATTTATTAAGATTTGTTTGAACATCTATAATTAGTTGTCTCAACTCCTTTATGTGATCTGGAGGTTTATCTTGTTCCTTTAACTGGGCCATAGCTTCCTGTTTCTTGGTGTGGATCATAATTTTTTGTTGGTGTCTTCACATCTGGCTTACTAGAGTATTTTTTCTGGGTGCAGTTTTTCTCTCTAGTTTAGGGCTTCCTGTTGTTTTCCCCTTGCTGGTTATGCAGTAGGAGCCAAGCATGTAGTTGGTGCTGTAAGCTGTGGAGGCTCAAGCTGCCCTCATTACATCAGGGTCCAGTGAAGCTTCTCCCAACTTTCTCCTTTGCCAGGAATAGGGACAGAGTCACAGCTATGTAGAATAATCCACATGCAGGCCTAGACTATAATTGCCCAGAGAGACTGATGAAGCTTCACATTCCCTTTCCCCCTACCTGGGGCAGGGATGGAGCTGCAGGTGTGGGCAGCAATCTATGCAGTGTGGGTCCAAGATGACCACAGTTGCCCTGGTAGACTTCTGATTTTCAGTCTATGCCAGCCAAAATTACCTGCAGTTACCTGTATAGGCTGGTGCAGGGCTCCTCAGCCTCCTCCCTGCCAGAGGCGGAGCTGACACCTAGTAGGGCTGCAGGCTGATCTGTGTGAAAGAAACTGGTTCCTGCCTGACACCGAGAGTTTCAGTCAGCCCAGCTTCCCCTCTGGCTGGGGGTGGAGTCAGAATGGCTACTGACCTCTTTCTGACTTGGGCTGGTTCTCACCCCCCTGTTCCCAGGGATATCTCTTAGCCAGCCAAGTCTCTCAGTCAGTAGCTGAAATCGGCAGCCAACCCTCTCCTCCTCCTCTGTTTCAGGGAAATGGAACTTCCAATTCCCATCACAGAGCAGCTCCTGAGGCAGCTTGTACCGCCAGAGTAGAATAATCACCGGCCTCTGCGGCTTGGCCAGTAATTTCCCAGAGAGGCTGGCACGGTCCCTGCAGCTTCCTCCCTGCTGGAGGTGGCACTGGGGCCTAGGCTAGAGCTGTAATCTGATCTGGATGGGAAGAAGCGGGTCCCCACCAGCACTGGGATTCTCAGTCTGCCCCACATCCCCTAATGCCAGGCCCGGAGTAAAGATGGCAGCTCCCAGCCTCTTTCTGACCTGGACAGGCTCAAACCTTAGCTGTTCTCAGGATCTTACTGTAGCCCACTGAGTTTCCTCATCATAGCTGAAATTGGTGCCCAGCCGTCTCTTCCTCCCCTGTTTTGGGGAAGTGGAGCTTTCAATTCCAGCCAGGAACAGTTCCCGAGGTGGCTTGTGCCTCCAGTGGAGGATGGGCACCGGCCTCCTTGGTGTGGAGCCTCTACTTACGAGTCTTCTCTGCAGATGGGCAGTCTCCTCCTTCCACTCCCCCAAGGACATTGCAGGATGTTCTTCTGGCCTCCTAGAGACCCCAAACAGGTGCTTCAGCTAGCTCCAGAGAGCTCTGGGTGTTTGCTAACTGCCCTATAGTCCTTACTCCACTGCCATCTTGCTGTGCCTCTTAGAACTTCACTCCTTTTTTAATGTAGTATAATATTCCAGTGTACATGTATACCACATTTTATTTATCTGTTCATCTATCAGTGGAAGCTGGGTTGCTTCCATCTTTTGGCAATAGTGAATAATCCTGCTATGAACATTGGTGTTCAAGTCCATTTTCAGTTCTTTTCTGTATATACCTTTTGCTAACAATTATTTAGCCTCTTAATTTTGAGAAAAACTCTTAACAGATATTGTAACTGACAGTAGTCTATTTCAGAACTAATTTTTCTTCTTACTCCAATGCAGCATGCCTTAAATTTGTACTCTTGAGCTTAGGGAAATGGGAGGGGTAACATTTGTTTATTATTGAAAACGCTTATTTGATGTTCTCCCAAGAATTTTCGTTGACAAAACATCTAGCTACTTTCATCTGAGTATGCCAAAAGGGGCCTCTATATCAATCATTATTATAGAAAACTAAAACAAAATCCCATACAAATTTTCCAATTCCAAAATACAATACAAGGGATAGGAAATAGCTCCTGAATGTGACAGAACTGTAACTGTGAAAGGATTAGAAAGCTAGATTTCAGGTGATGTCAAATGCTGATGTTGTTCCTGACTTTTGCCGTTGCTTAAGTTTGTAATACCTAAAAGTTCAAGGACATGGTGATACATAAATGACTTCTGCTGAAAGCCTGAAATGATGACAGAGTTCCAAGGAATCCATGCTCCTTAGCCTCCCTCTTCTCTCCATTGCTAAATGTAAAAACAAAGAAGTGTTTCAGAGGAATTATTTTCACTGAAGTTTTCTTACTAGCAAAGTGAGAATGTAAGCATCCTTCCCAGGAGCCCTCATCTGGAGCAGCATTAATTACCTTAAGCCAGGAAGAGGCACCATTTGATAAATTACTGTTGACTGTGTTGAACATCTCATGGTGATGCTGGTTTCTCCAGAACCTAATTCCTCACTGGTAATAAGTACTGGGGAATAATTACTGAAATCCCTGATTTGTGCTAGCTCTGTCTATATTTTGCATGGAGCAAAGATTGGAAAAGTAAATGTAAAAATGTGAAGAGTGAGTAGTGGTTTGTTTTTGTTTTTTCTTTTTTTACTTTCTGCTTTTATCCTTATTTTTTAAAATGAACAAGTAATATTTTTAAAGTTAAAAAGTTTTGAAAATCACCATGATTCTAAAAGGGCTTTTACTAGAGGGATAGATTTAAAAGAACCCTTTTAAGAGGCTCCATTGTCTTAATAAAACTCTTGACTGATTTTGAAATTATTTCAGCTTCCACAAAATTACCTGACACCCAGAGGCATTTGGCCTGCTGGTTTCTGAGGCATTCAGGGGAGCCATAACTCCTGAATGAGCAAGAGCCCTGAGCATCCAACCTTGGGGGCTCATGGGGCAGTTTTGGCATCTGCTTCTTAGGTCTTTTCTCTTCTTCTCTCCACTGCTCCAAACACTCACTTGGACACAGAAAGTCTTAATTAGGTCATGAAGTCCTCCCCCTCAAATATTTTTTAACAGGCTGGGAGTAGGGAGCTACCAAGGTACCTCCGCTCCTCTTGATCTGCCGCTGGCCAGAGGTTTACCCTTTTACTTGTTCTTTCTACCATCCATGTCTCTGCTATGAGGATCCCCTGGAGCAGGGATTTGTTGTGCTCAGAGCACCACTTACAAGTGTGCTCTGCACATCCATCCCCGGATCCTAACTCTCTTAGTGGAATTCAGATAAATACTTAAAGGCCACCTATAAAAGTTACCAATTTGCGGGAATTTGTTGGTAAGTTTCTATGCAATTAGCTTTCAGTTCTTGGGTCTTAACTCTAATGTACAAATAATTTGAGCTATTGGGTTTAGTGGGCATGCCCTATAGAGATGATGAGTGCTGCTCAGAGGAGGCGGAATGAGACAGCAGGAGAATGCTGCCCCAGCACACACAACTTGGGAGATAATAGTCTGGTTGAAATAGTCTTTGGAGAGCTGTGCAAAATGACTAGTGAAACCACACATTTAAGCTGTGGTGGGAGATATCCTGCCTTCACTGTGAAGTAAGAACCACTTCCCAGAGAGATCAGCCTTGGCTGAAGCCAGTCGCGTGCTGAGGCTGGCCGAGGCTGGGGGTGCCATGTGGTGCAAAAGGACTTCATGCTTGAAGAAATCTCCAAGAGCCCAAAGAGCCTTTATCTGGGAAGGGTGGGGGTGAGATCAAGCAACCTAAATACAAACAGCATAGATCCTTCACAGTAAGCACCCACAATTTTCATTAAGGAGCTTTTGTCCTCAGGCACTTAACCCTCTAATGGCCATTCTTAGGGATCCCATAGGGGCTCCTAGGCTTCCAGTTCTGTTCTACTGCGGAACACACATGGGATGTCTAGGACACATACAAGGGCATGTCTCCACCTCTGCTAATGCTAAACAGCCCCAAAGGGGAAATGGGTTCAGTCCCCAGAACTTCCCGTCTGCCAAACCTCCAAGGATTTTAAACCTTATCTATCCCAGAACCTGTTCTCCACATACACACCCCATGGTTGTATCTACTATATATCATACACAGATTAATATTATACTGTTAATATTATACTATATATCATACAGAGATTAATATTATACTGTTTGTATAGCAGTTTATTCTTTTCTAGGACTTTCTCATAGGTCATCTCATTTGTTCCTTTTAATTGACTTGTGAGGATGGGAGAGCAGGTTTCATTATCTTCATATGCTAAACAGAAAATGGAAACTTTAAGATGAAAATTATAGTGCTTAGCTGGTATTTAATCATTGCAGTTTTTATACCAGATCAAACATTTTGAGGATTCCATTATGGATACAAGTATGGAGAGAAGAAAGCTTTGCATATTAGGTAGATCAGTGCCTTATAATAAAAAGACCTGTTTTAGTTTCCTAGGCTGCTCAAAGTACATATCATGAAATACATTGGTGTGAACAATGGGATTTTTTTTTTTAGATTTATGTTTATTTATTTCTCTCCCCTTCCCACCCTCCCCCTGGTTTTCTGCTGTCTGTGTATTCTTCTTTGTCCGCTTGCATTCTCGTCAGCGACACCGGGAATATGTGTCTCTTTTTGTTGCATCATCTTGTTGTGTCAGCTCTCCGTGTGTATGGTGCCACTCCTGGGCAGGCTGTGTTTTTTTCATAAAGGGCAACTCTCCTTGAGGGGTGCACTCCTTGCACATGAGGCTCCCCTATGTGGGGGACACCCCTGCATGGCATGGTACTCCTTGCATACATCAGCACTGCACATGGGCCAGCTCACCACACAGGTCAGGAAGCCCTGGGTTTAAACCCTAGAACTCCTATATGGTGGGTGGACACCCTATCGGTTGAGTCAAATCCACTTCCCAACAATGGGAATTTATTAGCTTTCAGTTTGAGACCAAGGAAATATCCAAATCAAGGCATGATCAAGGTGATGCTTTCTTCCTTAAGACTGGCTGCCATAGCTGGGCTCTGAGCCTCAGCAGAGTTGCAACACCTACTCTCCAGTTCGTTGGACTCGCCCAGGAAAACTAACAAGGAGGTGAGGTTGGAAAACCACCACACCAAGGAACCAAGAGAGTCTACAGCTGCAAGCAAGAGAGTCCCATCCATCAGTTATATGGTATTGAGGTCCCCTCTCAATTAGAGGTGGAGTGGGCATCACCATCCCAGAATCCTCAGGATTGGGGGATAAAATATGGACTACAGTAGACTTACTGATATTCTACTATAGATTTATAGTGATTCTAGCAATGGAAGAAATTATATCACTGATATGGAGACAGTGGCCACTGGAGGTGCTAAAGTCAGGCAGAGGGAAAAAGAAGTGTAATATGGGGGCATTTTCAGGACTTGGAGTTGTCCTGAATGACATTGCAACAACAGATACAGGCCATTATATATCCTGCCATAATCTACAGAATTGAGTGGGAGAGAGTGTAAATAACAATATAAACTATAACCCTTGCTTAATGGCAATGCTCCAAAATGTGTTCATCAATTGTAATCAGCGTACCACACTAATGAAAGAAGTTGTTAAGGTGAGGAAGGGTGGGTGGTGTGAGGAGTGGAGCATATGGGAATCCCTTATATTTTTTTGTGTAATATTTTGTGTAATCTAAGTATCTTTTTAAAAAATTAAAAATATATTTATTTAAAAAAGAAAAAGAGTGGCTGCCAGTGAGCCTTGACTCTTCTGCCACATGGCAAGGCACATGGTGGCATCTGCTGGTCTCACCCTTCTCTTCCCGTTTCCTTGCTTTCAGCTTCTTGCTTTCATGGCTTTCTCTCTCTTTGTCTGAATATCATTGTCTTATAAAGGACTCTAGTAAAAGGAATAAGATCCATCCTGATTGAGGTGGGACACAACTTACTTGAAGTAACCTCATCAAGAATCCTACTTACAATGGGTTCACACCCACAGAAACAGATTAAAGAACATGTCTGGGGGGGGGGGTTTCTACAAACAGTTCCAAAACATCATAGACTCCAGTGTAGATCCTGATGCTGTGTGACTTATGGTTAATCACCTAAGCTTTCTGAGTCTCTCTCTTAACTGTAAAATAGGAATGATTCAACCTCACAGAATTGTTGCAACAATTAAATGAGATTACATATGAAAATTATCTAGCTCCATACCTGTCCTCAATAAATGACACATCCTTGATTTCCAGAAGGCATAAGGTGGACCAATACTCAATTAACACCTAATTATTAGTAGTCAGTTGCAGATAGCCTTGCCCCACTGCAGGTGAAAAATCGTAGGGAAAATGCCCTTCCAAGAAATGGAAAATGTATTTGGAATAGAGAAAAGATTAAATAACAACTTCACTTGGACAATTGGAGTGGACTATTCTCAGAATATTTCAAGGACGGGTAATTGTGCAGCTTGAACATTAGCTATTTATGCCCAATTGCAGAATGGAGGGTTGCCTCTTTGTTCAGCTCTCCATTGTAAGCTGTTTTGAATCACTTCATTAGAAAGTTAAGTGCCTGAAAAAAATAACAAATTATGGAACATATCCCTGTATTGTTCTACACACAGAATGTCCCAGAGCTGAAATTATGACCAGAACAAGGCCATGCATAAAACAGGCATTCGGTATGCAAATAAGTTAATGGTGATGAAAATCTTGAATAACCTGTGGGCAAAATCAGGAATTTATATCAGAAGTTGCTCGCTACTGGCATTTAAACTAGAGTGGGGGAGGTTTGGGGGGACGGGGGGTGGGGTAGGGGGGATAATGTGCCTTATTTAGAAAAGTGTGAGAATCACCCTTTCATGAAATAAAGTACAGGGTCTGGCCTTTATGGAACCTCTTATGGGGAGACGCTGGGATGGAGCAAGGAGAGCAGCATTCCATTCTTATCTCGGCCACTGGGCAGTCATGTCAGTTAGCCCCGCCCCTGGCAAGTTTGTCCTCATCTATTAATTGGGGGTCTATTCTCGCACAGGCCTCCTAAACTTCTGTGGAGAAGGCTCTGAATAAGTGTGCTTCTTAACAACCGAAAGGTCCTCTGTGCTTCACTCTCTGTCCCACTGCTCCTCCTCAGTTCATTTACTGTTGTTTCTCACCCAGATTATTATAATAGTCCTGATTGAGTTCCCTCCCTCCACATTCCCTCAAATCCATCCACCACTGCTTTAGAAAGAATAATCTTCCTAAAATACCAGACTCATCAAGGCACTTCCCACTCTCTGCCATTCAGTATCTTCCCGTTGGTCTCAGGATAAAGCACTGATTGACAAAAAGGCCTCCATGATCGCCCCCACCCATCTCTCCTGCCCGTCTCTCACTTTCCCTCCCTCTATGCTCTAGCCATGTAAAATGATCTGTAAGTCTCAACCCATCTGGATACTACTTGCCTCCATGCCTTTGCTTACGTTGCCATCTCTGCCTCGAGTGCACTCCCTGCCATATATGTCTCCCTATAATAATTGTAAATCCCTGGAGGACAGGGACCCTGCCTAATTCATCTGCTTCTAGTGCCCAGGGCCATGCCTGACACAGAAAGGCAATATTTAGTGAGAGAATGAATTAATGTTGATGGTTCAGATTTCAGTCTAGACAGTCAATAGGACATTTAATTTTTAGTGCTCCTTAAATTTCAGCCCATAGGCAGCTCGCTCCAAAAAAGTAAGTCCTTCCTGTAGTAAAAATGGCAATTCAGAATCTGGAAGCCAAACTCATTAACTTTGTGATGATCACTGGAACAGGAAGGTGATTCCTTGGGCAGAGTTCCTTCTGTTAAGCAGTAGATGCCCTCATTGATGAGCAATGGGGATAGAACCCAGCAAGTCTCGTGGCCACAGACGAGAATGAAAGGAAATGTGGTGGGAGATTGGGAATCAGGAAAGAAGAAGGGGAATGGGAACTGGTAAGGAATTGGTGTGATCATGAAAAAACCTTGAAGGAGAATCTTGCTGAGCAAAAGAGGAAGTTGGGATTTTTAAATGTCTGCTGAATATGAGACTTATAGCCACCCTACTGGGCCATAAGCACCAGGCAATGATGGCTATACACAGCCAACATGCAGAGGAGAGAGAGTAGAATTCAGTTTCATGGAAACAGATGTCAGCCAGCTTTTGAAGGGCTGGGAGTGGCCTGGAGGGTGAGAGGTGGGGTGGGTGTTTAAGCACTGAGATGAGTGCAGGATTTACTGAGGTCAGAGTTAGGACCACTGGCTTGAGAATGTGTGCCTGTCCCACCATTCGGCCCCCTGGAGTCTGTGAGGGCCAGAGAGGAAGAGGAAGAAAAGGAGCCAACTACTTAGGAACCTCTCAGACCCCTGGGTGGTGTACAGGCCTGGGGGAGAGGAGGCCAAGGGCCTGGAGACAGGGAGAAGCCTGTCTGAAGTTTAGTCAAGCTAAAGGGAAGTTAAGGCCATCTTGGTCATGGCCCAAGCATTTCTGAGTGTTCATCAGTGTCATTGCTTCTGAAGATCTTTTACAAAGGATATAAGCTCAAGGACTAGGTGGCTGACCTTGCAGTCTAGGATGTCACAGTGTAGTAGCTGCTGGTGTGCCCTCACCAGATCTGCACCAGTGCACCCTCGCCCTGCCCCATGCACATCAAGAGTATTGGCTGATAATGGCACGGTCATACCTGAGGTTGGAGACTTTCCTCTACCAAAATAGAATTGCTTTGCCTGAGAGGTTACAACCTTTCCTCCCCTCAGGGGTAGCCAGCAGCTGATGACTAGTCAGTGGAGGGGCATAAAGTCCAGCCCTCCTTCCACAGTGTGAAATAACTTGGCGTTCTTGGGTACTTGCTGTTCACACTCTAGAGCTTCCCCAGGGGATCAGGCTGAGGTTAGATTCAGTTGAACCACATTCCTGCGTAGTGTCTTCCCCTGTAATCTCCCCCTTCCCTTATTTCCATTCAAGTTTATCTTTTGAGAACATCTGTTTTAGTTTGCCACAGAGCTGCTGATGCAAAGTGCCAGAAATGTGTTGGCTTTTATAAAGGGGATTTATCTGGAGTAAAAGCTTACAGTTACCAGGGCCATGAAATGTCCAAATCAAGGCACCATCAGAAAAGCTTTCTCACCAAAGTCAGCTACTGTTGTCCCTGGTGTCCTGCCACGTGGCCATCAGGCATACGTCAGGGCTCATCTCCTCAGCTTTGAGCTGCTCCGTGGGCCCAGGCTATTGGGGGTTTCAAGCTTGGGCTTTGACTGGTAGTGATCCTTGAATCCCCTCTCACACATGGCTGCATCAAATAGGGAAGCTTCCTTTCTCTCTGTGTTTCCCTTTATTTCAGCTCCAGTAAAAGGGTGGAGACTCAAATGAATCATGCCTCACTGACACTGTCCAGTCAGGCCTCACACCCATAGGAATGGATTAATTTAAAAACATAATCCTTTTTTTTAGGATTCATAAAGAAACTTCAAACTTCACAACGTCCCCTTAATAAATCACCTGCAAAATCACTTGGCTTGATCTCTATTTTAGGAAACCCAACCGAAGGGACCTGGCCAAAGACCCACTGTGGTCTGGAAGCTGTCTCTGAACCTTCCTTGATTAAGGAGTTTGGGAGGATTGCAGCCAATGGTATAGATTTGCCCAGGTGGAGCCTTTTTCAGGCCACCATTCTCGCTTTGAAAATATGTCCCATCTGTGGCGTAGATTAGCAGGGCTCGTCTTTAAGTTGAACTTGTCCTTTTAGACTCTTATGTGTTCATACTCCCTGTGATTCTCTCCCTACTTGAATGTGGGTAGTAGACAGAGTGAGTCAGTCATTTGTCACAAGCAGGGCTAAAAGAAGATACTGCCTTTCTGAGGTTTGCTTTTCTTGTTGCTCCTTCTCTCTGCCACCTCCTGGAACTCTAAAACAGCAATTGCTTGTATCTCCTGAACATCGAACAGATTTAGACCCCGAAAGGCTGCTGGCATGTTGCCCAGCATGCCATATGCCACCTTTCCCTCTCCAGGTGTTCTCTCTCCTTGACTGGCAGCTCACGGGCTGGCTTGGTCCATTCTGAGGAATGGAGACGATCTGGGAAGAGACTCTCAGCGTAATTCTTCATATAGCCAAGTTTCCGTCTGGGTTTTTGTTTGTAGGACAGCATTTATCACCTCCCCTTATGGAATTGTACACAGGACTACAGGAAGAGTGTTGGACGCTCCTTGTGTCCTGAATGGTGTGGATAGTGGTGGGACCACATGGATACTTGCAACCTTGGTTTTGCAGAGTTTGATGTGCTGCTGGGATACTCTCTAACTCCTTGATCTCAGAATTGAGGTATTGGCTCCAAAATAGATGGGAGTCATTAAATTCTGTAAAAATGTGCTAAATGTGATAAAAACAAAAGTTTGGGAACCACTCCACCAACTGAATAAAGGACAGGAACCAGTCACTTGTTCTCACTTTTACTCCTGATTTGTTCTGTGAGATTGATTCTATTCCCTGAAATAGCCTCATCCTAAAGTAGGGTGGAAGAAATCTCCAGCAAGTGACGATGCTTAATTAATTGTTGATAAATGGTTTTGGGGGTGCTAAGTTTAAACAGGAAATGTGTAAATCACTGTGACTGAGATTCTGATTCACTATTATGTAAATTTTGTTTGGTTGTCACTTTTTTTCTTTCCTTAACCAAGGAGCAATGTTTTTAAATTGATGATCCATGGACTTTTGAAACTACATAGTTTATTTTACTTTTACTTTTTATCTCGAGGGAAAAAGGTATATCATGTAAAGAAGATGTAAAAGTAAACATGTGGGCGAGATAGTCTCGACATATCTTGAAATATTTGTATTTCTTCCAAGTAACTTAGTGAAAATTCTCAAACTTAAATTTCTCACAAACCACATTTTAGACATGTAGTGATTTTCTAAGATTTGATTAAAGTAAGTGAGCAGAGTTGGCTTATATGGCCACTTTATTGATATGTTTTTGTATAATACCCTTGAGATTTTCAAGTCTTATTAATCATAACAGGCCTGGGAATTGGAATTTTAATTCCTCTCCCTTTCTCCCTTTCAGTGACTTGGGGCTCTTTATCTTAAGTTCATGTTCTTTTTCCATTAAGAAAATCCCTTTAGCTATTCTGTGACTTGTCCTATTTCTTCCTTCATCTGGCTTTGAAAGGTCAAGGGCAGCAAGACAGGGGCAGCCAAGTACCACTGACATATCCCAGTCTATAGGGGTCTCTAAGCTCTCTCTCCAACTTACTTCCTGTCTTGGTTTCCCAGGCTGCTGTGACAAACTCTACCCAATGGGTTGGCTTAACAGCAGGAATTTATTGTCTCACAGTTTTGGAGGCTAGAAGGATTGCCTCCTCCCGGAGTCAGAGGTGTCTGGTGCTGGCTGGTGGCAGTCCTTGGGGTTTCTTGACTTGTGTCTGTGCCTCACATTCCTTGGCGCTGTCCTCTCCTTCTCTTCCCGATTCCCACGGACTTCCTGCCTCCTGCTCTCTCTTGTGGCTTTCTAAGGCCCCCAGCATTGTCCAGATTAAGACAACGTTGGGCCACACCTTCTCAAAAAATAACATCTTTAAGAGTTCTCTTCACAAGGGATTCATGGCAAAAGGACATGGATTAAGATGAAGAGCATGTCGTCTTGCTGGCCTGGGGCTCGACTGACTGCTGCCTCCCGCTGTTGGTGCGGCTCGTGCCCCCGCTGCAGGGCTGCACAGGGGCCTCATGGCTCCCACCCATGGAGGTCGCCTTCGGGCTCACCTCCGGTTCCTGTGTTTCCTCGTATGTCCTGACACACCTGGCAAGTTGTAAGAAGCAGGAATGAAGGCTACCATTCTCTCCTCACCCTGTGACCGGACCACCGCCTTCTGATCACGTCTCCTGCGTTCCTGGCCGCCTTCCCTGGCCAAGGCCTCTTCTGTAACCATGACCTCCTATTGTCTCCATGGTGACATCTGGAACCTCATACATGGATTTAGAAGGCCCTTTATTGTAACAACAAAGTCTGTTGAAACCTTAAAAAAATAAAATGATTGAGGACATGTGTTTGTTGAGTTGTGTAATTCAACCTCCCACACCCACCCTCACCTCACATAGAGACAGCCTTCTTTCAACTCCAAAAGTAAGACTATCTCTAGGCCAAAATGCTGGGCCTGTTGGGAGGGCACAAAGGAGAAGGTTAAAAGTGCTGAGGTCCATGGAGTTTGTTGGTCTTGTTGATCTCTTTGACTTCTCCCTTCTTTGGAGTCTCCTCTCTCCTGAGACAGGTGAGGCAAGGAGCTAAGCTGACCTCACACTGAATAGTAGGAGTTGGTTCTTCATGGGAGAGTATGGGGTGGAAGGTAAGGGGAATGAAAGCCTAGAGGCAATGACAAGAGCCTAATGGAGAGGACTTTTCCTATTTTGGAAGAGTATTTATGCAAGTTTTTGAATAGGTAATTCATTCATATAGTTCAAATATCATGAAGTATAAAAAAAGCATACAGTAAAACTTTTGTCTTCCATATCTTATTCCCTTTTTCTTATTTCCCGGGCATGATGTTAACTTACGCATTGAGGGAGATCTGTTTTATCCTGCAAAGGAAATATCCCTTGATTCCTATATTATTATATTAATTCAGTTATATAATTGTATTATATTAATACATTAATATAGTTATAAATATTGGACCATCCTTTGTTCATTATTCCTTAATGTGCTGTTGGATTCCATTTACTAGTATTTTATTTAGGATTTTTACACTGGTATCCATAGGTGATTTGGGCATGTAGTTTCTGGAGGGTTTTGGTGCACTTTTTAAAATTTTAAAGTGTATCTCTTTCATTTATTTATTTTTTTAAGATTTTATTTATTTTATTTATTTCCCCCTCCCCCCCAATTGTCTGCTGTCTGTGCCCATTCGCTGTGTGTTCTTCTGTGTCTGCTTGTCTTCTCTTCTCATCTTCTCTTTAGGCAGCACTGGGAACCGATCCCAGGACCTTCCAGAATGGGAGAGAGGTGCTCAATCTCTTGTGCCACCTCAGCTCCCTGGTCAGCTATATCTCTTATTGTCTCTCCTCCGTGTCTCTTTTTTTGCGGCATCTTCCTGTACCAACTCTCTGTATGCACCAGGACTCCTGCACAGGCCAACACTCCGTGTGGGCCAGTTTGCCTTCACCAGGAGGCCCTGGGAATCGAACCCTGGATCTTCCGTATGGTAGATGGGAGCCCAATGACTTGAACCACATCCACTTCCCTTGGTGTACTCTTTATCATCTTTTGGCATCAGAATATACTTACTACATCAAAAGAATTTGACAACATACCAGTTGTTTTTCCCCAATGCTCTGAAATAACATTGTAATTATATTCAGGGTTGGTAGACTTTCCCTGTGGAAACATCCTGGCCTGGTGCTTTGGAAGGGTTTAGGAGTGGTCATATCTCTTTGCTAGCTTTCTCTATTTTTACTAGATACTTTAGATTTTTCTATCACTTTTGATAGTAATTTTGGTAATTTGTGTCTTCCTAAAAACATTAATTTTCAAGGTTTTTAAAATTTATTTACATAGAGTTGAACAACATGTTCACTTATGAACTTTTACATTTCTATGGTACTGTGTTATTTCCCCCTTTTCATTTATCTTGCTTATTTGTATTTTATCCCTTCTTCTTGATTAGGCTAGTAATATGTAGTTAATTATTTTTTTAAAACTGATCTTTTGATTGTATTTACTAGATCCACTCTTGTACTGCTAACTAATATTAATTTCTGTTTTATTTTTATACTTTTCTTCCTTATGCGTTTCTTAAGTATATTTGATTTTTCTGATATCATGAATTGAATGCTTAATTTATTTACTTTTCATTCTTTTCTTATTTATTGCTATAATTATCAGTCTATGATAATATCTTTAGCATTGTTTTATTTATTTTTTTAGCGTTGTTTTATTAGCTCTATTATTTTGTTCTAACCTTCTCTAGCCTTTTAAAATCTTCATGTCTTTTATCTCTTTCATTCTCTATGTTCCTTATTTTTTTTTCCTGCAGTATCTGTTTGGCCTTGTATTTCTTCCAGTTTCATTTTCATGTCTATATTGTTTTTATTTTTTTCTTCTAGTTCCTTTCTGTTTTAACCCTTAACATTTTACCTCTTGTTTTTTCACCATCACTGCCTGATATCTTGCATTTTTCCTTTGTAGTCTTCTTTCATTCCATATATGTTTGTTCATATGTTTTATATGATCCCTTGTAACATTTTTCTATTAATATATTTTGCTGCTCTTTTACTTCTCTCTAGTTCTTTTTCTGTTGCCTATCATTGAACCAGTTGGGTTTCCTGGGACCAAATATTTGTGGGTGGTTCCTGTAGACAGGAATGGGCCAGCATATTAATTTATGCTCCCTGGATTCACAAACCTGCGGCCCTCTTCCTCCTGGCTGTCACCAAGGCGGACTTGTTCCTGTGACTAAGACTTGTCTCCATGATTCATCACCTAACCCATCCTCCTCTACTTCTTGAACTAGGCCAGTTCAGCTCAGTCCTATTTCTATGCCCAGTGTTAAAACAAGATCCCATCGGAAAGGGCCTCTGAATATCAGCAAGCATATTTTTGTCCTTACTTTCTGAAACCTTCCACAGATGAGTTCTTGCCATGAAGATCTCTGCTTGGCTGCTTTCCAATTTCTTCCATGTAGCTTCTGAGTGAACTTAATGGCTTTTGGCCATCTCTCTCCTAGTTTTGCCCAAAAAATGAGTTTGCTTTTGGATGGTTTCTGAGAGGCAAAAGGGAAAATTCTGAGTCACACAATTGTACACATACCAGAATTCCTTGTTGCTCTTTAGAGAGCAATGCTCTTTTCCTTGGTTCATTTTTCCTTGGAGAGTGGTAAGATGGTTGGCGGAAAGGGGCCCAGAAGGCAGGCACACTTCTTTTCATATGCTCCACTTGAGTTTGGGATCCTGGGCCATCTCTTTTCATCTTAGGGGCATTACTCATGTCTTTATCTTTCTTTCAATCTCTCTCCCACCCCTCTGCCCCGCAATCTCTAACCTTTAAAGTCTAAATAAGAATTTGGAAGGTTCAGAATGTGAATTATGTCTACCCCCTTACCTCCACTAGGGCATGTCAGAAGTGAAGGGTTGAGAGAAAGTCCAGGTGATCAGTCAGCACAGGGCCTCTAGACCACAGACTACAGGTGTGTTCCAGATAATAATGTGGTGTCAGGGAGTCCCAGCTGCAATGACACAGCATGACTGTAGAGCCCAGAGCATGCAACAAAGTGCCAAGGAGGCAGCAATGTCTGTCAACACTTAGAAGATCTAGACTCTTCCAGTGAGAATGAGTGCAAAGAAATAAAGTAAGGCAAGTTTCAAGTACTTGGAAAACTGGCATATTGGACAAAGAAAACAAGGTTGCATAAGCAGGGCCAACTTCATGGGCATGCAACCTGTATAGTCACAGAGGGTCCACTACTTAGTTTAAGGCTCTGCTATCACTGTCTTGAAGTTCTTCATAATATTTTAACAAGGGACTGTGCATTTTCATTTTGCACTAGGCCCTGCAAATTCTATGACAGGTTCTGAGTAACTGAGCATAAAGGTAAGGGAATTCCTACTTATTTTTTTCATTTCAGATCAAACACTCAAATCAATCTTCTTAATGTATTTGTGTCCTTAGCATCTATTAGGTTGGTGTAAAAGGAATTGCAGTTTCAGACGATGAATTTTAAATCCTTATAACTGGGCTCAAACACATCTTTATTAATCAAAATAGGAACCATTACAATCAACACTTTTTTGCCAATGAAAAATAAGTCTATTTATTCCTGTAGCTAAAAATCCGTGCTTCACTATTTGACAATCTCTTGGAAAGCATTTTCTGCATCCTGCTGGTTGTGGAAGTGTTTTCCCTGCAAAAAGTTGTCAAGTTGTTTGAAGAAATGGTAACTGGTTGGTGAGAGGACAGGGGAATATGGCAGATGAGGCAAAACTTCATAGCCCAATCTTTTCAACTTTTGAAGTGTTGATTGTGCAACATGCAGTTGGGCATTGTCGTGGAGAAGAATTGGGCCCTTTCTGTTTACCAGTACTGGCTGCAGGTGCTGCAGTTTTGGGTGCATCTCATCAATTTGCTGAGCATACTTCTCAGATGTAATGGTTACACTGGAATTCAAAAAACTTTAGTGGATTAGACCAATAGCAGACCACCAAAGGTTGACTGTAACCTTTTTTTGGTGCAAGTTTGGCTTTGGGAAGTGCTTTGGAGCTTCTTTTTTTTTTTTTAATTTTTACAATAAACATCTATTTATTCACTTATTTAGATTTTATTGTGGAGCTTTTTCTTGGTCCAACCACTGAGCTGATCATCACCTGTTGTCACATAAAATTCACTTTTCATCACATGTCACAATCTAATTAAGAAATGGTTCATTGTTGGTGCGTAGAATAAGACGACACTTCAAAATAATGATTTTTTTAATTTTCAGTCAGCTCATGAGGCACCCACTTATTGGACTTTTTCACTTTTCCGATTTGCTCCAAATGTCAAATAACCATAGAATGGTCAACGTTGAGTTCTTCAGCAACTTCTTGTGTAGTTTTAAGAGGATCAGCTTCGATAATTGCTGTCAATTGGTTGTTGTTAACTTCCGATGGCCAGCCACTACACTCCTCATCTTCAAGGCTCTTGTGTCCTTTGCAAAACTTCTTGAACCTCCATTGCACTGTATGTTTATTAGCAGTTCCTGGGCCATATGCGTTGCTGATGTTGCAAGTTGTCTCTGCTGCTTTATGACCCATTTTGAACTCAAATAAGAAAATCACTTGAATTTACTTTTTGTCAAACATCGTCCCATAGTTTAAAATAAAAATAAAATAAACAGAAAGTCATAAGTCATTAACAAAAAACATTAGCACATTAAAATAAGGTATAATATAACCAACTTTATTTAAGAAGATATGCCAGTGTCAAATGGCAAATTTGAGCAATGCAAAGCCCCAATTACTTGCACCAACCTAATAGTATATCTCAGTTAATATTTATTTAGTGAATTTATGTACTAGTCACCAAAAGGGAAGCACAAAGTCCACATAGTTGACCTTGGGCTCTTTCAGTTCCCTCTTATCAGGAGTAAGCATCAACTTAGAGCCTGAGGTGGGAACGAAACCACGGGTTAGGAAACCTTGAGAAGTTTGAGGATAGGGAGCTGGCCTGTTGAAGTCCACAGGTGTATGATGTCAGGACCATGACCAATACCCACCCTCTCCCCCCAATCCGGGTAAATACGACCTTCTGGTTCAGTGGAATAATTTGGAGACAAGGAATTTTTGAGAACCATTTATTTTTATTGGCCATGTGGCTAAGTACCCTGAGGTGTCCAGATTTACAGCTTCCCTCACTGCTGACATTCTCACTGCTAACATCCTATACTTCTTCAGCTCCTCCCCTATAACTGTGGCCCCTGCAGGCTTAATATGTGCTTGTCAAGGTAGTCTCTCTTTACAAGCCAGCCAGCCGAAAGGATGCTATGGGGACTGGAAGGGGCCTTGCTCCATGCCCTTGTTCAAGCCATTTTGTAGTTAATTTTTAGATAGTTCCTGTAGTTTTATCATCAGTTCTACTTTTCATCTTCTGAACAGTCCATTTTTTTTCCCATTGAAACTAGACATTCTTGCCTAATCCTCTTTTCCTAGAAAAACCAGAGAGTGCAGCATATATATATATGCTGGGTACAGGGAGAATCACAAAAGCTCCAGAAATCACAAGTTCAATCCCCATATGCTTAAGACATGATAATAATGATCAGAAAATACATGAGAAAAATGGATTTAACTGTTTTGCCTAAAACCTTGCTCTAATTTGTCTTCCACGTACAACAACATATACTCTGAAACCAAGTCTCCTCTGACTCAGTACCACTCTCTGCACCTGATTATTTCCTTCTCTACCTTGTTTCCCTTTTAGGATGCCACCCCCTATTTTAAACACCTTTGTAGGGAACCACCGTTTAAAAGCATCCACACTCAGTCCTCTTCCTGCCTTGTCCTAGAACTAGGTGTAGGTGATCTCTCCAGGAGTCCTGGACCCCTTAGTGAAGGTTCCAGGACTGGAATCTAGATCCCTGGGGCCCAGGATTCAATCCTAGGAATACTCAGGTCCAGAAGAGTGGACCTAAAAGCAGAAGTCACAGGCCTTGCTCCAACTGTGGCCCTGGGAGAAACCTAGGAGTCTAGAGCAAACCAGAGACCTTATATAGCATCACATATCTGGTGTTTTGTTTCTATCTGCAGATTCAGCTTCTGTGTCAGGAATTCTGGTCGTGCTGTACTTCCCCAATGGAAAGAGATCACTTTGGGGCAAGCTATGGAGGAATTTTAATGTGTGCATGGTAACTATCCTCCCAGTAGACCATGACATAGTCCATCCTAAATTCTACCTGCATATAAAAAACAAATTAAGGAGAGAGGAGCTGTACAAAAAATCAGCACCCTTCACCTTGCCACAGAGTAAGCAGGGAATTAACGGGGCAGTTCCAGATTCCAACAGGTGAGGGTTCATTGGCAGCCACTCAGGCTTTTCCCAGCATTCCCCTTTACACTGTAATGTGGGAGGGGGAGGATAAAGGCAGAAAAGAAATAATGTAGTATTTATTTCCATATTCCAAAATTATCAATGAAAATCTTGTCCATCCAAATTAAAATGGCCAACATAGAATGCAAAATTTCCAATTACATTTGTTTTAGATTGCTTAATTTACAGTCCTCAATTTCCATCATATTGTTAGCACAAATATTCTCATTCAAAAGTCACACAAAAATTAAATTATATTCCCAAGGAAACATTTGAGTATATGTGTGCATGGACTCACAGGCACATTCTGGTACTGAATGTTTGCATGGAAAAAGTCAATTTGTATTTTATTTTGTTTGTTTTAAAGATTTATTTTTATTTATTTCTCTCCTCTTCCTCCCCCCATTGTCTGCTCTCTGTGTCCATTCACTGTGTGTTCTTCTGTGTTTGCTTGCATTCTTGTCATGTAGCAAACTGTGTCGCTTTTTTGTTATTGCGTCATCTTGCTGCATCAGCTCTCTGTGTTTGCGGTGCCACTCCTGGGCAGACTGCATTTTTTCACATGGGGTGGCTCTCCTTGCAGGGCATACTCCTTGCACGTGGGGCACCCCCACGTGGGGTACACCCCTGCATGGCACAGCACTCCTTGCGTGCAGCAGCACTGCCGGTGGGCCAGCTCACCACACAGTCAGGCGACCCTCGGTATCGAACCCTGGACCTCATATGTGGTAGGTGGATGCGCTATCAGTTGAGCCACAACCCTCAATTTGCATTTGAATATTTCTTTTCTTCAGTACAGGCTGGTTCACCAGGAGTTAATTTATTTTAAAATTTTTTAAGTTTTTCCTCTTCTAGCATAAATTCTCAACCAGGAGATCAGAACTACAGGATCATCTGTATAACAATGCTATTGCAAATTGGATTTTATTTTTAAATGTTTCTTTTCCATTTGATGTTCCATTAGATGATTGTTCCACCTTTTTTTATTTACAACTAGTTAACAGGAGACAATATCAGAATTCTTATTATAGAAACAGGACAGTAGCAGTGATTTACCAAAGATCTCTAATGTTCTTAAATCCCTGGGCCATCAGGGCAAAGAGGAGATTCACTTGACACGAATTGTTTACTGAGAAGTTTTAGGGAAAATGGTTAGTTTCAAGCTGGTTATATGTGCAGCGGATCCATTCAAAGCTTGGACTATGCTAAAATCACCAAGGAAATGGTACCCTGTGAATTCTGTTGGCCCTGTCTTCAGCCTTCTAGCACATCCTGTTTGGTTGTCTATGTTTTCCATTTGGAACCTTGTATATTTAGCACAGAACTGCTTAATAAATATTGTATAATACTAAATATTCAAGACATACGGTTTGGAATTTTTATGTAAATTCTATGAAAATCTCTTCTGCTTTCACATTCACTATTACTATTGTGTCCTCTAATTTAAAAGATATTCAATTTATGAGCGATCTCAAATCCCTTGCTTTTGAATTCAAAATTTTCATATTTTAATTCACCCCCTCTCCTTTCCATTCTATCCTGGAGGAGGGTGGAAATGTTCACCTTGTTCACTCACTTGCATCTTGATCCCATTCCCCCCTGCCTCTTTGAGGCCTTAAGCCCTCTGACTCTGCTCCCTACTTTCCTCTCTTCTTTTCCATCAGCTCCTTCTCCTGAATCTGTAAACATAGACAAGTCTCCCTGATCCTAAAAGACAAAAACATCAGAAACTTTATTTTCTCCCTCTAGCAGTTCTCCTTTATTCCTTATTTATTTAGTCTTCAGGTTTCTCAAAAGAGAAATATTTACACTGTTCCACTTCATTTCCACATATGCTTTAACCCTGTGGAATTTAGCTTCCATTCCTCTTATGTCCTGGAATCTCAGAGGTTATCTATGACCTCTTTAATTCTCTCAAGTCATGGTACTTCTCCCCCTCACTCTCTCTCTACAGAATCTGACACCCTCACTTTCTTGAAATATGCTTTGCCTTGGCCTCCAGACCCAGGAATTTCCCAGTTCTATCTCTGCTTCTCTGGTGGCTTCTTCTCTGACTCCTCTTCCTCAAGTGCAGGTGGACTCTTTTTTTTTTTCAGGTGGACTTTTTGATCCATGGCTTATTTCTCCTTCTCAAAACTTCCTGTCTCTGAAATGTCATGCAGTGCCAGGGTTTCAGTGTCTCTTCTCTGTCATGATATCCTGATCTAAACTTCAGCACCCATCCTCTTTCTCTAGAGCTCCTGCCGTTCGAGAACCTGCTGGACTGTTTCACCTAGATGTCAACCAGACGCATTTAAAACAAAACTGAATCCTACTCTTCTCCCGAGTCAGATGCTGCCTGGTTTTGCTGATGGCATTCACCCCCCCCCCTCTTCCCACTCCGTCTTGAATCCATTTGTATCAGCGATGACTTTGCCCTCTCTACCCCAATATCAAGGTAATTTTCAGACGCCGTTGGTTTACTTATGCAGTAATTCTTGCAACTGTCTTTTTTTCCCTTTGTCCTCACCACCACTATCCCAATTCAGACCCTCATTGCATCTCATGTGAATTGTTAAAATCATCTCCTAACTTATCTCCTTTCCTGATCTCTTCTTTACACTATCCCATTGACAAGCTGGGGTGTCTGTTGAGTACTTGCAAAGAGTCTAGTCCAAATTGAGATGTGCTGTAAATATAAAATGCACACCAGATTTTGAATACTTTATAATAAAAGAATAATGTAAATTACCTCATTAATAATTTTTGTATGATTACATGTTGAAATGATAATGTTTTAGGTATACTGAGTTAAATAAAACAATATTAAAATTAATTTCACCTTTTTGAAACTTTTTTTAATGTGGTAACTAGAAAATTTTAAAAGACGTGACTTTATATATTTCTATTACATGGTGCTGCTGTAGAACAGTGAGGCTTATGATATTTTCTTCCTCAAGAGCTTTGATGTATTCTCATTACCATGAAGTATTGAGAATGTAATCAACAAACTAACATATATTTTACAAAATTCTTTCACACAATGTACCTCCCATAGTGTCAAACCTAAATCTTTTAGATCAACATTCCATCTGATCTAAATCATCTGGCCCCAACCTCGACTTCCTGTTCATTCATTCACTCATTCAACAGACAGGCATTATCCCTGTCTGTTCACATGCTTATATCCAACAGGCCCCAAAATCTTGTCTGCCACACATTGCCCCATTCCTACCTCTCTCCCTGTTTATATTGTTGCATCTGTATAGAAATGTCCCCTCATTTTCACATAGCTATATCTTGCCACCTCTTCAATATCTTTGATGGAATTTCCCCTGCTTCTACCATGGCAGAAATACTTCCCCCCACCCCCAAAACTCCTTAAACATTCTGTGCAGTGTGTGTAAATTGCTCCATGACCATCCTGGAAGATCAAACTTGCTTGTTCCTCCCTTCCTCCCCACCTTATCTCCCTCCCTCCTTTCCTTCCTTCCTTCTATCCATCAAATGAAACCTGGCTCAACTCTTTCCCACCAGGCTTGGTAGAAGTACCAGCTCCCTCCTTTGCTTGCACTCCCTATGGGCTTAGAAAAGAACCCTGAGGCTTGTGTAGTCTTGGGGAAATAGGGAGGGACCTGGTCTCAGACCATCCTGGCAGCTCCTCACCCAGGCCAGAGGGTGTAGTGGCAGCACTGTGGGCAACCTCTATGCTCCGTGTCAAGTTTGATGCAACATCTTTCAAAATGCAAGTTTTGGACCCCCGGGGACCCCAAAAGGACACTACCCCTACTTGTCTGGAACTCAGTTCTTCTGGTCTGACCATTTCTCCCACTGACACAAAACACCAGCCTCCATTTCCAAACCCCTCTCCAGCGTAATCCCCATTCTTTTTCAAATTCTGTAGCAAGAGGCAGAAGCCAAGATTGCAGTGACTTTCCCAACATGTCTCTCCCTGTTTCACCTGTACTTCTTTCTCCCTAAGGTGTTACTGTGGTTCAATCCTTGCTTCCTCTGGGAAGGTGCAACTTCTTCCCCTCCCATCTTCCTCCTCCCATACTGTCACTACCTTTCTCAAGCTTTCATAGCCCATTTATTAGAGTAATTTTGCATGTTAGTTTGTTCTCAATCCAGGACAGACACTCTCTGTACATTATTTCATTTAATTCTCAATTATTACTTAAAGGGATTAAACTGTTCAAGATTATACAGCTAGTAAATAGGGAAACCAAGATTTTGAACAAAATCTGTGTTCTTCTAAATTCTGAGTTAGGTCATTAACCTATATCCCTGTGGCTTAAATGTACTTGAATAAATGCCTCTGAATATGTACCTCATCATCCTACCAGATACTAAACCCACCTAGGCAGAAGCAGTGCTCATTCTCTGTGCCCAGCATGGAGCAGTACTTATAGATTATACACAAAGAGTATTTGTGGAGAGGGAGGGAGGGGAAACCTAGAAAAAACTTAGCCTGAGATCTTATAAACTTTCTGTCCCAACTTATTTTTCAGATGTCATTTCTGACCCTTTTGCCATAAAACTAAAAGTTTAAGTGAAGGAACCTTGTCCCCTTTTTCCTTCTGTAGATCCTGCCCTGAACAGCTCCCTATCTCCCTAATGCCAAGAGAAATCTCAGCTTGTTGCCTGTTTGGAGACCATGGTTGTTATAGGCTATTTGCTGGATAGCTGAGGCACCAGGGATGCTACAATGCAAGAGCAGCTTATCTGATTACCATTATTATAGTCATCAAATATGACTGACAAAGCAGAAAAGAAAAGGATTCTTCCCGTGTTACATTTTACATTTTACACATTTATAAGGTTTACTTATGTGTCAGAATAAAGCATTGCTAATTTAACTGATTAAGAAAGCTCTTAGATTCATATCCCCAAAAGTAAAATTTCCTTTTGAATATTATTAATTTTAAAATATTAAAAAATATATTTTAAAGGTAGAGTATTAATAAAATCAACTGTAAGTCACATCAAGGCTTTTTCTTCTGTCAGAGCTGGCAGATCTGCACTTTCAGTAAACAGCCTGCGATATGCATTTTTGGGGTGAAATCTCATTTCTCTTGTTCTGCTGTTACTATGGTTACCATCCTACAGAATCCCTGCACACACCAATAAAAAAGGAGGAAAAAAAGGAGCACAAACATCAATTCAAATATTAACCAATCCCCCCCCCCCAAAAAAAAAGGATGCAAAAAGGGATACAAGGCACGCTGGGGTGTGGGAAGTGCCCAGCTAGAGGCTGACAAAGGGGGCATGGCACCTCCCTCCCTCCAAAGGGGCCTGCCTGGAGCCTGGTCTGGAAACTCCTGGCACTGATATATCAACATTACCCATTAATCCCGTCTCCAGCACCTTGTGGAAGGCAACAGCCACCCGGAGTGGGTACAGAGGCAGAGCCTAGCATGGCTCACTGCCATCTCAGGGCCTGGGTACCTGTGTCACAGACTCCTGGCCTACCCTTTGTCTGGCACAGGTGCCATGTGGTAGACAGAGTCCAAAGGCCTGGGTTTTAGGGAGGTCAAAAAAAAACTAGGCATAGGGATGGAGCAAGTATGGGTGCCCAAGGCCTAATAATTTTTGCCAAGTTTCTTTTTAAAGGAAGATTTATATTTTGTCCTCAGTTTCCTAATCTCAAACATGAGGACAAAATAATAATATCTGCCTTGGAGGATTATTGTAAGAATTAAATAAGATAATCATTGTGAATATATTCTTTGAACTCCAAATACTAAAAAATACAAGTTTTAATCATTGTGTTTATGGTTATTACTATGACAGCAAAATCAACCATTACTACCATAACTGGATAAAAACAAGCAAAAAACCTGAGTTCTATCAAATCACCTGGCACTGAAGTTTCCCTTATCACCGATTTCTGTCCTGCCTACTTCTTATCTATGCACAAGGAGAAGAGAATTCGGGGCCAAGAACTTTTAATCTCAAATTAATTTTAATCCTCATTTGCTGCATTCACTTACACTTCATACTCTGCACATGGAAACAAATTTTAATAAAATTTGTTTTCTCTTGGCAACAAGAATGCTTAGGAAACATCAGCTCTCAAATGGGTCCACCATCAATTCTAAGCTAAAATTATAACATTTAAGTAGATTTTTAAATGGAAAAATGTATTATTCTATTCCTACTTTGGAAACCAATTTTGAAACTCTTCAAATAATTTCCCTCCATGAGGGTAGTGGATCTAAGAGCTGGGTGTGAATGGCAGGACATTTCCAGATACAGCAACTCATTTAAACTTAAATTAACTAAAGGGAAGCATGATTAAAAGTAATTTTTTACTCCAAAAGTGATGGCATGGAGCAGGCTAGTAAGGCTTTTTTTGCCTTAATCTTATTCCTGTGGAAATTGGCGTCCGCTTAAATACTTGATAAGCAAAAGAATAATATTGGGACAAGGGTCAGAAGACATGAGTCTAGTTCCCACTCTGCCACCAACTTGATGGGTGACCCTAGGAAAAAGCACTCAACCCTTGTTTTCCTGTTTCCTTATTTGCAAAAGGAATTGCACCTTCCCTATTCCTCTTACCATAGTTCTCGCGATAAGATAAAATGATTGATAGGAATATGCTTTAACAAATGGTAATGATGCTGTCCCAATCCTGCATTGCTGCCATCATTTTTGTTAGCATTTGTCCTTTAGAGAGGAAATGGTTAAGGTTTCTGTGAAGCATGACTCAGCTCTTGTCCTTGAAGGTCACTCCCTTGGTCGGGCTGGGGAATATTCTATACCAACTACTTTGGCCTTCAGTGATTCCCAGACCCTTGGAGAAGGGCCTTCAGGAGAATGAGGGAATTCTTTGTGTTTGTGTTAGGTGTTGGTGCACCAATAGTGTATCATTAATTACAGAGTGTTTCCCCTTCCGGAAGAGACCTATCGACTGGTAATAAGATAAATTAGCTCAATCTGTTACATTAATTTCTTTTTATTGGGAGATTTAAATCATTAAACTAATGATCTCATCCATATTTCAAAGCAAGATGATAGAACACATGCAGTTATAATCACATTTAACCTAAAAACTATATAAAACTTGGTAAATTGCTTCACATGATTGCATATTTCAATAAAATTTTCTTAAGGGTAGCAGAAAAGAAAATACTGCTAGAAATAAAGAAAACAAAATGAACCAGGAGAAGAGAAAGATGTTTTAGAACTTTTATTTTTTCCAGTTGTATTAAATGTATGATTCTTTAGCAGAGGATTGAACCATAAAGATGAGTATAGTATATAATTGATTGGGTAGCTATTTCCAAAACTGATTCAGATTTTAAAAAGTTGTAATGTGGGTACACTTGGAAGCCCAGGCTCCAGGGGTAAGCACAGCTTTCTGTTTCCATGTTTTCAAAACCTGCCCTTCTCAGAGACAGCTTTTGGAACTCTATGGTAGCAGTCTGGTGATTTTATCAATATCTTTATGATCCCTTTAATTGACTGAAACTCAATATTATATATTTTGGAAAACAAAATTGCAAGTGTTTGCTACAGCTCAGTTTGTAAATTTACCAAATATTGCTGCTAATTTTTTAAATAAATCTGAAAATATGTTAACATTTCATGAAGGTAACAAGAAGATAAAGTGAAGAAAAAATATATAAATAATAACTTTTTTATTATTAAAAAAAGAAACTACATTTCTTCCAACACAATTTCAGTACTGAGCATTTTATGTGTTCACAGGGAAAAGGTTCCTGTGGTTTCTGTGCTGTCTGGTCTGGTCGATCCACCCACCTCCTCTCTTTTCCCGTTACTTGCGGGCTACTTCAGGCTTTCACCCTCTCTCACCTGGACTTTTGTAAGAGTCTTCCTGCCTCACATCTTTCCCTTCCCACAGACAACTGAGTGAATCTTCTGAACGCAAATCATATCACTCACCAGCCTAAAATTCCTGAGCAAATTTCTGCCCTTAAAGGATGTTTGTACGTGACTGCATGCAGTTCTTGGAACCCTCCATGCTCTTTCAGGTCTCCAGCTTCTTCTCCTGAGAGTGTCCCTTTCGACCTTTCAAACACCTTGTCATCCTTCAACTGTCAACTGTCCCGAGATGCCCTCTCACACCTCCCCCATCTCCTCCACGATCTCGGGGAGTTTTTCCCGCCAGCTTACCCTGTGTATAGCTCTCACGGTATGTACCCTTATATTTTCTATTTGCAACTTTGTATTTGCTTCTTGTCTCTACATCTTTATCATCAATATATCCCCAGGGTTTATCACAGTGTCTAACAAAAATGCTCAGTTAATGTTCTTTGACTAAAGGGGGAAAACGGAGGGAACAAACGTCATAGTTTGTTATAGCCTTTTGATTTTCAAATATTTTTAGGCTAATTATGGGTATGTTTTCACAGACTCTTCACAATATAATAAACCAATGCCATATACCACTTTAATACTGCTTTTCTTTCAACAACATTCATTCTGCTCATTTAAAAGCCCTTAAGTAAGATGCAACCTGCAAAACCAGTCAACTGAACTACTTCAGTCCCTTGGGAGCAGGTAGGGTCTATATAATTGCTAATATGATTTAAACTGAAGGTAAACCATTTCAGATTTGAAGTTATGAGTTCATACATTTGAAGCTCCATCTAAATGGATTTTTGCATGTTATTTATTTTATTGTCGTGAACTGTAGAACTGAGAAATATACCCCGTCCCCCAAACGTAGTGCCATACCAACAGGCCACTCACTCCTCTGGAAGTGTAGGGGCTGTAGTACCCCACCCCGGATCTTTCTCTGACATCCACCATAAAATGCCCTGGGTTCTAAGGTTCTGGCCCAGTTGACCTGATACAGCCTGGGGCTCAGGGAAATTCAGAGAAATGAAAGAGAGTTCTAGAAATGATAGGTTCCTATTTGAAATAAGGAGAAAAGGAAAGGCTGTAACCCAAGGAAAACCTCAAAGAAAACCCAATATCTTCTGCACCTATGTCTAGGCCCTGCAGTTGGATTAGCTATAGCATAGTTGATTTGATGGTTATCCTCTGTTTTCTTTTCATTTCTTTTTCTGGCTGTATTAATTGGATTTTTGAACAATAAATTAGATCAATTGTACTATGCTGAGAACCAAATTAACAGACAGAAATTTCAAAATAATCACATTGTGGTCTGCTTATTGTAGATGCATTTGCTCAAAGGGGTGGAAATTAGATTCCTAAAGATACCTATAGGGAAAATGATTCAGTGGAAATAAACATGAATATTCAAGCCTTCACATACTATTATTGAGATTTTTATGGGTATTGAGATAATTCAGAATTGTTCATGTCCACAATAACTATAGATCTGTTCTTCTGACTATATAACACATTACTTCCTATATTATATATGAAATATGATGATGAGAACCACAACTTATTTGCTAAAACCTGAACTAATTAAAAATTAGTTGCCTTTGTTCCATGGTTTAAAGATTGAAATCTAATTCCACTTTTACCTAAAGAATAGGGAAGAAGTCAGTCTTCCAGGCCCTCTGTTTTTAAAAGCTATCATGCTTACCACCAAATTTGGCAAAAATACATATATATATATATATTGTTTCTGCACTCTTCTTATTTGACTTAAAAAGATATGTAGGAAAAAGGCACAGTAATGGTGTCTACATGTTGGCCAAACTATCTGGTCAGTGGTACTCACAGGGCTCTTGACACCGACCACATGGATTATCACTGCTCCTGTCCCAATTCTTTTTTTTTTAAATAATATATGTTTATTTTCTAAAAGATATTTAGATAACATAAATGTTACACAGAAAATATAAGGGTTTCCATATGCCCCACTCCCCACACCTCCCACACCCTCACACATAAACAACATCCTTCATTAGTGTGACACATTTATTGCAATTGATAAACGCATCCTGGGGCATTGCCACTGAGCACGGTCCATAGTTTGCATTGTACTTTACACTCTCTCCCACACAATTCTGCATGTTATGGGAAGATATAAAATGGCCTATATCTGCCATTGCAATGTCATTCAGAATGATTCTCAACGCCCCAAAGAACCCCATATTATACCTGTTTTTCCCTTTCTCTGCCCCTAGAGACTCCAGTGGCCACTGCCTCTACCTCAATGTTGTAATTTTTTCCATTACTAGAATCACAACCAGTCCACAGTAGGATATCAGCAAGTCTACTCTAGTCCATAGCTCATTCACCAATCATGAGGACCCTGGAATGGCAATGTCTACTCCACCTCCAACTGATCCCAGTTGATCCCAGCAGCTGATGGATGGGACTCTCATGCTTGTAGTTGTCAGCTCTCTCATTTCCTTGGTATGGTGGTTATCAATCCTCACCTCCTTGTTAATTGTCCTGGGTGAGTCCAATGAACTGTAGAGCAGGTGTTGCAATTCTGCTGAGGTTCGGGGTCCAGCTGGCACATGGACAGCCCAGAGATTCCAGTCTCTTGGACATACCCCCACAAACTCCAGCACCAAGTATAGGTTTAAATAGAAGGGACAGGTGAGCAATGTGTAGGGAAGGCATAACTGAGTCCACTCAGTAACTCTCGGGAGCACAAACTCCAAAGTACAGCCCACTGGCAAGGCACCAAACTCCAGAGCCATCTGCCCTGACCATAGGATCTGGGTATCTCCAGAGCCCCCAAGAATCCCACCATTTGGGGCAGTATCCACTCTGGCATTCTACGAGATTCTGCTGAGATGAGCATAAGTGTCACCTCTGAGATGACCTTGCAACTAACCCTGAAGTTTCTCAGCCCTATAAACTCACCTGTCTCCACCCTTTCCCCCTTCATTCAAGGTCTTTTTCCAGTTGCATTGCTAGTTGGTGCTTGGTAGTAATCCCTCAGTGCCAGGGAGGTTTATCCCTGGGAGTCATGTCCCACACTGTGGGAAAGATAATGCATTTACATGCTGAGTTTGGCTTAGAGAGAAGCCATACCTGAGCAACAAGGAGCCTCCCAGGAGGCAATTCTTAGGCTCCCCACAACACTAGGCTAAGTTTCAATTTCAAGAGCAAAGGCTCACAAGCATAGTTGTCAACATCAAGGGTGCATCAATGGACCATCCTCCCCCGCCACTTACTGCCCCTGCACTTGGGGGACTGCCATACTCCATTAGCTTGTTAAGGATACCTAAGTTCATATCTGCTGTCCAGGGTAAATGTGTTCTATCTGTCCCCATCACCTTTTACCTCCTGAGGTATTGGGGAATTGTTCCTGCAAAGAAGGTGAAATGCATTTAAATAGTGTAACTTGCCTAATGTACCTTTCCAACTCTTACAATTCAGAGGGATTCTAATAGCATTTATTTTCCCAATGTCAGAATTGTTTGGGCATAAATAATGTCATTATTTATTGAATTCTATTCCATACTAACTGGATCATGGGATGGCTTAGGTAGGTCTTGTTTCCAGGGCATTATCTTTTATAATGATAATATTCAGTGATATCTTGAGTCCTTAGAAAAGGGCATCTGTTACCATGTTGGTGATAGTATAAATTATTACACAATTTCTGGAAGATAATTAAGATATTGTTACTAATAGCCTTAAAATTCTGCAAACCCTTGACCTAGCTATTTACTTCTAGAAATTTATACTAAGGAAATAATTACATATGTTTACAAATATTTAATTATACACATGCTCATCACAATGTTATTTGTAAAAAGAAAAGCTAAAAACAATAAATGCTCCATAATAAGGGATTGGTTAAAGAAATTAAGTACTATGAGTACTATAAAAAATGAAAAGATGTTCACATATAATTGTAAGTGAAATGATTCGCTTAAAAACAGAATGAACAAAGCTCCTGTTTATTTTTGTAAAAATGTACACACATGCACACATAAACACACACAGATATGTGATGAAAAGACAGGAAGGCGGTCACTGGCTCTGTCATGTGAAATTACAGGTGCTTTTCTTCTCTTCACAAACCTACGTCTAGGTTTTTCTATAATGAATGTTTATTTATTTTTTATTCCTGCTCCCTCCCTTTGCGGCTTGCTTACTGTCTGCTCTCTGTGTCCATTCTCTATGCGTTCTTCTGTATGTCTGTATTTTATTTTTGTTTATCCCCTCCATCTTGTGGCTTGCTTGTTGTCTTTCTCTGTGTGTCCATTCACTGCATGCTCTTCTGTGTTTTTACTTCTCTCCCTTTTTGTTGCATAACCTTGCTGAGTCAGCTCTCCACAGCACTTGCAGGCCGGGTGGCACTCCGCAGCACTTGCAGGCCGGGTGGCATTCTACCGTGCTTGTAGATCAGCAGCTTTCTGCAGAGTATGGGCAAGCCTGTCTTCACAAGGATGCCCCGGGACGCGAACCCATGGCCTCCCATATAGTTGACCGGAGCCCAACTGATTGAGCCACAGCTACTTCCCATGAATGTTTATTTTATGTGAAACAAGGAAAATATTTTTATCTGCGAGGCAATATTTCCAAAGTATTCCTGAGTATTCTGTTTCTCAAGTTTGGTCACTACCATACTTAAGAAGTTTTGTTTTGTTTTTAAGTTCAATGAACATTTCTTTAGCCTTCATATAAACCCCTTTTTTTTTTTTCATTAGGCTTTTGTTTTGTGCATCTTATTTTGCTTTTATTTGGTTGATCTGGAAAATAACTGCTGAGCATCAATTATACAACCCAGCCTATACTTGAAGACAGTAATCAGGTCATTTGTTACTTATTTTTCTCTCCATGCTAAACAAATCCCATTCCTTTCATCTTTCCCCACAAACCTATTTTTTATTCCTTTCATCTTTATATGTTGTTCATCTCTGAACAATCCCTATTTTTTTGTGGAAAATTTAACTAAACTAGAGACAATCATAGAAAAATGTGCCTAAGGCAGACTACAGTAGGAGTTGTCCTTAACCCTTAGCTAGTCAAGAGCATGATGTATTGTTGTTTATTATACTAGTAGTAGTCAATTGTGTATTCATCTTAAGTTTATAAACAATTATTATTTCCCAAGGTTGTCTATATTATTGATACATTTTCATCTTCTTCTTTTTACCGAAATGAATAATGTCTGCCATTATATTTTTGCCCTAAATGTTTTCTCGTTTACATGCTCACCTTTATGGCATCAAATTGCATTCTTTTGATGAGAAAATTTTTCAAAAATGTCAAGGTTATTTTGAATTCGATCAGTGGTGTTAAAAGCAATAGTAACCCCTCCTGTTTGAGAATTCTCTGCAGATCTGGTAAGTACGTTCATGATTCTGGATCAGGAATGTTAAAAACAGTCTTCATACTATACTTAGTAAGTTCAGTAGCCTCTGGGAGAATTCCAATAGACACTATAGCACCTCTTTATCCAGGTTGAATCCTTAACTCAGCTGTTTGCCCACATTACAGAAGAGCAACAAACATGTTATTCCTGCTTGTTTGATGAGCCAATGGTGTGGAATGGCATTAAAACTCTTGCTGGAATTCAAGATAAATTATTTGGGCCACTACACCTTTGTTTTTGTTGGATGGTAACATCATGCAAAGAAATACAATTGGTTTAGCATGCTTTGTTCTTCATAGAGCTACTGTGTCAGTTTTTTTGTTGTTTTTGGCTGATCGTCAGCAGTGGAACACAGCTGGCCTGATGAAACTTTTCTACTCTTAAAGGATTGAAAAGTCACACTGTCTAAATGTAGGAGGCAGCACATCAAAGCAAAACTCTTCAACATTTACATTTGTGTCAGAGTGGCATTGGTGCTCCTAAAATCAATATTCAGAAAGATAAGCATTAAAGAAAATGTATATTACTTTTCTGTCCTTTGGAACATAAATCACACACCAGTGGAATTTTTGTCTTCTATTTCTGTGATTACATTCAATCATGAACAGGGAAAACATTTTACCTGGGCTGCATTTATTTTTAAAGCCATCACATTCAAATGAGCTATGGAAATGAAAAGCTTTCACATTACTGATGTTAAAGAGGAAATTAGAAGCAAATGATGATAATTACAAAGCACAACCTTGTCTTCTCCTGTATGTGCCTAAAGGTAATGAGAAGGCACTGGGTAAAAAGTTGGGAATGCTAGAGATGGAGAACAGTGAGCTGTCATGAGTACCAGATGAAAAAGGCAGAATAATATCATCTACATTGCTATGTCTCATGGGAGAAATTGTCTGAGCATGGATGACTCATTTGTTTTGTTTGGGAAAAAAAAATCAGAACACTTTAAGAATAGTGCGATCAGCTAATTATCATAAATAAAAGAATATGTATCTATCAAAAAAATAAGCACAAGGTGATAAGTGAATTATTGTAGTAGAAGAACCCAATTGAGTGTTCAAATATGAGTAAATGCAATTAATGAAATTACCAAAACACGACATTGTAATATAAATGTTAGTCTATCTCAAGTAAATTAATGAAACATCTTTTAAAAATTACTGTTCTTCATTTCCAAGGATCATAGTTATAGACCAGGGCATCTTGTACATGTCTCTTATTCCAACGAGATTAAAGCTAAAATGAATGTGATTACACATAATATGTATGCATTTCTTTGAAAGGGAACTTAAAGTATAAAATCACTGGAATAATATGAAAATGGACTTTATAAGGAAAATATATTTTTTTCTAATACCTCAGAGTGTGCAGAGCACATTCACATGTACATTCCTCAAAACTCAGGTTAGATGAACTGACTTGGGGATGACTTGCCCGAGCCCTCAAGGCTCCTGAGTGTTCCTAGGGCAATTGCTGCACATATCCCATTCCCTACTATTTATCCCATACCCTGCACACTTACCAGACTCTACTACTAGACTGCAGTCAAGTCCTTGAGGCTGTGCTGTCCTCCTTGTTGTATGCCCTGGACCTACCACAGGGCTTGCCATGAATCTGTACTCATATAACCTCTCTTGGACCTCAGTCCAACCGTAAAAGGTATAGGCTGGGATTATAATCCTCATAATGAAGAAAATGAGGCTCCAAAACCTTCTGTGATTTGCTTTTGGACTTGAGCTGTGGTTCAAATATTTGACCATGAAAACCAAGGAAGATAGAATTTTCAGAAGAATAGCTGGACAATTCCAGAAGAATTGTCAACTCAGAGACCTATACCCAACATAAATAGTTTTGTGATCTAGGACTAGGTAAAGAGTTCATATACTTAACTTCAAAATATAATCCATGAAAGGAAAAATCAACATATAGGACTTCATCAAAATTTAAAACTCATGCTCTGCGAAAGACTTTAAGAGGATGAAACGACAGGCTTCAGAGTGGGAGCATATATTTGTAAACCACATGTTTGACAAAGGACTAGTATCTAGAATATATAAAGAACCCTCAAAGTCCAAAGTTTAAAAAAAAAACAAATAATCCAATTAGAAAATGGGCAGAGGACATGAAAAGACACTTCATTAAAGAGGGTGGCAAATAAGCATATGGAAAAGATGTTCAACATCATTAGTGATTGGGGAAATGCAAATTAAAACCACAATGAGATATCATTAGGCAACTGTCAGGATGGCTAAACATTTTGTTTTAAAGGACAACCACCAAATTCTGAAGAAGATGTGGAGAAACGGGGTCACTCATACTTTGCTGGTGAGGATGTAAAGTGGTGCAGCCACTCTGGAAAACAGTTTGGCAGTTTCATCAAACACTAAACATGGAACCTACCATATGACTTAGCACTTGCACTCCTGGCCATTTATCCCAGAGAAATGAAGACCTTTGTTCACACCTGTTCACAAACATTCAAAGCAGCTTTATTCTTAATAACCAATAATTAGGAACAACTCAGATGTCTTTCAATGGATGACTTGTTAAACTGTGGTAAACAAATCCATATCTTGTAGTACTACTCAGCAATAAAAAAGAACAAACTTTTGTTACATGTAGCAACATGGGTGAATCTCCAAGGAATTATACTGGGTGAAAAAGGTCGATCTCAGAAGGTTGTATGATTTTATTTTTGTAACACTCTTTAATGACAAAACTATAGAAATGGAGAGCAGATTAATTGTTGCCAGGGTTAAGGAGAGTTAGAAGTAGAAGGGAGGGAGTGTTGCTGTTAAAGAAAATCGTGAGGCATCCTTGTGGTGATGGAAATAGTCTGTATCTTGAATTTATCAATGTTAATATCTTGGTGTTTGTATTGTTTTGCAAGATGTTACTATTGGGGGAAACCAAGTGAAGGATATATAATATATATAATCTCTCTGTATTATTTCTCAAAAATGCATGTGAATCTACAATCTCAAAATAAGATTTACTTTTTTTTTTTTTTTTTTTAAGCCTAGAACCAATAGAAAGGAAAAGATTGAAGACAAGTTGAGAGGAAAGTGAGGGAGAAACAGGGACCGGGTGTTTTACTTTTCATTTAGGAGCTCTCCCTGGTAGTCCCGCAGTTTTAATTCCAATACAGCTGTTTTTAAAGATGTTGTAACATGGAGGAGATTCTCCCGTTACATGATGAGCCCTGTTGCAATGAGTGGAGGTAATAATTAAAGATGATGAGTGGCAAATGCAAACATAATTTATCTTTTTCCTCCTTGTATTCTCCATGATGGCATTCTCAACATCTAGCAGTGGTTCTCAATCTTAACTGCACATTCGAATCATCAAGGGGTCTTAAAGAAATACAAATGCCTGGATCCACCTCCAAAGATTCCGATTAAATTAGTCTGGCATATCTCCTGGGTATCAGCGTGTTTAAGAGGTCTCCAGGTGGTTGTGTAGTGCAGCCAAGGTTGAGAACCACTGGCCGGGTGGAGGTCCAACACTTGTTTAAGTGTATTTGTAAGCACACATCAGATAGAAAGTTAGAGGACAAGGCTAAGGTTTGTGTAAATCATTTCACTGTGCCTGTAGTAATGAGATTAAGAACACGATAGTTTTAATGTAGAGGTTATATTTATGAATGAAATCTATTAACATTTTGGGTTGTAAGCTCTGCCGAGACTTTTCTTTCCTCATGACCTTCTTTCAGTTTCCAGAATATTCCATGTTTTCTCCTACCACAGAGCTTTTTTACATGGATAAAGAAAGGATCTCCCTCCCTCTGTCTCCCCACCTTCTCTCTCTCATCCTCTCTCATTCCTGCCTCTCTTGCCTTATTAATATTCTGCTTCTTCAGATTTCATTTGTCTTCACTTCCTGAGAGAATCAGACTCTTATGTACTATGAACCACTCCTTCCCAGCATTTACCACAGTTGTAATTTTATAATTATGCTCTTAATGTCTGTCTCTCCCACTTGACTGTAAACTCTCTGAGGACAGAATTCACATCTGTTTTTGCTCACTATTCTAACCCCAGCCAACAACGCAGTGCCTGACTCTTGTAGGTGCTCAATAAATATTTGTTGCCTGCATGAAGCAGTCAGTCTCTACACAGAAACTTAGGGAGTATTAAGTAGAGTTAGAGCAAATCATAAAAGCAGATGCCTAGGAATGGTTCAGCTGAGAATGAGTTAATGAGGCCTTGGGCAGCTCACTAAGTCTCCCTGAGATTCGGTGTGCACATCTGTGAAATGGGGATGATTCTTAAACTTGGCTGCCCATGAGAACGACCTGGAAGCTTTTTAAATTGCCAATTTCTGGGACTCAACTAAATGTCCTGATATAACTGGTTTAGAGTGGAACCCAGACATCAGGAAGTTTAAAATGCTCCAGGTTGATTGAATGGGCAAAGTTTGAGAAGCGCTGGCCTTGATTTAATATCTGATTCAATTAAAAATTTTAGGATCTTATGAAGCAACCCATTTCCTTTTGAAATTACCCTCCTTTTCTGTTAGGATAAGCTGAACTCAAAGGAAACCAAGCCCATGGCAACTTGGAGACAAATGCAGAGTGAATGGGATTTGTAACCAACCACATGAATTTTTCCTGCTGCTTGTACTATCAACAGTAGCAATGCTAGCACTGCCATCTCGCTACGGACTTGTCTGGCTGGTGCCCTGTGAAGTGAGACTTGGGGGTGGTGCTGTGTGAGGTGTAGGTAAATTGGGAATTCATTATTGACTTAGAAACAGAGCAAATAAAAATTTGCTCTTTTGATTGTTAACTTTCTGGTTTTCGAAATGGCAGTTTAAAAACACATTTTCCCATCAAAATACCCAGAGGGATTAATCTGCATTAAAGATTAATTCTCTAAGATGTTCCACTCTGTAACTGTCTCCCTGTTTGTGTTTTAATATTTGGCACTAAAAATCTGGTGCCAAACTTCATTTGTTGTCACTTTTTAGCTGTAATTGACTATAAGATCTAAAAGAACTTATTGAATTCCACAACTTTTATCCATAACCGAGCAATGTCCCAGTTCAAACAACTAGGATCACAAAATGCAAATTAGGTGAGAGCTTATTATCTAAACCTATAGGAGACTGCTCCAGAAGTAAAGAGCCAGAGCTGCTACCTCCAGTTCCTGTAGGGCATATTAATTTTTGCTGTGCTTTATTTAGATTGTGACATAAACCTCAGTTGAGAAGTAGAATGACTGGGATTACAGAAAGAATTTACTTTAATGTGGCATGATTTCATTTCAATTAGAAAAGTTCATTGGCATAAAAAACAAAAGCAAGGGGGGAAGGGGGATTTTAAAATATGTATTTTTATTATAGAAGTTGTGAACTTATAAAATAGTCATACATATGTGTAGAATCCCCATATAATAACCCTTCATAAGCACACCACACCATTGTGGAACATCTGTTACAGATTATGAGATATTATCACCAGACTATTACCACTAACTATAGTCCATAGCATACATTTGGCATATTTTTTCCCATACCCCAGTGTAGTAGTCAGCCAAAGGGGTGCTGATGCAAAATACCAGAAATTGGTTGGTTTTTATAAAAGGTATTTATCTGGGGCAGACACTTATAGTTACCAGGCCATAAAGCATAAGTTACTTCCCTCACCAACGTCTGTTGCCATGTGTTGGAGCAAGATGGCTGCCGATATCTGCCAGGGTTCAGGCTTCCTGGGTTCCTTTCTTCTTGGAGTTCATTTCTCCCTGGGCTCAGCAACTCTGTTTTCTCCACAAGGCCAACTATAGACTATCAGGCAACCAGCTCTGTCTCTCTTCCTGGGGCTTGATTCTTTCCTGGCTCAACCACTCTGCTCCTCTCTGTGCTTATTTCTGGGCTCCAGCTAAAAACTCCAGCATCAAAACTCCAGCCTCCCTTCTCTGTGGTGCAGTTTCTCTATGAGTCCCCATCCCCTGGTGGGTGGGGACTCAACAGCCTACTGATGTGACCCAATTAAAGCCTTAATCATTATTTTAAAAAGTAAAATCTCTGAATCCAATACACTCTAATATGCCCAGAGGAAAAGACCTATATATATATAGGATTATGTTTGTAAATAATATAGATATTTATCTATATTAGGAATTCACAGTAATGTCAAACTGCTACACCCAGGAAGGGGGATTTTTTGTAGCCTTTTTAAAAAAAACTTATAGCCCCTGAGATTAAATGTACTTCCATTGGGTCCATTCATAGGATTCGTAAAAGCTGTGTGTTGAAATCATCAGAGCAATTTAAGTTGTTGGATAGAAATCAGGGAGAGTTGCCCCCTTTGTTCTTGAGCAATTGTAGACAAATACAAAGGAGTCTTCTTCCATGTCTGAGTCGCTCTGGTGCTCAGGTGAGTTCTGGGAAGCCTGTTTATTTCTTGAAGTCAGTAGGGTACTATCTGGCCCATACTCTAGTAATTAAAGTACCTCCATGGTACAACTCTTGAGTGCTTAACCTACTACTAAAGGATAGAGGTCTAAATGCCCTTGTGGTCGGTTTGGCATAGAAGCCTTTTATTTGGTGGGTAGGGCTAGGTGGGGGATGGGGTTTAGGGTGTGGGATGTTGGGAAAAAGACAGTTAAAAAAAGGGGGAAGCTCCTGAACTTCCACTTTCAACCCTCAACCAAAATCCACCAATAATTTGTCTATTAGAATGAAGACAATGAATGAATGAGAGAATTAAGCCTTTTTGTAACTCACACTGTAGTATGAATTAGGCAAATGGGAAAATCAGGTCACTTCCTTTAAGTCAGAGGTAAAGAGAGACTGGGAGCCAAAATTCCGAAGGGGATGAGGAGGTTAATTTCAAAGCTTAAGAAGGGAAGTTTTTTGTGGGGGCCCAGACTGGGGGATTGCCAAGGACCAGAATTGATACTTGGGCAGAGGAATGAAATGCAGGAATAGGAGTGGAAGGTGGGGTATGGATGGTGGAAGGCTAGAGGCCACTGAAAACAAGCTTCTTCTACTGTACACATTTGCCTAAATTTTGAGAATAGCCATTGAACCGTGTGGTGGAGTAAAATATACTTCCTGCTGCATTGGGTGTGTACATTGCTGTAGGCAAATAAACAATTTCGTTTGCTTAAGAACAAAATTAGGAGGCAGGGCTGGCCTTAGGAAAACTTGGGCAGTTGGCTTAAGTATGGCCAATTGCAGTCACAGTCTCTCCATTGGAAATTCCAGCACTGCCTTTCTTTGGCTCTGCCTCCTCTCCTCCTCTTGGCTCCCTATGACTGGAAGCCCCAGACTAGGATTCCTGTGCTCCAGAGTGCACAGGGAGCCTCACGAGCGAGGCTCACACAGAGAGCATTAAGGGAGCCAGGTCCAGATCATCAGCATCCATGTGCTTTCTTTCATGAAACTGATCCGCTGCAGAGGGTCCTTGCAGTCAAGATGCTGAGGTATTAAGCAGATTCTTCTTTCCCACCTGTACTTTCATAGTTGCTCTTATCCTGCTTTAAGAAAGTATGGTCTCTGCTTACCCTTCCAAAATCTTACAATGGTAACATCCAGAGTGTCAAAAAAAGGGACAGTTGGGATTATTGGAGTCACAGAAGTCTCCCTGAATTAAGGCACTTAGGGCATGTCTCTTCCCTTTCTTAGAACTTGACTGTTACAGGCCAAGCGTGGTGTTAGATAGCAAGCACGTTGGTCCTTGCTGAGATGTTCTGAATTCCCAGAGTGATGGCATTTAGCATTTAATGATCTTGTGTTTTCCATCCCCCAACTATTGTCAAAGAATGTGTTGTTCCTTAGGGAAAATTCCTTGAGAACTAAGCAAACAAAGCATATAAAAAAATATTGAAAGTGGCAGCACTTCATTTCATCCTTGCAACAGGTTTTTGGCAGAGTTCCATGCCCCATCTATCTGTAGATTAGAGATCCAAAGTGAGGTGGCTGTCACAGCTACACATGTGAGTATTAACACATTTATTAGAACTGAAACATGAGGCCAAATTGTTTCTAACAAAGTGTGTCATTAAACCAAATGTTTAACAATAAGGACTGCTTTTCCAGTTACATTATATCAATGTATGGACATTTTCTTTCAGTTGAATGAACTAAATCTGCAGTTCCAAGTGTATTTCTTATATTATTAAAAAGTATTGCATTGACAACTAAGTATTGAAATTAACAATATTTTTATTTTTCCAAACATTTCTGAGTACAAGTTAAATAAGGTGCCTTCAAGTGAAAGAGAAACAGGTATAATGAAGAGTCATTGGAAAAGTTTTGGTAAAACCTACATTTACCAGAACCTGATAAGGTTAATGACTCTATTGAATAAGTATTAAATACTTTTGCAAGACAGTTTTCTGTTTTCTAAAAGGAATTAAAAGATCTAATCATTAGAATGAACTTTAATAATTATTGATATTGAATTAAATTATTGAATAAATTTGGATAAAACTAATTTAAATGAAATTTAAATTATATTGGCTAAATGATTAATTTATTTTAATAATCAATTACCATGTGGTTTTTGGCATATAACTGAAAGATGTTAAATTAATTGATGGGCATTACACAACTTATTTATGAGCAGTGTTTCTCCGTATATGTCTATAAAAATAAAAAATAGGAATCAAATTGATGCTGAACCCTGTCTCATTCTAGTAATAAGTCATGTTATTCTAGGGATATATGAACTAGCTCAACAATAAGAATAACAACAAATCATTAAGACCTGCATTTCCAATAAAATTTTACCCTTATTTGATAATGTTACAGAATTTATAATTTACATATGTTGTTTTGATCACTTGTATACTACTAATAATAATTATAGAGTACTAATAACAGTTATAATTACTTCACACAGCAGAAAATTTTAAAACATTGGAACCTTATTATAATAGGACATATACATTCATTGTTTTAAAGTAGTATGATTGGTAATCAATAAAAGGTTTACAGAGATAAAATTATATCATGATTGAATAATAGTTAATAGAGGAAAGTGGATCACAAATACAAACTAAAGGAGAAAGGGAATGATATGAAAATTCTGACTGTTAAGAAGAGTTCGGGGGTGTTTGTTGTTTTTTAATGGACGATAATGGGTATCAAATCTCTTTGATATTTAAATTACATTGCATACATTTAAAAGTGTGATGTAAGAGTTTTATTTTAGAGTGTTGATATACTTGTATTATTTATATTAAATTTTAAATGCTGACTTGAAAATATACTAAGGGAGAATACAGTTTTCAAAATTTTGGAGAGCATATGTGAGAAAAATTATTTTAGAGACTCTTGTTTTGGAGCTTTCTCTTCTTTCCCAATAAAACTCTCCTCCTCCTCTTCCTTTAGTGTCCTCACTGATCGCTCCCCACCTTAGTAAAATTCACTTTGGTGTGGATCACAGTTAATTGCTTACTCTTCCCGAAGGGTATTGGTGCTGTGCAAGTACTTTCTGAAAATAGCAGAGGAACCTAAAGCAATGATGTTAGAGATGAGATTTTCTAGTCAAGGACAAAGGCTTTGGTGGAAGGGGAAATGTCCCGAGGACTGTCCAGTCACATGGAACATGTTATTTGCTTGGCCTTCTCTCACAATAGGTCACACAGGACTATTCAGCTGCAACCAGAGAAAAGGGGAGGCATTGGTTACTCTGTGGGTCAAACAGGAGGAAATTAAACTCACTAAGTATGTGTTGCTTTTGATATTTCAACATTTCTGACTGTGTCAGCGCCAATATTTTGATAGTTGATAATCATCCATACACACCGAAAATAAGATTGAAACAAGTTTGGGAGAGGTAAAAGAGGGCAACCGACACCTTTAAAAAGGTGATCATTTATGTGCTTGATTTCTTTTTTAACATTGAATTGACTCAGTTCTCTCATTGTAAAAAAATATCTTTTATTTATTTTTCCTGTTACAATCTGCTAAGCAGATCATGGGTTTGATAACTATGTTGACTATTAACTCTATGTTGCCTGGGAGCCACAGACAATAATTAATGCAGGGAAGACAAGCCAGCTGTGCACAGATGCATGCATGTGCTCCTGGGTAAACAGCATGGAGGAGAGGCCATACTGGGGATGGCGGGGAATATCATTTTTACGAATGAAGCATTAAAATTATAAAAACCTAAAATGCAACTGATTAAAAAAGATGTATTCTTAAAGAAATGAAAGGCAGTACAGGAAAGTCTTTTTTATCATTTGTCCTTGCTACAGTTCATGGGAAGAGGATTTCACTGGGTGCTGGACCCCCTGAGAAGGTTCAAAGTGTGGTGCAGAAGTTGACTGGGGCCTTGAAACACGAGTAAGAATTGAGTAAGAAAATTGGATAAAAGTTAGCAGGACCTTTGTAGGGGCAGGGAAATGGACAGAATGTTCAGACAATATGAGGTAGAGCAGGCTGCGTATAGCAGGCTGCTTAGAGCAGCACATTGATATAGGGGGAACAGGGTCATCTGCAATATATCTATGAGCTTACTTCCTTGAATTGTTCATTCACAGCTCCATATGCACACACTTCTTGAACTGATCCAGGTTAATAGCGACTTTCTGAGTAATAATCAGCTCCATTTCTTGAGCCCCTACCATTGTGCCAGGCACCGTAATAGATCCTTTAAATAAATACTTTATTTCTAACTTTTTAATGGTCTTGCATTACAAATTTGTCTCTGGACTATATTAAACACATATATGAAAAAATCTGGAAAGAGTATATTCCAACCCTTTTTAAAATGAAATAATACATTATCTAGAGGGAAAGTTAGTTATAAGAAAAGGTGGCTTTCCCTTTCCTTCTATATCACATTTGTAACCAGTGTTGTAAATTTGAAGTGAAGTACAACTTGACACGTAACACATTAACCAAAACTGATTAGGAATATGCCACCTCTCATTACTTTCCCTCCCTATCCTTCTAGTCTACACTCCAGGCATCTTTTCCATCGTTCCAATAAAATATTTTATAATGAGTTTTAATACACACATAAGTACTTCTGGGTACATACCAGCATAGTGTATCGACACACCTGCTTCCCCAGTCACTGTTGGTGTCCCCTTCAACATGGAAATAGATTGTCACCCTTCAGGAGTACCTGCAACAACAGCAACAACACAGGAAATCCCAGGAAATCTAGGACCTCGCTGCCTTTGGTTTGGTAGTAGAGTAACTGAGCTTAAGCTTAGGAAGTGTTTAAAACGTTCTGACTCATGGTACTCCATCCAGATATATTCAGGAGCTGAGAATCTGAGTCTCTCCCCTCAGATTCAGGAATCAATGATTTAAGAATATTCTTCAGATGATTCTGATGCTGTCAGTCTACACACAGGTATTTAAGAACAATTGATATCAATGAACATAACAAAATTTGAGTAATTGAACAAGACTGCTGTAGACCTTTGCCATAGACTCCAATAGTATCATATTTCTGTTGAGTCATATAACAATTATGAATATAATCCCTAGAGTCTAGTCACAGAATAAAATATTGACTTAGATACTGGCATGAGGACAGGATTGGACAAAGCAAGGAGGATGGTAGGCCAGGAAGCAGGATTTTTGGTAAGGAAAGTGGGCAGGAAAACATACCAAACATGAGAGTTGACCTTAGAGTTGAGGCATGACCCACACAGCCACAATGAGTCAAGCTCACAGGAGGACAGTCAAGGAAGGCCAGACAAAAGACCCCAGAGGTCAAAGGTCTCAATCTCACAGAGCTGAAGCTTATAAACTATACTTTATAGGAAGCCAGTTCCCTTTCTGATTTTATGGGGTCCAACAAGTAGCTCACATGGTCTTAATAACAATTAAATGATCTTCTATGGATCTATGTCTTCTATCCAGCCTGGAGTTCCTAGTACTGAATCAGGAACTCCTGGTAGACTCTGAACCACAATATTGCTCAAGAGTCTTATAAAATCTTAGCCACAAGAAAGAAAGGTATTTAATTTTGGAACACTAATTGTGACACTGCATTTACTAAAGAGAGAGAATAATAGGAATGCTTTAATGCTGAGTTGTATTTGGTCCACAGTCCTTCAGATTTCTTCCAAAATTTGTTCACTTCTATGCCACCTCAAAAGATTTCTTTAAGCCCTGTTAATCTCAACCTTTTTGTTCTTTTTAACTCTTAGCAGTTTGCTTTAAAAAGATTTTCATTCATTTTTTCCTGGTTTGGCTTCTGCAATGTTTCATACCACTGACAAATTATATACACCTAGTATTTCTGCTGTAATGTTGGCTTCCCAGCAGAAGAAAAATATGCTGTGGGCATATGCATCGTTGTAGAAATATGAGAAAGTGGTGCTGATTTAACAGATCCTTCAGCTTGTGTTGGAGTAGCAGTTCCCCTTAAAGTAGTGGTGGGTGTGTTTGTTTCCCACTCAAGAGTTGAGATCCTCAATGTGTATCACACATCTTAAATCTCAATATGCTACTCACTGTTTTGGCTCCCCAAACTACCCAATTCATATCGTCCCAAGAGAAGGAATTTTTCCTTGTGTCACAACTTGTATATACACTTACTCTATTTAGAATGGAACATCATGACATCAGGCATTGGGACTCTGAAGACCAAGAGTATCAGTATAAGACTTATATGATAAAATATTCAACCAGGCCATTGGTTTTAATTCAGAGTCTCATGAATTTGTGATTTTTATAGATAATATTTTGCTCTAGGGGAGTGAGGGTTCTTTTCATTGCAAGTGACAGAAACCCAACTCAATGAGTTTTAGCAAAAGGAAAATGGCTCAAGTAGTAGAGATGGCTCTTAAGGTAATTCACAAGACTGAAAGAAGAGCTTAAGGAGTCAGGTTTTAGAGACTAGACCAGAGGAATTGCCTCCACGCTTCTGTTCTTATCGTCTCTTGACTCTGCTTATCTCTCCTTATTGTTAGCCTACAGGTGGGAAGATTCTCCATATGTGGTGGAGAAGATGCCTGCTGGAAGACCCTTATTCACAGCTTCCCAGCTTGGCCATCCCAGCAGAAAGAGCATCTTTCTCCCCAAGTCCATATATATCAATCCAAGAAGACTGAGACTGGCCCCACATGAGCCCTATTCCCACCTCTTTGATCAGAGTTTCTCAACCTATATTGGTTTTTATATATAATAAACATTATTTTTAAATAGGTTTTAGTTTATAGAAAAGTTACACCAAAGTATAAAGTCCACCCCCTCCGCCTTCCAGCATTGCTACCCACCAAGGCCTATAGTTTACATTGTGGTTTATACTTAATTCCAATGCTGTAAAAATTCCCTATGTTGCATCTGTTCTTCCCTCCTCCTTTCCTCAGAACCTCTGGTAAAACTATCTTTATGTAATGTTACATGTTCTTCTATTACTACAATATTAATAAATTTACTTTGTCCATGATTGCATTTCCCCCTTATCAGATCTTCTCAACCTATATTATGCATAAAAAGTACCTCAAGTCCTTTGGAAAATTCATATTTCCAGGTACCACCAGCAGACATTCATATTTAATAGTAAAGAAAACCACAGGGAATGGGAGAAGAGGTGGTTTTCCAGATCAAAGGGATTCTAGTCAAACAAAAGAGACATACATCTGTAAAAGAGCCTCAATTAAGATTTATGATTTCATGAAACTCTGTGTCATAACAGTGATGTGATAAAAACGTAGAGGTGGACAGAAAAATGGAGGCTTTTATATGATACCATCACAGAAGTCCCCAGCTGTACTTACAAAGGACAAATTCATCAGCTGCTTAAATGCTTTATGCCTTGTCCATATAAATGAATAATGGCCAGGTCACCTGAGAATGAATTTTTAAAAGGCCACAACCACCAGAATGAGTGTGATACACCCCTTAATCACATTAGCTAGGCATTTCTTCAAAACACTGATGAACAATCATTGATCCAGTTAAGAAGCATTTTTTCATACTTCTGCTGACATTGCAATTGAATTACATTTTTGGTGTACTAACAGCAGAAGCAAGGAAGCAATTTTAAGATCCCAGAAAGTATTTCTGGTTCTCTGGGCCCAATATTGATTACTAAGAATTCCTTCAAGCAGAGAAAACAGAGAACCACTCATCCAACAGTTTTATTGAAAATCTACGGACAGACACAATTCCAGTGGTGGGAAAGACTCACTCTCTGCCCCCATCAAGCTTACACTCTAGTGGAGGAGACGAACAATAGGGATGTACCTATATAATAAAATGTCAAATAGTGATAAGTGCAGTGAGGAAGATAAAAGTCGTGTAAAGGGAGTACTATTCTAGATGAGGGGTCAGGGAATGCTCTTCCAAGGAGATGACACTGATAGGAAGTGAGAGCACCAGGAGCATTGACCTGGAAGAAGAGCACAAAGGCAAACAACAAGCTTGCTGTGTTCACACCAGTGTGGCTATAGCAGCCATGCTAGGTGATGAGGTTGGAGAGGTAGCAGGGGACAGATATTGTAGGGCCTTGTAGTCCAGGGCACAGAGTTGGGATTGTATTCTAAACGTGGTGGGGAGCCACTGGAAGATTTGTCGGGTGGCAGGGTGAGATCCAATTTAAAGGTTTATGAGATCTCTCTGGTTTCTGTGTAGGACATAGACCGTGGGACCAAGAGTAGAAGCTGAACCACCGAGGTAGGAGTTCATGCAATAATTGCCCTCAAGTGGTATAAGTGAAGGTGGTGAGAATAGGGGAGATTTGGAATATATTTTAAAAGGTAATGCACTAGATTGGAGGCCAAGGAGAAAATCAGATCAGATGGGATCTGTGCTAGAATCCCCCAAAATAGGGAGAGTGAGTACTGAGAAAAAGTCCTTGAATTGGACAGTAGGTCAGTTATTCATTTTAAACAGAAAGAAGAATGTCAGGAGTGATCGCTGAGAAAGGTGTAAATAGAGTGTTGGGGGGAAGCTGGACAGCCAAAGAGTGAAGGAGGGAGCGGGTGGTGGAGTAGGTCAGGAAGTAGACACAAGATGACCCCTTTTAAAGCCTGGCCTTGCTCTGAGGCCCACTTTGCCCTCGGTTATAAGATTGGTCTGAATATAGGGGGAGACTTACTTCTCTTCCATACTCTTTAAGGAGTATCCATTTTATTACTCCCTCCCCTCCCTGCCCCAGAGAAGATAATCTGGAACTCAAAAAATAGTAACAAGGGTGATATTTCAGAAATGTACTTTTGCTATTCAAAGAAGGTGACCATATTTATTTAATGTGAATTATAAATCACAGTTTATGCATGGTTATCCTTAGGGACATTGATCTCTATCCTTCTCTATCTCTTGGAATGGCTGTCTCAAATTAATTAAACTCTGGAGAGAGTAGAAGATTCATATAGCTGGCTCTAATTAAGTTAATAACTTCTTAGACCCTGTGACATATTTTCACAAAGGAAGCAAAAATGCTTTTACATGAAGAATTCCATTGGTTTTGTTCATTTCAAAGGGGTTGGTGGTTTCCTTTTGGGTGCAGCAACCACCAGGGACTCTATCAGCATATTTGAAAGTAATTGGATAAGTTGCTACAATTGACAAAAACATTGGTGCATGAGGACTTCACAGTTATGCAAATAGAGGCATTTAGCTTCCTCTTGGAATGTAAGCATTGTTATACTAAGGGAATTGAGGTTAAATTTGGTAAAGAGTGTTCATAGGCTCCAGTAAAAAGAGGTTGCCTTTCTTTTCTTATCCTTTTCTAATCCCCAGGAAGATAAGCAATTAAAGAGCACCTGCTGTATATTTAGGACTGTGTGATAATCATGGTCCCTAAGAACACCAGGCCCTTTTCTTAATTTTAAGAGGTCAGTTAAGATTTTTGGAGTAATTAAGAGAGTCATAATTATGTAATTTCCTTGTGCCCCATCTTACCTTTTTCATTTCTGGAGAATTAAGTCCAAAACCTTAGGTTGGCATCCAAGATGTACAACTTATGACTCTTTTGGTTGTAAGGGATAGGAAATCCAGTTCAAACTGGCTTGAGCAGAAATTCATTAACTCATAAAACCAAAAAAATTTATTTTCATGCATGACTTGGTCTAGGAGCTCAGTTTCCCCAGCTCTATGTTAAATCTTCTCTTGCATTGTGCTTTTAGTCTTGGCCTCTGTAATATGGTAGCTGCTGGAAGTTCCAGGTTCACAGAGCCCTTGGAAAAAGGGCACCTCCCAAGAGCTGCAGTAGAAGGCCCATTGCATCTCATTGAATCTGATTGGATCAAATAGCCATCCCTGAACCAATCACTATAGTCAGAAGAATGTGATACTCTAATTGGCCAGAGCTTACTTAGTCCCATGACTTTTCTTGAATCTTCTCTAGCTGTCTCCAGGACAGCAAAACAACAGATATCCTACATACCCTAAAATGCATCACAGTTAGGCCCTGTATCCTCATCTTCACCACTTGCTACTCCTTGTTCTGTTCCCAGTGTTCCAATCACATGGAATTATTTACTGTTTCCTTGAGAAAACCAGCCCTTTTCAGGATTATGAGCTTGTAGTTCTGCAATTTCCACGGCCTACAATTCCATTGCCTCTCTTCAGAAAAGCTTCATCTCACCTTTCAAAACCCAGTTCCAATGTCATTTCTGTCCTAAGCCGATGAGAAGTTCTCTAAGAAGTGTGATCAAGAACATATGACTTGGCCCAATGGATAGGGCGTCCGTCTACCACATGGGAGGTCCACAGTTCAAACCCCGGGCCTCCTTGACACGTGTGGAGCTGGCCCACGTGCAGCACTGATGCATGCAAGGAGTCCTGTGCCACGCAGCAGTGTCCCCTGCGTAGGGGAGCCCCACGTGCAAGGAGTGCACCTCGTAAGGAGAGCTGCCCAGCACAAAAGAAAGTTCAGCCTGCCCTAGAATGGCGCTGCACACATGGAGAGCTGAGACAGCAAGATGACACAACAAAAAGAAACACAGATTCCCGTGCCACTGACAACAACAGAAGCAGACAAAGAAGAACATGCAGCAAATGGACACAGAGAACAGAAAACCAGGAGGGAGGTTGTGAAGGGGAGAGAAATAAATAAAAATAAATCTTTAAAAAAAAAAGAACATATCACATAGTTGTTTAAACATCCTTTCCAATGAAAGAAGTAGTCAGGTGTTTCCATTTCTGCTGGTAATGGTTTCCAACTCCTGTCTGTGGTTGGCTATCCCTCTTTCTTTCTAGATACAGAAAATCATGACAATGGCACAGTTTGAGGGCCAGGCCCATTTGGGACATGGCAGGAGAGGAGTCGGGCCAGTTGCTCTGCTGGCCTAGATGTGTGGCATGGAAAGTCAGAACCTAGGAGGGTGGTTCCTGTATGGGGCCATTCCACACCCTGCAAAAAGCCCAGGCTGAACCAACACAAAAGGAAGAAGGCACTAGGTGGACATCCAGAGCCAAACAAGACTGGCTGGGATGAACCAACAAGGGCAAATCTGAGCCTGAGGCTCAGGTAAAATGAATAAGTTCAGAAGGAAATGTAGACATGGCAAGAGAAGCGAGAATATGCAGGTACCAAGACCCAGACAAAACTGGGTTATGAGAGAGTACTGCTTAAACTGCTTTTCATTCAAGAATGCACTTATGGCATATTTTTATTCCTAGTCTAAAGTGTCCTCAGTATAGCTTCGGCTACAGTGTAATAGTGGAAGGGATGAAGGAGGCTCTGAGATGTTTGGAAGTAAATGATGCAATTGCATAATCATCATTATGATTACAACTCATTTTGTGATTTGGGCCATTTATTCTAGATCTAAGTCATTTTACATCCCACAGAAATGAAAACAAGGTAATTCCCACTGACTTTCAGAAAATGAGATATTGGTTCTATTTTCCAGTGACTCAAATATGCCAAAATCATTTTGCGCTGGAGGCTGCGTGGCTCTTTATGTCCACGAACAGTGAACACATGGCCCAGGGAGAGCTTTCCTCCCTAGCAGTTATATTTTGGAGCACCCAGGGCCCAACTCAGCCATAGCTATAATCGACAGACAGCAAATACGGCCGGTTGTTTGCTTGTCCTTGTAAAATTGAGCATGACAAACCAATGAGGGGTGGATTGTGCCTCTTGTAAACACACTTAGAATTCAAGAAAAGCAAAGTGTAGATTTGAGAATTTGATTTGTGAAGCTCATAACTATTCATTCATTTCTTAACCATAGTTCATTAAATTTAACAGTTCTGTGACTCTGAATTCACAGATGACAACAACAACATATTTTGGGCAATAAATTACTAACTTCTTTAAGGAACGGGACTGATTCAACAGTGTATTGTGGAGTACTAATAGAAGCACTAAAATCTGTCTCTCTTCCTCCAAGGGGTTTATTTTAAAGGTTTAGATTGCAACAATAAACATTCTTTTCATCCTTAGCTGTGCAAGCAGGTCCACTTTCAGAGGCAAACAATCTCTTGTCTGGTAATAAACAGTAATTTATGATCTGTAATATCGATTTACAGTCATTATTTTCTCTCCATGGTAGGGGTATAATGCTCTTTGGTTGTTCTAGTGGAAAATGCTTTACAATTATCTAATGTCTGAAGCAAAAATATTACCTGTGTTTAAAAAAGAAGTAAAGTTCTGAAAGTCAAAGCAGGGCCTGGGAGAGTCCTGAGTTGCGAAGTCTATTCAGTGCCCCACTTAACATTTGCTTCTTGCACTAAATACTGCTGATGTACTTTTATGCCATTGCATCTCTTTTCATTTGATTTTATTTTGAATGGTAAGAAGTATTCTTTTCTTTCCCTTTCCAACCCTTTCCTCTTCTCAGAGGTGTCCAGATATCAGCTCACTTTGCCAGGTAAGAACTTCACGGAGCTGTAGGAGTCCAGCGGAGATACAAGCAGCTACAGCATGCTAATGACCCCAACATCTGTTAACCACTAGATAAAATAAGAGTTGGCAAGGGCCATTGGGTCTGAGCTGATTATTTTCCTAGTGGGAAGGTGAAATTTGTGCTGATTAACACACTCAGGATCCTGATTAACTTTCTGGCATGGTGTTTACATAATTATGCCACTGGCCTTGGAATGAGAATCTTACTTTCTGAGATGCTTTGAAAGACAATTCCTTTACTTTTTCCTGGAAGCTGGAACTCCATAAGGATAGCCTGACCCCCTCTTATCCACAAGCATGTGGTTTAGGATTTCCCCGATGGTCACATGCATATACGACAAAGGGGCCCATGTGGGAAATCCTTTATGTAGTGGGTATGAGTAGAGGTGAAGGCTGGGTGTCCTGGGCCTTGATTCTTCCTAGGTTCTGTCACTTCTTCCTGGTGCTTGCAAGGGACAGACTAGCGCATAGGTCCCCAACACTCAAAAGAACCACCTCTCTCTCCTTTCCCCAACCTAGAGAATACATTTTAGCCTTGGCAACTGTTTCTCCTTCTCCTGGTTTCCATCAGAGACATCCTCATAGATTTCCCTTTCTTCTCCCTCTGGCCCAGAGGACTCTATTTTTATCTTAGAAAAAATTTTCTATCTCCATGTTTTCCCTCACAAGTATACCCCCATTGCTCTATGGAAACAAAAGCTAAGAAAGGAAGGTTTTTTTCCAGGCAATCTTTCTTTCTTATCCTAATGGGGAAGAGAAATCTCCCCTAAAAGGAAAGAGAAAATAGAAAATACAGGGTGAAAACATAAACAGCCTAGCACAGACATACACTTAGTGTTCTCAAAGGCAGACACTTGGTTGATTCATTTTTGAACTGGGCAAAAATCATGGGAGTAAAGGGACCTGAAAATCTTATGCATGGAATAATTTACAAATTTGTCACAGTGTCCAAAGTAAAAGAGGAACAGTGTTAAGTCCGGTTTAATATCTCAAGGAAGAGAGAGTGAAAAGTGAGTTAGCATCTCAGAAATCTTCTAAGGAACCTATAATTTTCATGCTTCTACTTCCAAATTATACCATATTTACCCATACAATTACATATAATTCCAAGATTTTTGTAGTCATCTTGTATCCATTAGCATTAGCCAAATGTTCTGCATTATAGTGGTTTTTATAGACCCATATTTATAAACAGAAGTAACAGAATTAGTGGACCTTGTCTGCAATGGACATAGTGGCCACTCTCGTTTTAAACTGTCTTCTCCCATAGATTCCATGGCAGCTCTCTCTCATTGTACTTCTTACCTTTTTGCTCTTTCCTTTATGAAATCCTTCAGGAGGCTTTTTCCTTTATCCATGTCTCAATACTTAGCCATGTACAATTCCCAGACTTTCATCCATTACCCTCTGCTCCTCTTGCTGGATGGTCTCACCCAGTCTCAGAGTATGAGCCACCAGACATCTGCTAATGACTCATCCCTGCACAGCCCCCTGAATTTTGGACCTTTATATCCTAATCCTGGCTGGATACCTCCATTTGAATGTCCTCTACCATCTCAAATCCAACACTTCCAAAGCAGAAAGCCTCAATTCCTATTCCTCTAACTTGTGCCCTTCTTTATAGTTCCTTTTATCATCCACACCACTGTAACTCCCATCCCTGTGTCTTAATCTTGATCAACCCACCAGGCACTCTGCTCTGACTGGCCCACAAAATTAGGACCTCTTCATAGCTGCTACAGCTGCTCCAGATTTACTCCAGGCCTCCTTGTTAGTGCTTTCATGCATCTGGCTCTGGAACTCCAGGTTTGACTGTATAGTTTACTTCTGACCCTGTCAGTTTCATGATCCTTGGACTCCCTTTTTGCTTCTTGGACCTCAACTTCCTTTTCAATATTTGACTCTTTTCCCTTTGTCTAATTATCTTGCCCCATGAATTCTTAGAAGAAAACTCCCCCTGCCAGCCCAGCTAACTCCACTGGTGTAGGATGAGACAGACCCCCCCAACTCTCCTCCAACTCCTCAAATTTACTCAGTTACTCAGCCATGATTGGACCTGTCCTGCGCTCTCCTTTACACCCATCTGACACCGCCTTAATTTAAACCTTCATCCACTCTTCCCTAGATTATTCAAACAGCTTCCAAATGCTGCCTAGTCTCCTATTTTGTTACTCACCTGGCAGCCAAAACACATATTGTAGCACACAGTGCTAATCATTCCTTTGCTTAAAATCCACCAGCAAATATCTACAGCCCTGATGTCTCACCATAAAAATCCATGAAACTTTAAAAAAATATATAGATTTTGGCTTCAACTTCAGAGATGGTAATTCAGTGGGTCTGAGATTGGGCTAAGGCACCAGCTCCCGGGTTAACCCTGGTGCGCTGCCTTCTGAGCTTGGCCTTCCAGTTCTACCACTACCTGCCATCACCACATTTCCATCTTATCTCCTGTTTCAGGAGGGCTGGGGGGTGTCTTTTACCTCTCTATATCCTAGGGCTTATCACAGTGCTTGATGTTCACTGACATTAACTGGACAACCAAGGGATGACAACAAGTATCATCCAAGAGCCAGAAATGTTTTTGAGTTATTGAGGACCCTGAAGCTACAGTTTAAAGAATTCCATTATAATAGTTCCCACTAGAATTACGGGTATTCCTTTCCTTAACTCCATGTTCATGTGATTTCTACAGAGTACTAGACAAAATAATTCCTCACTCTACTTGGTATTTGCACCTTTAAACTATTTATTGATTGTTTTTATGTCCTCAGTTGTCACCTAACTAAGCAGCATGCATTTTGCATCTACAACTTTTCTTTAGAAAGTTATTTCTCGCTAAGATGAAAACTTTCCCTGAACTGTTCTATTCCTTTATATAAAGTGTGGTTTTCTGCGCTTGACACAGACCTGGGCACAAAATATATATATGTAGGGGGTAAGGAAGGGAAGAGTGAATTTCTGTAAAATATGTAGAGAAACTAAGTTCTGCCTCCTCTTCCTGTCATTTTCCCCCCTGCTGTTAACGCATGTTAAGATGCTCATTACTGCTACCACCGGGTGTTTTAAGTATCAGTATTTCTCCTGATTGAACTGCAAATAAGCTTATTTAACATGCATTATTCAAGATGCATCCTTGATAAGAAAGAAAACCTAGGAGAAAATAGAATACTTTGTGTTGTCTTATATCTCTGGAAAGGAATGCTCACATCATATAGCTTGGTGAGAATTTGCCAAAAATCCAAATGATACTTCTATCAAGCTGTGTAAATTGTCATTCTCGATCTATATTACAAGATGTTGTATTTGGCTACAATCCAACAAAATTGACCAAAATGCTGTTTTCAAGGCATTCAGAGCTCTACCTGTTTGATTCTTTCTGTCCATGCCTGTGTAGTATGGAAAATGTTCATTAAGTTTCTATTAAGTGAAATAACTCAGGACCAAATTCAGTCAATCCTTGGTAATTCATCAACCCTCTGAACAGCCCCCTCAAGAATCTGGTTCTATATAAACCCAGGTATAGGTGAAAAGGGATTCCCAGCAGGGGAATAACCCTTGAGCCCAGCCCAAGTGAAAGCCAGAAAACACCCATACTTTAGATACAGAATAGTGGGATTCGTTGCTTGACACATTAGAAGGAAAAGGCCCCATGCTAGTGGAGGATGTGTGTAAAGACTAGGTTAATCTTTGAGAGCTAAGGAACATGGAAGAGGCAGGGACATCCAAAGAGACAAGAAAGGAGAAGAGCTAAAAGAAGAGACTGGTAAATATTAGAAGCAGCAAAAATAACATGCAGCAGAAAGCATACGCTGGTTGTAGGTACTGGAATGGAAGCTACAGAAAGACCAAAGAGAGAATAGTTATGCCCTTGGAGCATGAGAGGCAAGCAGCAACAACACCCACCTCAGTCACCCCTGGAGCCAGCTGTGTGTAGCAGCTGCCTGGAGGGGCCATCTCTTTGCCTATAGTTGCATAGTAACAAGCTTCCTATGGCCCATGCCTTCTACTTCTGCCTCTACAGTGTGGGCAGCACACATTATGATCATAAGGAGGACCCAAACCCATATTAATGTAAAACAACATTGGGTTTTCTGTGTTTAAGAAGGCACAGAACAAGCACTGATGTGGGGTGTCATTGATGGCGATACATGGGTGGGAGGGATTTCTCCAGGGTATACATGTAGGGTATGTTCATTGGGTATAGACATAGGGGGTAGAGTTTCACACAACAACTGAGGGAGTGCTGAGTTCCCATTCCGGGAAACTCTGTCGCACTCCCCAATGGAAAAGCAACAATCCCCTAAGTACAAGGGCAAAGACCAGTAATGAAGGATAGTCCAATGATGGGCCTTTGATAACGATGACTATGCTTATCAGCCTGTGTGCTTGAAATTTCAACTAGGCCTAGAGCTGTAGGGTACCTAAGAGTTACCTTCTGAGAACCTCCAAGTTGCTCAAATGTGGCCACTCTCTAAGCCAAACTCAACATGTAAATGCACTACCTTCTCCCAGTGTGGGACATAACTCCTAGGGATGAGCCTCCTTGGCATGGATGGATTACTACCAAGCACCAGCTGGTGATGCAACTAGAAAAAGACCTTGAATAAAAGGGGGAAATGGTAAAGACAAATGAGTTTATATGGCTAAGAGACTTCAAAGTGAGTCTGGAGGTCATCAGAGGGGTCGCGCTTACACACATCTCAGCAGGATCTTAGAGACAGTCAAAGTAGATACAACCCCAGGTTGTATCCTGACAGCTATGGAGACGAGACACCCAGGTTCTACAGTCATGGCAGATGACTCTGGAGTTCAGTGCTTTGCCAGTGGGCCCTACTTTGGAATTTGTGCTCCTGAGGGTGATGGAGTTGGACTCAGATGTGATCTCTCTACGCATGCCTCTTCTGTCACTTTTATTGAACCTGTGGTTGGTGCTGGGGTTGGTGTATGCCCAGGAGACTTGTATCTCTGGACTGTCTATGTGCCAGCTGTGCCCTGAGCCTCAGCAGAGTTGCAACACATACTCTCCAGTTCATTGGACTTACCCAGGTCAACTAACAGGGAGGTGATGATGGTCAACTACCACACCAGGAGCTGAGAGAATCTACAGCTGCAAGCCGGAGAATTCCATCCATCAGGTATGTGGGATCTAAGCCTCCTCTTGAGTTAAAGGTGGAGTGGACATTGCCATCCCAGGGTCCTAAGGATGCAGGAATAAAATATGGATTAGAGTGGACTTCTGGTATTCTACTATAGACTTTTTGTGACTCTAGCAATGGAAGAAATTATATCATTGATGTGGAGACAGTGGCCATGGGAGTTGCTGAAAGCAGGGAGAGGGAAAATGAGGTGTGATACCGGCGCATTTTGGGGACTTGGATGATATTGCAGGGACAGATGCAGGACATTATATATCCTGCCATAACCTACTGAATGGAATGGTAGAGAGTGTAAACTACAACATAAACTATAATCCATACTGTGTAGCAATGCTCCAAAATGTACTCATCAAATGCAATGAATGTACCACAGTAATGAAAGAAGTTGTCAATGTGTGAGGAGTGGGGGCGGTGGGGAGTGGGGTATATGGGAACCTCTTATATTTTTTAGTGTAAAATTTTGTGTGATTTATGTATCTTTAAAAAAAGATAATAAAAAATTTAAAGAAGGCACAGAAGAATATAGTACACTTTTTAAAAGATTTCTAGTTTTTAAAATATTTAACATAGACCCTCAATCAAGGAAAACAAAACAGAAATGCACATAGTCTCTGATCAAACTGTGAGACATCTGTCATCCCAAGCTACAATAAATAAAGAGGGAAAGCAGATGGATGTCAGGACAATTAAGTCAGATTTGGACTAACTCATGTATTTTTTTAAATGTTTGACCCAGCCCACATGTCCAGAGTATTTTGCCTCTACTTTTCTTTTTTTTAAAAGATATATTTATTTATTTTTCTCCCCATACTCCTGCCCTGCACCACTGTTTTTGCTGTCTGTGTCCATTTGCTGTACCATCCTCTGTATCTATTTCTCTTTATTGTGTGTTCTCTTCTTGTCTTTCTCCTCCAGGATTTCCTGGGATTCAATCCTGGGGACCTCTGATGTGGAGAGAGGTTCCCTGTCAATTGCGCTACCTCAGTTCCTGGTCTCTGCTGTGCTTCACCTTGACTCTCCCCTTCATCTCTCTTTTGTTGCATCATCATCTTGCTGCGTGACTCACTTGTACAGGCACTGGCTCACTGCACAGGCTCTCAGCTTGCTGCATGGGCACTTGTCTCACCATGGAGGCACTGGCTTGCCGTGCAGGCTCTAGCTCACCACATAGGCACTCATGCAGGCACTCGCGCAGGCACTCGGCTCACTATGTGGGCACTCACATGGGCACTCGGCTAGCCACGTGGGCACTTGGCTCGCCATGTGGACACTCACATGAGCACTCGGCTCACCACTTGTGCACTTGGCTCACCATTGCCTCTACTTTAATGCCTGTGCCTTGGTCTCAAAGCCAATTTGAAATTTTTCGCCCCCAAGAACGATTTCCTGGACAATCACATCAACTCTTCCCCTAAGGTAGAAATAAATAAGTAGCTATTTCTCAACATTAATTACAGTTAGTTCTATTATGGAGGGCTATTGATCCAATCCTCTATAATCTGATCTTGCTCAGGAAATGGAAATACAGCTTTTGACCTCCAATCCTCACATGTTTCTCCTTGAGTGCCAGCCTCAAATTTTCCACTTTCATATTGATAAGATGCTGTTACCATTGACTTTCCCTAAAAAGTCTGTGGTGTTTCTATTGTAATGGTAATAAAGTCAGCTTCTGTTTCCTATTTATGTAAAAATTCTTCCACTAATCCCTGTGAAGGCAAACAGTCATGATAGAACACAACAAAAAGTACCAAAGAGTGTTGATAATGGGTAATATAACTAGGCTTTAATGATCACTGATTCCATCCTTTTCCTATAGCCTTTCCCATTGTTCTTGTGTATCAGTATCTTGGACTAGTCAACTCCCCAACTCCCATTTCAACTCTTTTTTCAGGTTATAGAAGACACTTCTGTGATTCAGAATATGAGGATAAAAAAAGGAATATTGACTGTTGAACTCTTACAGCTTCTTTAATGAGCCTGGTGATCTTTAACCCAGGAAATTGGTGGTCCAGCTGTTTGAGAGATCTGCACCTGCAAATGGTCGATGCTCATCACAGAAGGCATTTCAACACAGCCTCCATCTGGTCACTGCTAATCTAAAAAGAGACTTGGGGATGTGGGGGAGAGTGACATTTCCAGTTAACAGTGATTATTTTTAAGAGCTCTCAGCATCTTCTCACATTTCCTCCTCCTTCTGACACTTCCATTTCCCTCAGAGGACTTTTAGAAAACGAGGTTATCAGTTGACTTCTTTTAGACTGTTTACAAAGTAGGTGTTCTGGTTCTTCTCATCTAAGCAACCTGGGGGCTTTTCCCCCTCCTACTCAAATGTTGTGGGTTCCACCCCAAATTGTTTTACTTTTCTAGGTACATTGCCCATATATGAAACATTTAAAACACGTGTGGTATACTAAAGTGATCTCACTTAGCTTGTATCTGACCTAACTGCCCAGCCTCTCTACATGTTTTATCTGTCCCGAGGGTCAGTAAAGTTTAGTGCATGTAAATCCATGGTGCGTCCGTCAGTGTTGGTTAACATAGGTAGAATTGTTGGGTTCGCTACTTCATGTGTAAGAACATTTGGAAATTCAGGCAGTCCTGTGTAGATGGAGGTTTATCATCAAGGAACTCCTCTTGCCAACCTAGGTCAGGACCTTTCTTTGCCTAGTGGTTTCTAATGCAGATGTGCGAAGGGTTGAAGAGGCTTTGCGGCAGCTTGCTCGGTCGGTAGAGGTGGGGTCTGGCTGCGGACAAGGGGTCGGTCCCGCTTGGGACGAGGGATCGGTCCCGCTTGGGATGAGGGGTCGGTCCAGCAGCAGACGAGGGGTCGGTCTCACAGGGGTTGTGCGGTTCGGCTGACGGGGTCGCCCGGCGAAGCCGGCGACAAAGGGGTCGCCCTGAGAAGCAGGCGATGAACTGGGGACAAGGGAGGCCAGGCCCTTGTCGGGGGCTCTCAGGACTGGAGGGCGCACGGCAGAAGAACTACCGCGGAGACAAGGTAAACACACAAGTCCAACTTTATTGAGGGAGAGGCAACAGTTTTATAGGGGCTGGGGAAGGCTGATTGGTCGAAGCCACGCCCTGTTCTGATTGGTTGCCAGAGAAAGGTCAGTGGGAGGTACTGGACGGGGGAGGGGTGGTGATTAGGGATTGGCTGTTGCTGTTGCTGGGTGAAGTGGCAGGGTTTAGTGATTGGTGGCTGCTGTTGCTGGGGTAGAGGGCAGACTTGAGTTTCCCGCCCACGCCTGGCTGTTGCTGCTGTCGGGGGGAGGGAAAAGGGCAGACTGGATTTTTCCGCCCACGCCTGGCTGTTGCTGCTGTGGGGGGAGGGGAAAGGGCAGACTGGAATTTTCTGCCTTGCGCCTGCGCAGGGAGAAAGAAGAAGAAGGGTGCCGCCCCACAGGCATCGTGTGGCGCCATCCGGGAGGAGGGGCGGCCGCGGAAGCATGGCTGCCGAGAAGGGGAGACCCGAGGGCACTCTGCGCCCAGGCCGAGCTCCCTTCAGGGGTGGCGGTGAGTCCGACCAGCCACCCTATTATGGGGGCAGCGGCTTGGCCTGCCGCGGCTGCTCCCCCGCCAGGCCAGCAAACCACACTTCAGCCCGAGGGGTGACCGCAGGCTTGTCTAGAATAACTTCATATAGAGTCCTGACTCTAAACTGATCATTCCTTTAGATTGCTTGCCATGAATTCTATTCTGAAGCTGGGGACAATTTGAAGCATTTATGTGACCATCTCGACAAACATCCTCATTGTGAATGGAAGTTAAAGCAAGATTTCTTCTGTAAGAAATCGTTTCTAATGCACCCTGCTAGAGAAAAAAAAACAAAACTCTGGACTCCAGGTTTCAGTTCAATGGTAATTAGTGATAAATTCTGCCACAAAGCCCTTACTTACCAGGCACTATTATATTAATTAAGTCTTGAAGTTACCAAGCCATGAATCACCATTGCATAATCAATGCTAAATTTTTAAACAAAAATAGCCCTTTACTCCACACAGGCATTGCAAATCTGAACGTTGTGGCAGCTAATGGGGAACATGTGAGAAATGTGTTCTTAAATCAAAGCTCAGGAAACCTAACTGTGCAATGTCCCAAGGTACTAAAAATACACTGACTCTTAGGGGTGAGTGCTGCTCCCATCTGATAGAACTGAAATACAAAAACTGGAGCCCAATTTGGAAGATTCTGCCTTTCGGATGCCATGTGTGGCCAGGAGTGTTTGTCTTTGAACACATTATCATACATACCCTGGGTATTGGGAAAAAAGCATTTGTGCGTTCTCAAGTACCATTTAAAAGGCGTTTCAGAATAAAACGCTTCACTACCTCATCGTCCTTTCCACATGGGGGCCATCCACTGCACAGGGCAGATGTTTTGCCATTGTTTTCTTTTTCACAAAGGTGTAGTAGAAGGAACTTTGCATTTATACAGGTGTAGATTCAAATTCTGATTCTGTCATTTATTATTTTTGTGATCTTGAACAAGTTTCAGAATCTCACTTCGTGTTTCCTATGTACAATGGAAACAAGGACAGCAACCTCAGGATTGTTGTAAGGATTGAATAACAGACTGTACGTAAAACACCTGGCCTGCGTATTCTTATAGTCGGTGTTCTGGAGTTGTAGCAAGTGTAATAAGCTACCTTATTCTTAAAAGGTTTAAAGTCTCATGGATTTTTGCATCTAGATTTTATATTTTTAATCTTTATTAGCTTTCAGGTTTTTACTTAAAATTTCGTTCATGTTTTCTATATCCAGCTAACAGTATTTTCTTGGATTTAATATAAAAAGTCCATCAAAGAGGCTTTACTAGTTTATTCTCACCAACAGTATATAAGAGTACCCACTTTCCTACATCTTCACTGAGTCTTACCAGATTTTTTGGATTGAACCCTGGACTTTGAACATGGGAAGCAGGTGTTCAACAATTGAGCTACACCCGTTCCCCATTACCAATCTTTTAAAATTTTTGCCAACCTTGAAAGAAATGGTACTGTGAAGTTGTTTTATTTGTAACCCCCTAATTATTAGTAGGTTATTAGTAGTAATTTTCTATTATGTTTATTGGCTATTTGTTTTTCCTTTTTTATAAGTTTTCTGTTCATATTCATTGCCCATTTATTAGATGGGGGTTTTTTCCTTGTTAACTAATAAGAGCTCACTCTATGTCCTTGCACTTCTGCTTTGTCTATTGTATATTACAATAAATCCACCCTGGTCTCTTATTTTTATCTTTGTTATTGTGATTTCCATTGTGCATAAGTTTCACAGTCTTATGTGATCAAATCAGTGTTTTTCTTTATGGTTTCTGTGCTTTGCTTATGAGGGCTACTCCCACCCAAAGATTCTAAACATATTCTTACAAATTATTCTAACACTTTAGTTATTTTCTTAAAATAGCATCAGAACTTTTTTCATGTACAGTGTGAGAAAAAGGTACAATAACATTTTTCAAAATAATTTAAACCTATAGAAGTTATACAGAAAAGTTCCAAGTCCTTTTTGATCACCTACCCTCATTTCCTCTCATCCTAATGCACCCCTTCAGTGATTTGAAGCCATATACGCCTTATATTTTGGTGGAGGAACACTTCGGTAGTTTTTTTCTCTTAGAAAGGGCCATCTTTCCTCTTTCTTTTTTGTGGAGACAAGTCTTACCTCTGACTCTGATCTGCCTGTCTCAAACCTCTACTTTTGTACCGAGAGTCCCTTATCTTCTGGATAAAACTCAAAGACCACACTTATTCCTCTGCTCTACCCTCTTCTAATCTTGAAATTTTCTTCTCTTTGCTTAGGAGAAATTTTAAAGTTTGCCATATGATTAGTGTGCCTTGGGAAATCAGGAAAGAAGAGCCAGTATTGGCCTGTATTTAGGTAATTTCCTAAAAAAAAAAATATGATCATTATCTTACCTTAGGAAAAATAAAATGTGATTCAGAACTGAATATATTTAGGCTTAGATATTGAGTACAGATTTGTTTAGAATCTTCTGGTCATGGAGACCTGGTTCTACAAATGTTTTCATTACTTATGTCACTTTGACTTTGTTTCCCAAGCAAGTTAAGACAATTCAAGTAATGAAGATTAAGCCCTCTTCTTGTCTGAGGGTGTTAAGGAGTCAGTGAATGGCTTATCTAACAACCCAGAGAGAGATGTGCCAGGGAGGAGTATCTCATCTTCTGATGGACAAGAGCAGAGGTGGGAACTGAGCCCTGGTCACAGACTGGCAGTACTTCTTGAGACTTCTAAATGAACCTGTATAGAACATGCCCCGAATCCCAATTCTACTGCTCCACCTTGTCCAAAGTGGAATCTTGGCTAAGGCGCTCTGCACAGGCAAATCATGACTCTTAAGAAGGCATTGCCCTTGCCCCCTCTCCCACACACCCATCCCATGAGAGAGGCTGCTGGAAGCACTCAGTGTTGGGAATAGGCAACAGGGATGGAGGGGAAAATTGATGTTACTTCCTTTTCATCCTCTTAGCCCAGTGCCAAGGTCCTTATAAAAAACGCCTGGTGTTAGGAGTTGCAGCTCATTCAACTCACAAAAGTGGCTGAGGAAGACCAGAACTGCCTGCTTTGAATTTTTCTAGCTAATCCAGGAGCCATTCAGAGCAAATTGAAGTCAGGGTGCTATAATTCAAATGCCAATGGCTATACAACATCACTGACCAATGGAATTTCAATCCCTTTTGGTAATTATTCCACTGAATTTTCAAATACCGTGTTTTAGAAATGAAAGTAACTACTAAAGCAGACACATTATTATTGGCTTTGGGAAAATTTGGTGTGGCCCCATGGTCATCTCAGAATATAAACTAACTATGTAACACAGCCGCTTTGCATAACAAGCAATCAGAAGATGGGAACTTGCCTTAACAAAGACAGAAATTTGGAATGTTATAAAGTCAGACTCAGTTTGATGGGACATCTGTTGTCCTCTCCCTTAGAAAGATAACATTTTCTTTTCCCATTAACCCCAAGCCCTGGAGTCATTTCTCTCTCAGTTCTTTCTAGAACGACCAGGACTTTTAGTGATTGAATCTCGTGACAAAGACAAAAATAGTCCATCCCATAGGTCAACTCCCCTCCACTCAGTCCTTCTGCAAAGATGATTTCTAAAGAAAAGGGGTATGCTTTTATATGGTAATTGGAAATGACTTGGGGAAAAGAAGAGAGAACTGAAATTGTGGAATTTTTAAAAATTACTGATCATCTCCCCACATGTCACTAGATGTTGAACTGATATAAAATGGACTTCAGAGAGAGAGAGAAGTATCATTTGGCCCTTTGAAAAAGTATCTGGGCTAATTGAGGACTACATCACTTAAGCCTCAATTTTAGGAATTCCAGATTCAGATGCATTAGATAAAACCTGACAGTTTGTCCTTTGGGATTTTACCAAAATGAATACTGCCTCCTTCTCTCATCCCTACCTGTATCCCCACACACACACATCATTTCTATGTTTGTAAGGTGACCAATGCCATCTTTGGTTTGATTAGAGCCAAATGAATAATATGAAAATCATTCCCACTTATACCACTATTGTAAAAATGCATGTTTATCCACCAATCACTATCTTTCTATCCTCATTGTTCAATGGCTTTGTTACTTTCCAGTAAAGAGAGAAGCCGAATACCAAATAAGGGCCACCAAATGACATCTGCCCAGCTCAGCCTCCTGGGTGTTTAACTCTGAATAGCCTGTTCAGGGCCTCCTGCCTGATGTCCACCCTTGCCAATTCTCACTTCACAGAACCAGTCTCCATATTCTTGCCACTACGAGCACTGGCCCCCAGGGAATGTCCATCTTGTTTCCAGCAGCTCCTCTGCCTCTTTGCCTGCTTGCTCTGAGTCTGGCCTCAACCGGCTTTCCCCCAGGTAAGTTTCTCAAGACTCCAGTGGAGTGCTGTGAGACCCAGCACCCCCTCCAGCTGTAATGAATGGCTCCTTGAAGTGCTCGGGTGGGGAGGGAGGGTTCCTTTAGCCTTTGCTTTCTCCCAACTGGCAGCCTCTTCCTACCACCTTCCACAATACTCCCTTGATTGGAGCCTTGCCCTTTCAGCAAATCTCTTTGAAAAGTCAACCAAGAGACTGCTGTCAGCCTTCCTTAGTCTGTCTCCGGTCTCCTCCAGGCCACCTTTTCAAAAGGGACACTGGAAACAGAAATTTCATTGCCAACTGAAAAATGCAGGACAGCCAAGCACCTCTCTTCTGCATGAAACAGGCAGGCACTTTCCTTTCTTTTTCAGCTTGTGTGACCATCTTCAGACTCTAACATTTAAAGGATTGTTGGCTGCGAGTGAGCCCACTGCAAGCTAAAAAATCTAACAAAGGATAGCAGAAAAAAAAATACAAAGTAGGAAAATTTGGGTCTGGTATTAACAAACTAAATTTTTGTTCTGGAGGATGGTTCTATGCTAACTGAGCCATGTGACATTATGACATAAATGCTCTAACTAACTTTTAATGAACCAGAATATATTTAATGAGTCACTAGTGGATACATTCTGCTTGCATACTGACTTTGAAAGAACTGTCCCAGAAAAAGAACCATGGAATTTGATTTAATACTTCGTATTATTTTATGCTATTATTTGTAGTTTGTATATAATTGCATATTTCTAGTATTAATAGAAATATATGGATCCATAACAAAATATTTAATCTAGCTTCTTTGGATCAGTAAATTAATTTATCTTTGAAATTCCCTTGATATGTAGCCAAGATTCATTGCCAGCTACTTATTCACCACGTTCTATCGCAAAGGTTCATAAGGCACTAGATAAAAAATGTAACTTTTATTGTGGGGGGAAAAAGACAAAAAGGCATTCAAAATAAAGTCAAATAGTGAAACTAGTAATTGGCATGAAGACTGCTCTCTTAATGAATGAGTCCTTCACTCTTCTCTGAGTAACAATAGGGGTTCCTTTCACTGTAGTACAAATGTTACTATAGTTAATGTTCTAATAACACACTGACTTAGAGAATCGGTGTAGCTATAGAGAAGAATATGGAGAACTCATCACTAACAAGAAATTCGTGGGCCTTCCAGAGGTCGCAGAGCTGAGTTATGAGAGCCTGGCTTTGGAGTATAAAGATGTGCGTTCCTGGTTCCATAGCCTGCTCTCAGAAAACAGTGTGGCTTTAGTCATTTCTCTGAGCCTGTTTTCCCTACCATAAAAGAGGGAGGATAATCTGTACCTACTTCGCAGTTATTGAGAGGATTAAATGAGAAAATATAAGTCCTATCCTATCCTAGCACATGTGTAACAGGAACTTAATAAATGGTCACTTTAAACATGTAAAATCTAGACCAGTTTAATCCCCTGCTCCTGAGAGAATGAATGTATTCACCTGTCATTGTAGATGGTTGCATTTGTTACATTGAAATACTCCAGGAGCTGCCCTGGATGGTGCTTCAGAGGTAATCACCGGACATTGTAAATCCTCACAGGGCCCACTGGATGGAATGGAGGAGAGTATGGGCCATGATGTGGACCCATTGTCTATGAGGTGCAGAGGTGCCCAAAGATGTACTTACCAAATCCAATGGATGTGTCATGATGATGGGAACGAGTGTTGTTGGGGGGGGGGGGGGAGGGGGGGGGGTTGAATGGGACCTCACATATATATTTTTAATGTAATATTATTACAAAGTCAATAAAAAATAAATAAATAAATAAATAAATAAATAAAAAGAAATACTCCAGGAATACAGTGCAGTTCTCTTTCAATCGTTTATTTTAGAGGTTGGACTCTAGGCTTAGGAACATGATTCTTAAGATGATGGGTATGAAAATCAATAAGGATGTGTTTCCTGGGTGATCCTTCAAGGTTGCCTCTTGACTACAAAAGCAGTTTGTGTCCATGTGCATCCTGCACAAGTAAGTCGTGATTTCTCATGAGGGTGAGAGTAGATGGGTTCTTAGCCCTCCAGAGGACCCATGTTTCTGCACATCATTCCCAGGTTTAGAAAACTTCCTGGTAGCACCTTCAACCTGCCACTTCTCGTGGCCCTTCTCGTAGCATAGGACATGAGGTAAAGTAGAAGAATGAAACAGAGATTGATTTATTCCAAGTTCCAAAGGCCAGAGAATCTTGTGCAAGGAATATTTTGGGCCATTCCTTTTCAGTTTTCACTTATATCAAATGTATCTAATAAAAAGAAATATGACAACCAGCTAAAGTTACAAAATTTTAGAAAAAAAACACTGCATTTGCTCTCATGGTAAACATCAGCAAGTATAGGTTATAGCCTAGCTATTCTAAGTCTGGGGAAAACGAGCACAGAATGGCATGATTTTTCAGAAATATAAGGTGTGCATCCAGGCAAACATGACACCAAGAACAGCACTTGAAGAGTAAAAGCTCATACGTTTTGAAAGTGCTATTTTATCCAAAGTAGTATTTTCATCCCATATTTAAACTGCATATGACCCAAAATGTCAGAAACCAATATTCTTTTACTCATAAAATTATCTTCCCATTAATTAATACAGTTTTCCTCTCAGCCTTGATTTCTTGTTTTCTTATAAACATTTGTTCTCCAGTTGAATGTGTATATGTGTGTGCAAGAGAGAAAGCATATAAATAGTTCTGTGCATGAAAGTACAAGAGAAAAAGTAGTGGAGAGTCCAAGAAAATATGTATAATCTATACATATCCCCAAAACTGTTTTTAAAAGAAAACTGGTGTTTTGTTTTTTTTTAATTAAACCTTCCATCTGTAACTGTTTGCTGGAGAAAAATACCTGCTGTAAAAGTGCTCCAAGAAGAATCCCTGCAGAGCAGGCATATGGCTCAGCCAGGCTTGTTCTGGTGTGCCGGTCCAGGTGAGTAGTGGAAGGAAGGAGGTGCCTATAGCCCTTTTCTGTGTCTTTCTGTGAGAAAGACATAAAGCAACAGTACTCAAGTACTTACCACAGACAGCAAACCACCCGGGTGTGAACTGAGGCAGCCGCTATTGCTCTGCCCTCAAGGATCCTGCAGTCTGGCTGCTGACACAAAACAATTAGACTATAACTCAGTACATTTTTTTTCTTTTCTTTTCTTTTAAATGTTACATTAAAAAAATATGAGGTTCCCATATACCCCCCACCTCCCCATCCCACTCCTCCGACATCATCAACCTCTTCCATCATTGTGGCAAATTCACTGCACCTGGTGAAGACACTTTGGAACACTGCTGCACCACATGGACAGTGGTCTACATTGTAGTTTACACTCTCCCCCAGTCCACCCAGTGGGCCATAGCAGGACATACAATATCCAGCATCTGTCCCTGACACACCACCCAGGACAACTCTAAATCCTAAAAATGCCCCCACATCATATCTCTTCTTCCCTCTCCCTACCATCAGCAGCTACCATGGCCACTTTCTCCACATCAATACTACAATTTCTTCCCTTACTAATCACAAGAGTTGCCCAGCAGAACACCAGTACATTATTTTATGCTGGTAGAGTCGTGTAGTCCTTTAGGGATGCTGAGAGCAGAATTTCAGAGTCAGGAAATATTTGGGAGAGATTTACTTCAACTTTGAAGAATCTAGTAGTTGGGATGACAGAGAAAAGGGACCTCTATAGGCTGGGATGGTAAATAATAAGATCTGTGAAGGGATAAATGGCAAAAAGGAAAGATTTTAAAAAGTAATGTAGAAGTCTAACTTGATGCCATAATCAAGATGGGCTTCTGCAGATTCTGGGTCAGGAAGAGAATAATAGAAAATACTTTCAAGTATTTACTATGAGCAGGCACTAGTCTATGCATTTTGTATATTTGGTTCATTTAATCCTCACTACAACCCCATGAAGTGGGTATGGTTATGATCCCCATTTTACAGAAGAGTATAGTCAAGCACACAGAGATTAAGTAAATGCCCTGGGTTGCACAGCTGGCGTGTGGTGGAGTTAGGATTTGAACCCAGGTAGTTGGCTCCAGAGAGTATTTTCAACCCCTATATAATAGTGCTCTTGAAGTACTGAAAGGAAGATTGAGTGTGAGTTTGTGTCACGGAGCTCGGCTCAGTATAAGGGAAGGAGTAGGAACTGTGGTCTGGAAGACCTGAAGAGTCTTAGTAAGAGTGACCTCATGCAAGTGGGGTCCCTGTCTCCTGCCAGGTAAAAGGTTATAAAATGGAACTAGAAATGTCTTGAATGTTCTGCAGTACCAGGCATGTGGTAATTTTTATTGTTCATTACAAATAATCAGAATTGGTTAAAATAGGGCTATGGGTCACCAGCCTAGTATTTTTTCATACTGCACTCTTTTTGGACACACACACCCCCACATACATACTTACATATACATACACATATTTGGTATGTGCTTCCCCTACCCAATTATGTGTTGGAGTGCTGGGAACCCAGACGGGCCGTTACTTGTTTTGCTTTATAATTGTCAGATAAGGAAGAGGAAGAGATGAGGTTAGAGAAGAAAAATTGTGGCTGCTTTGAATAATCTTCTGAGGATGTCTCTTACAAATTGGGGGAAATTTTTCCCTCACTTCTGTATTTAAAATTCTATCTGGGGACCTTAACTCTTTATAATTCAATGTATGACATGCCAGGCACTGTATTGGGTGGGCACTGGGGCATATTTATGAATGACAGGGTCCCAGTTCTCCTAGAGCTTACAGCCTAGATGGGAGGTCAAGTGTGTTAACCAAAAATTATGGCAAATATAGTAAGTGTGATATCATATGCCTATAACAGGTATAGTGGAGGCCAAAGGGAAGGTACAGTCAGTTGTACCCCAGGGAAAGGAAAAAAACACGGATGAGGGTCTGCGGGTAGTGGTATGAATGGGGAGATAGTTCAAGGGTGAAGACAGAACCAAGGCTGCAGGCAATATGGGAAGGGACCTTCTGTCCAAAGGTGCTTAAGTAGAAGGGCCACAGAGTAGGTGGGGGGAAATCAGTGGAAGAGGAAGCTGGAAACATAATCATCAGTTAGAAAACAGAGGCTTGGTTGCATGACAGAGGAGTTGGAGACTTCTCCCAGAGGGGTTTGAGAAGGTTCCAGTTGGCTGTATGTGCCAGGAAGGTCACATTGACAAGAGCAGCATTAGAATCATTAGTTTTATTTAAACCTGTGAAATGATTTATTTCTTAAAGGAAAGACAGAATAGAGGAACATAGCAGCATGTTTATGATTTTAAACAATGAAAAATTATTTCAGATTTCTATTCATAAAGCTTTTCTTATAAGAAGTTATAGTTGTCCTTGATACCTCTTTTTTTTCAATCACACACGTTATAAAGAACAAAATCCCTTTTTAAAAAATGCTCTTATCTTCCAAACAGTATGAAAGCCTCTCAAAATTTTCCAGAGCTCTCCTAGCTCTCTCTCACCCAGTTATATTTAGCTCAGCTATAGACCTTGACCTTTTCAATAGACTGCACGACACGATGCACTAATCGGAACATTGCTTAATAGACTTGAATGAGGTTAGTGGCCCCAGCCCCGGCCTTGTCCACACACACACACATGTTTGGGAGCATTTTGGAAAACACCAATAAGGTTGACCCAGGGGAAGACAGATGTTTTGTAGTTTTGCTATTGAAACAGGTTTTAAATAGGATTTATTTCTTTGAGCTTTGGGAAAGCTGGATTTGCATTTCTTCCTTTCTTAGGAACTTTATCTTTTAGTTTGAATGATGTTGGCATGCTTCCAGTTGCTGTAAATCTTACCTTGAATAGCTTTCCCTGGCTTCTATTTTTCAGGTATGGTCAGTGTTTGCAAGCACGATCTGTGTGCAAAGAGTAACCTGCTGGGTTAGTGCTCTTCTTAGAAGGATGAGTTCTCCCCTCGTGTGCCCATCCCCTTTGCCAACCCTGCTCCAATGGATTGATTTTGCTCAGTATGACCTCACTCATGTTGTCAGAGTACTTTCATTGCAGAATCACATTTGTTCACAAATGCCACTACTATATTATTTATTGTAGTATTAATAGTTACAGTGATGCTGGCAAAGTGAGAAATCATAATGCAAAAACTTGAAAAGAATAACCTAAACATGGCCAGTCCTGTTTAAATTGGAAATATTGATGATTCTCAGAAATAAAAGTAAATGGAATATGAATAATAAGGGACAAAACTGGATAGTCCTCCCAAGGAACTTTGTGAGAGCAGAAGACAAACTTCGTCTGAAGCATTTCAGTCTCCAAAAGAAGATTCTTTCTTCTTGGTGACTTGGACCACTGGCTATCTGCTCATTTCAGGGACATGATCCATTTATCAGCCACTCTCTCCTCTCCAGAGCTCCCAAGTTTATGGCCTGGCATCTCCTGCCTGCTTATCTGGACTACTGTGTTGCAGACTCTTGGAGGGGAGCTTTTTTTTTAAGGAGATGGTTATATATGGAGGTTAAGAGCTTGGGTTCTGCTACTAACTGCTGGTTTGAATTCCAGCTAGCTACTAACTGTATGCCTGGGGCAAGTTGCTGAACTTCCCTGTGCTTCAGTTTCCCAGTCTGTAAAACCCTGCCTAGACCATGGCCATCAGCCCTAAAGGCCACAGGGCTTAAGGAAATCCACAAAAACAAGAAAGAATCATCACTCAGCAGCCAAGATGCGTGTCAATACACGCTATGTCAAGACCCAGGCCAAGTGGCAGGCTTCAGGCAGGATCAGGACCATGGACAACACCATGGGAGCCCGGCAGTGGCTTTTCTAATAGGGAATGGTTCCCTTTATGAACTGCTATAGTGATTTCCTCCTGATTAGGGCTCAGTGGATTTTAAAGGAGGCCCAAGGGGCACCCTATCCATGGTTGGATCGTTTGGGATCTTCTGACTTGATTGGGGTTTTGCTGAGGGTCCTCAGAGGAGGATTCAGGTTTGCTGGAGGTGGGGTAGGAATGGGACGGGAGGTCATCTCTATTTCCCCTTAGAAAAATTATCTCTGAAATGCACCATCTCTTGAGTTATTCAGAGCTCTGAATCAGAGTTGTAGCCTTAAAAGGAAAAATGAAGTTCTTGGCCATCTCTAAGAAAGTACATATATCCTCTGTAATTAATCCATGTAATCTTGAAATTTGTATTTATGTAATTTTTATAATTGAAATATTTTTGAGTGTAGCATGTATTTAAGCTTGTTGGTTGTAATTTAATGAAGGCAATGAAGAAAATTGCTATCTCTAAATTTTCCTCTCGTAATCTGGAAGTATTAAGTAGGAATTAAGCTCATGGTCTGCCGTTCGTTAGCTATTTGACCTTGGATGTGATACTTACCCTTTCTATGCTTCTGTTTTCTCTCTTTAAATTGGAATATGAATGGAACATACCTTATAGGTATTTTGAAGATCAAATTGGTTAATAACCATGAAGCACTTAGACTGCTGTCTAATTCGTATTATGATCATGATTACTTAAATATTGAGTTTCCTAATTGTAAGGTACCTCTTCACACCACCATCTTAGTACACTGCAGCTTTCAGCCATGTTTTTCCAATCCTGAATCTAAAATAAGCATCCAGATCTTGTTTTATAAGCATCCAGATCTTGTTTTATAAATGGTTCAAAATATCCTTGCCCAAGAGAAACAATATTTCACATTCTTAGAGTTCACACCTTTTGAATTGAAGCCAGAGTTTGGTCTTCAGATTAATAACTCAGGGCAGAAGGCAGCCTGCAGAAACTGTATTGTAAGACACAAAAATATGTTCACTTCTACTGCTTTGCCACCTTCCTGTCTATTTTGATAATAAGTTTTAAACGGATCCAACATCCTCAGCCTAGGTATAGTTCGGGTTTTCTTTTGTGATTTTGTGGTCCAACTTGGAGAGGAGGGAATGACTTGAAATGGATTGACACTTCCCTAATCTCTGAGCATCTTCCAGAAATTTTTTAACCCTAACTTTCCTGGTTGGATATTAAACTGCCTCTAGCCCCAGTGAATTTAAGAATATGACTCCCAAATGCAAGCAGTTTAAAGTCGTCTTGTTCCCATTTACCTTTTACAGTTTAACTTTTCTTTTACTGATTTACATCACACTCCTCACAGGCCTTAATTTACAAATTAAAACCACAGAATTTGAGATCACGTCACACCTTACAAATAAGCAAGTCCCCTCTGTTGCCATTCTAACATCCAGGTACTATTCATGCTGAGACACTGGAAAAATCTTCCTTTCCCAATAACTAGTGTCTGGCTAGACCAGAGATTCAGGTGTTGGTTGTATGAATATGAGTTATTGTGGATTGTGGGTTTGTTGTGACTCATTCTCTCTCTCAGTGTTTATGCGTGATGTCTCTGTCCCCTGGTCCTTTCCATATGATTCCTAAGATTCCTCATGATGTGACTTTTTTTGACTGATTACAGTTCGTCAATAATCACTGATCTTTTGTGTATTGCTTTATCTCATCCATCAGTCTTAGAACAAGTCATCTTTGTCTCTTTCATTTTGATACACAGCTCAATATTTTTGGCAGCAGTGCTCTTTGTTTTAGGGGGATTTGGGCTTTGACTTTCTTTAGCATGCTCTTACTAGTCTCAGTTGATTCTATGTTTTTGTCTTCATCAAAGAGTTGCATTAGATTTGTATTATAATTATTTTCATTAATATTGTATTTTTTTTATCATGCATTCTGGATGATTTACAAAGCTTATTTGCCAATGAATCCCACATCTTGCAAGGCAGCTAACTGAATTGTAAGCTAACAATCTGATTGGAAGATTCTCAGGAAATGTTTCATCTCCTTCAAATACAGCACTCAATAAATGTGAATTCAGGAATCAGCTGGCAAATATTAATAATAAAATTGGCATTCAGTCAAGGACTTAATGATTGTTAGGCAAATGGAGTTGTAATACCTGATCTACCTTCCATAGAAAACATGTGGTAGCATGTGGCTAGTATTATTTTATAAAAGAAAACTGAAGAGTAGAGAGTTTAAGTAACCTGCCTGAGGTAAGAATCCGGATTTACACCTACATCTCTGACTTAAAACTCGTGCCTGTTACCCCTACATTATGAGAGCTACTGCCTCTGCATCTACTGGCTGATGTTTGGCGGTCCAGTTAGGGTCACAGTCTTGCTCATCATAGCCCATACTCAATGACCCTTGATGTAGTAGTACCACTTGTAGAAAATCCATCCCTGCATTATAAGATATACCACTAGAATAAGTAACAGAGCTAATGCCATTCAAGTCTATTTCTTTCAATTCAACTAATATTTATTGAGGGCCTGTGGTGTCAAAAATATAAAGCTGGTTACTGCAAAAGATACAAAGATCATTTGAAGTCTATCATGAACTCATCTTGATATCTAATAACATATGGACATCTAAATAAAAATTTAGCTTTTATATGAGAAAGAAACAGAACAGGCAAATTTGCACATAGAGAAATGCTTTCTCCTGAATGCCTTTCTCGAGGCTCTCTTGCTGGTCATGCCTTATGACCAGGGCAATCCCATGGGAGTGTGCCAGGCCACCTCTGAGGGCAGCAGGCATTTGCCAAGGATGGGAAGGCTGGCCTTGAAATAACAGATCAGCTGCTGGGCTCTCTGCTTCTAAAGCCTGTGACACCTGCCTTGGCTCTGTATAGGAGAAAAGTACATCAGAATTCCTTGGGTGTGGATAAGATGGAGAGAGCACCATTTTCCTTTCAGTGGCATTGTAGAGGAACAGGCAAAGGGAGGCTCAGGTATTGCTGTGTGAATGTGAATTTCCCATTCTCAGCCCTCCCGTTAGCAATGACTCTCCAGTAGTGCTAATGAAATATAAATAGAAGGGAGTCAGTGACGAAATCTCGTGAACCTGAAAAATTAAATAATTAAGTGTGGCCTGGATTGGTCTGGAAAGTTACTTTGCAAATGGCTTAATTCCTCATTAATAGAAAATTTTATTGATGAGTTAAAATTATAGCTGACCAGTAGACTTTAGAAAAGTATAAAGAAGTCTTTGAAATAACCTAAGGGATCAAGCATATGAGATGACAGATTTATTGACATACATGAAGTCCTGTGGAAGTAATTTTCTTTGGGGCTGGGCTCACAGATTATTTGAAAGAAACCAAAGCCCTCCCAAAAATTATAAATTTGACTCCATCTCCTATTAAGAAAGCTCTGTGCTTTAAATAATTCATTTAAGAAAATAATGCATAATATGAAATGCTGCTATTTACTTGAGCACTCTCTAAGAAGATGCATTTAAGGACTGGATTAAACTGGCATTTTACTTAAATCACTCCACCTTTTCCAAAATAAGTTTGTCCAGTAGGTATGAGGGAAAGTTAAGAGAGAAAATAAGGAAATGAGTGAAGAAAAGTGAAAGCTTTCTGAATGCTAAAAATCCGAGAAAATCCTAAATTACAATATGCCTTACATATTGCCTGGTACTTTAATGAAGACCATTCGGCAATTAAATATACTTCATCTCATTGGATAATATAATCCTACTTTTATTTCTCAAGTTTCCCTGCACCTGCATAATTGATACCACACTTTATCCTTCCAAGTATCTATATTTAATATTCAACGATCTTGCCATATGATCCATCACTCCAAAGGGTCAATTATGGGACAAGTGAAGTTATGATTATCTCTCATCTAAATTTATCACAAGCTATGATAAATGGTAGATTTATAAAGAAACTGGGAGTATATCCGTATAGGAGCCTTTTTTAAAAAACTTCCCTTTTGTAGCTTCTATACTATTGGTAAACAGGTACTTCTGGGCTCTCTTCTGAGGCAACCACTGTTGAATGCTATCTATGACAATACATTGACAGGGACAGGGCCAATAAGCCTGGTGCGCTGTTAAGCCATCCATTCGCTGGAGGAAAAAGTTACTTTCAACTAGAAGAGCCAAAGGGAGGCAAGAATTAGAAGGAAAGCTCTAATCAGTTTAGTGTCTCAAAACCCACCTTCTTTCTACCTCCCTCAGCTTCTGCATCAGGAGAAGAGTTAGAAATAAAAATGTCCTGAATTCTCGTGGAAAGTTGTTTATTCATGCTTATAAATTGAGTTATGAATACTATTATACAAGGTCTTTCAGCTTTCTTTATTAAGGAGCAAAAATGATAGATTTCCAATTAAGAAAAAAAGATGCATATCTTATTAAAGCTGACAGATATGGAGAAGGCCACAGTGTGGACCTGCAGCCCTATCTCATCTCTGTCCCTTATCAATGAGAACCCTGGACATCACAGCCTTGCTTCCCTAGTGATGAAATTTGGTCCATTGTGGACCTCACTTAGTGAAAATTAATTAGGATTTCTTTTAAAAAAAGATAAACGTGTTCTGTGGAAACACTACATGTAATTGAGTCAGGCCCCTCAGGACCATTTATTTCTCTCTTTATCCAAGCACTAAGGGAAAACACCATTTATCTCTTAAATGCAATTCTCCATTTTATATCCATGTTGCATGAGGTACTTCATGAGGATAAAATGTTGTAATCTTTCAAATGAAGGTAAAAGGTCTCCTTGAACTTCTGTTAGAGTTTCCCTTCTCCACATAGAGCTTGGAACTCATTCCTCACACGCTCTTGTGTCAGTCTTCCCCAATTGTAACCTTTGGCAAACTTGGTTTCATTTGCAGTTTCTTCTCAGGCAGCAAGACATTTTCTATATTTTGCATACAAAATAGAGTCAGCTTTATATCAAACTAAGTTTTTAGATGGTACAGTCTTTCACTTAACGTTTGTGAAAGCAAAGTTCCCAGTGATTGAGAGGTATCCATAGTTTAAAAGACTCTCTTTCCTTTACCAGTGATTTCAACAATTTCTTCTCATTCCATATATCAAAAGTACACATGAGCAATAGGGTAGCACTTGACTATAGCAACGTTTTAGCCTTCCTAAATAAACAAGCCACTCTCAAATGATGCCACTAACTTGACAGAGACTTCTTCAAGAGGTGTCAATGTAGATTACATTCACCTTGATTATACGACATTGTCTAAAGAGATGTGGACTTTTTGTATTCTTCTCTTTGAATTGATTGACATCAGTAAAGCTGCTGTGTATGCCTTTCACCTACATTTGTGGTTTGAATGAAGACTTGGACTAGGGTTAGGGTCCAAATCAACAGATGAGTAGGACAAAGGCATTTTTTAAGGCACAAAGCTATATTGGTCCATTCTTCTGTTGGGGAGGGTTTAGAATCCTTTTAGATAGATAGACAAGTCCACAACAAGGAAAGTTACTGGGGCTGGTGAGGGATGGATGGGGAGAAAAAGGGTTCTTTCTTTTTAGTTTGTGTTATGAAGATGTCTTAAAGGGCCCAGTACAACATTCCCCCTACTCCCGATGATCCCTGCCTCATTCTGTAGAAGATGTACCTCAGCCTAGAAACAAGTTCTGCTGTAGATCTAATGGTCATGCCCAGCCTCATGTTGTGTGGACTCCCTACCTCTTCCAAGCCTGAGATATTTTTCCTTCTGTCTCTTTGATCCCTGTACCCAGATGCATGTCTCTTGCCCTCTCAGATAGAGCTCTGGGCACCAACCATGGCTTCCTCCAGGAGCTGTGCTTTACCATTCTGTAGGATCAAAGAATGTCAGAAACTAGAATGGACCTGATAAGATGAGTCTACTACCCTTGTTTAAATACCCTCCTTTTTAGTCCCCATACCCTTCCTTTGGGCTCCTACAGATCCTGGAGATATAGAACTTCTAATAGGATCCATAACAGGTATGTACCTGGGAATTACCAGGATCGAATTTTCAAAATATTCAAATTCGGGCTCTATGGAGAGCAACTGACTTGGTAGATCTGGGGTGGAGCTCTCAAGGTGCTACTGAGATGCGATCTTGGTTGAGCATCTATTACCTTGTGGCACTTGTGCCTGTGCGCTGATGATACTTGAGTTTTGCCCATCTTCCTTACCAGAATGTGAGCTCCTTGAAGGCAAGAATTTGTCCTATTCTTCTTCATACCTTAGTAGTACTAGCTTATGGTAGGTACTCAATACTTATAGAAGAGATGGGCAATTTTTCAGCTAAAAATACCAAACCTCGTGAATACTAAATTACTTAGGTCACATGATGCATTTGTTGCACAGGTAACTTTAGGGTTTGGGTCATTTCACTTCCAGCCCACTATTCTTTTTATGATTCCAGGCCTAACATCTGAAGTCTGACCTAGCCTTACACTCTGGTCTTATAGTATCTGTACCATCTGTCTCTGGTGATTCCCAAACCCTGACTGTGACCTTTCTGCCATGCTGAAAGTCCTATGGCCCGTGGCAGCTCTCCTGGTCCTCCTACCACCCATGACATGGTATAGATTCTCGTCAGAAGAACACTGGTAGCCTCTCCCAGGGGCAAGAGAATTTGTCTCCTAAAGCACTGCAAAGCATTAACTGAACTTTTGAATCAGTTCCTAAGGTTGCTTTTAAGTTTCCCATGTTTCTTTGTTCTTTAGGATGTAAAATAATATAATATTAATAAAAGTCCAGGGGGAATGCAACTTAATGGGAAAAGAAGCTCACTCTTGACTGGTCAATAAGTTGATGGTGACAGGCTAACATAACTATGTTTTTAAGGAAAAACATAATAAAATCTTCCTAAGAATTAATGGATTTGGTGATTAGCCTTCATTAGAGGATTCAAAACTTCTAATGCCATCTTTTTATTAAACTGTTCTTCAACCCATCTTTGGTGTTATGGCCCTGAAAAGATGGCCAAATATAGACAATATAGTGATTGAATCAGAGAGTGAAGTCTTCCTGTATGGGCCTCAGTATCACTTATAATTTAAAAACCTCTAGTGTGGTGTCCATGGTATCCTGAAAGCATTTGTTTTTGTGGCAGTACCCTCTACTAGACTGTGAGTGACATGAGAGCAGGAAAAGGTCTTATCCATCTTTGTATCACCAGCATCTAGCTGGTATTCAAAGAACATATTTATATGAATGAGTGCCTTTTAAACTTTAACCTAATAATATTTTCACTTTCATAGCAAAGATGGAAAGAATTATACATGGTTGATGACACTTTCTCATTCAATGATCTCATATTAGCAACAACTATAAATACAGTACTAATAATGGTGGCTATCGTTTATTGAGTGTTTATTATGTTCTAGGCATAGTGCTTAGTTCTGAGTATCATGTCATTTTATTCTTCCAGCAAGCCCTATAAGGTAGATGTTATTGTTCCCCTGTGCACACAATATAAAACCGGGGTTTACTAAAGTTGAATAGCTTGCTCCATGTCTCCTAGCCTATAGATAATGGCAATAGAATTCAATCCCAGCTCTGGCAATAGAGACTATATTCTCAACTATGATTCTATACTGCCCACCACCTACTCAGATTTTCCTGATTATCTTCAAGGACCATTTTAAGACAAGCCCATGAGAATCATAAATATTTGCTCGTAGGGACATGAGTCATTATGTTTCAGAACATTAAAGTCTTATGTGTAAATACCAATTTCTCCTAAATATATATATATATTCACTCTTATATGCTTTAAAATGCTGGCTTAAATTAAATTATAATGTTGTAAGGCACAGGAAATTTCTCATGGCAGAGGAAGTATCCAATCAACATTCATTGATTGAGTTCTTCCCATTTCCCGCTTTTGACTGCCTTTGTCTGCCCTGCCATGTGCTCAGCAGTCATCAGCATTGCTACAGCCCTCATGGCAGCACCACCCTTTGGCTAAGGCAGCTGATGTGCCAGCCTTTCCTTGGGTTTGCCCAACAAAATGACTTTTTAATTTTATTTTTATTTTTTTTATTTTTAAAGAAGATGTAGATTACATGAATGTTACATAAAAATATAGAGGATTCCATATGCCCTACCCCCTACCCCTCGCACACTTTCCCACATTAACAACATCCTTCCTTAGTGTGGTACATTCGTCACAATTGATGAACACATGTTGAAGCATTCCCACAACCATGGTCAATAGTTTATGCAGGAGTAATGTCCCATGCTGGAGGGAAGTAGTGCTTTTATATGCTCAATTTGGCTTTAGAGAGAGGCCACATTTGAGTAACAAGAAGGCTTTCAGGAGGTAACTTTTGGGCAATATATAATCCTAGGCTAAGTTTCAATTTCAAAAGAATAAGGTTCATGAGTACAATCATCAGTATCAAGGGCCTAACGTAATGGTCTGTCCTCCTTCGCTAGGCACTGCCCTTGTACTCTAGGGAATTTTGCTGCTCTATTAGAGAATGTAGAAGGATATCCCAGGATGGGAATTCAATATTCTTTTGGTTACTGTGTGGGTCTCCATCCACCGAGTCAACACTCCATGACCACTTGAACATATTCATATTCCGTAAAGGCATGTCCCAGGGGCACCCCTCCCCACACATCCCCCCATCACCAACAACCTATACCACTGATCCTCCCTACCACAGTTGCAACCCTTCTGCAATTCAAAACCTCCCCAACAACAAAGCCAAAAAACAAAAATAAAAATCATAAAATAATATAATAATAATAAATAAAATACAAAAATAAAAAATATTTTTCATTGTCTTTCATCACTGTAAATGTTATCTTTTATGTACAGTGACAATTTCTTCTGGAGGTTCCCCCAGTGTCTTTTTTTTTTCTTTTTTTTTTTTTTTTTGCTTTATTTTCAAAGAAGCTTTAGGTTACAGAAAAGTCATTTCGAAAATATACAGGATTCCCCTATACCACACCCTCTCCCCTTCTCACATTTTCCTCTATTAATAACATCTTACATGAGTATGGTGCATTTTTAGAATCGATGAACAATTGATAAAGCATTGCTACTAACCATGGTCAATGGTTTGCATTATGGATTACATTTTGCACTGAACACTTCTATAGGTCTTGACAAAATTTATAATGGCCTGTATCTGTCTTTGCAAGATCATGTATAACAATTCCAATGCCCTATGTTCCATCTATTCTATTCATCCTTCCCCCTCCCCTTGGGAACCTATGGTAACCACTAAGTTTCAATTTTTGAAGAATAAGGTTCACTGTTACATGTATTAATATTGAGGGCTTGACATACTGGTAAATTTTCTCTTGATAGGCACTGCACATTTTCCCAAGGGATTCTTACCCCTCTAATTGAGCACATAGCAGGACTCCCATCCTTTATTGATAAAAACACTTCAAGAGATAGGAATAGAAGGAAACTTCCTCAACATCTAAAGGGTATATATGAAAAACCTACAACTAACACCATATTCAATGGTGAAACGCTAAGGGTTTTCCCTCTGTGATCTGGAACAAGACAAGGATGCTGCTCTTATTTAACATGGTGTTAGGAGTACTTGCTTGAGCACTTAAGCAAGAAAGAGAAATAAAAGCCATCCAAATTGGAAAGGAAGAGATAAAAATTTCACTATTTGTAGATGACATGATCCTTTACATATACAGCCCAGAAAAATCTACAAAAAAATTCTACAGCCAATAAACAAATTCAATAAAATGGCAGGATCTAAGGTCAACACACAAAAATCAGTAGCATTTCTGTACACCAATAATGAGGAACCTGAGGGAGAAATCAAGAAAAAATCAATTTACAATAGCAACTGAAAGAATCAAATATCTAGGAGTAATCATAACTAAAGATATAAAGAACTTGTATGCAGATAATTACACACATTGTTAAAGGAAATCAAAGAAGACCTAAATAAATGGAAGATTCCGTGTTCAAGGATTGGAAGACTAGACATCATTAAGATGTCTGCCCTACCCAAGATGGTTTACAGATTTAATGCAATCCCAATAAAAATTACAAAAGCATTTTTTACTGAATTGGAAAAGTTAATTATGAAATTTATTTGAAAGGGCAAGGGACTCTGAATAGCCAAAATCATATTAAAAAAAAAAAACTAAATTGAAGGAATCACTCTACCTGACTTTAAAGCATACTACAAAGACTACAGTGGTCAGTGCTGCATGGTATTGACACAAGGATAGACATACTCACCAATGGAAGCAAATTGAGAGTTCTAATATAGAGCCTCACATACACAGTCAACTGATATTCAACAAGGCCACCAAGCCCACTCAACTGGGAGAGAATGGCCTCTCCAACAAATGTTACTTAAAGACCTGGATATCCATATCCAAAAGAATGAGGGAGGATCACCATCTTATGCCCTAATCAAAAATTAACTCCAGATGAATTTAAGATCTGAGTATAAGAGCTAAGTCCATAAAGCTCCTAGAAGATAATGTAGGGAAGCATTTATGAGATCTTTTAGCAGGAAAAGGTTTCATAAATTTTACATCCAAAGCACGAGCAATGAAAGAAAAAAATAGATAAATGGAACTTCCTCAAAATTAAAATCTTTTGCACTGCAAAGGAATTTGTCAAGAAAGTAAAAAGGCAACTTACTCAATAGGAGAAAATATTTGGTAATCATTTATTCAATAAGGACTTAATATCCAGCATATATAAAGAAATCTTCCACCTGAAAAATAAAAACACAAACCATTTTAAAACTGGACAAGAGATTTGAATAGTTACTTCTCCAAAGAAGAAATACTAATGTCTTTTTCAGGACTTGGAGTTGTCCTGGTGGTACTGCAGGGACAGATGCTGGACATTGTATGTCCTGCCATGGCCCACTAGGTGGACAGGGGGAGAGTATAAACTACAATATAAACCATTATCCATGTGGTGCAGCAGTACTCCAAAATGTATTTGCCAAATGCAATGAATGTGCCATGATCGTGAAAGGGGTTGATGTGGGAGGAGTGGGGTGAGGGGGGTGGGGGGTATATGGAGACCTCTTATATTTTTTTTAATATAACATTTTAAAAAAATAAAGAGAGAAAAAAAGCACATGGAGAGGTGCTCAACATCACTAGCTATTAGGGAAATGCAAATCAAAACTACACTAAGGCGGCAGACTTGGCCCAGTGGTTAGGGCATCCATCTACCACATGGGAGGTCTGTGGTTCAAACCCCGGGCCTCCTTGACCCATGTGCAACTGGCCCATGCGCAGTGCTGATGTGCACAAGGAGTGCCGTGCCACGCAGGGGTGTCCCCCGTGTAGAGGAGCCCCACACGCAAGGAGTGCACCGCATAAGGAGAGCCGCTCAGCGCAAAAAAAGTGCAGCCTGCCCAGGAATGGCGCCGCAAACACGGAGAGCTGACACAACAAGATGACGCAACAAAAAGAAACACAGATTCCTGTGCCGCCGCCGCTGATAACAGTAGTGGACAAAGAAGACGCAGCAAACAGACACAGAGAACAGACAACCGGGGTGGGGGGGGAGGGGAGATAAATAAATAAATCTTAAAAAACAAACTACAATAAGATACCCTCTTACACCTATTAAACTGGTGGCTATAAAAAAAGAACTACAAGGATTGGAGAGGATGTGGAAGAAAGGAAATACTCATCCACTGTGGTGGGAATGCAGAATAGTACAGCCACAGTGGAGGACAGTTTGGCATTTCCTCAGAAAGCTAACTATAGAACTGCCATATGATCCAGCAATCCCACTGCTGTGCATATCCCTAGAAGAATTGAAAGCAGGGACACAAACGGATATATATGCACACCAATGTTCAAAGTGGCATTTTTCACTACTGCCAAAAGTTGGAAGCAACCCAAGTGTCCATCAACAGATGAATGGGTAAATAAATTGTGGTATGTACATACAATGGAATATTACTCAGCTTTAAGAAGGAATGACATATTATATTAATACATGGGACAATCTGGATGAATCTTAAAGACCTTACGTTGAGGGAAGTAAGCCAGTCACTGAAGGACAAATATTACATGACCTCCCAGATATGACTTTTGCAAATGGAGCAGACTCATAGAGCTAGAGCCTGGAAGATAGGTTATCAGGAGACAGAAAGGGAGTAGATTGTGGTGAGTCCATGCTCAATATGGGCAAAACTTATGAAAAGTTGGAAGGAGGTGTTTGGGAAATGGATGGGGGTGATGTTGGTGCAGGGAAGGGAGGGGGTTGACAGTGCTGGATTGTGAGGATGAGGGTTGGGTTGGACTATCCATGAAACGGGGGAGGGCTGGAGGAAGGAACAGGTAAACTCCAGGAATTTGTAGGTCCGTGGTTAAAACTACAGTTGTGGAAATGTTCTTTTGGCAGATAGGGCAAGGGAGGGTTACTGGTTTAGGACGTCAGGAGTGGGACGATATGTGGGATAGGGCACACCTGAGGCATGCTTCTGTGGAATATGAAAATGTTCATCTTGTCATAGTGTGTTATCTCAGTGGGTGGAGACCCACACAATAAACAAAATATTAAACAGAATGATTTACTACAGTGGCATTACAGGAGCTCTGCTGATTATGTCCTCATAACCTTATGACGTCACTGTCTATTCATCCAGTATATGTGGTAAACCAGAATATAAACCAGAACTGAGACTTGAAAGTTTGATTTGTATTTTTTATTATGTCACAAATCAAAAAAACTGTAGCAAATTTTCTTGAATTTCAGCCTCCTTAGTATACAGCCAGATGCTCTAGTTGAAGCAAATTTGTTTCTAGCACCTGTCCCTGTTTATCTTAGAATGGATACCTAGCACACACATTGTCTCTGTTGTCATCAGTGTACCTAATCAACTCTATGCTGCTATCTTATGCACTCATATACCTAAGTATACACCCTACCTATATAATTCAGCTTTTCCCCCCTAGTAACCATTCTGGAGTATTGACTGCTTTTATATTGTAATGAATCAGGCATCTATCTCTACTCAGAAATCCTCCCTCATGTTCACTTGGTTAAAAGAGCTCTTTTAGAGAACCCAGCAAATGTTGAATAAGAATAGCATCTGAATTAAAATGTTAATTTGATCATACTTCACACTCTGCCTAAGTTCATCTTGCCTCAGTGTTGAAAATCTCTTATGAACTTTTTTAGCGGTTTTACCCTAAATGGTTTATGATGTCAATAATTAATGCTTCTCATTTGTACATGGTGCCCTGGAGTGTCTACTTTAGATTGTATAATAAAATGCCCTGAAAAAATAAGAATCTGTCATTTCATTTAGTGTAGACACCATAAACAGTTCCTCCTCAAAACCAAAATTTTCACTCTGTTTTTGTACTTTTTAAATCTTCAGTTAATGGCAAAGGATGATGTGGTGGTTTGGAACCATGCACCCCCAGAAAACCATGTTTTAAAATTACTGTTCCTGTGGGTGTGAACCCTTGTAAATAACCTTTTGATGAGGTTACTTCAGTCAAGGTGTGGCCCAGGATGGGTCTTAATCCTTTTAGTGAAGGCCTATGGGCAAGGTCACAGAGAAAGAAAAAAGTGGCAGATGATCAGCCAGAAGCTGAAAGTCAACATAATCCAGAAGAGAGGGAGAAGGCGGAAGACACCACCATGTGCATTGCCATGTGACAGAGGAACAAGGGCCAGGGATCACCAGAATGCCACGGTCTTCTTGAAAAAAGCATTGCCCTCATGACTCCTTGATTTGCGCTTTCTCTTAGCCTTAAAATCGTGAGACAATAAATCTCACTGTTTAATTCAACCCATTGAATTATCTGCTTTAGCAATGAGAAAACTAAAACAGATGAGGTATGAAATAAAGTTCTATGTGTCCGTACAAATCAGAGAATCTTCCACTTGGAAGGAACCTCAATGCTCCTCACCCTTCATCCTTCTCTAACTCACAGCACAGCCATCTCTCCTCCCTGATGTCTCTGGCAAGAGGTTCCCAAATCTTTCCTGGGGCACATTAGTGAAAAAGATCTCACTCCTTTTAAAGGAAGCTGAATCCAATGATGGGTGGCTGGTTAGACAAAAATGCACCTTGAGTTGAGGAAAAAAATCTGCTTCCCTGTTATTGCCACCAATTTATATGAACTCTGCCTTCAGAAAAGACACCAAATAAATTTCATCCTCTCCCTTTTTTCCTGGCAGCCCTATAGGTATCTACAGACTACCAAGTCTTCTCAAGGCTAAACATTTTCACAAGCTCAGTCATCCCTCAAGAATGGCCTATAGAGTCTTCACCATCCTGATGATTCTCTTCTAGATGTACTCTATTTAGGCAGAAATATATTTTAATTGTATATTTATACTTTTTTATTATGATAATCATACATTTTTCTTATTTTAAAAAATTCCTACAGTATATAAACTAGTATATAAAAACCTTCTATATCTTACACCCCAGAGATAACCACTAAGCAGTTTGGCAGATATTCTCTGTCAGTCTGCCTTAAGGTGCAGATTTTAAGTGAGTGTTTCTGTTCTCTTCAAGACGTACACCACCTGAGTGTTTATAATACAGGTGTACCAGATCAGTATGCATGATGGTATTTTCAAGTATTTTCCACATATATTTGAATTTGTATTTTGTTATAAAAACAAAAAAAGTTTGCATTTTAAAAAATAACCTACAACTATACTTTTGGGTTCATCCATAACCCACCTTTTGGAAATGTGGCTTTGGAAGCAAGAGAAAAATGAGGTTTTAGGTTAGGTATGTGACTGAGTCTGTTTTAACTCAAAGATATGAATATTTTAGATGAAAAGAGGAAGAATTTCATAACTTTATGAATTTAGCGGGGTGCAAAAATCAAACTTTTGGGGGAGATCTCCTTGTCTTTAGATACTGGGGACATTCATATCAATATTGTTCAACAATTTCTGCATAACCAAGTGTCACAGAAGGATGATTTTTTTCCATCTGTCTTTGAAAAACACTATCCTAATGTATTGATAATCTTGAAAAGAAACAAAATTATTCTGTACTACTCTGCTGAATAGTTACCTCACAATACCACATATTTCCTAATGTGCTCTACTTTGAAGGGTTAATCTCATATAGGGTTTATAGGCAGATCAGTATTTGCCGTCTGAAACTTCACCAATAGTAGTTAAGCATTTAGGCACTTAGGGGACCATTTTGCATAGCATTGACTCCTATAGGGAGAAAGGTATTTCCCCTTCAATTATCCTTCAGTCCTGTTAATTACGAGAAGAAAGTATCATTTTAGTACTAGCCTGTCTTTAAAAACTCCCTATCATTAGCCAATTCCCTTTTAAAAAGAAAGAGTCGGTCTATTCAGGCATTGACTTTAGCCAACCACAAGACTGAGAATTGTTATATTTTCATTGTTTTTACATTAACCATAACCTTATGTTTATAGCAATTGATAATGGTTTTCCATTAAAGATAGTACAGCAAGTTTTCTTTTTAAATCAACTCATTTAAAGAAGAATAATGAATTGATTAAAAGAAAAATCGTAAATAAATAATATACTGGTGGTGACTGGCTATTAAGTTGTTCCATCATTGAATTTAAGTAACTGAGACATAAATGATATACCAACTAGTATGCAATCATTTTTTCCATTTAACTGTTTGGCTCCCTTTGGAAAATGTTTTTTACTCATTCACTGCTACATTCACATCTTCTTTAAAGTCATTGACTAGCCCTTTCCTCCTTACAGCAAATCCCAGGTATGGGGTGGGAGAAGCCTGTTACTCTTTTGGTCTTCTTTGAGCAAGTTCATCTCAGTGGTACCTCCTAATAAAAAGATGATCAGTGGATGATGGTCCTCCCCTCTCTCAACACCATCATTTGTTCTGGTCACAGTGCTTACAGGGTACCATGATATGCTGCATGTTCCTCTTCCCTTAATGATTTCCCATCTAAACTTCCTATTTTATCTTCTGTGAAAAAGGAAAGGTATTCCACTGTAATTTTAGTGTCAGTGTGGATGGCATTTTTCCACAAGGGAACATAAAGTAGAAGAGCCAGAGAATGGCATGATCGACATTTGGAATAAAAGATTATTGTGTAGTAGCTTTAAAATATTTACCACTAAATCAGAGCTTTTGACTGTGTCCAAATCAGTGCAAGTGATGATGAAAAGTCCCAGCAAAATTAAGAAATTGTAGAAATTTCCAATAATCTGAGTGGTACATAAGTGAGTTTTCTGATTATATTCACCACTCATGATTGTCAACCAAAGAAAGGCCAACTAAGAGAGATAGTTTGATTGTCTACTCAGAACGCATTGTTTCAACTCTAACCCAAAAGAAACATATCATATCAGTCCATCAACACACATCCTCATGCATTAAGGGACAGGAACAGGAACCGGCTGTGCTGGATAAGGAACGTAAGAGTCCTACAATATCATTAGTGGATTATTAATTTTCAGAGAGTTCAAATAGAGCAAAACACACATTACATAAAATTCTATTGGAAATAATACTATCTTTTTATTCAGAAAGCACTTCAAGGACTTTAAATTTCTTAAGTAAAAATTTTGGCAAATGCTAAATAGATGAAAGACTGCTCAAAGCAAATAGTAGCTCCCAGAATTACTAATCCTATTGGAGTCTTATTTTTTAATAGGGCAAGGGGAGAGGAACTAGCAAGATGCTCTCTAGAAAAATAAAATGAAAAATAAATGCTATAAGAATTGGAGAATGGGGAAGCAGACGTGGCTCAAGCAATAGAGCTTCTTCCTACCATATGGGAGGACTCAGGTTCTATCCCTGGGATCTCCTGGAGAAGAAGAAGAAGAGAAAGCGTGCCTGCGTGGCAAGCCAGTGCCTGCGCGAGTGCCCTCATGGTGAGCCGGTGAGCGAGAGTGCCCACGTGGTGAGCACAAGTACCCGCGTAGTGAGTAGTGCCCACGCAAGTGAGTCATACAGCAAGATAACGATGCAACAAAAAGAGACAAGGGGAGAGTCAAGGTGAAGCACAGCAGAAACCAGAAACCGAGGTGGTGCAATTGACAGGGAACCTCTCTCCACATCAGGAGTCTCCAGAATCGAATCCCGGTGAATCCTAGAGGAGAGAAAATGAGAAGACAACACAGACAGCAAAAATAGCAGGGTGGGAGGAGGGGAAGGGGGGAAATAAGTAAATAAACAAATCTTTTTTTAAAAAAAGAACTGGTAAATAGCAAATATAGGTATTGTCAAAATCCATCTATTGAAAGTTTTCTTTATTAAAGGAAACCCAACCACCTGCTCTGAAATGATGTGTGATAAGGGATCTTGTTTAGACATTCTAAAGCTTAAAGGATGTATTGATTTGTTTAACAATTTTTCCCAATCTTATATTCCCTTAGGGTTTTGCCACCAGTAACATTTTGTATATGTTACTGTCCAAGAGAAAGAAAAAAACGGTGCTGATATTAAAGAAGAAATATAGGGAAATTAAGTACTAGCCAAAAACATTTGAGTGGAGAGATCACCCAGAGAGATTTTCCAAAATGATTTAAGAGTAGGGAAAGAATGCAACTCTGAAGGTAACCCAATTTTGATAGCAAGCAGATGAAGATCCAGGGAAAAGGCAGTTAACAGCAATACTGTAATATTCTTGCACCAATGCCAAAAGTGTACTGTGTTAATAATACGGGGGTATGGAAAAAATATGCCAAGTGTACCTTCTGAGGTGAGTCTTGAGTTTCCAATTGAGTGGAAAGAGTAGGGAGCTGACTGAACACAAGAAAATGGGAAGTGTTCCCCTGGAAATTTCTGGACACTGGGGAGGCAGGAGCCAGTGAAGCTGGGCCAAGATTTAGCAAATAAAGGCCAGAGTGGTTGTCCCAGTTTTGAACCCTTCCCAGTAGGTAGTGATAGTGGAAGAGCTGTGTGAGGTAGGGGCAGTGTGCTGGGGTAAGAAAGGAAGGAGATAATCATTCTGCCTTCTTCTCTGCAAGTGCTAATGTTCCAGGAGAGATAAATTGGTTGAAGCTGACAATTGGCAGGTTACATCTGTGTGTGAGTGTGCATGTGTGTGTGTGTGTGTTCATGAAGAGCCAGCACTTCAGAGGAGTGTGTGTGTGTATGTGTGTGTTAAAGAAGAACCAACATTGAGTTTATTGCTCTAGACTTTTTCTCTCTTTATTCTGGCCCTTCTCCTTCTTTCCCCAGCTTGACATGAGTTCCCACCCTTCTGGATCTAAATTTGTTCTGTGATTCTTAATTCTCACTGATGTGAAAATATGATCTTAAACCTTTTTTGTTCTACTGCCGACTGTATCATATCTGATGCCAAAGACTTAAAATAACATATTGAATCTAACACTTAAAATTCAGGTATAAGTTCTCTGTTGGCTACTGACTTGCAACAGCAGCACATGATTTTTGCCTCTCTGAACCAGCGCCTCCTTCATACCAGGATGTATAGCACATCAGACACAGAAGAAAAACAAAACAAAATAATTTCTACTTATTGGATCAGAGTCCATCACAGAAGGAATAAGTGAGACAGACTTGAAGAGTTGTCCTTTCAGAGAATATTAAAAAAATTTGGACTTGCCCATCTTGTTGATTCTGTAGTTTACCCATCAGTCAAGACCAAGGATACCTACCAGAAGAGGTTTCTTCAAATCAGAATTAAGATGTTTTATCAGATTGCTGTTTTATCAGCAATAAAGGATTGTTCAGTTTTTTAGTTTCCTAGGCTGCTTGAGCAAATATCCTGAAATGGTTGGGCTTAAGCAGTGAGAATTTATTCACTCATGGTTTTTCGGCTGGGAAATTGTCCAAATCAAGCCATCATCAGGGCAATGCTTTCTTCCCAAAGAGTAGCTGCCAGCAATCCTTGGCTCCTCTGCCACATGGCAAGGCACATGGCAGTGTCTGCTGGTCTCTTCTTTCTCTTCCAGGTTTTGTTGACTTCATCTTCTTGCTTCCATGGCTTTCTCTCTTATGTCTAAATTCATTCTGTTTATAAAGGACTCCAGTAATAGGACTAAGACCTATCCTGCTGGAGGTAGGTCACACCTTAACTGAAGTAGCCTCATCAAAAGTTCCAACTTAAAACCAGTTCACACCCACAGGAATGATTAAATTTAAGAACCTGTTTTTCTGAGGGTATATACAGTTTCAAACCATCATTTAAAAACCTCTGAGAATAAGAGAAAAGAATGGAAGTTCCACCAGAGCGCTTAATAGAAAGTTTCATCTTTGGAACACATGTTCTGGATGCTTTCCCACACATTTAAACTACACTCCCTTGAGTTGATTAGCTCAACTCCTCCTTAAACAATCCTCTTTGAAAAATCTGTTGGGTCTATCATACAACTAACATTCATGTCACCCTACCATGTGCCAGGGTGTGTGCCAAGGGCAAGAGATGCAAAGAGAGGAAGACCCAGGTGTTCCCTCAAGAGCACAAAGGTGTGCCTCCATCATGGCAGCCCAGTGTTGTGACAGCCATGCTAGCAGGATGATTTTGTGGCATCTAAATCAGACTGGCACAGAAGGGAAGGAGGTCACAGTGCCACATTAAGGTTTCTGTTTTAGGAAGCTCATTTTTGCTTGGGGAGTTAAATGGTCCATAGCCAAGATTCATAAGCACTTGACTAATTTTATCCAGAAACAATTAGTTTCATCTCCAATCAAACAGAGCAATGAAAAAAACTCAAGATTCCAAGGTCCCCTAGCAGTTTAGAAAGAGAACTGCTTATACAAACTAGATTTTTCTCTTGATGATCTCAGGGGATGGGACACTCACAGAAGTAGAAATTAGTGCTAACTCTTCGTTGTCTGCATACCCCTGATTGAAGCTTTCAGAACAATTATATTATCTCTTCCTGTGCCTCAGTTTCTCTATCATGTAAATATGAAGTAGCAGTGGAACTACTGCCCTCAAATCCCAGAAAACATTCTCTACCTGCTTTTGTCCTCCCTGGCATTGGGTTACATACAGGCAATCTACACACACTAAATTCCCTTAATCTTGTATCATGACTCAACTGCCTTGCATAAATGACTTGCTGCTGTCGTTCTCTGAATCCATGCCAAGTTTTGCTTTCAGCTTTTTTTGGCTTTCTTTTGACACTGAAAGCCCTATATTCTCTACTTAGAGTTCTCTTGATATATGTGAGGAAAATAATTTCCTTCTGCTGTGGACTTTAACCTTTGTGTTTACAGATTCTTAAACTTTTAACCACTGCATTTCATTAAAAGACCACATGTAATTATTTTCCTATCAATGCTCTAAATATTTTCACCTTTTTAAAGGATTTTCTTTCTGTGTTTGCAAATTGAATTATCTAGTCCTTCCTGCCTTATAACCTAGCACTTCTAAGAGTCATTAGGCTCCTCTTAAATGGTATGCTCTCAGAAATCAAAAGTAAGGGTTTTCTTTCCTGTTGGCTGTGTCAGAGAAATGCATTTTTGCATCCCTAAACCATATTGTTTTATTAACGACAATCTAGTCTCTGCTCTTAATAAAATTGTGACTAACTATAGGTAATTAAGGTATTTTCCGCGTGAATGTATCCTTAAGAGTGTTTAAAAGAGTGGAAAATAGGCTGTCATATCAGATAAACAACAGATTTCCTTATCTGCAAACTGCTTGAATGCCCTAATACAGGGAGATTCCATGGTCAGGGCTGTGATTATAAAACACCACCAATCAGATTCGGTTGTTCTGGTTTAAACCCAGTCCTTGTATTAGCTAAATATCATAGTCCCCTAAAAATCATTATTGTCATTTTTTTTTCCATAGACCCATTTTCATGGAAACTATATATTCGAAGCCAAAGTATTTAGTAGGAGGCTTTGCCATCAATGTTAATGAGGAAAGGCCTCCTCACAGGATGTGAAACTCTTCTTGGGGCTTCCTCGAGGGCAGAGTACACGAGGAGTATGTGGAAACAGTAATGCAGCGCCTGTCAGTTAATCCTGTACCTGCATTAGGTCTCATGACTTCGTTTATGTTGAGTTGCCTTAGTTTTAAAGAATCAGCGTTAAAAGCTGGAAGGAGGTTAGGCATGTACTTAATTCAGGCCTTCCTTTTATAGATGAGGAGCCTGAGCTGTAGCCTTCGCCCCAGGTTATAAGATTGGCTAGCTTTGAGTCCTGGACTAGAAACTGTTCCTGAATTCCATATGGTATCCATTAGTCTTACAAAAGTCCTCTTTTTAGCACCCTCATGCTCTGAGAGTTTGCAAGAATGAAGACTGTAGGATACTGTAGCAGTTTGATACAGTTATGAATTCCAAAAATAGATACTGGATTATGTTTGTATTCTGGTCTATACCTGGGCATGATTAAGTCATGGTTAGGGCTTTGATTGGACCACGTCTTTAGGGCTTTGAGTCCCCACCCCTTGGTGGGTGGGGACTCATAGATAAAAGGCATGGCAAAGGACAGAGTGGAGGGTTCTTAATGTTGGAGATTTGATGTTAGAGTTTGATGCTGAAGACTTAAGCTGCCGCCTCGGGAAGTAAGCAACAGAGGAAAGAGAAGCAAGCCCCAGGAAGAAAGGAACCTTGAACCCAGAGAGAAGCAAGACCCTGGAAGGGAGGAACCCAGGAAGCCTGTACCCTGGCAGACATCAGCAGCTATCTTGCTCCAACACACGAAAATAGACTTTGGTGAGGGAAGTAACTTATGCTTTATGGCCTGGTATCTGGAAGCTCCTACCCCAAATAAATACCCTTTATAAAAACCTACTAATTTCTGGTGTTTTGCATCAGCACCCCCTTGGCTGACTAATACGGATCCTCTGACTGAACTGAGGCATTTTATCTATTTCAGCTGTACCACATGGCATTTCAAATTTCAGTAACTTTAGAAAGATCTAGTTAATTTTGTTTATTTATTCAACAAATATTTACTGGCAACTTACTCTGTCAGTCATTGTATTCTGTGCCTCATTTACTCTCATTAAATTATATCAAAATATACCTTAAATTTGATAAATGATTTAACTTGGCTTCTTTTTTTAAGTACCCAATAGAAGTTTGTAGCAAGTCTTTCTCCTGTAAGTTTGTCACTTAAATCAGTTGGAGATTAAATTGGCAAATTTCTATTAAGTGCTTACATTTGCAAAGTCTGTGGTTGCTATGGAATTTAAAGGTAAGATATCTTGGAGAAAGCTTTTGCTACCTGCATCTCAGGAAATCAGCGGATTGTGTGTGTTCTCTGTGGTGAAAACATCAGCACTTGTGCCAAAGGTGCATAGGTCTGCCGTTTTTGTCAATGGCTCACCCAGCCAAAGTAGGAAGTACAGTGCAACACAGTAAGGACGTTCATTCACTCATTTATTATAAATATTCCACCTGCCTCCAAACAGGATTTGAGGAACAAATGATAAAAAACAGATGCCATGTTTTATCAATTTTAGGAATGCACATTCTTTCTTAGTTTTACCTTCCTGGAATCAGTGTGCATCCTAACATCAACAGCATTTTAGCATTGTTTCATAGGTAAATTGGCAGTTATGTTTTCTTCTTTCTTAGTGGTTCAGAGGATAATGTTGTCTTATGATCTTATTATCTTAAATTTGAGGAAATACATTACATTAGGATAATTGAAACAATGATTTTAAAAACAGTTGTGAAATAATTAAAAGTGAAAAGAAATCTAAACTAAGTGTAGCTACTGCAGTAGAACTATTATACAAACCTAGCTCTAGGTTTCCTAAAGACTTAGATAAGATACCAGTTAAGCATGGCAGTCCAAACACACATATTTAGCTCCTAACCCTTCTGAAACCCCAATAAAATGAATGTATGAATGAAATAATGTAACTCTGACACCCTCAAAAAAATAATATACTTCAATATATGAAAGATTTCAACAAATTTTGAGAAGGCAGAAGGCAGAGCAGATGTAGGAGTGCTATCTGATGTGGCAGAGCCAAGATAGCAAAAAACACATATCTATAGAAGGTACACTAAAGAGAGAGGGGAAAAAGCTCATTTAACCTGTAGAATTCTGGAAAGGCTTAAGGTATGACTGCACCAGCTAATACACGTGGCAGTCTATGGACTAAAAACAAAAGGACTGATAGATTTTAAAAATCTGCATTTTAAAACAATGGGACCCTCACAACCTGTTTTTTATACCTCACTCCCAGAAAAACAGCAGCCAGATGTTTGTGTGCCTTACCACCCCCAAAGCCAAGAGATTAGAGTACTGCTGTCCTAGAAAATTGAATAGTCAGAGGGAAATAAGTGTCAATTCCCATACTTGGGGATTCCCTATAAATACAATTTCTGGTTTGCCTTCTCATTTCCTACAGTGAATCCCATTAGTTAGCAAACCCCACCCTATTCTAGCACATTGAAGCTTCCAGTTTTTCATTCTCTTCTTTTTAACTAATATTGGACAGCATAGGATAAGCAGTTGAAGAAATCTGTCTAAATGAAAAATAAAGAACCAAACAAAACCAGAAATATGAAATACTGAAGAAATAGAGATAATATAGGGACTATAAAGCAATTTCAAATAAAATTATAATTGTTTCCCTTGGAGAATTAAAAGATGATACATCCATGAAACAAAAAGAGCCCACTATTACAAAAAGATAATCAGAGAACAGGAGGCCTTGGAAAATAAAAACATGATAATGAAACTAGAAAATTCATGAGCAGGGTTAGAAGATAGAGAAGCAAGAAAGAAAAAAATACGAAAATTATAGGATTAATTCAGAAGGTCCAATATCTAACGACTTGGAGTCCAGAAGGAGAGAATAGATCAAATGGTTTAGACTCTGGGGGTTGAGGAGGGGTACTGCTGTTTTTTACCAAACATATTTGATTGATTTTGACATATATATGTATATATATATTCCTTAATAAAAATAAAATCAATTTTAAAAAAGAAAAGAAAAAAACTAAGTTTTTACCTAAAATATATTCTAAGGCAAGGAGGAATGTACAATGATTTTCTAATAAAAGGTAGCATGTTTTTTTAGGAAAAATTTCCTAGTATTAAGTGATAATAACTTGTCTATAAAAGAACTGCTAGGTGACAAAATAAACAATGTATTAATAACAATTTTATTAAAGATACAGAAATGATCAGCATAGGATTAGTTCCTATATCAACCATAATAAAAACCAGGATAATGGTATTAAACTGTAATTCTGTGAAAGTATTTCTAGAGGCAATTAAAATTTTATGGCCTAGGAAGGTGGAGTTTTCTCAGAAATGATTTCTAGCCATCCTCCAGACCACCCCTGAGGAAGAGGGAAAGAGGCTCAGGTGAGTTCCTGTTCGGGAAGTGAAGGCAGGAACATGGGCGAGGGAGTCTCCTGGAGCTGCTTCTTCCAAAGAATGTCTTGGGTCAGCACTTAAAGACTTCAGTCCAATGTTAATATGATTTTTGCCAACTTACTTTTAAAAATAGCTTTTAAAACTTGTTCTAGATTTTAAGTTGAGTAATTTTTTAAAAAAATCTAGTCAGGGAAGCAGATGTGGCTCAAGTGATTGGGCTCCTGTCTACCATATGGGAGGTCCAGGGCTCGTTTCCCGGGGCCTCCTGGTGAAGGCGAGCTGGCTCACATGGAGTGCTGGCCCATGCAGGAGCGCTGGCCAACACAGTAAGCTGGCCTGAACGGAGAGCTGGCGCAGCAAGATGATGCAACAAAAAGAAACACAGAAGAGACAATAAGATGCAGCAAGCCACAATGCCGAGGTGGCACAAGAGATCAAGCCCCTCTCTCTGACTCCGAAAGGTCTCAGGATCAGTTCCTGGTGCTGCCTAAAAAGAAGACAAGTAGACACAGAAGAACACACAACGAATGAACACAGAGAGCAGACTATGGGTGTGTGTGTATGAAATAAATAAATAAATCTTTAAAAATAAAAAATCTAGTCAATTATACTTTTTGTACTTTTTGTTTCAAAACATATAATATTCCATGCTTGGAAGGGAGGGCTAAGTGGATTAAATTACAACTGTGTATAAACACAAGTACACATATATAGAGAATTTGTATGTGTGTGTATACTCTCCCCCTACACAAAAGGAATTCTTGTTTTATAATAAGATTTTTAAACCTACTGATAGTTTCCCCTAGTGTGCCTCTGATATTGTACAAATTCTCTGTTTTGCCAGAAGTTCTTTCCTGGTTCTGTAAATCCTACCCTGTATAAATGCTAATGGCTAAGTAGGCGATGGCTTATGTTCCCCATAACATGAGGCATATTGAGCTGAGGTTTCTGTGAGTGGTCACTCTCATTATCACCTTGTATTTTCTCAAAAACCATTCATATGCCCATTCTGCCTCAAGGCTCCTAAATGCATCCTGACATCTTTAATAAATGCTTAAAGTGTTTCCACAGCAATACAGACTCTCCTTTTTCCCCTCAACCATGGGAAAGTGAGAAAAATACATTTGGGTCTGCTTCTCTGTGGAAAAACAAAAAGAAATTCTGGAAGGAACTCTGTGGCTTATCATCATTCATTATGGCGTTTATAGAATGCCAGGGACAGTGGTATCTTGGATAAAGAAATGCAGTAGAAGACAATTATTTAAAGGCATTTTTCTAAATCGCACATATTGGTTGTTTGTGTCCCATCTGTCAAGAAAAAGTTATAGGCAGTTAGTTTTTCCAGGAAAGAGATTTCGGAAAGAGTCACTGTGATTTATTTTTTTAGGATTCACAGTATTACAGACTTGTTCTGAGATGGCTTCCTCCAGGCCTGGGGATCTCCTACTGAGCCCCACCGTGGAGAAGCCTCCTCAGTGGAGCCACCCTGTGACGGATCCTGCTCAGTTCTTATCCTTGTCACTTCCCATCCACTTAATGGGATCTTTGAACCCTGGGATTTCCATTCGACTGCTGTATCCATCTCCCCCTTTCCAGGCAAGGGCACTCCCTGCCTTCACCTGTGGATTTTAGGCTGCCAAGAAGGCAGGCAAGACTTCCCTGAAGATCAAATAAATACCTGAAATATTTTAAAGCCTTAAAAGGATTGATATTATGTTGCATCATATTATATTCTATTATGTCATATAATATCATATCAAACCATGTTGTATTTTATCATACCATATTCTCCTATTCTTGCACTGCTAACCTTGCTTCAGCTTTCCCAGTGTCCAACTGTAAGCATACATTTTTGAACCTTTCCCAACTCTCCCCAAAACCTAGCCATGATGGGAAGCGGACTTGGCCCAGTGGTTAGGGCATCCGTTTACCACACAGGAGGTCTGCGGTTCAAACCCCGGGCCTCCTTGAACCATGTGCAGCTGGCCCATGCACAGTGCTAATGCATGCAAGGAGTGCCCTGCCACGCAGGGGTGCCCCTGCATAGGGGAGCCCCACGCGCAAGGAGTGCGCCCCGTAAGGAGAGCCGCCCAGTGCAAAAGAAAGTGCAGCCTTCCCAGGAATGGCACCGCACACACAGAGAGCTGACACAAAAAAAAAAAAAACAGATTCCCCTGCCCCTGACAACAACAGAAGTGGACAAAGAAGAACACGCAGCAAATGGAGACAGAGAACAAACAACTGGGGCAAGGGGCAGGGGGATGGGAGAGAAATAAATAAATCTTAAAAAAAAAAAACCTAACCATGATGGCAGCTAGTTAATAGTAGGGATCACCCAGTAGGGATCGCTCTACGCCTTATCCTTCTCACTTTAGATTCTAGGTATGACCCTGAAGAAAGCTGTAAGTAATAGATAAACAGATCATCAGGTAAAGTCAGAGCCAACTGAGATACAACTGACAGTGGTCAAAAGAAAATCACACTTGGCTATTCCTAAGCTTAATGTAGAATCATATTGTAAGTTTCCTAATTGGATTTTAAGGTCCTACCTACTTCTTTCGTGGAGCACCCTCATTATTTGACCAAGTATTGGAGGATATATAATAATGTATTATGGAAGCATTTGAGAATTCTAATGTGCTGAATTATATTGTCCTTTTTAGGCTTATGTTGACACCACACAGGTTTTCTCTCCATTTTCTAAAGATCAAGATAAAAGCAGCCAATGAGTCAATTCAATATAATAAATACATACTAAACATATACCATGTGCAAGGAAATGTGCTAGCACTGGGTATATAGTAATGATCAGAGAGTTCCTACCATCCTGGAGCTGACTGTGCGGAACTTACTGCCGTGGTGTGGTATGACTCTTGTTGAGAGTTAGGTCTCCTAACCAATTGACTGTAAGGCTTGTAACTCAAACCTTAGCTCTTTGTAATGATCTACTTACTCGTATTGTCGACTCTTGAGAGTGGATGCATGCTATAAATAAAAGACCTTTCAATATTTATTCCTAAATTTAAAAGGTGAGGTATCCAATAATATACTAGCAATGACTCTCAGGAGACATATAAAATTAAAATGCAAACTCATCTTTAGTGAATATAAGTTCTGAGAGTGTTTTCATGCTTAATGAATTCCCTTTAGCTAACTAGTTAGATTCCCTACAGACCACTAATATATGCAGATTATTGGTAACTATTTGTGAAGTCCCAGGAGTATAGTCATCATAGGTGACAAATGCAGCATGTTACTATTTTTCTTTTTCTAAATATTTTATTTTGAAAATTTTCAAACAGAGAAAGTTGAATTGTACAGTGATCACCCATGTACTACTACCTAGATTCTAGAATTGCCAACATGTTGTTGCTTTATTACATATTTATTCATCTATCCATCAGTCCTTCACTCCTATACACTTTGGCATGCATTTTAATAGAGTTCAATATTCCATGATAGTGTAATGTACAAATCTTAAGTGCACCATTCATTGAGTTTTGACAAATGCATATACCCCTGTAACTCAAACAACTCTAAATATATGGAACATTTCATCCCCAAAAGATTCCCCACACTCTTCCCTGTCATTCCCCACCCCTACCTCAGAAGTAACCACTGTTTCCTTGTTTCCCATCACAGATTAGGTTTGCCATATAAATTGAATAATATACCATGTACTATTTTGTGTAAGGCTTCTTTCACTTAGTATGTTTTTTTGAGATTCATTCATGTTCTTTGTATGTTTTGTATTTCATTTCTTTTTATTGTTGAGTAGTATGCCAAGGTATGAATGGACTATTTATCCATTCTCCTGTTGATGGACCTTTAGGTTGGTTCCAATTTATGAATTTTATAAATAAAGTTGCTGTGGAACATTCTTGTACATGTCTTTTCATTGACATGTTTCATTTCCTGCAGATGTGAACCTAAAAGTGGGATTGCTTTGTCATATGGTACCAGAAATTTTTCCAAATTGATTCTACTAGTTTACACTCCCATCAGTAATGTATAGAGTTCCAGTTCCTCCACATCTTTGAATTTGGAGTTGTCAGTCTTTTTAATTTTAGCCACACTGATGGGCATATAGTGATATCCTATAGTGGCTTTATTTTGCAAATCCCATAAGACTAATGATGTTGAGCACATTTTCATCTCTTTTTGTGATGTGGCTGGTCAAATTTTTGCCCATTTTTTAATTGGGCTGTTTACTGGTTTATTATTGAGTAGTAGGAGATTTTTTTGTATTTTCTGCATACAAGTCCTTTGTCATATACATGTTTTGCAAATGTTTTTTCCCATTGTGTGGCTTGCCTCTTAATTTTCTTAGTGCTTTTTGGTGAAAGATTTTTTTTTTACTTTAATGAAAACTAATTTATCATTTTTAATTTTATGGTTATTGTGTTGTGCCCTAAGAAATCCTTCCTATTCTCAGGTGTGAAGATATTCTCTTATGTCCTCTTTCAGAAGCTTCATAGTTTTAGCTTTTACATTTAGGCCTATGATCCATCTTAGATTAATTTTTGTGTATGGTGAGGTTCACTTTTTTCTATATAGATTTCCAGTTTCCAGCACATTTGTTGGAAAGACTTTCTTTTTCCCATTGAATTATCTGCATCTCTGTCAGAAAGCAAATGACCACGTAACTGTGGGTCTGTAACTTTTTAGACCTTTATTATTCTGTTTATTCTGTTCGATTGATCTATTTATCTATTCGTATGCTAGTGTACATTGTCCTCATTAACATAGCTTTATACTAAATTTAAGGTTGCGTATCAAAGTCCTTTAACTTTGATCCTTTTTTTCCAGATTGCTTCAGATATTCCAGATCTTTTAAATTTCCGTAAGCATTTTAAATCAGCTCATTCATTTTTGCCAGAGGTCACCTTGAAGGGATTATGACTGAAATTGCATTGAATCTATAACCAGTTGGGAAAATCGACAACTATACTAAGTCCTCCAATCCAAGAACATTGTATGTCTCCCCATTTATTTAGTCTTCTTTAATGTCTCTCAGCATCATCTTGTAGTTTTCAATGGAGAGGTTTGTATATCTTTTAAAAACTTATTCCTGAATATTTTTTATGATGCTGTAAGTGAAATTATTTAATTTCATTTTCCAATAGTTTATTGCTAATATAAACAAATACCATTGATTTTTATATGTTCATCTTGTATCCTGCCAACTGAATTCACTTACTAGTTCTAATAACTATTTTTTAGATTCTTTAATGTTTTCTACTTAAGCACTTATTCCATCTGTAGTTTTCCCCTTTCTCCTCAACCTGCATGCCTTTTATTTATTTTTGTTGCCTTATTGTACTGACTAGGAACTACAGTTGAATATATGTGGTGAGAGTTGACATCCTTGCCTTGTTCCCAATCTTAGGAGAAAAGTGTTCAATACTTTACCATTGAGTATGATGTTAGTTGTAAGTTTTTCAGAGATGATTTTGATCAGGTTGAGGAATTTCATTCTACTCCAATTTTTCTCTAAGTATTTATTATAAATAGGTGTTTCATTTTGTCAGGTGCCTTTTCTACATCTATTGAGATTATCATCTGGTATTTGTTTAATCTGTTAATATATCAAATTGTATTGATTGGTTTTTGAATGTTAAGCCAACATTGTATTCCTGGCATAAACCCAAAGTGGACATAATATATTATCTTTTTATATAGTCTTTGAATCGATTTGCTAACATTTTGCTAAGGATCCTTGCATTTAGTATATATTACTTTTTAATAAAAGTAGATACAAATCTTAAAATATCTGAGTAATAATAATGCCACCTGTGGAGCCATTTCAGAGAAAACCCAATAGATGAGTTTTTAAAGTACTGCCAAAATAAGGTTCATCCAAACCAACACATTGCAAACATCCATTTCCCCCTTTCAGTCAAACAGCTAAACAGAGAATACAGATCACATCTTTTTAGTAAAGTTTTGACACAATTTTATTCCATCACCTGGTAATTTACTAAAATATCGTCTAAATGTAAACCAACTGGCAGGTTATCCTCCATGGGTAGAGTTCAGTTGTTCTCTATCAAATTGGAATACTAACCAAATTAAGAATCACTGAATTCTAGTATAGAGTGTTGAACATGGAAATGAGAAAGAAGAAGAAAATTTTTTCTAAGTCAATTTGGTAGTGGAGTATTAAAATACATTTCCTTTAGGAAAAAATGCTCAAATTATACCACTTTAAGGAAATAGTAAAACCCAGAAATCTTCAAAATAAGAAAGGAATCATTAGATAATGGTCCTTATGAGAAAGAACTTACTGATCATTATAGTTCATAGAATTAAGGGAAGCCAACCCTGTAGTTCAGTGACCTTAACTAACCTAAGTCAACTAAAAAGCATTGAGTAGGTTTACCAGGAGAGGTGGCATTTGTAGGATTTTTGTTGGTTTTATGTTTTATGTTTTCAGTAAAGCCTCATTGCACACGCGTGAAAGGTGCACTGCAGTCCCACAGTGGCACCTGAGGTCCTTGTGGCTTTTTGCCATGCTTGGTACTTTTCCCTCTCTTGTGCTCTAACCTGCTCCCTACCCCCAATACTCTTGTGTAATCTTCACCCTATTTTGCATCCTCTCCTCCTTTTACTGTCTGCCTTTTACTGTCTCCTTTTACTGTTTGCATCCTCTCCTCCTTTTACTGTCTACAGTATTCCCCAAATACTGTTTTTAATTTATCCCCAACCAGTGTAGTTACGGCCTAAATCACTCATATGATATGATTTAGCTAAAAAGTCATCCTTGATTGCAAATTTCAAATATCACGGATTTTTGTGGTATTTGGTGACTCCCACTGGAACCACTTTGCCAAGCAGTGATGCCTAGGGCTAAAAGGATTCTACCCAAGAAAACCTTTTAACAAATTCTTTGGTCCTCTGAAGGAAAACGTTGGCATTTACCGTCAGCAAATATTACTTCAGTCAAGATCTGCACTGGGGCTCTTCAGCCTTCCCCCTGTTCCCCTTATCTTTTTTATTCATAGCCAGCTTTATTTGAATATGATGTAACTAATGATTGGAGTGGAATAAGTTACTGGAAAAAAAAAACACATTAACATGGCATTGTCTGTGATAGGCGTTGAAGAGAGCAAGAGACTTCGCACAGTGGAGGTTTTGGCAGGCTGTATTGTTCTACAGTTTATCAGTTGAGAACTTTTGCTGCCTCCAAGTCATTGTGTTTTCCCAAGTGCAGAACCTTTGGCTGAGCCCTGAAAATATACACATTCCACGGAAATGAAAAGTTATTAAACCAAGACTGCAGGGGAATGCAGAGGAACACTCTGTAATTCTGGGGGAAACAATTTAGAATACACTTTTTAAAGCTTAACAAAATTACTTAAAATCCTTGCAGGGGAAAAAACAGCCTTTTTATCTAGTCCCTAAGGGTTTCATTTATCTTTTAGATATAGTTGCTGCAAAATACTGATAGTGCACAAATTCTGAGGGGTGTTAAATCTGCATCTACCAGGACTTGCCAAATTAATCAAATTACCTTAAAGTTAATGTAGTCAATGAGAAGAGTTTAATGATATTTGAAATCTTCATGTAATAATTACAGATGAAGAGGGTCAGTCAATTGAGAATTAATATGAAAATTGAAAACAATGAAATTCTGAATTAGGATATCAGAACATTCATAAAATATGGGGAAAATGAACCATGAAAAACTTCATTTATGTTCATTTGGAAGGGGAAAATAAAAGAAGATGTGCTGGACTTGAACCTACAGAAAACTTAAGGATTGGGCAGTTCTACTGGAGAAAAAGAAAGAAGGGGTAAGGATAGTTAGGAAAGTAAAATAGAGAAGATCGGACACTATTTCTTTTATTTACACCTGCTTCTCCCATTTTAGGGTGCTGAAACAGCTACTATAATTCACCTGCCACTTCCACCCACAAGTTTCTTCTCTCTGATGTCATCTGTACTCACACCTTTTATTTCTCCTCTGTATTTTTTTTTTAAAGATGTAACATGGTATGCAATTATCCTTCCCACTCAAAACATAATGGACTGAAGAAAGTATTACAAACTAGAAATTTGAGATGACTTAAAGTAAAATACATTTTTTTTCTATTATGTCTCTCCCCACCCAGATCCCCTTTCTTAAAAGGTGGAGGGGCATGGATTTTTTTAAGGAATTCATTTTGTTTTCTTTAGGATTTCCAGTAGGTGAACACATCTTCCATAGTTCAAATTTATCATTGTCTAATCATGCCATCTTTATGGAAGAGAATAACAACAGATGGTGTAGTAACTTTTAAAAAAGTGATTGGCTCAATAAACAGATGTGTCTCCTGTATAATATATGAGACCAAATGTTTTTTTATAAAAACCCTTCAAGATGAGCGCATTAACCCAGTCTGGAGACCCTCCATGAGTTACCTTCTAGAGAACTACTAGAAAAGTTTGGTAGGCATTTCTAGGAGATTGTGAAATATTGAAATAGCCCTTCTTCCAATTGTGCCCTGTTGAAAGATTAGATAGCATGTTCTTCCCCATTTCAGAGGCATAATTTTGGGAGATTAATATGTATGGATGTGAAACAGAGAAATTGCCCTTGCTGTGAATGCCAAAAATAATAGAGAGAAATGCTCACTGACTTATTCATTCATTCATTTATTCTATTCTTACTGAGCATTTACCATATACCAGGCACTGGGGTAGATGCTTGGGATACAGAAATGGATACGAATGTATGATCCTTGCCATCTGGAATACAGAAATATCCAAGCAAATCAACCATTGCACTCATGTATTATGGGTGCCATGACAGAAGAATGTACAAGGGCATAAGAATTATGAGGTCAGGAATATTTTCAAAGTTGAGTCTTACAAGATGATTGGATGTTCAACTGATAGGCAAAAGGAAGAATGCAAAGGAGACAAGTAGTAGCCTAGGGTACCATGAAATGGCTCACTTCTGGAAACTACAAGTAGCTCAGTTTATCTGAGTCATTGGAGTCACTGAGGGGGATAGCAAATTGGAGAAACAGGTAGGTTCCAGATCATGGGAGCACTTTTAAACTCTGTCAAGGGGTTTAGACAATTAGGAGCCCTGAAAGTTTTAAGTAGAAGAATAATAAAATCACATGTGACTTGTGGAACATATTTTAGGGCTTTGGAGTTGTTCTGTATGATTTTCACTAACTTCCATAAATGCCCTTGTATTACAGTTAGCCCAGTGCTTACGTGACCAAACAACTACCTGGCAGAGTTGACACAATACCCTAACCATCACAGTCCACCCCGAGTTGTCAACTCGGAAACCATACACATTAAATTAAACCATACTAAGTAAAAACAATAACAGACAAGCATATACATATTTTTCTGGCTAACAATGTTCAACTCTCCTGTATACAACCAGAAACGCATTAATTCCATACAGAATGGGTATAAGTTCTTGGGTAATATTCATTCTCAAATTTGACATCCTCAAATATGGCTTGAAACTGATACAACTTGTTATATGATAAGGGAAAAGTTTGGGTAAGAAGACAAAGAAATTCATTTTGTGAACATATACAATCATCATCACAATGGAACAAGGAAGAAAGATTCATGACCATTATAGTACTGGTTTCTGTAAGTGGTCACGTCGTCGAAGTTCATATTTATCACTACCCTCAGCAAGCATTTCAGCCAGCCATGGTTTTTGGCCTGGTGGCGTGATCAAACTTTGATTCCTGAAGATTCTGGGACATTGTTAGTTCTACTTGGATTGGGTTGTTGCAAATTTTCCACTGACCTTACTCATAGGACGCGGCAGTACTAAGAAATACCCTAGAGGATCTCCTGTATTCCAGGCAAACTCTTCTTTACCCCCATTTTGTAGATACAGTCCTATTTCCCCTTGATAGTCAGGTTCAATCACCCCAGAAAGTACAGTAATTCCCTTCTTTGACTGTTGATTCAGAGGTAAGAGGAGCCCAAAGTGGCCAGGTGGCAGTTTTAACTTCCAGTTCAATGGAATCATTGTTGTATTCCCTGGTGACAGCACTCCTCCTTTTGGGACTAAAACCTGTAAACCAGCAGAGGTTGCAGGGACAGGAAGCAAAAGTTTCCCTAGTGGGTCACTAGGGGTAATAGTGAGTGGTGTCATTTCTGTTTCCACCCCTTGATTCCTGGTTATGGAAGAAACAGCACCATAGAGTGGACACTGATTTAGAGCATCCACAGCCTCCTGGAGAACATTGCCCCAGCCCTGCAAGGTATTGCCACCTAGTTGGCACCATAATTGAGTCTTCAAAAGGCCATTCCACCATTCTGTCATTCCAGCTGTTTTGGGGTGATGGGGAACATGGTAAGAGCAGTGAACTCCATGGGCATGTGCCTATTCCCGCTCATCACTTGCTGTGAAATGGGTTCCTTCATCAAAAGCAATGTTGTGTGGAATGCCATGGCAGTAGATAAGACATTCAGTAAGTCCATGGATGGTAGTTTTGGAAGAAGCATTGTGTGTAGGAAATGCAAACCCATATCCAGAGTGTGTCTATTCTAGTTAAAACAAATCGCTGCCCCTTCTATGTTGGAAGTGGTCCAATGTAGTCAACCTGCCATCAGGTAGCAAGCTGGTAACCTTGAGGAATGTTGCCATATCGAGGCTGAGTGTAGGTCTCTGCTGCTGGCAGAGTGGGCATTCAGCAGTGGCTCTAGCCAAGTCAGCCTTGGTTAGGGGAAGTCCATGTTGCTGAGCCCATGCATAACCTCCATCCCATTGAGCCCACTGAGCAGTGACAGGAGTGGCTGGGGAAAGAGGCTAAGCATTAGCCACAGAGCGGGTCATCTAATTCGCTTGATTATTAAAATTTTCTGCTGAAGTCACCCTCTGGTGAGCATTCATGTGGGACACAAATATTTTCATGTTTTTTGCCCACTCAGAAAGGTCTATCCACATACCCCATCCCAGACCTCTTTGTCACCAATTTTCCAATCATGTTCCTTCCAATTCCCTGACCATTCAGCCAAACCATTGGCAACAGCCCATAAATCAGCGTACAAACGCCCCTCCAGCCATTTCTTCTTCCAAGCAAAATGAACAACCAGGTGCACTGCTCTAAGCTCTGCCCACTGGAAGGATTTGCCTTACCACTGTCCTTCAGGGATGTCCCAGAAAGGGACTGCAGTGCCACAGCTCTCCATTTTTGGATGGTACCTGCACATTGTGCAGAACCATATGTAAACCTTGCCTGAGTCTTCTCTTCCTCAGTCAACTGATTTTAAGGGACTCCCCGAGAGGTCAAAGCTGTGAGCTGGGAAAGAGAAAGTAACATGGCAGCATTAGTGACCATGGGCATTTGGGCTACTTCCTCATTTAACTTACTCATACCTGCAGTACTAGCTCAAGCTCTATTTTGCGTATACCACTTCCACTTTATTATGGAGTGCTGCTGTGCACACCCAACTTTATGGTTTGGTTTGTCAGACAATACCCAGCTCATGATAGGCAACTCAGGTCTCATGATAACTTGATGACCCATGGTTAAGCGTTCAGTCTCTACCAAGACCCAGTAGCAGGCCAAAAGCTGTTTCTCAAAAGGGGAGTAGTTATCTGCAGAGGATGGCAGGGCTTTGTTTCAAAATCCTAAGGGTCTGATTCTCCTGTAGGGGTTTGCCAAAGTCTCCAGACAGCATCTCTATTTGCCATTGAAACTTCCAACACCATTGGATCTGCTGGATCATATGGCCCAAATGGCAGTGCAGCTTGCACAGCAGCCTGGACCTGACACAGAGCCTCTTCTTGTTCCAGTCCCCAGCCAAAATTATCAGCTTTTCTGGTCACCCAGTAAATGTACCAGAGTAGCACACCCAAATGAGGAATGTGTTGTCTCCAAAATCCAAAGAGGCTAAGCATTGTGCCTCTTTTTTGGTTGTAGGAGGGACCAGATGCAACATCTTATCCTTCACTTTAGAAGGAATATCTCGACATGCCCCACACCACTGGACACCTAGAAATTTCACTGAGGTGGAAGGACCTTGTATTTTATTTGGATTTATCTCCCATCCTCTCTCACGTAATTGCCTTACTAATAAGTCTAGAGTCTTTGCTACTTCTTGCCCACTAGGTCCTATCAACATGATATCATCAATATAATGGACCAGTGTGATGTCTTATGGGAGGGAGAGATGATCAAGATACATGCAGGCAATATTATGACATAGGGCTGGAGAGTTGCTATACTCCTGAGACAGGACTGTGAAGGTATACTGCTGGTCTTGCCAGCTGAAAGCAAACTCTTTCTGGTGGTCTTTACTAATAGAAGTTGAGAAAAAAAGCATTCACCAAATCAACAACTGCATACCAGGTACCAGGGGATGTGTTGATTTGCTCAAGCAATGATACCACAACTGGGACAGGAGCTGCAATTGGAGTCAACACCTGGTTAAGTTTACGATAATCTGCTGTTATCCTCCAAGATCCTTCTGTTTACAGTACAGGCCAAATAGGAGAGTTGAATGAGAATGTGGTGGGAATCACAACCCCTGCATCCATCATATCCTTGATGGTGGCAATAATTTCTGTAATCCCTCCAGGAATCTGGTATTGCTTTTGGTTTACTATTTTGCTAGGTAGGGGCACTTCTAGTGCCTTCCACTTGGCCTTTCCAACCATAATAGCCCGCACTCTACAAGTCAGGGATCCAATGTGGGGATTCTGCCAGTTACTGAGTATATCTCTTCCAATTATGCATTCTAGAACAGGGGAAATAACCACAGAATGGGTCCAGCAACCCACTGGACCAACTGTGAGATGGACCTGAGCCAAAACTCCATTAAACACCTGACTTCCATAAGGCCCTATGCTGACTGGGTGACCACAGTGATGTTTTCGGTCTCCTGGAATTAATCCCACTTCTGAGCCAGGGTCTAATAATCCCTGAAAGGGAAGCAGACTTGTCCCAGTGATAGGGCATCCATCTGCCACATGGGAGGTCCACAGTTCAAACCCTGGGCCTCCTTGACCCATGTGGAGCTTGCCCATGCACAGTGCTGATGCTCGCAAGGAGTGCCGTGCCACGCAGGGGTTTCCCCTGCGTAGGGAAACCCCACGTGCAAGGAGTGCACCCCATAAGGAGAGCCGTCCAGCATGAAAGAAAGTTCAGCCTGCCCAGGAATGGCGCTGCACACACGGAGAGCTGACACAACAAGATGACACAACAAAAAGAGACACAGATTCCTGTGCCACTGACAACAGAAGCAGACAAAAGAACACACAGCAAATGGACATGGAAAATAGACAACTGGGGCGGGGTGGACGGGGAAGAGTAGAGGAATAAATAAAATAAATCTTTAAAAAAATAATCCCTGAAATGTCTGATCATTTCCTTTCCCCACTGCACAGTTCCCCAAGGCCATAGATCTCCTTGGGGAAAGGTGGAAGGAAGATTAACAGTATTCATTTTGGGCAGTTCAACAAGATCTTTCCCCAAGGAGACCTGGTCTTCTCTTCATTCAAGGGGTTCTATGTAAAATTTCTCAAGTCTGGGAATTGATTAAGGGACCATAATTCTCTGCATCTGTAATTTGAGTTAAGGTATTGTTCACTCGACCTTGAACTCTTCTGTTTATACAGATCCAGAAGCAATTTAGTAGACTGTCCATCTTTTTCACTTCTAGGTACCCAATGATGTATTAGCCAATGCCATAACGCTATATGACTCAGACTATTTTGAATGCTTTTTTGAATCTTCCTTTCATTGCAGTAGCCACACCACCTTGACTTTGGTGATTAACTGCCAATACTTGACTTTTACCAGACCAACATCCCATCACCCCCATAATGTTTAAGGATTCTAATTCCATCATAGCCCTCCCTACAGTAATATCTGTATTACAGAGAAGAACAACCACAGAGCTCTTCAGGGAAGATGGAGTTAGCCTTACAAATTTATTCCTAGCAGTCCTGGTAAACGGTGTGTCCTCTGGACATTTCTGGGGTAGGTGAGCAGCTCTTAAATGGTAAATCCATTCTAGCATTCCAATCTCCCTAAGCCTTTGAATTCCCTTTTCTACTGTATACCAGGGCAAATCAGGCATCTCAACCTCAGACATGCTAGGGCATCTTTTGGTCCATGTTTCAGTCAGCCCCCAAAGAAACTGTTAGAGCCCTTTCTAACCCCTCAAGCTACAGCATTGAATCCAGAATTTCTGCTTAGTTGACCCATATCAATAATTTCAACCTGATCCAACTTTATATTCCTTCCACCATTATCCCATACCCTTAGTATCCATTCCCACACATATTCCCCTGATTTCTGTCTATATAAGTTGGAAAACTCATGCAGTTCTTTCTGAGATACCTTAATTCCTCCACACTTTATATTTCTCCTTTGGGGGCTTGTTGTGATTTTAGTCTAGTAATAGGTCTCTAAGACAAGAGAGGTGGTGGGGGTGAGTAAGGAGAAGTATTAGAAATTCCTTGCAAGCCATTGACCTCAGGGCATTCCCTTGCCTTTTCTTCAGGTAAGACAGGATAAATCTCTTCAGGCAGGGGTTAGAAGGCAATTTCCTCAGGGCAGGCTGGAGGCTCAGCAGTGTATAGTGGAGTTTGCTGGTATGTGCCTCAGGGCTGAGAGGAGGTCCAGACTCCCTGGGGCAGGCCAAAGGCTGGGCAGGGCAGGCTTCAGTTTGACTGGTACCCACCTCAGGGCTGGAAGTTGTTTCAGACTCCCTGGGGCAGACTGGAGGCTGAATGATACAAGGTTGACATGGTGTGGTCTCCACAGGCCATGGCAGGCCTATCTGGCAAAGTCTAAGCAGAATTCAGGGTTCCAATGTCTCCATCAATATTATCATCATCCCATATGTCTTCATCCCAATTCTCTGGATTCCACCTTTTCCAATCAATGCCTTCACTTTAGCTACAGAAACCCTGTGGGCTTGAGATTTTAGTTTCCTTTATAAGTCCGCTACTCATACAATAACAGTCTGAGTTTGGTTCTCAGATATTTCGAGCCTGTGGCTACAGGAGACAAGATTTTCTTTCAGAGCACACATAGAAATTTTCCCATCATTCATGTGCTGTTTAAGTTTCAAATTTGAAATCTTTGACTCATCTCTTTCGTCAGTGTCCAGAGTATCTAGGAGGAGCCAGCCAACATCATCATACCGTTTGACTCCACAAAACTCTGCTAAGGTGTTGAAAACACTCTCACCTGATCCTTGCTTCTTATAAGCATGGAAGTAGGGGAATCCAGTGATGCGATTTTGTGTATCTCGATTGCCAACTCGCACCATGTATTGTTAGCAGCCTCTTCATTATTGGAAAGATGGTCGTCAGTACCTTTGAGTCCAATAGAGTAGAGAGCTAATTGTAAAACTCCCAGAACTACCTCAGGCACCCCATGTTTAAGATTCTGTTCCTCAAGAACCACTCCTGGTACCAAGCTGTATTAGTCAGGGTTCTCTAGGGAAATAGAATCAGCAAGAGGTATCTGTCAATAGTATGCAATTTTATAGGAATCTCTCACACAGTCATGGGGATGCACAAGTCCAGTTCCTCAGGCAGGCTCCAACCAGGACTTCCAGTGAAAGTCCAGTGAAGGTTCTTGATGAGTTCTGGGAGACGTTTGCTCTCCAAAGACAAGCTGGGAAATTCTCTCTCAATTCTGGAATTACTTCCCCTTTTAAGGCATTCAACTGATTGGATAAAGCGTCACTCATTGCTGATGATCTCTCGGATTGATGTAATTGATGTAATACAATTACATCAATGGTGACTAAAGTCAATGGTGACTAAAGTTCATAAATGCCCTTGTATTACAGTTAGCCCAGTGCTTGTTTGACCAAACAACTGGGCACAATTACCTGGCTGAGTTGACACAATAGCCCAACCATCACAGTCATAATTTTATTCTGATTTATGCCTCTACATCTGACCCTTCCATCTCCCTTTCCAAAGCCAAACTCCCTCATTGTGCTTATTGTCCTTACGTGTGTCTGTTGAAGGGTGAGAAGATGCTGCAGGAATAGCAACAGTGACCCCTTCCGTTTTGACTACTACCAAGGGAGGACTGGGAGGGTTGAGCAATAGGACTATTAGAAGAGACTCATGGTCTCCTAGTGAGCCGGAGCCTCATGCACCAGTTTTAACATTTTAAAAGGGTGACTGCTTTTCTCAGATTTGCTCTATATGAATTTGCAAAAAAATCTGTCCACTACTCTGTCATTCTTAAGGAAGCATCAGTGCCAGTGATCAACTTTAGGTAACAGATTAATTATGGTTTTGACAGCTAGAAAATCACACCCCCCCCCCTTAAGCGCATCTCAGAGCACAGACTTAATTGCACAAGCCATTGTTCCACTTGGTATTGACGAATAATAAAACTCAAGATGTAGTGTGGGGAAGCAGACTTAGCCCAGTGGATAGGGCGTCCGTCTACCACATGAGAGATCCGTGCTACAAACCCTGGGCCTCCTTGACCTGTGTGGAGCTGGTCCACGTGCAGTGCTGATGCGCGCAAGGAGTGCCCTGCCACACAGAGGTGCCCAGCACGTAGGGGAGCCCCATGCGCCAGAAGTGCACTCCATAAGGAGAGCCACCCAGGGGGAAAGAAAGTGCAGCCTGCCCAAGAATGGCACCACACACACGGAGAGCTGACACACAAGATGACGCAACAAAAAGAAACACAGATTCCCATGCCACTGACAACAGTAGTGGACAAAGAACACGCAGCAAAATGGACACAGAGAGCAGACAATGGAGGAGTGGGGGAAGAGGAGAATGGGAGAGAAATTTTAAAAAAAGATGTAGTGTGAAGGTAAGGGAGCCATTTAACCTAAAGAACTGTTATTTTATGTTGTGTTCCTATTTTGAGCTTCATTAAATATAGTATAACAAGCTAGTTCAGAAAACCCATGTAAGAGTGTGCTTTTGCTTTCCTGACAAAGCTTTCATAATGAGTTTGTAAATTAAACCAGAAAGAAAGTTGTGGTACTTGTGGGGAGGGGTGGAAAAGGAGGTCTTATATTTTGGGTTGCATTGACTATGGATCCCGTCCGACTAAATCCCCTTCCAGTGTTGCAGCTTCTCGTTGTAAGTTCTCAGTTCCTGAAGAACACCTTCAGAAATCCCTTGCCAACTTCCTGTGGCAGAGTTATTCCAGTGGGATGAATTCCTTGGAAATTGATTCTTAGTGTGAAGAATCACAATTCCCAAAAGGCTTCTGTGCTGCCCTTGATGATAAATGGAAACTTCCAGAAAGGTCAACTTTGTAATCATAATCTTGAAGGCTGCATTTCAACCTTATCAAATTTGGCAAAGGGCCTTGGCACATGCAGTTCCATAGTTAATTAAACAAATGTTTATTGGGGACCTGCCGTGTGGCAGGGACTGTTCCATGTGCTGTTTTCTATGCCTGGCCATCTACCCACTCTCCCCTCACCTGGTCATTCTACAGGTCTCAGCCTAAGCCCCAAGGAAGATTCCTTCAATCCCATCAAATCAGGTCAGGATCCCCTGATAGGTACCCTCACACCCTCTGCATCTCTCCTTAAAATGTTTAGCATAATTAAAATCTTGTGATTACCACAAAGACCTTTCTTCTCCATCAACTTTGTGTTGACAGAAGTAATTTCTCTTTTTTTACTGCTTACTAACACAGGGACTGGTTAGGACAGGCATAGGAATAATGAAATGCAGAAATGCAGAGCGTGAAAACAGAAACTTTGTTTTGTAATAAACATATTGCATTATAATATTGTAATTACAACAATCCAACTAGAAATATTGTAATAAGTCCCAGAATGTCCCACAGCATTGCCTCTGTCACTCTATAAGTGCCGGGTGATGGGAACTGCTTTGACTGACCCTCATGTTTTCTAATAGCTTTTGAATGGAATACTCCTGTGCCCCTTCCTCTTGTAGAAACTGCTTCAAACATCCTTTGCAAGCACACATGGGGATCACTACACACCATGGGGAGGTGGCATCTCTGATGGCCTGTGCTCCCCTGCTGCTACAGGCAAGAGTTCCCCACCCAGTTGCCAGGGCAGTGCTCATACAGCAATTCACTCCTTAAGTTCTTACATATGGACCTTATCTCCCTGCCTAGAACCTTTTCATGGCACTCATTGGCATCAAGAGATGCCAATAAAGAGCTTCACTTTGAACTCTATTCCGAGGTGAGCCCGTGATGTTTCTAAATACTTAGAATTAATTTGTTGAGACAAAAAATTGTACAAGTCCTCAGAAATAGCAGCATCTTCATAAAGTCATTGCCTCCATTTGTGACCTAAATCTCTTAATATGATTTATGGATGGGTACAAGTCTAAAGAGCATTTTTTCCGCTCCCTTATTCCGACATGAAATCGAGAACAGTAGTATTACTGCATCAATTTTGGAGCTTAACCAATGGTTGGGAAATGAAAATCACTCTTTTCAGATGGGGAAAAAATGTAGCTAGAAGCAGACAGTCTTCAGGATACTTCATTGCCTGTCTTTGTATTCATGGACTCTACTGCTGTAGGTTGTGTTCACGTACCTAATAATACAACTTAAGATTTCTATTCCTCGGGGTGGCCAGCTTCACTCCTAGCAGCTTCTCACCTTCACAGCCAGGAGATGTGCAGCGAGGCCTTTGCACTCTTCATTGGAGTGACTAATGAGCTCCAAGTCATTATCTGTTTATGTGTCGTCTTTCCCAAGTGACCACGAGCTCACTGAGGGAATTAGTGACGCTGTCTTGTTCATCCATCTTATCCCCAGCAGCAGTCCCAATGCCTGACCCATACCTAGCACTGAATAAATGTTTGTTGACCTGTAAGAGCTCACAAATACTATCTATTCTGTTCTTTCCCACTAAAACAGCTGTAGTCATCTACCCTCCTAATAAATTTATGCTGTATCTGTTTCTAAGTCACATAGCTATGGTATGATAAATGAATGTATGTTAACAACAATAATACTTTCTCTAGCTGGAATGTTATTTTGTTAGTTTATGTAAATAGCGTGTTAAGGCATTTGTTTCCATTTTCAGTTCTTTGTGGAATAATTGTTATTTCTTTTTGTCTTCTGCACATTGCTTAACTCCTTTCATTCTTTTTGTGACTCTTCATTAGAGCTGCCTTTAGAGTTAATTACAAAAGTTTCCATTTTCACTCTTTATGTTTCAAGCTTCGATACAACTGAATCATTAAGTGCTTTAGTTAAGACTTGCAGATGCATCTTTAAATTGATCCCCCTTGATTAAAGCTAGTTTGCAGGCTGCTGATAATAGAGTCATACCAGAAGGAATTAAAAACTTATTTTTCTCATTAGATTATTCGACTCTTCTCTACTTCATGCCACTATATAAATAGACTAGTGGTGCCTGCCTATATTGAGATATTTGGTTACTTATTTGCATTAATTTGGAGAAAATATAATCTTAATTAATTGAAGTCTGAAGTAGACTGCATTTTTAAGGAATTAAAATTATCTTGCCAAATTTTTTACTAGAATGACCCATGTTTGAATCAATATGTAAAATTGCTTTGTATAGTGACAGTATTGGCTTCTGCCGGCATTGCAATTATCCTGTTTGTATGTAAATGGATGCTTCTAAAAGAATTGAAAGCTGTGGTTTCTGTAAAGAGGTAAATACAGCTTTGGGTAAATATTCTCCCAGTTGTGTCCACTTATTCATTTGCTAAAATATCACGTCTTTTTACAAAGAGAAAACTTGTCTCTGGCTCCTACACTAGAAGCCTCAGATGAAGAATTATGTGTCTCTGCCCTTGGTCTGATACCTGTATGTGGTTACTCACCCTCTTTTATTTTGTGTTTAAAACCTGGACCCATTACCCCTGTCCCACTCACTCGGGGTTGGGGTGGGGGCAGTGTTGGAGGCGAGGGCCAGGGAAGGCATCTGATCTCAAAGTAGGAGAATTGTTAAGTGGACTTCATCATCATCACATTATTTCACTATTGAACACTTTCTGAGCTGGCTCATTTTTTAGTTAATTCCTCATCCTTTCCTTTAAACAAATATTTATTAAGATACTGCATTCTAGGCTGTGGTGGACATAAGCCCTCAGGAGCTGAAGTAACTGGTATTAATTCTATGTACTTTCCACATCACGTCAATCTCTATGGCTGAAAGATTATTGTCATGTGGGTTCTAATAGGACCTTGACTATTAGATTGAACTGCCACTATAGTCATTGGGGCCATTGTTACAATATTGATGATGAGGATGATGAGAAAAACACTGTTTCATAATGCTTGTTATTTTTTTAAAAGTTTTCCCAAATGGTTATTTCATTTTCACAGTGAAGAAGGAGATGATGCAGATAACATCCTCTTTTCAATGCTGAAGAGACTGACTTAGTCACTTAGCTCATGGGGAAGCTGGCAATAGAAAACCTTATCCCTGAGTGGCACTCTATATAGCTCATGAGTGGGTGTCCTACGTTAGTTCATTCATTCTTCACGGCACCTCTGTGAGTTGCACTCCTCACTCTTTTACAGATAGGGAAACTAAGGTGCACAGAGGTGATGTAGCTATCCAAGGTCACACATGTTCACATCAAGCAAGAGGCGTTCAGTAGCTACTTTGGGCCAGCAACTCTACTGAGAATGTTTGCATGTGCTGTTGCATCTAATCTCATAACAGTCTATAAGGTAGTTACTATTATCCACATTTGACACAAGAGTAAGCCAGTAAATTTCCCAAAGTCTCCATTTAATGGCAGTGGAGCCAGTTTTTCAACTCCTTTCTAATATTCTTCCCATTAAGCCAGAGTTTCTCAGCCTTTTCCCATCTCCAGTCCATTCATAAGCACAGCACGTATTCATCAGTAATCTCTCTCCTTCCACCACAAAGATGTCTCAGAAAGGATTTGTTCCCCTAGGAGATGTATCAAATTTTGCTGGCAGTGGAAGGAGTGGGCAGAAAGGTGTTCAGGAGAGGAAGTTTCAATGAGCACTCTTCCCCTCCCTGATTAGAGACTAAACTATTTCTCTTAAATCTTTTTTATTTTATTTATTTTTCGCCCCCCCCCCCCCCCCCCATGGTTTGTTCTTGCTGTCTGCTCTCTGTGTCCATTCACTGTATATTTTTTTGTGTCTGCTTGTCTTCTCTTCTGGTCTTTCTCTTTAGAAGGCACTGGGAAACGCTCCTGGGACCTTCTAGAGTGGGAGAGAGGCATTCAATTGCTTGTGCCACCTCAGCTCCCTGGTCTGCTGTGTCTCTTATTGTCTCTCCTCTATGTCTGTTTTTGTTGCATCATCTTATTGCGCCAGCTCTCCAGATGGGGCAGCACTCCACACAGGCCAGCACTCCACGTGGGCCAGCTCTCTGCTGGGGCCAGCTCCCTAGGGGGGCCAGTTTGCTTCACCAGGAGGCCCCAGGAATCAAACCCTGGACCTCCCATATGGTAGATGGTAGCCCATAGCTTGAACCATACCCACTTCCCTCTCTTAACTCTTGTAAAGCCTTTTTAAAATCAGATCCAACTTTATATCTATTTTATCCTTTCAATAAAAATTTGTTGGAGCACATGCATGTACCATATATGTTCTAATTGCTAGAGATACAGCAGTGAATAAATTCTATGAGGCCCTGCCCTCATGGAGCATATATTCCAAATAGCCACATGTGCTCTGGATGAAATTGAACAGGATGGTGAGGTAGAGATCAGCAAGAATCCCTCTCTGAGGGACCCAAAAGGCAGGTCCAAGACCTGAATGGCAAGAAGAAGCTATTCCCCCAGCCTTGGACATTTTCTTGCCCACAGCTGACCCTTGTTCTGCTCTCTTTCTCATCCTAGAAAGTCCAAGAACACACCTAGGCTGCTCCCGAGCTGATCCTTACCCATATTTCTCTATGCAAAACCTGGAGCGGGCTGTGGTCCACATGAGCGGGCTGTGTTCTATGAGCACAGAATGGTCCTACATGTTGTTCTGTAGTCCCCCAAATCCACAGGAGCACTCACTCCATCTTTTTTTTTTTGGGGGGGGGGGAAGGGTGCCAGGGGCCAAGAATTGAACCAGGGCCGCATATGTGGGAAGCCAATGTGGCAGGGTGGTTGAGCATCGACTTCCCTGAGCTGTTTGTTTCATTTGTTTTGCTTGTTGTTTGTTTTGTTGTTGTTGTTTTTTCAGGAGACACTGGAAACCAAACCTGGGACCTCCCATGTGGGAGGTGGGCACTCAACCACTTGAGCCACATCCACTTCCAACACTCCATCTTTAGCAAAGATAACGTCCTGCCCAGAGAGAACCCCTGACACACAATGGTTGACTTTGTAAATGTTAGGTCTTTTTAACATTGACATCAGCCGTTTATTTTTCTACAAGCAGTTTATTTTTGTTAAGGAGTCAGGTTCTTTTCTGTTCCCACTCTTTGAACATGGAACTTTATGTACAATCAGGAGACAAGACAGCTAGAGGAGGATGGGACCTAGAAGACTTTGGAAAGTAGCTTGACTCAGGATTCCTTGCTTGGCTTGGCTATGCCCATGTCCTGTAGCTTTTACATCTAAAGTATCTGGCAAATAAGTTTCCATTCTGTATATATTGTAGAGAGAGACTGAGTGGTGAAGTTCCCCACAATTAAGTCTCCAAGACACAGAATCAATGGTGTCTTCAGTATTGTGTCAGTAGAAGTGTTTTGTAGGAACCAGTCACTGAAATAGGACAGTCTAGGACTTATGGTAAAGGGAAGCCAAGTTTATATTGGTATGAAAGTAAAAAAATAAACTTTGAAAGAACAGCGAACGGGGTAAAGAAGGCAAATGATCCCTGGAGAGATTTTTCAAATTAATATTATTTTCTCTACCTGTAAAAAACTATGATACATACCTTGGATTATGACTCCCTTTGGCAATGGCCAGTGTCTCTTCTGTGCTATATCATAGTCTGTGTTGGAGCGAAAAGTCTGGGACCCATTGGAAGACAGTTTCTGATTCTGTGGCTAATTTTTCACAAAGTCAGTCTTTAAATAGAAATGTCCTCTGTGGAAGTTATCTGGCCAGAGTCTGGATTTAGACACTGTTTGCTGATGATCCAAAGACTGAATTAACCCACTTCCACCCTTCTAAAATACTTGGATGTATCTGTACTAGCACCTCTCTATGCTAGTATGTGTTTGTCTCCCCCATCTCAGGGTGAAGGCAGACAGGCGTCTTTCACCTTCAAGGAGTTCACCTTGCCTTGTACACACATACTGAAGACTTACTAAATAAACTCTGTTGCATTCAGCACTCTAAGATATGTCCTAATTTTTTGCATTGATACATTTTGACAAATTCTGAATTTCTAAGATAAGCTTCCCAGGTAGGGCTTGGACTATAGGTCAGTTTACCCATAAGATAAGCTTCCCAGGTAGGGCTTGGACTATAGGTCAGTTTACCCATTCCTTCCATAAATATGCATTAGTATGTACTCTGTTGATCAGCTTACCTCATAGATTTTAAAACACATATCTTAAAATTACAATTACCACTTTTGAAATCTATATAAGCCCTGATCATTTAATCTTGAGATTTCTATGACTTAAAAGTGCTTAGATATCCAATTTGAGTCTACCCAATTTGGCAGAAACTCTGAAATAAGCTCCTCCAGAATAGAAGAATAAATGGTGTCTGTCACTAGAAATGATGTTTTTTTTAACTTTTGGGAAGAGCAAATAGCAAGATGATCAAATTCCTCCAATAATGGATTTTTCCACTCAATTATACAGCTGTGGAAGCTACTGGGCCATGCAGAACTGGTTTCAAGACTACTTCACTGCCAGATGAAACTATCAAGATTATCTATCTCCAGAGAAAACCTGGAAATTGTTTCAAAATGGTCACAAAGGACCTTGAGAATTAGATGTACTTTACTGGGACAAAATAGTCATTTTCCTATTGGAATTTACCAGCCATCTCTTTCATCTTTCAGGGTCCTGAAATGATTCTCAATGAACATAATTATGTTATTTTCAGCTGCCTACAAAGTATCCTAACTAACTAGTAGAATAACTTACGTTCTGTAAGTGTAAACACAGCCAATTATCATTTTTAAATCCATAGGAAAATTCTACACCATCAAATTAAGGTTCTTAAACCTGTGACTGACAGTTCTCCATCAAAAATAATGGCTTTCACTTTGTTACCCTCCTCTGCTTTCTAATAATCTGACTTTCCAAAGAATTTTCCTCTTCTTTACCAATGGAATAAAAAGGAAATGAAATATTTTCTCCCATTAAAGAGAGTAAAACAGTCACTCTCTCTGATTTCCTGTGACAGTGATAGACATGTATATCAATTTTCTTAATGGCTATCTTAGTTGCTTGGGACAAAGTCTTTCAAACCATACTTACTCATATTATAATTGCTGCAGTAGTACAAACTTATAACTTGAAAATACTGGTCACAGAGTAATGATTGAAAAATATTTATTAGTGTGTACCTAAAAATTACATACATTCACATACACACAAATTCCTAGATGTCTGATTTGATAAAGTCAACTGTGAAATTATAAATTCTCAAACAGTGAGTGACTATTCTTATAAGAGCATTCTTCATATTTTTTTTAAGATTTATTTATTTCTCTTCCCTTCCCCCCCACCCTGGTTGTCTGTTCTCTTTGTCTATTTGCTGCATCTTCTTTGTCTGCTTCTGTTGTTGTCAGCGGCAGGAGAATCTGTGTTTCTTTTCATTGCGTCATCTTGTTGTGTCAGCTCTCCATGGGGGCAGTGCCATTCCTGGGCAGGCTGAACCCTCTTTCGCGCTGGGCAGCTCTCCTTCCTGGGCGCACTCCTTGCACGTGGGGCTCCCCTACGCGGGGGACACCCCTGCGTGGCAGGGCACTCCTTGCGCACATCAGCACTGCGCATGGGCCAGCTCCACACGGGTCAAGGAGGCCTGGGGTTTTTGAATCGCGGACCTCCCATGTGGTAGACGGACACCCTAAACACTGGGCCAAGTCCGCCATCCATTCTTCATATTAAGAGCCTCAAATCATATTTTATTGATTTTATTTAAGATAACTTTTCAAGAATTTCACTGTTGCAATAAAGCAACTTTACCAGTGTTGATGCAAGTACAGAAAAACACCAAACTTAGAGTGCAGAAAATTCAAGTTAATTTTGAAATTGGCCAAAATCAAAATGACAATTTCTGGAAAAAAGTACTTTAAGAAATATTGAAAAGCTGTTGCATATTTTGAGAGACTCTTAATTTCGTTTAATGTAAAGGCATTGGGTAGAGCCAACTAAGAAGACACATTTAGATGGCAGAGCTTGGGACCAGATGGGGACTGGAAACTTGCAGTATCAGCCATACCCCTATCAGTGTTACACAACTTTATTGGTTGGGTCTCTTCAGAGCACTTGGCTCTTTGGCGGAAGTAGTGAGTGAGATTTAGAAGTAGAAAAACAGAGATAACATTATTGCTTTTGTCATTTTTTGCAAATTGTTCATTTGGCTGGAGCTACAGACAGAAACGAGCTTTGCTGTTTGCAACAGCCTGCCAGGTGTTTGGGGACTGACTTGATTTGACTCTGTATTTGAAATGCTCTGTCTTTTGTTAGCTTGGCAAATCACTTACCCTCTTTGAGCCTCAGGTTTCCATAAAAAGTGGAGCTAATGATAACTCAGCTCCTGCCTGCCTCACAGGGTTGTGAGGAAGGTCAAGTGAGATCCTATATGATAAGAGGCTTTGAAAACCACTGAGCACTGCATAAATGCAGTTTTCTTCTCCTGGTCTCAAAAGAGTTGTTTGCCTGAAAACCCAGCAAGCAGCCACGAAATCTTACCTGCATGCAGAACCATGTGTTCAGATCAGAGTTGCTTAAATGCCTGCCAAAAACTTTACAAAATTCCCTGTATGATGTTCCCTCTATACAATCACTGTGACTCAACTCAGAACAACTGAAGATTCAGAGCTCAGAGCAGAGAGTCAGCACCCAGGGGAAGCCAAGCCCCAGACAAAAGGCACCCCACCTGGCAGTTAGGAGCACACCCTCATTCCCTTGCAGTGAGAACACGGTACTGACTCTGTTTCTACGCATTATGTCAATCCCATAGGCAGAGTTACAGTGACTCTGGTAGAAATCTAACCTTTTAAGCCAGTGAATTCCAATCTAGGAAGAAGGATTGTTTCGGTGCCCTACGGAGTGGAAGACTGGACTTTGCTTTGGTTCACCTGTGTGGACAAGTTAGATAACCTCTCTGTTATCATCTTTAAAATGGGAAGAGTAATAATGCACATCTCATGGAGCTGTTAAGAGGATTAAATGAGGTAATAAAGCACTTAGAACAGTGCCTGAGATATAGTAAGCTCCCAGTAAATGTCAGCTACTAGTTTTATTCTTTATTATCATAATCGGAATTTAAACTCCTATACCACTATGTGTTCATCTATAATATATATGTAAGCAAGTTTTCTCTCCTGGAAGTAGGGAAACTTTTTTCTGTTACCTAAGATACATACATCCATATTTTTTATTTTGAAGTAAATAATGTTCAAAAGGAACATTCTCCATGTTTAAGCATTGGACACAATAAAGAGGCCTCAGCTTAAATGAGCATGAAGAGGCAAAGCATCGCCAGTAATGACAATGGCACAAAGAATATAAAAACCCAGGAGAACAGTAAAGTACATTTAAAATGACAATATTGGTGTTACACTGTGCTCATAAAACAGTTAAACATGCAGTTCCTGCCAAGCTTGTTTGCCATCACTTCCTAAATTTGGCCGGTAAGCAAGGAAAGACATCTGGAAAAATAGTTAAAACAGTATCTAATTAGTTTTAAAATATTTTGGTGAAAAAAGTAGAGTACTTAAATAATGCAATTTTGAGGGGATGAAAGGAAGTGTCTATTGTGGGAAGACACTATATTACATTCTCAGGCATTGCTAGTGGAGACATTAGGGGCTTGTGGGGGGAAACAGAATTATTTCTTCTTTAATATTTAATTATGCAACTATAAAAAGTTCAAAAAATAGCATGACACATTTCCCCACCACTAAGATTAAATAGACATCAACATTTTGTCTTAGTTCCTTCACAAACAATTGATGAAAATATATATATATTCATTTATTGGGTTCATTGGTCCCATTATGGAATTGATCTCAGTTGGCTATAACTACATTCTGTGATTAGAGATCCAATACAATAAATTAAAATTTGGGAGTACATGTGGGATTCTGAGTTGTAAATAGAAATTCCTCCCTGTATTCTGAATCTTCTAAGAGACTCACTAAATAGCTGGAAATTTCTGATTAAATTAATCAGTACTTAACTGATTAAAGCAGGACCAACCTTCTGAATTAGCTGGGGTGATTTAAAGCACCTTAGAGATCCTATCTACTCAATAATATCTTCCCCTTCAACTTGCCAATTGCCCTACTGGCCACCTGGAATTTTAATCACAACTCACTCCTAGAGCAGTTCTCTCAAACACATACCTGCAAATCCCTTGACACTCAATTTAACTAGTCAGCTTCTGGTTTTTCGGAACAAATTTCTAACCATTTTTCCATTGGCATGATAACATGAATCCATCGATCCCTATGAGATATGAGTTGCTGGGCTGGCAATTCTTAACTGCAGTGAGGCAGGAAGGGTGAGAGGAGAAAAAGGCAGCTCTGAGGTGTCTGGACCAGGAAAGGGAAACCTAGGCTGGTAAAGGACTTGGGATAAATTGATAAATTCCAAGGGTAGTGGTGGTGGTTGTTATTGGTGGTGGTGGTAATGATGAAGATAGATAAAATTTATTAAATGATAATGATGAGTCTGGAGCTATATGATAACATTAACCATATTTAATCATCAGAGCCACCATATGAGGCATACACTATGATTTTCTCCAGCTTACAAATGAAATAAAACTTCAGGAGTTAGAGCCAAAGTCACATAGTGGTGGGACAGAGTTGGAATTCCAACTCACTTTGTGATAATGCAGCTTGAAGGGGCTCTTACCCCAAACCACAGAGGCGGTGTGGGGAGGGACCTGGGCACGAAGGACACTTGGCTCGCACCATGTGCTGCAGTGTTGCCTTAGCCAATTAGAAGAAGGATATGTTTGTTAAAACACTTGAAAGTGTCAGAATCAAAGGGCAAACAAGGGAGACTCGTCCCGGACATTTAGCTTAACTCAAAGGAGTTGGCAGTAAAGATAGTTGATGAAGCAAATGACAAAAAAGGGGAAAGGACAAGGAGAAATAAATCATCTTTAATCCATCTTCTATTCCCAAGGTTGAAGTGAATTGTAGAGAAGGAGAAAGAAACATAGGGTCAAAAATAAGGTGATTAAAACACCAAAAAAAAAACTAACAGAAAGGAAATATAGATGGACTTAGATGTGGTAATGACAACAGGATGAGAGGTTACAAGCATATGAATTCAATCCAAATTTAGACCATCTGAAAGTAAGAAGACAACATAGAGGTGCTGTGCTTTGTATAACAAAAAATACAATCCTGAGCTATCTTGATACTTCAGGCTGGAGTGTAGGCTCTTGGGAGCACATCATCTGCTTTTGTGTAGCCCATATGGCTCCCAACACAGCAACTGCCTACAGTAAGTTTTCAATTGAATATTGTCATTCGCCCATATTGAAGTGGATGACTATCACAACTATTTTTCCATTATTAGATAAGAATCTGTTTGTTCTTCTTTTGGAGTTACATGGTATGGGAAATTATAGGGGCTTTAACTATTTAGGTATGTTTGGTAATTCAAGACCAGAGATCCCCACTGCTCTGCCTATCTGTGACTTTGAGCACATTATTTCATCCCTCTGAGCCTCAGTTTCCACATTTATAACCTGGCACTGATTGTAACCACCTACCGGGTTGCTGTGAGGAACAAATGAAATAAAGTAAATCAAGCATTTATCCTGATGCCTCACTAACTGGTGATGATGATGATGGATAGATAGATGAGTGGGGGGGTAGGTGAGTGGTCAGCCAAGAAACAAAACAAAACAGAGAGCACTAAAAAAAAGAATCAACTTAGGAACACCCAAGGTTTGGAGTGAAGAGAAGTCCCATGAATTTCTAGAGGTTACTACCACCTCTCTAATACTTACTAGTAGTTTCAGAAGTACTTGAATTAACAATTGATTTGTTTGGACTCCTAAAATTCGACTTTGAATTAAAATGCTTAAAAAGAGCTCTTGAGGAAAGCTGCCGGCACCTATGCTTTGCACCTCTCCACTGATTAATTGTGCCTTTGTGGGCCAATACAGGGAGGTGGAGTGCTGGGAAGGACGATGGCACTGCTTTCTTTAGAGGGATTGACGTTTCATTTTCCTAACAGGATTGCCAAATGATTCTCTTCCTCCTCCTCCGTGGCCTATCTTTGACAATCCAAATGTTGTGAATTAACCTATGGCATTTATCATAGCTTCCTTTTCTAACATTTTTCATATCAGTGTTTTCTCATGCTATGCCAGCTCTCATGTTTATGATTGAGAGGTGGAATTGGAGTAATTCATTCAGAAACAAATATGCAAAGAATTGAATTTAACTATCACAGCACTTGTAATGAAAATCCCTTCTGAATGCAATTAGGGGCAGGCTAAATTATCAGCTAACTTTTGTTTGTGTATTGGATATTGTTGGGAATTGAACCTGGCACCTCACAAAAGACATGTTCAAGTCTTAATCCAGGAAGCAGACTTGGCCCAGTGGTTAGGGCATCCGTCTACCACATGGGAGGTCCACGATTCAAATCCCGGGCCTCCTTGACCCATGTGGAGCTGGCTCATGCACAGTGCTGATGCGCGCAGGGGTGTCCCTGCGAAGGGGAGCCCCATGCGCAAGGAGTGCGCCCTGTAAGGAGACCTGCCCAGCGTGAAAGAAAGTGCAGCCTGCCCAGGAATGGTGCTGCACATGGAGAGCTGACACAGCAAGATGACGTAACAAAAAGAAACACAGATTCCCATGCTGCTGACAACAACAGAAGTGGACAAAGAACACGCAGCAAATAGACACAGAGAACAGACAACTGGGGTAGGGGAGAAAAATAAATAAATAAATAAAGTCTTAATCCATGTTCCTGTGGGTGTGAACCTATGATTTTTGAAGCTGAGATCATTAGTTAAGGTGTGGACTCATTTGTGAATAGAATCTTTGAAGATCCTTTTGGATGAAACCAAATTAAATCAGGGTCAGCCTCTATCTCTATGACTTTAGGCCTTATACAAAGAGGAAATTCAGATGCAGTCAGGCAAAAGAAGCCAGAAGTCAGCAGAATCAAAAGTAGGAGAAGCCAGAGAGAGACCACCATGTGATGGAGGATTGCCAGAAAGCTATGGTCAGAATGTAAAAGACTTTGGAAAGAAGACCTTGTAAGTGCCTTGATTTTGGACTTCTAGCCTCCAAAATTGTGAGCCAATATTCCTGTTGCTTAAACCAAACAGCATGTGGGATTGTGCTAGCAGCCCTAGCAAACTAAGACAGGTACGTTTTGAGTATCTTCAAGAGGATACTGTTCTTATTCTTAGCAAGTGAAAATTTATCTCAAGCCCTGATGATCAGCAATGATATCCACTGCCAAAGCCCTGCCTGGCCCTTTTGTGGTACTTTCAAAGACAGCATCCTGGCCATTTAAAAAGAGTCAATACTAAATGGTGCCAGAGCTCCAGAACTTTTTTAAAGCTCAATGCCAGGATGGAAACTCCAGAGATCAACTTAGGGCAGATCTGGTTTAAAATCAACTCAGTTATTTGAGAATAATTTTAAGAAGAATGTTATTGACTTGGATCCTAGGATTCCTTTCCTGTGTAATTTCAAATGGCCCTCAATGTCTTTAATTTTTTTTAACTTTTTTAAACTTTATTTTTAAAGAAATTTCAGACTAACAGAAAAGACTCCTAAAAAACGATCTTCAATATGCTCAAGGAAACTACAGAAAAAGAACTAAAGATTATCAGGAAACTAATGAATGAAAATATGAAAATCACAAAAAGAGACAGAAAGTTTTAAAAAGTACCAAACAGGGAAGTGAATGTGGCTCAAGCAATTGGGATGCTGTCTACCATATGGGAGGTCCTGAGTTTGATTCCTGGGGCCTCCTCATGAAGGCGAGCTGGCCCATGTGGAGAGCTGACCTGTAAGGAGAGCTGGTCCACGCAGCAAGCTGATGCAACAAGATGACACAACAACAATAACAAAAAGAGACACAAAGGAAAAGACAATGAGAGACACAACAAACAAGGGAGCCGAGGTGGCTAAAGTGATTGTGTGCCTCTCTCCCACATAGGAAAGTCCTGGGATTGGTTCCCAGTGCCTCATAGAGAGAAGACAAGCAGAGTCAGAAGAACACACAGCTAATGAACACAGAGAGCAGACAGCGAACAGAAGTGGCAGGGGTGGGGTGGGTGAATAAATAAATAAAATAAATCTTTTTTAAAAATAAATAAAATAAAAAGGTACCAAACAGAACAACAAAAGTTGAAGGCTACAGTAACTGAAATAAAAAATTCCCAGGAAGATTTCAACAGCAGACTAGAGTTGGTAAAAGAAAGATCAGTGAACTTGAAGACAAGACAATTAAATGAGACAGGCTGAGAATCAGAAAGAAAAAAGGAATTAGAAAAAGCAAAAATAACCTAAGAGACCTGTGAGAAACCTTCAAGCATGCCAATATATGCATTATGGGAGTCCCAGAAGGAGAAAAAGGAGAAAAGTAGAGGGAATATTCAAAAAATAATGTAAACTTCCAAAACTTGGCAAAACATGTACATCCAAGAAGCCCATCACACAAAATAGGATTAACCTGAAGAGAAATATGCTCAGACATATGATGGTCAAACTGTTGAATGCAAAGGACAAGGAGTGGGTTCTGAAAAGTGCAAAAGAAAAGCAAGGTGTTATGTGTACGGAGTCCCTATTAGATTAAGTGCGTATTTCCTATCAGAAACTAACAGAGGCAAGGAGGCAGTGGATCAAAATATTTAAAGTGATGAGAAAAAACAATTGCAAATCAAGAATTTTATATGCATTGAGACTTTCTTTCAAAAATGAGGGAGGAATTAAAACATTCTCAGAAAAACAAAAGCTGAGGGCATTCATTACCACTAGACATGCCCCATAAGCATGCAAAAGGGAGTTCTTCACAATGAATGGAAAGGACATTAAACAGTGGAGCAAAGTGTCTAAAGAAATAAAGACCACCAGTAAAGGTAACCATTTAGGTAATTACAAATGCCAGTACTATTGTATTGTGGTTTTTTTGGGTTTTATTTGGTTTGGTTTGGTTTGGGTTTTTTGTTGTTGTTGTTGTTGTTTTTTTTGGTATGTAACACTACTTCTTCAAGCAGTGTTAAAATGGCAAATAAATAAGAATTCATGATAAATCTATGGTTTTGGACATACAAATTACAAAGATGTAATTTGTAACAAGTACAAAAAAAGTTTATCTGTATGTTATAGAAGCTAACTTAGTATCATGTAAAAATTATTATATATTCAGGATATTACATTTTAATTGGGGCTTGATATGGTATGATATAAAAAGTCAAATAAATATGAAAGTAGACATTGATGGAAGAATTAAGGGTCAAAAAAAAAGGTATAATATTTGCAAATAACAAAATGGCAAAAGAAAGTCCTGCATTATCTGTAGTTACTTTAAATGTAAATGAACTGAACTCTGCAGTAAAAAGGAAGGGATTGGAAGAATGGATAAAAAAAGCATGACCCAACTATAAGCTGTTTACAAGAGACTTACCTTAAAATCAAGAACATAAATGGGGTGAAAGTGAAGGGATGGAAAATATATATACACCATGCAAGTAGTAATAAAAAGAAAACTAGGTAGAAAACCAGTATCAGTTCAAACAGACTAAGTGAAAAACTACTACACGGGACTAAGTTGGATTTTATACTGATAAAAAAGTAATTCAACAAGAAAACATTGCCATTATAAATACATATGCACCTAACAGCAAAGCACCAAAATATATGAAGTAAATATCAACAGATTTGAAGGGAGAAATTCTATGTTAACAGCAGGAGACTTTAATACACAACTTTCAACATTGGATAGAACATTTAGACAGAAGATCAATAAAGAGATTAAATCAATCATCAAAAACCTCCCCAAAAGAAAAACCCAGACCAGATGGCTTCACAGCAGAATTTTACCATGCATTCCAAAAAGAATTAACCCCAATCCTGCTCATTTTCTTCCAAAAAATTGAAGACATGGGAACACTCCCTAATTCATTCTTGGAAGCCAAAATAACCCTCATATCAAAGCCAGATAAAAATACCACAAGAAAAGAAAATTGTAGACCAATATTTCTTATGATCGTAGAGGTGAAAATCCTCAATAATATACTAGCAAACAGAATCCAACAGCACATGAAAAGAATTACACACCATGATCAAGTGGGATTTATCCCAGGAATGCAAGGATGATTCAACATAAGAAAATCAATTAATGCAATACACTACATTAGCAGAACAAAGGGGGAAAATTACATGATCATCTCAGTAGATGCAGAAAAGGCTTTTGACAAATCAAGCACCCTTCCATGTAAAATCACTTAGGAAACTAGGAATAGAAGAAAACTTCCTCAATATGATAAAGGGTATCTATGAAAAACCCACAACTAATATAATTAATGGTGAATTGAAAGCTTTTCTGCTATGATCAGGAACAAGATGAGAATGCCCACTGTCCTCCACCATTATTCAACATTGCACTGGAAGTTCTAGCCAAAACAATTAGGTAAGAGAATAAAAGACATCCAAAATGGAAAGGAAGAAGTAAAACTTTCCCTATATACAGTTAACATGATCCTACATATAGAAAATCCTGATAAATCCACAACAAAGCTAACAGAATTAATAAATGAATTCAGCAAAGTGGCAGGGTACAAGATCAATACCCCAAAATTATTAGTGTTTCCATACACTAGTAATGAATAATCTGAAGAAAAAAAAAATTTTTAACCTTCCATTTAAAATAGTAACTAAAAGAATCAAATATCTAGGAATAAATCTAACCAAGAATGTAAAGTACTTGTACCAGAAAATTTCAAAACATTGCTAACGGAAACCAATGGAGACTTAATTACATAGAAGAACATTCTATATTCATGGACTGCAGTAATACTTGCAGAGATAGGTCAGCTCGAACAGTTCAGGGATTTAGATGTCACCTGTTACAAGATAACAGTTTTGCCCCTTCAGATAGACCAAATGAAATAACTATGGGAACGCAACATCAAAAGAAACTATCAGAAAGTTTTATCACTAAAACTAGTAGATCTTCCCTTGATAAAATTTAACTTTTCCTGCAATAAAGGGCTGGTGATTCTGATTTTGTTTTAGAAAGATGAAGCATCTGCAAGTATTACTGCTTGAGAATAAACCTTTGTAGTTTCCTCCAGCACAGATTTGTATAAAGGGCAAAGTGCACATATTCACGTACCTGAGCATACAAACATGCCAGATTAAGAAAACCAATTCTTTTTACCTGCACCAATGGAGCAGCCCCATCTATACCAGCAGGAAGAAAGCAAGAAGGATTCTGATTCTGGCATTGGAAGTGATAATAGAGCTGAGCATTATCTGCCACAGGGCCTTCTGATGAGGATATCATTAACCTAATGTGCCAGTGCTAAATATCATGGAAGAAGAGCAGATCATCAAGGAGGAATCCTGCCATCACCTTAGCCTCCTTAAAGGGAAATTTCATCTGAAGCCTTCCCTTTTGGGTGACAGTGACAACTCTGGAGAAGAAAAATAAATTTACTGATGGAGCAGATGTTCTCCATTCAAAATTTATGAGCTTTGTTATGAGTAGGACAGAAGACTATGTAGATCTATTACAGGTAGAAGAGGATGCTCACAGAGGGGATTGTAAGGTCACCCAAAAACCAGGACATGGATATAGAGGTGACTGAACAGCTGAGGAAAGTAGTAGATTTGCAAGATCCCAACAGATTAAGCACAGATATCACCAAGAGAAGTGTTGTGAACTTATCCTGTGAAATCAGCAGAATTACAAGGTTCTGTATGACATAGTCAAATACAGCTGGAGACATCTCCAGGTGCAAAATGATCTGACATTGCAGAGTAATGGGAGTATTTTCCAAATGAGATTAGAGAGGACTCCTCTGCAATAACTCCTACCACAAACATCACAGCTCCCTTTGGCCTGAATTCTCCATCAGTATTTCTAAGACCTCAGGGAAATTTGAAACCTATAGACCCACAGTTTACAATACAGAGGAAAATGGAACAGATGAGAGGAGGAAAATAACTGGTGGAACAATTCCAAGAGCACATCAGGATGAGACTCAGGGTCAACCTGCATGAATACCTGGGGGCAATGTACATGGGTGGGGTTGTCCTCTGCCATCTGGTCACCCTTAACCATAGCAAGTATCCATGTCCCCTCACCAGCAGTTCCCAAACTTTGCATGGCCAAATACAGAAGAAATGTGGAAAACTTTTTGGAAGCCTGCCTAAAATTAGGAGTCCCTGAGGAAAAACTATGTCTATCCCCTCATATCCTTGAAGAAAAAGGCGTGATCAAAGTGGGCATCACCATTCAAGCATTACAAGACGTCACCTCTGTTCACATGAAACCACACACCTCCTCCAGGGCCTCTCAGACTCTTCTTCCCTTGGAGAGGATGAACTCTGCTCTCAGAACCCATTCCACTCACTCTGAAAAAGCTTTCAGTCTTAAGGGAAGAGTTTGTTCCTTTGAGAAATGATCTTTGATGCTAGGACTTCAATGCTAAGTGTGGTGGCTAGTTAAAAACAAGAGACATCAGTGCCTTTTCAACTTCCCATACTCACCAACTGCCATTACCAAAGCACCAAGCACAACTGTCTTGCTGCAAGATGGCTTGTTTTATTAAACAAATTTCATGCTGTATTATAAAATATTATAAGTATTATTTATTAGTGAGTTGTTATTCATCCTTTGACTAAGTATAAATTAGGAAACTTTTATTACTGCTTTTTTGTAGTTAAATACTTTAGTTTATAAATATTGAGTTATTTTTATATTCAGTAGTCCTAGGTCTCAGTAATCATGTTTTCATATATATATAACTGAAAAAAAGTAAGCAAAAGCAGGTGCATCTGTGACAAGAACTGTTTTCTGGGAAGCAATTATTACACTATTTTTCACATATATGAACTGGATCATCTGATATATTAACTCTAATAGACATAAAAAATGTTTGCATGCCCTCTTCACATTTATAAAGACACTTTGGGGAAGATGGATGGCATGTGTTTTTAAAAAGCTATTTTGAAAAATTTGTACTAATGTCATTTTTCTCTCAAAAATATTTCCCCATAGCAAGCCAAAGTATTTAAGATTGTTCTGCTGGTCATTCTTCTTCAGAAGTCCACAGGATGGAGGAATAGAGCACGGATTAGAGTGGACTTACTGGTGTTCTGCTGGGGAACTATTGTGATTAGTAAGGGAAGAAATTGTAATATCAATGTGGAGGAAGTGGCCACAGTAGCTGCTGATGGTAGGGAGAGGGAAGAAGAGATAAGGTGTGGGGGCACTTTCAGGATTTGGAGTTGTCCTGAGTGGTGCTGCAGGGACTATGCTGGACATTGTGTGTCCTGCCATGGCCCACTGGGTGGACTGGGGGAGAGTATAGACTACAATGTAGACCACTGTCCATGTGGTGCAGCAGTGCTCCAAAATGTATTCACCAGGTGCAGTGAATGTGCCACAATGATGGAAGAGGTTGTTGATGTAGAAGGAATGGGGTGGGGGGGTGGGGGATATATGGGGACCTCATATTTTTTTAATGTAACATTTAAAAGAAAATAAAGAGAGAAAAAAGAAATAGTCATTGTAGTTTATAAACATTTTAAATCATCACTCAAGTCTAGCCTTGGACGGGAAGAATAAGTTATAATAGTAGAATTTAGGGAAGTAGATGTGGCTCACGCAAATGGGCTCCCATCTACCATCTGGAAGGTCCAGGGTTCAATTCCCCGGGGCCTCCTGGTAAAGGCAAGCTGGCCCAAACAGAGAGCTGGTCCATGTGGAGTGCTGGCCTGCACAGGAGTGCTGACCTGTGCAACAAGTTGGCCCAAGCAGAGAGCTGGTGCAGCAAGATGACAAAACACAGAGAAGAGACAGTAAGAGACGCAGCAGACCAGGGAGCTTATTTGCCACAAGAGATTAAGCACCTCTCTACCACTTCAGAGGGCCCCAGGATCAGTTCCCAGTGCTGCCTAAAGAGAAGACAAGCAGATACAGAAGAATGTACAGCAAATGGACACAGAGCAGACATATGGTGGAGGGGGGCGGGGGGAGAGGAGGGAGTTAGATAAATTAATCTTAAAAAAAATAGTAGAGTTTAAATATTTATAGAACCTGAAATACAAGCTCCTTGATAAGGCTGGTTCCCCTAATTCGGTGATTTAGCTGTCTTTTAAATAAAATTTTAAAATAATTGTTAACTGACAGTTACACTTAGTGAAGTGGACTTTAGTGACAATGAATGCAGAAATTTAAAATCTTTTTCTAGCCACCAAGAATCACTCAGTGTTTTTCCTAATGTGGAACAATATTCCTAAATCATAATACAAGTTAAAGGCTTTTCGCCCCTGCTGGGACTCCAATGTAAAGCCAACAAAAGCTCATTTACTCCTTTGTATAATTAACCGTTACCTTCAAGTTTTCAGAGTTGGAAGAGTTTTATTAATGATGTCTTGCATTTCTTTTGTTTCTCCCTACACACATATATAAAGCTGAAACATCTAGATAAAAAGCAAAAAATCTAATCAATAACCTGTTAGATCCTCGTTCAGTGAGGCTTGGAAAGAGGTCAAAGTTCAGATGGAGAAAGTTTATTAGATCACCAGTACAGAGGGTTCTGAAGTGAGACTTCAGCCTGCTGGACTGACTTGGGTTTTTTTCTTAAATACTCTAGGGATGGGGTATTAGCGAGGACAGTGAAATAGTACTGACTTTTACTCTGTTGGGAGGGGGTCTTGGGGAGGATAGGTGTATGTATTGGGATGCAGCTTCTGTCTTTCTAGGACCAGTGTAGGGATTTTGGCCATCTGTTATTATAGCAGAGCCAGCTCATCTTGCCAAATGGGGCTAACATAACCCTTGTAGGTTTTTTCCCTAAATTATGTCTATTATTCAGATATTTCCTGATACTGATCACTGAGACATCTAGTTGTCCACAATTTATTAGAAGAATGGTTTACCTTTCCTCCAAATGTTCTAACTTCACATAGTCCCAAAGCTCATTACTCTGTGGCTTTGGTATTGCCTTCAATTTGAGACTTTAGATTTTTAGAGTTTTCATTAGCATCTTCATGCCAATAATAATTCTCATAGTTTGTTGTAAACAAAATCTGAACCCATGTCTGTTTGTCTAGAGGAAATTTGCAGTCTATGTAGGCCATAATAATTACAATGCTTGTGACTGCAAGGTAACAGAAAAACTCAAAATACCTTGGCTTAACCAATAAAGAGCCAGATTTTCTCACTTAACAAGACTTTGGTGAGGCAGCTCCAGACAGGTTGAGTCTGAAGCATAACAACATCGTCACTGTCCACTGTTTCTGTTCTGCAGTCCTCAGGCTTTCTGCTTTGTCCTCATGGCCAAGAGATAACTGTCTCAACTTCAGCTATTGTGTGGATACACCATAAGCAAAAGAACAGAAGGGAAACCTTTTCCCACCCGTGTCTTTTTATCAACCAAGGAAACTTTCCCAGCAAGCTTTCACATTGCATCTCATTATCCAATCATACCCCAGTAATTTGCAAAGGGAATAGAACAATCATGAAAGATAAACTAATCAGGATTTCCCATTATTGGATGACCAACAAAACCAGTAAGGAAGGATGGAATGGCTTCAGGGTAGATAACCACCAGGTATTCTGAAATCCCTAGAGCTCATTCATTTATTCATTTGCAACTATTTTGTGAATGCCTACTTTAGACCGCAGGGACAGAGCAGTAAGCAAAACAGATCAAGCCCGGTCTATATTAAGCTTATGGTCTAAAAGAAAAAAAAAAAATATTTGAAAACAAAACAAATAGACAAAATATGTGTTATGGAGGGAAAAAATAGACAAAGGAGCAGGGATTGTTTTAGTTTGCTGAAGACTACCAAGGCAATATATCAGAAATGGGTTGACTTTTACAATGGGGATTTAGTAATTTATAAGCTTACAATTCTGAGGCCATTAAAGTGCCCAAATCAAGGCATCATCAGGAGATGCTGTCCCCCCTGGTTGCAGCTGTGGATGATTAGGCAAATGGCAGTGTCCATTCATCTCTCCCCCTCTCCACCGGGCCTCGTTGCTTTCAGTTTTTGGCTTCAATGGCTTCCTCCCAAGCTTCTGTGTTTCATTGACTTCAGCTTCGGGCTCCTGGCTTCTCTGTCAGCTTCTGGAGGTTTCTCTGTCTCTGTGGCTCTGCTGATGCCAGTTTATAAAAGACTCCAGTAAGAGGATTAAAACCTACCCTGAGCTATGCCTTACTGGAGTAACCTAATCAAATGGCTCTTAGCTGCATCTAATCCAAGGTTCACACTCACCGAAATGGACCAATTTAAGAACATAATTTTCTGCGGTTCAGAAAATACTCAAACTACCACAGGAAATTTCTGATTGGTAGGGCGGAATGTATATATATATATATGTTGGATAGAGGATATTTCTAAGATTTGTAGAGAGAGCATTTAGGAAAGACCTCACTGATAAAATGTCATTTAAGCAGAGACTTTGGATGTCATTTTGAGTAAAATGGGAAGACACTGGAGGATTTAAATAGTGTGATGTGACCTGATTTAAATTTTTAGAAAATAGACTCCAAGTGAGTAAGGACTAACTCAGGAACAACATCCAGGTGAGAGATGGTGGAAACCTAGACCATCTCAAATGTTAGTGGAGGATTTGAGGAGGATACATTTTGGATACATTTTGAAGAATAAGTAAACAGGATGTGCTGATGGAAGATCCAATGAGGTATGTGAGAGATAAAGCCAAATCAAGACTGACTCCAGAGTCTTTGGACTGAGCAATTGGAAGGACAGAATCACCATTAATTGAGATGAGGAAGAAGCCAGGGGCCAGTCTCAGGTGGCTGGGAGCAGGTTTGGATGCTGACCATTGGGTTTAGCAACATGGAGCTCATTAGTGACCCTGACACGGACAGGAGTCTTTTTTGATAGAGTTCTGGGGATGCCTCTAAGTGGAGCACCAGCTTACTCTTAGAAATGGCAATTTGTATGTCATGAAAAACTAGGTAATTAAAAGATAAGCTCTTCAGTGATGACCATGCCCAGAAATGTGTGTGGTTAAAAATTTTATCTGTCCTGTCAAAATGCCTGATGTTTGTAGAAATGAACAGCATATCCTAAGACTGGCATAAGCAAATTTGGACCATTACTCAGTGGTCTGGTAGTGATGATGGTAGTTGTTTGGAGAACGGTTCCTTTTCCCAACACCTTCTCCCCACCCACACTCCCTATATTGTGGTCATTTCCAAAAATTCTTCATATGTGTTACCCCTTTTATTCACCATTGTATCCCTATCCTCTAGAATAGTATCTGGCACAAAGTAGGATTTTAATACTTTTTTGTTGATTGAATGAATGATTGTTATGCAATGGAACTCCCAGTATAACTGCAGAAAGGGATTATGTTTATCCTTGGTAATTTTTGTTGTTGTTGTTGTTGCTAATAATCTTTTTGCACACTAAATCCATTAAAAAGCTGGTAGTAAGTTTCTTTAAAAAAAAAAAATAGCCGAAGATTTTTTCTGCTTCTGCCACTTACTGCAATATACAATGCCCATCACTATACTTCAGTAAAGAGTATGTTTTGTAATGACAAAAATGAATAATGAAGAAAATAATTTCATCAGTACTTCAATGATTGATAACCCCCTTATACAGTGCTTACTGTGTACTTTACAACATCTACTCATATAAACCTCATAACAAGCCTATGGGGAAAGTACTGTTATCACCCCCATTTTACAGAAGAGGAGACTGGGGCATAAAGAGTCTAAGTGTGTTGCCCCAAGTTCCACAGCCACTAAGTGCCAGAACTGGGATTCAAACCCATACAGTATGGCACTCAAATCCATTCCATGTCCTTAAACACCATGCTGGTACTTCTAATTACCTAATTTTTTAGAGCCTACCTCTTCCAATTCATTGTACACTGACCATATTAGCTGCACATTTCCTCCTATATCTTAATAAGTAACTTACTTGGGCTATGTCATAGACCTAAATAATGTAAAGAAATATATTGGTTCTTCAAGAAATGATTCTTGCTTTCAGGGAGAGAAATATTATACAGAATTATGAAAGGTAATATAAAAATCACTAGACTCAGAATATTTGTCCAAATGAGGAAACTAAGATCCAGAAAGTTCACATGACTTAGCCAAGGTTCCCATAGTCAGTTAATGATAGAGCTGGGACTAAGATCTACATTTCTTGCAGCTACTTAATCAAGTTCAAAATGATGTGTAATGCTCACGCTCTATACTAACAGAGTTCATCACTAGGATAAAGTCCAGCTGAAAGAACAAGTCTTTGGTAGCTTCTTAATTTATTCCCCACTTAGTAATTTTTCATTCAGTGATCAAATAAAACATTAGCTGTGATTATATCAGGAGGATTGCTCAGGCTTATCGCCTTCCGTTTGGACTCCACGAGGAATGAGACGGCATGCTGTGTATACTGTGGAGTGTGGGAAACTGGAGGGACTTTAAGATTGTAAAAATTGATTTTTTTAAAAATACAAATGACTTTACTTAGAATAATATGCAGTATACAGTTTCTCATATTCCCATATCACAGCTCCATAGTCACAATTTATAGTTAGTCTCCTTTATTTGTCACTAATAATGTTTACTTCTGGTACTGTTTCTAAGCCACAGTGTGGAAAATATGCTATCATTGATTCCATTGCTTATCTTTATCCTTTCTCCGTACTCCTGTTATTTTTCACAATTTCTTTTTACTGGGACATTTTGTGAACTATATAATGCCAATAGTACTTTATTGTTACATATCAGCTTATAATTAAAGTCCCCTTCGCTTATTTCAGAATTTTCTTTGCCGGTGCTCATCATATTTCTTTTATATAATTCAGTTAAAGATTTATTACCCAGAAAATTTTGAATAGGAGATATACTGGTTGATAGAAAATAATACCATATTTATTGTAGTTAGTAGAATATTCCATATTTATTAAGTCAATATATTGAAGTATCAATTTTTAAGTAATTCAAATAAATTAAATACACTTAACCACTCATTGCTCATTAATTTATTCCTTTAATCAGAAAATATTTAATAGCTGGCTCAGACAATGTGCTAGATTCTAGGAGAGTAACAATGTCTCAGACTAAGTTTGATCCTCAAAGAGTTTCTGTTTGGGGAGCCAGGCATGGTTCATACAATATGCCAAGCATCACATGAGAAAGGTATGAACACAACACTTAGGGGGCTTCCAGACAAACCCAAAACCCAGCCCAGGGAGATCAGGTGAGCCGACAAATCATGGTAGACATAATTTAATCTTGAACAAGTCAAAGGGCACTTCAGGGTTTCATATTGCTTTAGACTTGTCATTAGAAACAATTTTATGATTCTACTATACATTTATAAATGTGTTTGTTAAGAGTTTTATATGGAACAATGATGATTAAACCTTTTCTCCCATGTAGAATGTGCTATTATATGTTTTTTGCTTCTACCTCATCTTTTGCTTCATTGTCAAATTGTACAACTTTTGCTTCCATTTTTGGCTGTTTATCACTGCATACAGCCCCTGCTTTCTTCCTTCAAGTCTGTGATTCTTTTGAATACTTTCATAAATCAACATCCATTTCATTTTTACAGATACTCTCTGTCAGTTTTCACCTTTTTCATGGCCTCATCTAGCCTCCAACTTGGTCCTTTTGTTATACACAGCACTTCTAGCCAAATAGAAATACTTTTTATTTTTAAGATAGCACTTATTCCCCTGAGTGATTTTCTACTTCTGGATACATAATGGCCGAGGGCTCTCTCTCTAACTTATCATTGAGGATCTTAAGTAGCAATGACTCCTGTGACTAGGAAACCTTTAGTTTGGGGTTTCTGATTAAAAAGAAGGCTAATAGGAGCAGATGTGGCTCGAGCAGTTGAGCACCTGCCTCCCACATGGAAGGTCCTGGGTTCAGTTCCCAGTGCCTCCTAAATTAAAAACAAACAGGCAATGAGCAGACATTGAACAAGAACAATAAGCAGCCAATGAGAAAATAACAAACAAATAAGCAAGACAACAAGCAAAAACAACGAGCAGACAACAAGCAAAAAACGAAAAAAAATGAGCAGGGAGTGGATGTGGCTCAAGCAGTTGAGGGCCTGCCTCCCACATGGGAGGTCCTGAGTTCAGTTCCCAGTGCCTCCTAAAGAAAAAACAAAACAGACAACAAGCAGACAATGGGTATAAACAATGAGCAAAAACAACAAGCAAACAGACAAGGGAGCCATCTCGGGGAGGGGTAAGAAGGCTAAATGAAGTATCCAGCTACTTTTATGGTGGCTGGATTGATAGCCAGATGCAAATACAGATTGAGAGGCATTGTGGCCCCGACTGAGGCTGGGCCAAGATGCCATGAGACCTGGGTTGGTACCCAAGGCAGCTTGGCCATAGCATTCACATGCAGTGAACCATCTCTCCACACCTACTTGCTTTTGTTGACTTATCCATTAGGAAGGGGTAGACGTGTTTGTGACAGGGATCCCTTTTACAAACACCTCACAAAAAGATCTGAGATTCTTAATACTTTAAAGATGTGAAGGGCTGGCAAATTGCCATCTACCATGGACTCAGGATTTAAGAGTTTATCTCCCAACTCTGTTGGAATCTCCCAACTTTCAGATTCCAGCTGCCCCCCATTATCCCAGGATACCTCCGTTGCCATTCCAGAAACTGAATGAGATCTGGTCCTGAAAGTTAGTTTTGTCATTCTTGGGGTTTACTTGAGTTGGTGTTCATTCCCTATATGGGTTAGCAGAAAACTCTAATTCTCTATGAAAGAGGTTTTACTGAAAGAATTTGCCTCTCCAGCAACAAGGATGACCATGTTGTCTGTGCTTTCCCAGAGTTTACATATTTGCAAACTGAATTACTGCCCGATCCACGCCACTCATGCTGAAAGACGTAGCTGCTGCTGGAATGAATGACGAAGACCACTGACCAGGGAGCTGGGCGGGAGGGGACCCTGAACTTCAGTCAGAGCTCCCAAACAGAGGTGCTGACATCGAAGCCTTTTCCTCCAGGGAGCTGGAAGACCACTTAATCAGATGGCAATACAGTCATCAGATAACGACATACTAGGGAATCGTTATCTCTCAAGGAGGTTGTACCTGCCTTTTTAGTTGTGTCTGTATCTAGGAAAGGAGTTGGCAGCTTGTGAGCTCCAAATTCAGTCCTTCCATTTTATCATGTAATGTTAAAAGGAAGAGAGCGCCCCTCCACTGATAAATAGAGGTTATAAGAACCATAACTTTATAGCAACTTTGCCTTTAGAGCCTCATGGAAGTAAAAGATGGGCCTCTCATGCCCAATTTTTTGACTTTTTATTAACCCATATTGACACAAAAGCATCATTTTCTTTCCTCTAAAAAATACCTCAGAAGAAAGAGCATCTGTGTTTATAATTAATTAGATTCCTTTAATTTTTATGATTTGTAGTATAAACAATGAATCCTTCTGAATGTGCTAGGTTGTGTTTCCAAAGATGGCTACAACGATATCCCCCATCCTACCTGATTTTTTTAAATAACGGCATTATTGATATATTTTTTAAAGATTTTTTAAATTTATTTCCCTCCCCTTCCACCCCAAACCACCCCCCCCCCGCCCCGTTGTCTGCTCTCTGTGTCCATTTGCTGTGTGTTCTTCTTTGTCCGCTTCTGTTGTTGTCAGCAGCACAGGAATCTGTGTTTCTTTCTGTTTTGTCATCTTGCGCGTCAGCTCTCCATGTGTGCAGCACCACTCCTGGGCAGGCTGAACTTTCTTTTCGCACTGGGCGGCTCTCCTTACGGGGCGCACTGCTTGCACGTGGTGCTCCCCTATGCGGGGGACACCCCTGCGTGGCACGGCACTCCTTGCTTGCATCAGCACTGCGCATGGCCAGCTCCACACGGGTCAAGGAGGCCTGGGGTTTGAACCGCGGACCTCCCATGTGGTAGACGGATGCCCTAACCACTGGGCCAAGTCTGCTTCCCTTTATTGATATTTAATTCACATTTTAAAATGTGCCTATTTAAAGAGTACAATTCAGTGGTTTAGTATTTTCAGAGAGTTGTGCAACCATCACCACAAGTGATTTTAGAACGTGCTTATCACCCTGCTAAAGCCTCACACCCATTTTCAGTCATCCTCTTTCCCATACCCTCTCCACTCTGCAAACTTAGGCAACCACTAATCTACTTTCCGTCTCCATAGATTTACCTATCTGGACATAGAAATAAATGGATCATCCAGTATGTGGTCTTTTGTGATTGGATTCATTCACTTAGCATGTTTTCAAGATTCATCCATTTTGTAGCATCTATGAGTACCTTGTTCCTTTTAATTGCTAAATAATATTGTGCATTTTATTTATCCATTCATCAGCTGATGGACGTTTGATTTGATTCCACTTTGGGTTTTTATGAATAATGTTGCTATGGACATTTTGTACAAGTTTTTGAGTGGACACATGTTTTCATTTTGGGGGGCTATATGCCTGAGTGGAATTTCTGTGTTTTGAGGAAATGCCAGATAATTTTCCATAGCAACTTTACATTTCACATTCTCCCCAACAGTGTATGAGGATCAAATTTCTCCACATTGTTACCAACACATGTTATTATCTGTTGCTTTTACTATAGCTGTCCTAATGGGTGTGAAGTAGTACCAGACTGTGGTTTTACATTTCCCTTATAATTAATAATGTTGAGCGCCTTTTCATGTGCTTATTGGCCATTTTTAATCTTTGAAGAAATGTTTCCTCAATCCTCTGCCCATGTTTAAATTGGGTTGTCTATTATTGACTTGTAAGAGTTTTTTAATATATATTTTAGATAAAGCCCCTTATCAACTATATGGTTAGCAAATGTTTACTCATCCTACATGCTGTTTTGCAGTATGACATTGACATTCCTCCTTGACTCTGGGCTCTTTCTTTGGTCCATCAGACTAAGGAAGTGTGGCAGAAGTGACCCGTGAGTAACTTCTGACGGTAGATCTTAAGAGATCTGCAGATTTCTCACTGCCATGCTGTGCGTAAGCCCAAGCAGCCATATGGAGAGGTCCACACAGAGAATAGAGGCCCATGGCCAGCAGCTCCAGTTGAGTTCCCAGATAAAATGAGCATGAACTGCAGCCATGTGAATGAGGCCATTTTGGACCTGTCAGTTTTTCCAACTGGAGTCAATGCTATGTGAAGTAGAAAAACCACCCAAACAGCCCTACCTGAATTTCTGACTCACAGGAGCAGGAAGAAATAAAGCAGTTGTTTTATGGCACTAAATTTTGAAGTACTTTGTTTCAAATATTTTATAACTAAAACACCAGGCAAGTAACTATTTGTGTCTAGTTCAGAAATAAAAGGCTACATTAATTGTAAAAACTTACCACAGAAGAAATTTCTTGATCTTTTTATTGGAATCCCATGTCTTGAACACTGTGGCTAGTGGAGGCATTTTCATGAATTCAGGCAATAGTGACTTCTCAACTGCTTCTCAAGTTTAAGACAAATATTAAGAAATATTAAGAAAGGAGGATTCCTTCCAAAAACTTTCAATTGCAGTTTGTGGAGCTATGCCCAATAATCCACCTACTAGTGTAGCCAATACGAAGAATCAGGGGCTTCCTCTACTTAATTCCTGTCGTTTTTAGAAAAAGGAAGTCCTGCTGAGAATCGGGGAACTTGGGACCTATGGTCTTTTAGCTCTTCTGCTAGTTAGTTGCTTGGGGACAAGTCACTTCACCTACTTGGAACTTATTTTTTTCCTGAGCTCCACAGAGTCCCATGGAGTCTATGAGGGTGCTTCAGCTGCAACCCCCATGAAGATAAAGGAGTGAGAAAGGAGAAAAGTCCAGTGGGTGGACCTCCCCCTCACCATCACTTCAGCTGAGCAGCTCTGCTTTCTTCTGACTGACACTGAAAATAAAGAGAAGAACCAACCAGCATTATTTTGAAGAAAGGGAGAGAGGGAGGAGAAGAGGAAGGAAGAAGGAATATATGGTATTCTTTGAACGACCGTTTAGTCGTAACCCTTCAACTCAAAAAAAAAAAAAAAAATGAAGGGTTATAGAAAGTGGAAGGGTGAGATTTATGAGGCATTTTCTTCTTTTTTTCCCTACCAGAAAATTAGGATGTCTCTTTACAGATATTTATCTCCAGAGAATTCATTAAAGAGCATAAGTAGAATGAATCTGGGCCCAGATATAAAAAGGACTTTCTGATTATGTGGGATGATAATCACTGGAAATGGTTTGTAGATAATAAGCATTATGTTTTCACCTCTTTAAAGATTATGAAGAATTAAATAAATATCCATCTTCCCACAAGGGTTTAGGTGACTCCTAACACGTATCAGAAGCCTATAGGTGTTTCTAATATATTGAAACATCTCTGCAAATCATAGATACCCAAATCTTCACTGAAATCGTCCTGGCGTTGTCTCCCCTGAATAGCTTCAAGTGGCATGCATTTATTTAAAAGACATTACATAAAGTATGTTGTCCTCCTTCACCAAGCAAGCATGTGAGAAGAGGGTGCCCCTTCATGCTCACTTATAATTATGACATTTATTTGAAAACTATGATTGCCATTACATTTGGTGGCTTGGGACCTATCACAAAAAACAGCCAGCTTAAACAACAAGCTTTAATTTTGCCTGTTTGTTCTGTGCAAAATACAGAGTGTCTGAGGTCCACGGTACTGCAAAAGGCCTCCCATTTGTAGGCACGAGCCCAGCAGTGGCCATAAGCACTGTCTATCTTCACAGTGCCTCCCTCTCATTAATTCTGTACCTTTATATCTTAGCCATAAAGGAAGGATAAAACCATATTACCTTTTGCTCATTGATCTATCTGCCGAAACTATCAGCACCCGTCCTTTGTGATGTCCATTTGCCGTGCGGAATCCCAGCTACTCTTCCCCTTGGCCGTTCCCCACCTCCAGTTTACAGACAGCTTGCAAACACAGCATGGTCACTAGCCACTACTTAAACCTGGAACTTCAAGGGAAAATTTTTATCAACTTGTGAACTCTTTCCTAAGGCCTTTCATGTACATGACTTGACTTTACCAAACAAATGTGATCAAAATTGCTCAAGCAAAGATGGCAGTGTTTAAAATGTTCACATTACTCACATCATGAAATGTCTTCAAAGTTTCCAGAACAACACCAGCCAGCCAGCCATCATCTTTCCTCCACTGGCCCTGCCAGAGCCAAATTTGTCTGACAAGCCTTTATAAGCTCCCTTCTCATGCTTGGCATATACTCAGTGAGAATAAATGACAGTGTACTATAGTAATTACTTTCATATAAATAAGACAGTGGCAATATTATACAAAAAACATCTTCAGAGCCTGTGTAATTTTTCACTTTAATCAAAATATGTACTAGCGCCAGGTCTTAACATTTTAGACATGAGTGCCTACTTCGCTGCCAGATTGCTTTCCTGAAAGTGTGTTGTGTGTGACTCATTATCAACCCCAAAGACGCAAGTGGCAGGGCTCTGAACGCCGGGCTTCTGCCTCTAGAGGAGCCCAGCTATTAACAGTTACAAGTGTAATATCACAAGCAGACTTCAAACCTTCAGACTTGCTTTTTTTTGTTTGTTTCCAAATAGAAATCTACTCCAAGCAGATTGCTCTGGTTTACATAATATCTTTTCTTTGTTTTCCTACCTCAGGGTTTTAGAATACTTATCACCCTTACATTCTTTACTTTCATGGCCTTCATCATAATGACCTGGTCCAGTATACAAATCCACATTTAGATTAAATTATATACTTCAAGATTTGAGACATATGGATGCTGGACATTGTGAGGACACAAAAGGATTTAGACTGGGATCCTTATACAGTAGGGAACATCTGAAAACAAAATTACTTAATTGATGATGCAAAAATTCCTCCTGCTTTTGTTTTCAAATTATGGGATGTTGGTTGCTATGGTAAAGGAAGGGACATCTTTAGGAGAAACTAGAAGAGGACATTGTAATACTGAGCAGAGTTAGGGTAAGAAGCTTATCCATAAAATTTTTGTGGACGTTCCCTTCTCTGAATCAGTTTAGGCAAGAGCCTAGCTTACTCCTAAATCCTGCTGGTATGCATTTGAAGTCAGCAACAGTTACCTATAATTGCTTGAAACAGACTGATCTTTCATTGTTGTTACACAGATGCTTTCATGGTTAAGGAGGAGAGTCTTGCTTCAGAAAAGGTATGCAATTTCCAACTGAATTTAGTTTCACTATATCTCTGTGTCTTTATAATGTCTGTATTAGTCAGCCAAAGGGGTCTGATGCAAAGTTGGCATTTATAAAGGACATTTATTTGGGGTAGAAGCTTACAGTCACAAGACCATAAAGAGTAAATTACTTTCCTCACAAGTCTGTTGCTACATGTTGGAGAAGATGGCTGCCAGTGCTTGCAAGGGTTCAGCCTTCCTCTTCAGGCTCCATCATCCCAGCTTCTTCTGTTCTGAGCTGTAGGCTGGTATAAGGCTCGTCTCTCTCCCCAGGACTTGTTTCTTTCCAGGCTCAGCTGCTCTGTTCTCTTCACAAGGTCAGCTATAGACTATAAGGCTCATTCTCTTCCTGGGACCTCTGCCATGTCTACTGGAGCCTTCTCTCTTTCCTCATGTACCTGCTTCTCTGTGTATTTACTCCCCAGGGCTCCAGCAAGAAAACTCCCACTCTTTCCTCTGTCATGTCATTTCTCTGTGAATCCCTGCCCCCGAGAGCCTACTGACATGGCCCAATCATAGCCTTAATCATAATTTAATCAAGTAAAAGTGAAACCTCTGAATCTAATACAATTTGATATGCCCAGAGGAACAGGCCAGTTTACAAACATAATCCAATGTCTATTTTTGGAATTCATAATCAATATCAAACTGCTACACTGGCCAAAACAATCTGTCAGAATTTAAAGTTAGGTCTCCTACTGAATTATTTTTCAATGCAGAGGCCCTCCTCATTTCCTTGCCAAGCCTTCATGAAGACAGTGTCTTTTCTATTATTTGTACTGAATGGTCCTTTAACAAACTGGGAAAGGTTTAGCACTGAGAACAAGGCATTGCACATTTTATCTGCTCTGTGTTGCCCATTTGAAAATAGAACACTGCATTTCTAATACTTGATCTCTGGGTAGACTGCCTCCAAGGTAGAATCCAAAGAAAGCATTTCTACTTCCTTATGTGGTGATGCAGCAGGAGAGATTTTTTAAAAATCTAACATTCTCTCTCCTCAGTTGACTGCTGCTCTTGAAATAAAGGAAATCAGGAAACACCTATAACCATGAATTATCCAAAAGAGATGTCTATAACCCATTAAAGGTAGTAATAAATTTGTGACCCTTTTCATCCTGAAGTGTCAGAGTGGGCAGGCTTGATAACATTCATCTGAGGTCAGGGAACCTGTGCTCACAGGCAGCTCTTGAATTCCTTGGATGGAAGGACTCAAAAGTATGTAGAGGGGAGCACAAGTCTGAGGTGGATCATAGTGACAGCACTGAAAACCAGATACAAAAGGCACATTCCTGATCTATACCAATTATGATAATGTGCATGAATGTGGAATCTCTTTGGGGGGTAATGTATTAGGTACATTACTAAGCAAGAACAATACATTATTGGTGCACCTACTACTCTCAGCTAAATCTTCCTGAAATCACTGCTATGTTCAACTAAGATAAAGCACCAGGAATCAAAACACAACACTACCTCTGCATATATACTTCTCAGATTGGCAAATCAAGCCACAGAATTTGACAAGCAACAAGATTCAAAAGTGCAATAATTTTTTTTTTTATCTGATGATGCAAGAATTTGTCTTGTAGTTTTTAACCAAGCATTTCCTAGGGATGTATCAATGATGGCACAAATAATATTTACTTTGATCCTGCGCTATTGGATTACTAAATTTTGGTTAATAAATCTCTCCTTGTGGTCCCATCAGGTGCAAATTGTCAAGAAGCTCACCACATGTGCAGATTTGCTAGATTGTTTAGAGTGCTTTCTGATCAATGGAAATAGGTGATAGGAAATACACACACACACATGCATTTCTGAAAAAGATAAAAGTTTATATTACTGAGATTCCCTAGAGTCAAATGTAGGCTTTAACAGTTAAAATTAAATGTATATTTTATAGGATCTTTTTATGTAATTTTAACTAAAGATTAGTTCTTTTTAAAGAAATTAAGAACTGACCCCAAATCTACTCTCATTGATAAACAAATAAGCCTTTGGGCTTTTAAGCCATAACTTTGGAAGGCTATATCATAAATGGAAATGTTTCCTGATATTGGGTATGAAGCAGGCTTCTAAAATCCAAGGGGTTAGTGCCTGTTCCCAGTAATGGTCATATCAAGCATAAACTTAAGGTACTTTGGAAACATTCTTTGCATATGTGTCTGACAATACTGCTTAAAAGATACCATCTTACCTTTCATCAAATAAATTTTGTTTGAGTTTTATTCCTTTTGTGTAATTGCAATACTGCCATTTAATTAACAACTGAAAAGTCTTGTGTTACTGATGCTACAGCTGATGACTAGAGAAACCCTCCTCTCCTTCACAGTGTCAACGTTCTCTTTTATTTCTTCTGACATATTAAACCTCTCTTCGTATTCATAGAAGGATGATGTTGATCACTGAAGTTCATGTGCTCTAGCATAGTAATGAAGACGGATGTGGGATCAGGGGCTATCTACTCATTGCCTCTATACATATCTGCTGTACATTTAGCTGCTAGCTTGGTTGCTATTCATAATTCAGCTGGTATACTCTCCAAGGGCCCTGAAGGTAACAGCCAAGATTGATGAGCTTGCTGCTTCTGCAGTATTTATAAAGTAGGTACTAGCATTTTAGGGCATCTTCAAGAAGTCTTTACAGCATTTCTCTTTCCTACCCTTCCCATCCCCACATGGAAGATGGTTAGGAGTCCTGCTCTCATCTGTCATTTGTATGTTTCCAACCCTGCAGAGCTCATGTTGCATCATACCTGCCTGATGCATGGAGTGGCTGTGTTCCACCTTGGTCATGTCTTTGAGTTGCCAGTTGATGCATAAAAGGTCCTGAGAAAACTACTTAAGAATCTGCTTGCACTGGCCATGGCCAGTCAATATTCCAGCCATCCGCACTTTAACATGGCCTCTGCTCTCTAACCTTTAGTTGACTCAGCAGCTTGACAGAGTGTTGAATGCCACATTGGATAGGGTACAGTTTGACCACTACACTGAAGTAGGAAGTCAATAAAGTGGACCATGTTAATCTTTGAATGTCACGTATGCCTCAACATTAGGGATACCTTCTTTGTTCATTTTTCTTCTCCTGCAGAAGTTGTCAGCACATCATTTGTCAAAGAACTAATGAAGACCCAAGGGCTCTGACTGTCCCTAGTCATTCAGTTAACACCAACTCAGCAAGAAATGCCCAAAGAGCATAGTACCAGGACCCTCAAGGAGAAAATATGGGAGAAATAAAAAGCAAAGTCCCAGCTTTTAAGGAGTTTGTGATTTACTTGCAGTGTCTCGATAGACTTATAAAAATGCATATTTTATATTGCACCTAAACACCAAGGGGACAGAAGTGCTGAGGGCAGATGTAGGGCAAATGAGCATAAGATTTAAATAGAGAGATTTTTTTAGAGAAGTTAATGTTAATACAGGTTTTGAAGGAGATAGGACTGGTTCAGAGGGGTTATCACATACAAAAAAAAGCATGGATGGATGTGAGAATATGTAAGCCACCTTATGTATAGTAACAGGCAGATTTGGCTGCAGTAGAGAATGCTAGCAGAAGGAAGACAAAAAGTGAGATTTCTGCTATGGTAGAGAAAGATAGAGACCTAAAATGGGAGGCCTGGAATACGATGCACAGGGATTTAATCTAGTAACTCAGGACAAGATGACCCAGGAAGCAAACAGCTCCATCCTTGTTAGGCATTTGCCAGTGTTGTGGAGGCACCTTGTTTTTACAAGCTAGAACCTGTTCTTTCTCAAGACATTTGTTTATCAGTTAAGGTCTAATCAGAAGGGAGAGACCACACAGTAACTTGAACTGGGAAAGCTGACTATAAAGAATTACTATTTGTAAGAGAAGATTGGCACAACAAAAAAATTGGCTAATAAAAAAGTTAAGCACACTCGGTAGAATCTAAAATATCAGACATAAGGAGCAGCTATGACCCCTAGGGCTTAAAGTATCCAAGGAAGAGCCCCCTCCTCCCCAGGTCTGAGATCCAGGTCTTGCTGAAGGAGACACGATCTCCTTGACAGAGAAGTAAGTGGTGTGGTGCTGCCCAAGTCTAACTTGTTGGGCATCTGCCCTTCAGAATGTGTGAGTAATATGCCTTCTAGGGTGCCAGGAAAAGCTGGTTATAAGGAAGTATCTCACTGGAGACACAATGTGATAGGTAGAATGATGGCCCTCCCCCCTACAAAGATTTTCACATCCTAATCCAGAACCCATGAAGAGGTTCCCTTACATGGTAAAAAAGGATTTTGCAGATATGATTAAGGATCTTGAGATAGGAAGATTACCCTGGATTATCTAGGTGGGCAGAATGTAATCACAAGAGATCTTATAGGAGAAAGAAGGAGGTGAGAGACTCAGAGAAGGTGATGTGATGATAGTAGCAGAGGGGCAGAAGGAGATGTGACAATGGAAGCAGAGGTCAGAGAATCAAAGAAAGATTTGAACATGCCATTTGAACATAGCTGGCTTTGAAGATGGAGAGAGGGGCCATGAGCCAAGAAATGTAGGTAGCCTCTGGAAGCTGGCTAAAGCAAGGAAACAAGTTCTCCCCTAGAACTTCCAGAAGGAACCAGTCCTACTGACACCTTGACTGTAGCCCTTTGAGATTTATTTTAGATCTCTGACATTCAGAACCATAGGATAATAGATTTGTGTTGTTTTAAGTCACTAAGTTTATGGTCATTTGTTATAGCAGCAATTGGTAATTAAAACACACTCTGTTTTCAGGATTGCCAAATAAATATAGGTCATCCAGTTAAATCTGAATTTCATATAAGCCATGAATAATTTTCTTAGTATAAGTATGTCCCATGCAAACAGTATATTTATAATATCGTACTAAAAATTATTCATTCCTTACCTGAAATTCAGATTTAGCTGGACATCCTGTATTTTTATTTGCTAAACCTGGCAACCTTATCCATTTCAAAACTGCCTGATGGGTGTCGAGCATCTGTAGCTCAGTGGTTGAGTGCATGCTTCTCATGTCCAGGGTCCCAGGTTCAATTCCCAGTACCAAAAAGAACTACTGGAGGGAGCATCAGGGAAGACTGTTGGCTACCAGGCACTGTTGCCTATCAGATACTACAGGATTCAGGTGTTGGAGAAGCTGTGAGCATCACAGGAGCCTAACACCGGAGAAACTGCCTGTGCTGTAGATGCTTAGTGCTGGGGGAGTCACAGACTGCTGGAGCGGAATGCTGGAAAAGCCGTGTACACTACAGGAGCCTGGTGAGCAAGCACTCCAAACCAGGAAGTAAAATGCCTTTCTTCCTGCACTGTCTCTCAGCACCCTCTCCTGACGAAGCTTAACATTGTATCAGCTAGCACAGAAAAAATATTTAAAGGGTCCAGCTCCATTTCAGCCAGACAGGTGATGAAGGATTAATTTGGAGCTGAGAGGCAATGAATTAATAACTGACACCTTAAATGCTCATTCCGTGAGAGTTTACCCATACTCTTTTGCACTTTTGAAACATCAAACTATATTGAATATGCTTTTGTTGTTCTTGTTGTTATTTTGCGGGTGGGATGGGGGGTGTTGTTTGTTTTTGAGGTACTGGGGCTGGAGATTGAACCTGGGACATTGTTCAACCACTGAGCTACATCAGCAACCCTGAGTTGGTTTTTTCTTTTGTTTGTTGTTTGTTTTGTTTTTAGGAGGTACCAGGGATCAAACCTGGGACCTTGTATGATGGAAGCAGGTTCTCAATCACTGGAGCTACATCCACTCCCTTGAATATACTTTTAAAGTACTCACCTCTGTCCTGCCCTCCCAAGCTCACCCACTCCAGAGATCCTCATTGGCCCTTAGAGGGCAGTATGACGTGATTGAAAATAAATGGTCTAAACTAACATGATTACATTAAACGGAACTATTGGTCAGCTAGTTCAACATGCACAGGATGAAGGAAGGATGGGATTTTTATATTACACAAAAAAGACCCGGGGGGGTTAGTTTGCTGCAAGGATGTTATGAACCCACAATTTAATATGACCCCTGAAAAAGCAAATATAGTCTTAGGCTGCATCAGTGGGTTTAGAACAAAGGAAATGATGGCCTAGTTTTCTCTGCAAAATTTCTGCTATTTCCTAAATATTGCATTCAATTCTTGGCACCTCCCCTTTAAAGAAACACAGTGAAGAACTATAGCACTTCCAAAACAAGGTGATGAGTCCGAGAATGGTGAAAGGACCTGGGGGTATTAGCCCAAGAAAAAGAAGGCACAGGCAAAATATGGTAGCAAACTTTAGAGGGTGCTTTCATATATAGAGGATAGTTTTAACTTATTCTTTATCGCCCCAAGAGTAGAAGAGGAGACATCTGGAAGAGGTAATGGGATGCAAGTTGTGGTTCAATATATGAAGGACTTTCTTAATATTAGCGGTGCTGGGAAAGGCCAGGACTGCTTTAGGAGGCAGTGGATAAGGCACATTTAGGGATGGAGTAGAAGAATTCTAGCATCTGATAAAGGATGGGGCAACTTTCTCTGGGTTTTCTTCTTACTGTGATCCCCTATGAGATTCTGTGAGTAGGCCGAGACAGCCTTGGTTTTCCCAATATGTCTCTAAAGAGATCAGGTTCATGTCTCATATTTAACACATCCTCCAAATTACTCATGCCTGGTGAGGTCACTTCTTTTTTAGGAAGAAAAGAATGAGGAGACCTCTAAAATCAAATTTTGTGTATTAAGGAAGCAACAAGACTTATAGTCATCCCATACCTAGAGATCCAAATAATTAAATTCCAGCCCAAAATTAAGTTGCATAGGACCATCACTAATACCACTATTTGAATATGCCCTTCAGGGTGTAGACATCATTATTATAATAAAAGGAAATGTTCATTTGAAACTATTATATAAATTCTTAGCCTAAAGACTATTATAGTCCTCTAACGTGAAGCAATTTCTAATATATAACCATTATGAACTAACCTGATTACATTTTAAAAGGTGAACAATGACTATTTTATAACTGTTTTTAAAGAAACTTGAATCAATCCTTGTACTTTTCCATATAGATAATGCTTTTTAATTGATTCAGAGTTCTATCTAGTTCAGGGAAGATTAGATGTTAAATGATAGAGGTATGTGTATGGAAACCACTCTAAGATTAAAAACCATCCTAAGGGTTTCTGTGTGGCACTTCATGACTACTATACAGGTAATTGGATAGTCTCAATAATACTTTGAGCACTCAGAATAAATTTTTTTTTCTATAATTAAAAAGGATGGTGATGACGATGATGACATTGATGACAATGAAGTCTAGAGACACATTCTAGTGCTATGTGAGGCTTCAGTCATCCACAAGTGATTTAACTCCCCAGTGTCTTACCTCTGGAAAATATCAGTCTTTCCTGAATGCCAGTTAAACATTTTGAAGCATAATTTAGTGATTTATCTTCCACTATGAGTTCCTTCCCATAGAGTAATGACCCTTGGTGACCTGCAGTATGTCCATCCCCATCAGTTTGCCTGAACTGATATATCAGTCATAATAAGCCACAAATAATTTTGCTTCTATGAGGATAGAAACCACCTGTGATTATCATCTCTTAGAGTTTCCTTCCTAAAAGTCTATTTTAAATGGAATAGGCATTGTTCATTATAATGTGGCAGTGAGGTATCATTTTTCTGGCATTTCGAATTTGTTGTTATGTTAAGAATTACACGGCAGCGGACTTAGCCCAGTGGTTAGGGCGTCCCTCTACCACATGGGAGGTCTGTGGTTCAAACCCCGGGCCTCCTTGACCCATGTGGAGCTGTCCCCACGTGCAGTGCTGATGCGCGCAAGGAGTGCCCTGCCACGCAGGGGTGTCCCCCGCGTAGGGGAGCCCCACGCGCAAGGAGTGCACCCCATAAGGAGAGCCGCCCAGCGTGAAAGAAAGTGCAGCTTGCCCAAGAATGGCGCCGCCCACACAGAGAGCTGATGCAGCAAGATGATGCAACAAAAAGAGACACAGATTCCCGTGCCGCTGACAACAGAAGTGGACAAAGAAGAGCACGCAGCAGAATAGACACAGAGAACAGACACCAGGGTGAGTGGGGAAGGGGAGAGAAATAAATACATCTTTTTTATTAAAAAAAAAAGAATTACATGAGCGGAGGCTAATTATCTTTTCAATATAGTAGGTTCATTTTTCCTCCCTACCCATCCCCACCCTATTTCAATGTGCCGATCTTGTGGCTCCAGCCCACTTGTGACACTCAGCAACTGGTGTTGAACATGAAGACTACTTTGGTCTTATAAACCATCCTATCTGTCACCTACATGGCTCAGTGATCCTAATATGGCAGTGATTAAGTACCACTATTAGCCATTTTACCCTAAACATTTATGGGAATATCTAAAATATATCTTTATTTCCAGATTATCCACCTCATTCACTGATATCTTCTTTAGTTTCTGTAGTAGATATGTAAAACCCAATGGCTAGTAAACATATATTTATAAAAATATAAGCTCACTGATGAATGCACAACTCTGTGATTATACTGAAAGCCACTGATTGTTTTTGTAAAAGTACATATATGTGTGTGTGTGAGAGTGTGTGTGTGTGTGTGTAGTTGCTTTCTTAGTTTCTTAGAGTGCCATAACAAAGTGCTATAACCTGGGTGACTTAGGACAACAGAAATTCATTGACTCACAGTTGTGGAGCCTGACAGTCTGATAGCAAGGAATCGGCAGGGCCATGCTTCCTCTGAAGTCTGTGGGGGAGAAACTGTTCCATGTCTGTCTCTTGGCTTCTGGTGGTGGCTTACTGGAAATCCATAGTGTTCTCCACCTTAGCTGTTATAAGGCATTCTTCCTTCTCTTTGTCTCCAATTCTCCTCTTACAAGGATACCAGTCATATTGGATCAAAGCCAACCCTAATCCTTTTGGGCTTCATCTTAACTAATAACACCTTCAAAATCCCTACTTCCAAATGAGGTAGCATTCACAGGACCAGGACTTAGGACCTGAATGTGTCTTTTTGGGGGGCACAATTCAACCCATTCTTTTTTTTTTTCTAAAGATTTTATTTATTTCTCCCTCCATTCCCCCCCCCCCCCCAGCTCCTTGCATCCACCCACTGTGCACTCCTATTTTTGTCCGCTTCTGTTGTTGTCAGCAGCACTGGAATCCACGTTTCCCCCTGTTGCACCAACCCGCTGCAACAGCTCTCCGCGCATGGCGCCACCCCTGAGCAGGCCACACCCTCCCTCACCCTGGGTGGCCCGCGCCACAGGGCACACTCCCTACCTGTGGGGCTCCCCCACGCGGGGGCACCCCTGCATGGTACGGCACTCCCTGCACGCATCAGCACTGTGCGTGGGCCAGCTCCACACGGGTCAAGGAGGCCCAGGGTTTTGAACCACGGACCTCCCATGTGGTAGACAGACACCCCATCCACTCTTGTCACTATGTCTTCATGATTCCTAAACAATAAACTCAAGATGCCAGGCATGTGCTAAAAACTTTATACATACTCACTTACCCTTAATACATGGAAGTTAGTAATAAATGGAGAATTTAAAGTCAAAGAAGATAAGTAACTTGCCTAAGATTAAAGAACTAGGAAAATCTAGAGCCCAGATTCAAGCCCAGATCCTTCTCATCTCAGAGCCTTTGCTCTTGCCAATGATACCATATTGCCTTGAAAAATATTACTATGAATCAATCCACAGATGGTAAGCAAACAACTTGTTACACTTTTATTTTCATGTTGAACAGCTATTTTAACACATGAACACAGACTATACTTGATCTTAGCCAACAGGCCAAGAGGTGATGGACACAGACTAATGAATTCTATATTCTTGTCTTTTTATCCTATAATTTGTGATTAAGTTGTACTAAAGATACATTTTTTAATTGGTAATACTTCTGATTTCAAGATGACTGAATAAAGATATTTTTATCTTTTTACTCTTAATTAAAAACACAAACTCCAGGGGTAATGCAACTAGGAGATGCATGCCACCCTGAATCACAATAGATGAAAATAGAAAGCGGATAGAAAATGATGAATGACTGATCCAAGAAGAGTAACGTTGACCCTATATCTATGGCATGGGAATGGGGGTGAGGAGGGAGATGACACTCAAAAGGTCTGAAATTGGAGCATTGTGCCCCGCAAGAGTGGGGAAGGTGGAGCTGAAAGGAGGGAGGAGTCTGTAAAGGGAGAAGATAAACCCCCTCGTGTCTTCACTTCTATCCTATATTGTCAGGAAACAGCCTCACCCCACCTTCATAGAAAACAGAGGTTTATGCTCTCAAGAAACTGAACCAGAGAAGTTCTAGACTCAGGAACACTAGGCACCAAGGAAGAAAGAAAGGAGGTATTAGGCTTAAAATGGGGAAATTAAGTAAAAGTCTGATGTATCCAGAATCACAACTCCTGAGCAGAAGATTATAGGATCCTTCTCTAAAGAAGCTGAACCACACCAAAGAACTACAGATACTGAAATTTGGAGATACCCTACTCTAAAAAAAAAAAAAATCAGCTAGATGTCCAGTTGCTCTACAGTGAAGCCCTTTAATTTAGAAGCCCTATCCATACCCAGAACACTTCTAATTATCTTTTTGGTATCTCACTCTTAATTATTAATGTACAGAGAAGGAACTTATATTTGAGAAAGGTCTCCAACAGGAAATATAGAAACTAAGACAAACAGAAAACAGAGTCCAGGGAAAGCAGGTTCATGTGTCCATCTAAGAGAAGTTATAGAAAAAAAGAACATTACAGAGAGTGAGAAGGAGATGTTTAAAGAAATAAAGAATTTCTTAGGACTTGATGACACTAATTTCCAGTTTGTAAAGGTCGCTAAGTACTCAGCTCAGTGAACAAGCAAAGGTCTACTCCAAAGCACATCATTAATCAAATTTGAGAAGGCCAGGGATAAAGATCCTAGAAACTTCCAAAGAGAACAAATGGATGAAATATAAAGGTAGAGCAGTAAGAAGGACATTGAACTTCTCAACAGAAACTTTGAAAGCTGGAAGGCAATAGAGCAATGACTTCAAGATACTGAGAGAAAATGATCTTTAAACTAGAATTCTATATCCATCCAGACTATCGAGCAAACATTAAGGTACTTCCCCATAGCATTTCTCAAAACTACTGAAGAACGTGTTCCGTAAAACCAAAGGGTATAATCCATGAAAGAAGAAGACAATTGGGAATACAAAACAGGAAAGAGGTAAAGGAAACTCTCAGTAGGATAGCAAAGGGAAGTTCCAGCAGGACAGCTCTGCCTACACCAGAAAACCACCAACCAGTGTTGGAAATGAGGAAAATGGAGGACTCTAGGAAAATGTCTACAGAGAGAAAATGGACCAGTAAATTAAATGTCAGATTTGAAAATCCCATGTAGAAAATCCTACTGAGATACATTTTATAGAGCTGTTGGAACCTGCTGGAACGATTTAATCAGATGTTTAGGGAAAAAAAACTAACTAAATAAAAAAGGCAATTATTAACTCTAAGAACAATAAAATGTAACTCAAGAAAGGAAATGTAATCATATAAATTTTCTGGTTCAACAGCGAACAGTCTTTACATAGTCATTAAAATGAAAACACTGAATATGTATGGACTTAACCAAAAGTTGAAATATCATTACATTTGGAGGAAGGGAAGAAGATTCACCCAGCGTCAAGGAAATGAAGAGTTTTCTTCAATCCTCAGTGTCTATAACAGATGCAGTATGAGGTAATAGTAAGTGCATACTTTTTAGAAACGTAGAAGTTAACACTAAAAGAAACAGCTCATAGGTAGGAGACAGTTTGCCTCTGGGGTGAGGCAGGATACAAGACCCTGCTATTTTTTTATTATAAGACTTTTAGCACTGTCTGATTTTTAAACTATTTGTGTAATGTTTTTATTAAAGTAACATTGATTTTTTAATAAAATAAAAGTGAAGAAAAATCTTTATTTCATAAAGGCACTGTTTTGGGAGTGAGGAGGAATGTTTTAAAAGCAGTGCAATACAGACCATTGTTCAGCTCTTGGGAGGAAACCAAAAGCACACACATCCATGATTAATATTTACTTGTTGATATTTCAGATTGATGTGGATTGATCATTTATATTGACATATATAAAACCACGGACTTCAAATAATTACTTTGAGCTGTGCATTTAGAAACATACTTGACTTTCCCATATCTGAACTCTTTATTCTATGATTTTTTTTTCGCATTTTTAAGGTGTTGGGGAAAATAGATTATAAAAAGACTGAGGGCAACGTGGGGCTCAATCAGAGTACCCAATGCTAGCACCTGTCACACATAGTTTCCCCCTCTCCTGCGTAGCTGGGAAACCTGCCATCTATAGATCACTGGGGCTTTTTAGGGAACTCTACTTGAGAACTGAGTCACATTATGCTGTGCATTTTTAAAGAGCAGATTATACCAGTACCAGAGAAAAATGCGTCTTTATTTCCTAAATAAGGAAAGTCTGCTCAATTATCTTGGGCATTTGACAGTTACCTCTTGATTAACTGTGCTAATAAAGGGAATTGCAAGATAACCTAAAACATTGAATGAAAAGTGTTTGTGTTTGGTGTTGGACCATATCACATTATTTTAGAAGCGTATTTACCCCTCCATGCTGCTTTTGTAGGTTCATTCATATTGAAACTGGATTTGCATTTCCCAAATGAACATACCCTGTGGGTGGGGGAACAAGAATAAGCAAATTAGGCTGAAAGTATGAGAGGGTTTAAGTGTGTGTCAACTGCTCCGGTACCAGATTATTTCCTAGACAGTCTATCTTCTTTCTAAGTGGGGGCACCAAATAAGTTGAGAAGAATTAAAATCAATAAAAGTTTGACTGTCCAATTACATTAGTAATTAATTTTGTATCCCCAGCAATGCACTTGAAAGAGAAAGCTAGAAGTATCCAACCTTAAATCACTAACTAATGAGTTAAATTAGAATCATGAGTAGATTCTTACTTCAACATGACCCTGGCACTCCCTTCCTTAGCTTAATGCGCCATGGAGAACATAGCCTACTCAGTAAACTATGTAGAGAGCCTATACGAATGAGTTAATTTTGTTATGAAATAAGATGGGACCGATTGCTCATGGAATAATTATCTCTCAATAAGTAGCCTTCATTTGTTCCATTTTCATTTGAATCAGAACTAATTTCTCCTGGAGAAAAGATAGTGTGAGAGTGAATATTTGCTTAGAAGTTTCAAGTAAAAATGAGAAGGTTGCTCTGGTGTTTCATTTTGTTTTTGCTGATGTGCTCCGGCATGAGGTTTCAGTGACAAATTCCTTCTTAAATTGAGCTGGGAAAGCTTTATATGAAAAGGTAAATAAATGAGAGAGTTTATAAAATTCATGTTAACATGTTTATAAGACTACTCATTCACATCCATGGAAGATTAGGTTCTGTTAGAACTTTATTATTTACAGACATAGAAAGACTTCCCCAAGAATGTGATGGATATATGTCTCTGCATCTTGTGACATTAGCCAGTGTTTTTTGAAGTAATACATAAATGATGAAAAGTCCAAGTTTTATACTCAGGCATTACAAAATAGACACTAAGAATAATAAATCGTTTGGTTGTTGTTGTTAAAGATCCTTCAGGAGCAATATTTAAATTGCTTCACACTGAGATTTTCTATGAGCCCATAACTTCCAGATTTCACAGATTGGTTTAGTTTGTATTCTTCCTCTAGAGTAATATGGTTGTTCTGGAATAAATATAGTAGAGAACAAATATAATTAAGAATGTTGCCAACTGAAAATTTTTGCTTTACTCCCTACTTCAATTTTCAGAGTCTAGTACGTCTCATATTTACAAAATGAAGCCTCTCATTTGTGGATTTTGTTTACTTTCTGCTCCTTGCTAGGCACAGGAAGAGTTTCCGCCAGCATGTGGAAATAAAATCCACTTCTTACTCCCCACCCCAATTCCTTCTCATACTCCAGGTCCCCACTGTCTCAACCAGGAAGTGATAGAAAAGCAGTGGAGAACATGGTGTTTCCATCCGCTCTGGTTCTGATTATAAGATATCCGGTGGAAGTTTCAGCCCCTAAAGGTTTCCCCCTTACTGCCTGGTATTCTGAGTGTTAAAAAATGTATCCAACTATAACCCACCACCTGTTTCTTGAGTTGTTGGGTTGTTGTTGTTGTTTAAATCTTGTAACATGTAAAATGACTTTTCTCCTTAGTTTTCTCCAGTTATATAAAGCACTTTAAAGTTTACCCCTGGATTAGTCAGGTTTCTCTAGGGGAACAGAATCAACAAGAGATACTTGTCAATAGCACACAATTTTATAAGAGTCTCTCACACAGCCGTGGGGATGCGCAAGTCCAGGTTCCAGAGACAGGCTGCAACCAGAGGCTGCAATGAAAGTCCAACAAAGGTTCTTGACAAGTTCTGGCAGACGTTGGCTGTCCAAAGATGAGCTAAGAAATTCTCTCTCTCAATGCTGGAATCACTTCCCCTTTTAAGGCATTCAACTGATTGGGTTAAGCATCACTCATTGCTGATGGCAATCTCCCTGATTGATGTAATTATAACCAGCTGTCTATGATTTACCACTGCAGTAAAGTCAATGGTGACTAAAGTCCATAAATGCCCTTGTATTACAGTTAGCCCAGTGCTTGCTTGACCAAACAGTTGGGCACAATTACCTGGCCGAGTTGACACAATAGTCTAACCATCACACTCCCCTTTTATTCTAAATAAAAGATTTTTACGTTTATTTATTACCTTTTTGGTTTTAGACATTATTCAAATGTACTCAGCTTTGTCTCTGTTCTTCAGAGGAGCTATGAATGCCTGCAAAAATCTGAAGTCTAACTTCAGATAATATTGGCTTAGGATGCAAATCCCTTCTGGTGGTACACCCTTGATTTGTTCATCTGGCTTTTTCTGCAGGAGGAAGGTGCCTCTGGTCTCTTTTCTCCACCTTGTTTCCCACACAGGAAATAAAAAAGGTAAAAAAGGGACCAGGTAAATACAGTACCCTCCTATAGATTCCTGTTCATCTCTGTACTTGTAACTTTCATAGGCTTGTTTTCTCATCTGTAAAATGGAGGTAATAATAGTACCTACCTCACATGGTTTTACTTAGGATTGAATGATATAATCCATAATGTTAATTATTATTATTTATTTTGTTGTTATTACTCTTAGTACTTCTATTTCTCCTACATGGTGTGTTCTACACAGATATCTATAATATGATTCCTTCCTCCAGATTTTTTTTTAAAGTCCCTAGAAATTTTTTACATTTATCTTTCAATCTCCAGAGTAAAACAATAGCCATAAATAAAAGTGAGTGTCCCACACTCTGGGCTCTAGGTTCAATGGGCTTCACCCAGGCAGCACATTCAAATCACTGGTCGAGCTTTACAAACTATTGATTCCTGGAGCCCATATCCAGAGACACTGAATTATTTGGCCTGAGATGCAGCTTGGGGTCTTTTGAAGGCTCCCTTTTGATTCTAATGAGAAGCTGAGAATTACTGTTTTTGTTTAAGTTTAGATTCAGGCCACCAGAACAAAATCCTACAAGGGGCTCTCTCTCCAAGTACACAGCATCTAAAAATGCCAGTACCATAGGCTCTTTACAAAGGGACTCCCCATCCTTTGTGGTAAGAATTGCAAGATTTTCTTGAGTGGCTATTGAACCATGATCTTATCCATCAGAAACCCTGAGAAATCTACTAACAAGCTTAGGTAAGCAAGTGTAGTTGAAACCCAAGCATCGTTAATGGATTCAACCACTCATTCTTTGCTGAGTGTTACCTGCACTAGGAGACTACAGCCACTGATAAAACACTTCCCATTTCTGAATTGACAGTAGTCAAAATAACTCATTTGATTTCACAGATTAGTCAAAATACTAATTACCAAGTTTCTCCTTCATCACCAGACAAATATTTCACTGATGCAGTCATAAGTTAACATTTGCAGTTCCCAAGTCTTTCTCACAGACTGTAAGACCTGTATCTGTGGAATGATGAATCCCGTGGCTGTGGGTGCCACCTTCACGCCTCCACTTCCTCTCACCCAGGACCCTTGTTCAAACACTAACCCAAGAGCAGCCTGTCAGCGCCGTGAGAGTTCTTTATTAACTTCCTTTATCCCACGAATTCCCAAGGAACCCCTATTTCATGCACTGACTATAAAGCAGCCACAAAAATAGTACTGGGTGATTATAAGAAAGTTCACTCACACACACATACACCAATGAATTGGCAGCATCCATGCCCACCCTTGGAAAAGCAACATCTATTAATAGAATCTGTCCTAATGATACTGGGTTAGTAGCATTTTCTTCATATGCCAAGCTGAGCTCTTTCTCATGACCAAGGATGAATTTGGTTGGTAAAAAGACTCCTTGACATCCAGCAGTGTGAGACATCTGGCAGGAATAATGGCTTTTATTCTTAGGCATTGGAGCCCTGCTCTGAGCCAGGAGGGAAGCCTTGGGACCGACTCTCCTCCTCTCTAAGTACCTGCTGCTTCTTCCTGGGACACTCCCTCCTCCCCTCCCTTCCCTTCCACACATCTATCATCTATCCCAGTGGTTTTCCAGCCCCAGCTGAAGGTACGAATCAACTGGAGAAGCTTTTAAAGAGGAGGTGCGGCTTCAAAACTCTAGGTATTGGTGGCCTTGGTGTTTGGTGAGTGCTGAGAACCTCTGACCTGGACCCCTGTCCACCCCGCCCTCCAAACCCCTCTACAGTCCCGAGACCATGTCTCTGCTCTGCTCTCTCTATAAAAATGTTCTTACCATCACAAATAGGCAACTACCCAGGTTTTCCACTTGAATTTTTGCATGATTATCTGAAATTCTCAATATTACCTTTTTCATATGGATACAGCCTACACTCTGCTTAGTCTTCACCTGCAGAGCAACCCAGTCATTCTTCACCTGGTGTATTGGGGTCTCTCCTAATGACGCTGGCAACGGAAGCAGCTTTCCATCACGGTGCATTTGTCTAATTCCCTTTTTTTTTCTTTTGAACTATGATTTAATTTGATTCACCAAGATTAATTTTGCTCAGCAATCAAGCCCTTGGTTAGCTTTTTGTTCCTCCTATTTATTGTTCTTTTCAAAGAGGAAACCTGGGGACAAAAATGAATTATGTACAAAACTGGGACACGGGTGGATGGTGCACATATAATTTGGACCTTAGTGAATGGAATTGGCATCTGAAATAAGAGTGGCAGACGGCACAGAATTGTCCCTCAATCTACGTGTGCTCAGCAGACACAGTGTGTGGGGAGGGCCTGATGGCCAAGAAGCTCTAGAGATATGGCAAAGGCTTCTCTTTCAAATTGCTTGTTTTTCAAAAATACGTTTTAACATATATTTTATTGCCAATTAAATTCTATTTCAAGCTAAATTGTGTGTGCACACAGAAACAGATATTTACTTGAATGGAGAATAGACCGCAAAAAGCTCTCCTGATAATATTAAACCATTATGCCCAAGACATAAATTCTGTATTTCATTAAACTTCAGTAATTTGAAATCATGTTCCTTTTCAAATGGCTCCATTTCTCATGGCTTAAACCAATTCCTAACAAAGCAATCCTCTGGCAGAAAGTGGTACCTAGTGCAGGTTCAAAGCACATTTCTAATCTGGGGACTTCTCGTCTAACCCAAGGGAAGAAGCAGATGCTACTGCCTCCAGCTGCCACCTTCTGGAACCGCCTGTTAGTTCTTTGGCCAGCTCTTCTGCCCCCAACTCTTCCCTGAGAGAGTGTAGGCAGGGCAGAGAACTAACTGCCCAATAAACCTGGCAGTTCCACTGAAGTAAAGCTTGGGCCAGCTTCGTGAGTTTGTTTAATCTTTCCCACTGCTTCTTGTGAGACAGACACAGTTGGTGTTCTGGGGAGTCATAGCTCACAGGTTATGCATCAGGCTATTGGTCTGGATCTTGGCTTTCTCAAAACTATGAGCAGACAAGTTATTCAACTTGCTGCAGGGTCTGCATTCATAAAATAGGACTGACTTGTTGTAGATCTTGAATGAGACTGTGTAAAATGCTTAAATTTAATACTTGGTAAGCATGCAGTAAATGTCATTGTTAGGTATTTAAGAGCATTTTTTAATTTGGAAAATTTTAATTTTTTTTTCTCAGTATAATTACAGAGTTAGTATAGATCACTTCACATATAAGCACTGAGTGGCTGTATTAATTTCCTTTCAGTTGTAAGAAACAGAAATCAACTCCAGCTTGCTTAACCAGCATGAATTATTACAAGGATACAAAAATGTTTCATGGAGTTCAAGGATAGCAATGCAGTGTGGAAGGGACCAGAACCAGGGACCCAGTGAGACCCACTCTGTGTTTTCATCTCTGCTCTCATCGCACTCTGTGCAGCTGCTTCATTTTGTCCTGGTTAGACCAGCTTTCTTCTTCTTAGTCATATGGCAAAACCCAGCTGCCAACAGATAAGAGGTCCAGCCGCCAAAAGAAGCTAAATTGTTTCCTCTCAATCCCAACTCCAAATTTCAGCATATGTTTCAGATTTTCTCAACTTGAGTCAGAAAGGTGCCCACTCCTTTCTCAAGCACTTGTGACCAGGACAGAGAAATGTTTTACCAAAAGACCACTGGGAGCCTTCCAGATATGGGGTTAAAGGAAATGAGAGACCATGAAAAATGAGTTGAGGGGTACTGTTAAGCAACTTGGAAGGCATAATCTGCAGTTTAAATGGCAATGATTTATGCCATGAACCAACTGTACTGTGAGGGGGAAACATTTTCCATCTTTAACAAATAAAATCCTGTAGAACTCGAACTTCTGTAAAAGGTTGGCATCCTTCCAAGGGCCATCCAGAAATGCAACCCATAGGAAACACACTGGACACACAATTTCACTAAATAATGAGCAGTGGGGGGAAATTGTAGGTAATGTTAAAATAGACACAGTTATTTGTGTAAATGGCAAGCCATACCATGCTGTAGATGGGATCACTCACATAGTAAAGATGTCAGTTCTCCCTAAATCTATTTGTAAATTTAGCCCAATTGTAATGAAGATATCAGGATGTGTATCTATTGGTCTGCCACTTTTTTTTTTTTTTTCACTAAACAAGGTAATAATAAGGTTCAAAAAGGAACACAGACAAGCAGGAATAGCCAGGAAAACTCAGAAAAAGAACAATGATGGGAGACTAGCCCCACCACATTTTATAACATTATAAAGTCTTAACAAGTGGAATAATAGGGCACAGGTGCATGAATAAACAATCAGACTCATGGAATTGAGTAGAAAGTCCAAAAATAGACCCTAACATAAATGAGATATTTCATATATGATCAGGATAGTATCGCAAATCAGTAAAGAAGAAATGAACTATTTAATAAATGGCTTAGGACAACTGAGTAGCAGTTCAGAAGCAAAAATAAAGTTTGACCTGCATGGATATCATACATGATAATAAATTAGAAAATAATCAGAGATTATGTAAAAAATGAAACCATGAATATGCTAGAAGAAAATATTCAAAGAATTAATTTTTGTATACCTCAAAATAAAAAGACCCTTTCCAAATATGACTTAAAATCAAGGAGCAATAAAAGATTGCTAAGTGGCTCCTCAGGAAACGGAGGTTGACTGTCACTGTGGGCACCAAGGTGGAAGGGAAAATGGACGTTAAATGTGTGGAACCAAAGTAAATGGGGGGCAAGGGAGGAGTTTCTTGAGAGTACACAAGCATGGATATAAAACATGTAATATTACACCATAACATATAGGAGACGACAGACTGATAATGTAAACCATAATGTAAAACATAGGAGAACTAAAAATGTAAAGAACTGTGTATCCTAAAGTATGCACCATAATGTAAGCACAGATATTACCATGTTAGAAAGCTAATATCTCAGACTCTGTACATCACCTTAAGTAAATATGATGTGAATAGGGTGTAAGAGTATCGCTGTGGAAGGAAAAAGGTGTTGTGGTGGATGTATGGGAGTGCTGTATATTATATATATGCATTGCTGTGGTTTAGGACTCCTACGAAGAAACGCTGAATAATTAGGGGGGGGGGGGAAAGGACAGGATGTGGAATTTTTTCAAGTCAACATTCTTTATCTAAGTTCTTTATCTAACTTTATCCAAGTTCTTTATCTATCCTTTAAACCCATCGCTATATGCCATTCCCTAGTAAGGGACCATGACATTATATTGGGCTTCAAATTTCGGGGAGTTCTGGATCACAGAGTGTTTCAACAATGGCAATGGAGGGATACTGGTATGGGATACCAATGACAGGTGATATATGGCTGACAGGGAGCTGTACAGAACATATGTCCAGGGTGCATGGTAATGATTGGATATACTCATAGTGGCAACAATTAAAAACCCAGCAGGGGGGGTACTGGGTTCCTGGCCAGTGGTGCTCTGTCGTGGTCCCTAGGGGAGCAGCGATAGTCTCCCAGGTACAGCGGCGGGGACCGGGAGGGAGTGAGGGTTCAACAGTGAGCCCCTGATGCTAATGACTATGCTTGTGAGCTGATAAACCTAAAATAAGAACAAGGTCTAGAGCAACATTGTGCCTGGGAATTTCCTCCTGTCAGCCTTCATGTTACTCAAATGTGGCCAGTCTCGAAGCCAAACTCAGCATGTAAATGCAATGCCTTCCCTCCAGCGTGGGACATGACACCCGGGGATGAGCCTCCCTGGCAACGAGGGACCACTATCAAATACCAACTGATGATGCAACTGGAAAAGGACCTTATATGGAAGGTTCAATGCGGATCAGCAGAATATCCGTGTCTACATAAAATAACATGACTTTAAAATGCTGTTTGACCTAAAGTAAGGGGGAAATGGAAAGGAGAAATGAGTTTATATGGCTACGAGTTTCTAAAAAAGAGTCTGGAGGCTGGCAGAAGGATTGCCCTCATGCACAACTGAGCAGAGTCAGAGAGACAGATAAAGCAGATACAACCCCCAGATATTGGTTCCTATGAAGGCTAAAGAGACCCATGAGAGTTATGGTCATGGCCGATGGGGTTTACTACCAGGGCAGATGGCCCCTCTCTGGAAATGGTGTTTATGTGTGATGAATCTGGACTCAGATGGGATCTCCCTTCATAAGACTTTCATACTAATCTGCTGGAGGTGCAGTTAACGTTGGGGTTTAAGATATAGTTAGGGGATTTGAATCTCTGGACTGATAATGTGATAGCCAGGTCCTGAGCCTCAACAGACTCCAGCACCTACAATCTGATTTATTGGACTTACCACACTCAGCTAAGATGGAGTTGAAGAAGGACAATCACCACACCATGGAGCCTAGAGTGATTACAACTGAAAATGGGAGGATGGCAGCCAGCATCCATGTGGAATCTGAGCCTCCTCTTGACATAGAGGTGCAATGGACACAACCAATCCAATGTCCACATAGAAGAGGTGGCATTGGATTGGGAAAAGTGGACATGGTGGACGATGGGTATGGGGAAGGGCAGGAAGAGATGAGAGGTGGGGGCGTATTTGGGACGTGGAGCTGCCCTGGATGGCGCCTCGGGGGTGATCACCGGACATCGTGGATCCTCACAGGGCCCACTGGATGGAATGGAGGAGAGTATGGGCCATGATGTGGACCATTGTCTATGAGGTGCAGAGGTGCCCAAAGATGTACTTACCAAATCCAATGGATGTGTCATGATGATGGGAACGAGTGTTGTTGGGGGGGGAGAGGGGGGGTGGGGGGGTGGGGTTGAATGGGACCTCACATATATATTTTTAATGTAATATTATTACAAAGTCAATTTTAAAAAAATTAAAAAAAAAAAAAAAAAAGATTGCTAGCTTCAACTATATAAAAATAAAAAACTTCTGGGAGTGGATATAGCTCAAGAGGTTGAATGCCTGCTTCCCATATACAAGGTCCCAGGTTCGATCTCCGGTACCTCCTAAAAACAAAAACAAACAAACTGAAAAACCAGCTCTCATTGGGGAAAAGATGTAGCTCAGAGGTTGAGTGCCTGCTTCCTATGTACAAGGTCCTGGGTTCAATCGCTGGTACTTCCTAAAAAAAAGGAAACCTTCTCAGTAGCAAAACCATCCTAAGCAAAGAAGCAAAGTAAAAAAACAAACAACAAACTGAGGAAAATATTTTAACTCATATCACAGATAAAGGACTAAACTCATCAGTAATATAGAGAACTCCTGGAAGTTGATAAGGAAAAAATGAAGCAGAAGAAAAAGGGGCAAAGGATATGTAAAAATAGTTACAAAAAAACAAGACTTACAAATGACTTAAATAAATGAAAAGATGTTCAACCTCACTCATAATAAAAGCAATGAAAATTCATGCTGCACTGAAATACCATTTTTTCCACCTCTTTTGATTGGCAAAACCTAAAAAAAAAAAAAGATAAACCATGTGTTGGTGAGGCCATGGAGAAACAGGAACTTTCAAATGTAGCTTATGCAGGGTGAAGTGGCTCAATTCCATTGAGTGGGATATGGTGATATTTGCCAAATTTCTAATGTTCTTTGATCCAGCAACTGAAATTTGAGTAACTTGTCCTACTACTATGCTTGGAATCATACCAAATAATGTTTGTACAAGGTTATTCATTGCAGCAAAAAAAAAATTAGAAGCAATCTATATATCCATCGAATTAAGTTATGGTACATATGCACAATAGAACACCATGCAGCCATAAAGAAAAAAGCAAGGTGCAGGATAGAGTGTATTATTTGCTAATATATATTCTAGAGGAGTTTAAAGAATATGCGTATGATATGTACATGTGCACACGTTCACATTTGCTTTGGTATGCTTTAAATATTTCTGACAGGATAGAAAAGTGATTAAAATTGCTGTTGCCCATTTAGTGAGAGGATAGCTAACTGAATAGGAGAGTAGTGGGCATAGAGAATTCATATTGACTTTTTATACTTTTTATTTCTGAGCCATGCAAATTTATTATAATCTTGTCAAAGCTTTTAATAAATAAATCTTTTTGAAAAATAAAATTAACATTTTGGCATAAAATACAAAATGTGTATAAGTTTTTAAGATAAAAGAGAAGTCTTATTTTTTTTTAGTAGTTGTCTGACATCTATGGCAGTCCAAACCTTCTCCCAACCCCAGTGGAATCTTTTCCAAATAAGTTTATCCTTCACCTGATCATATTCAGACATAAATAATTAGACTGAATGATATCTGGCCTTGCCACATGAAGCATAATCATCCTGGGGAGTGGGTGAAGGTCAGCGGTTGAGTGCCTGCTTCACACGTACAAGGTCGTGGTCCAGGGTTTAATCCCAGGTACCTCCTATTAAAAGAGAGAGGAGGGAGGGTGGGAGGAAGGAAGGAAGGAAGGAAGGGAGACAATTACACAGAGAAAATAATTTTTTAAAAATCCTTTGACGAATACTATGTTCCGTAACAGTTCCTCAGAAAAACTATGTTGCTGACAAAAAGAGAATGTAAAGTAATTCTGTGGAAGAAACCCTTTACAAATATAACAAAAATGTTCTTTTCTAAAGGAACCATACCTAAATCCCCTTGTGATGTGAGGGAACACTCCTGAGATATCTGCTTTGTTTTTCCTTAAAGTGGAATGTGCCTACATTGATGCTCCCTGGGATCGGGATTTTAATCCTCAGCAAAAGAGCGATGCCTCCTACAGAGGTCCCCCAGGTTTTTCCCTCAGAGAGAGGTCAGTTTCCCTCTGGGCGCCACCTCTAACTAACCAGGTAACAGAGAGTAAGGCACTTAACACTGCTGCGTCTCATTTCCCCTGGTTGCCTAAAAGGGATAATAATGCTGATGGGAGGCTTCTTAGGTTATGTACAGTAACAACCCCAGTGCCAGGAATATTGTGAGTGGTCAATAAATTAGCTATATAGTTTACAAACGTGTGTTTTAAGAAATTCTTTCCCTTCAACTTGGTTGCTTGTTGCTCATCAATGAGTCAGTTTTATTTTCTATAGCACACCCCGTGGGCTATGAACATTCCATAAATAATCATTTGACATTGTTATAAGTGAAGAAAAAGAGTTCTATATGTGTATGCAATGAGGAATTAAGATACAGAGTTTTGTTCCTGTGGAATAGAATATAAAAATCGTCAAACGGAGAGAAAAGATATCTGAAGCCTTTTGGGCAACATTGTCTGATTTCCATTGGAAAAATAGATTTTAAAACAATAGGAAAATTGTTTTAACTGGAAAGACTCTCCAAGTTTATTTGTAATGCATATTGTACTAAAACAAATTAAATGGGCAGGCACAAATTATAGTTGCCCTAATCAAACATAAACCTAATTATAGGGGACTGTGCTGTTGAGTGTTTATATAACCTAAATCATTAGTCACTAAGTTGATTTTCCCCAAGTATAACATATTTAGAGTGCAGCAATGAGGCTTGAATTACCAACTCACTGTTAATAGAGACTTTCATTTATTCAGTATTTAGCAAATGTCTATTTAGCGCTGATTCTGTATTAAATCCTGGGAATACAAAGATGAATAAACATAGTCCTTATCTCCACCCCACCGCCCAAGCTCTCAAGCATCTCAGTTCAGTGTTTCCTATACTATGACCACAGTTATAAACAGGCATAGTTTATCCAGGAGTCACAAATTCCATGCTATTACATGCAGTAAAAGGGTCAAATACTTTGGAAATATCACAGGACAGTCTGGAAAGAAGTAGAGTTAATCATTTACTTCTTGGCATTCAGCCTAAGGAAAGCACAAGTATTCCTTTTTTCACTACTTGTAAGATAGTTACCTGATACATCTGAGATGTGAACCCAGGTTTTTCTAGAAGGAATTCCTCTGTCTGGAATAACTAAGTCTAGAAAGCTTCATCCTCGGTTCAGAAAGGCTCACAGCAAACAGCATCCCAAGGAAAATGTCCTAACTAAGTCAAGCCTATATATGTTTCTATCTCTGGTCGTTCTAGATTTGACTTGAGCTAGTGATTCCTGCCTGAGGAAAGTATTCATCCAGCCTCCAAGGAAATGTAATGAAAGGGTTGGAATTATGGATTTGAGTTCTACAGATTTCTATGAAGAGTCTTTAATAACTTGTCAGTTTGGCTTCCTATTGGTTCTTAGGACATATTTAAAGAGTTTCACCAAGGAAAATATTCATTTAAAAAGCACTGTGCTATATTAGTTAGGAATGCTTTCAGCTTCAAATGGCAGCACACTCAACTACAGTGCCTTAAACAAATCAAGCTTTATTTTTCTCATGTAATGTTGTTGGGATTTGGTTCACAAGGTCATTGCAGAAATCTTGATTTTCTTGTCTTTTTCCTCACAGTCATGGATAGCTGCTGCAGTTCCTGCCATCTTGTTTATGTCATTGGCCAGAATTGGAAAGTGACGAGGCAAAGGGAGCTGGGAAGGGGATAAGTCAGCCAACCACCTATGTCTGCTATACATCCTTTCATGGATGATTTTGTAATAAAGGGATAATTGGCCTTGCATGCCTGCTAATTAAAAGGAATTGGTTTGTATCAGCAGTGATACAGGCTGAGGAAAGCCTGTTCCAACGAGCTGATTAGAGAATGGTTTCTATTACATATTTGGATGTCTACTCTCAGCTTCTTTACTGACTAGACTAGGCCATTTCCATGTTATGGAGCAAAGCACGGATACAATTATTCCTGAAGAACCTCTCCTATGTGGCAAGCCAGAAGCAGACACACAAGCCCTGGAGTGTGTGCTGCTTCTATTGGTAATAGTGATAATAACAATTATGTGTATTACAATTATGTGTATTGAATACTTACCCACACCAGGCCTCGAGCTCAGGAGCTTCCCAGAGAGTGTCTCACTGAGCTATATTTCCTCAATTCCAAGATAAAGTCCTCAGATGATGTGCACAGTTTATTAAGTGTTTCTTCCCTAGCTCCCCTACAAAAAGGAAAGTTGTCAATAAATCAGTGAAGTATCTTTTAGTTGGTGGTATCACAGAATCAAGGAAATACGGTATTATACACTTTTTTTTTTTTTTTTTTTTTTTTTTTTGCTTAAGACACAAAAGCTTGAAAAGGTAAGATTTGGTAACTTACCCAACATCACTCAGCCGGAGACCAAGTCTAGCACTAGTTTATTATACACCTGCTCAGAGTAATGTGGTCATATGCATCATAGGAATGACCATGTCTTGAGAGCTTACTTTGTGCCAGGCTCCGAACGAAGTGCTGGCCGTGGATAAGCCCGTTTAATCCTCATAATGACTGCCCATGCTGTGAGTACCGTCCTATCAGGAAGCAAGGCTCTGCACATAAAGAGGCTTGCTCTGATAAAAACCCAGGTTGGCTTCACCAGCTGCCATGCTCTTAACCACAGTGTAGTATTGCCTCTCAAAGTGACACGTTGGGAATACTTAACTGCTATAGTTAACAGGTCTTGTGGCCCATCTAACCCAAACATCGGGAGCTCGGTGAACAAATCAGCCTTTTCAGTTCCTCCCCATCCAATTTTTCTGTACTCCTGGTACTCCAGTGTAGCAGATGGACAGACACTTCAGTTAGGTCCTGCTTTCCTACCCTAATGATCCAGGACTTGAGAAAGGATAACAAATAGATGACCAGAAAAATTCCCTTTATCGCTTTAATTCAAAGAGCAGGGAAGGGTATTGGGACAGATGCAAGGAAGGAAAAGACACTCTCCAGGATCCTCAGGAACTCAGAATCTGAAGGTGCATTTGGGGGAGAGAGAGACAAATGAACAGATCCATGTAATAAGTGTGATGAACAGGATGCTGTGGGAGCACAGAAAGGGTGCGAACAACCCTGCCTGAGAGAGTCCAGGAGCACTTCCCAGAGGAGGGGCATGGGACTCTCACTACTGGACAGAAGAGGGTGGGAGAGAGAACTCCTGGTAAAGAGGTAGTGGGGACAAGGTCCCTCAGGAACAAAGAGCATGGGGAATGTAGAGGAGTGTGAAGGCAGGGACTGGCACACAGCAACCTCCAGCCAATATTTGTTACCAGAAAGGTGGCTGGTTCATTGTCCACATTGACAGCACCCAGGAGAATTGTTCCATAGGCAGAATCTCAGACCCCACCTAAGGTCTACTGAATCCAAGTCTCTATCCTCAAGTGATTGCCCTGCCCACTGAAATTTGAGAAGCACTTCTCTAGTACAAAGGGGCAAGGGAGAAAGCTTTATGGAGGGACCTGTATGGAATCCCATCCAAGCAGAGAGTCTCAACAAAAGGCATTTACATCAAGGAAAGAAAACAACTAAGAGTAAACATCTTCAGTTGCCCAAGTAAGAGCAAAAAGGGAATCTAAAGGGCTGAGACTGGATACCACTTTCTCTGTGCAATGAACTGCAGACAAGTTGTGTAAGAGACTGCTGTCAAGCCACCATGACACGAGCATGTGGCTTCTCCAGGGACTTGCTGTGTGATCCTATGGGGTCAGTACACATATCCCGGCAGCCTCAGAAGATGCTGGAAAACCCATGCCATGAAGCAGGGAAGAGGCATATTGGTAGACAACTCCCAGAGGATGAGAGTGAGAGGAGAAATCCTTGTTACTCACTGCTTGCTCCCTCTCAGCAAACACCCTTCTAGTGAGAATTGGCTAGGTAAATGGCTTCAAGACTTAGTGAATCCAGAATATTAAGAAAACATTTCAGGTAAGGCTAATCATGGTAATACACAGCTATAAGTAAGAAAGATTAAATTATTCCATTCAGCTTAGGAAATTCCTTGCTGAAAGCATTATTTTCATTACACCTGAGCACTCCTAAAGTTTGTGACCTTCAAAAATCTTTTTAGCCTAAAGAAAGTAAGCACTTTAATGCCACAAGCTGCTGGTTGGCCTTTGCTTGTATTAGAAAACACCTTGGGGACAGACAGTCCACAGTGTGGAGGGAGAGCTGTCCTTGGCGCTGTGTGCAGATGCAGAGAAGTCAATAGCTGGAGACCATCCTAAAAGGGACGAGGTTGTAAAAACAATGTGGACAGTCACTTAATGTGATTCCAAATTTCTATGGTGCATCCCATTGAAAGGTCTAAAATGAATGTTTCATGCCAAAAAGAAAGTCTGGTTAAAATATATGTGTGTATATATACATATATACATACATGTATGCATATATATATATATATTTATCAGACTCAACAGTGGCTCACTTCAGTAAGTGTCCATTTTCTTTGCAAGGACATTTAACAATCAAGCCATCTTCATGTAATGGTGTCACCTCTCAGTATAATAGTGGAGTGAGAATGCAGCCATCAGAAGAGTAAGACAGATTTCCTAATGCCACATAGAGTACTGAATGAGGATGAAATTGAACCAAGCTACTGAGGGAAATTTATGAGATCTTTGAATAAGCAGGAAATCCGCTGCTGTTTCATGGACCACAACAAGAAGTGCTTTCCCTGGTGATGCCGTTTCTCCTCTATAAGCTAAAACCCAAACCTCCTCCTGCTCTAAAACTGGTAGAAATTTGAACAAAGGCTTGATTGTCTGGGCTACTTATTGCCAGTATTCTGAAATAAAGATATGAAACCATAAGAGAGCTTACTAGACTGCATTGTGAGCTGTGTAAACCCGAGGAGCTCAAAGGATTCAGTCCCTGGGGAACGAGGTTTGTATGTAGCCCTGAGCCTCGGGGCCTTGGCTCTTGCTCCATGCCACCTCTGTGCCTGGCAGCAGATCAAATGCTCACCCTGGCACAGGCCCTCAGCTTTGCAGCTTGAACAGAGAAGGGAGGTGGGGTGCCTGCCTTTGTTTTTCATGCAGGAAGGGCTGAGGTAGATACAAGAGATTCATCATCATGGTCTTTTCACAGAAGTGTACAGAGGAGGTTAAAGTGACCTAAGCCAGGTCTTCTCACTTCTCTCTCCAAGCCAGTGTTACCATGATACATTCAGGTTCCACCCTCTTTATGTCCAGCACACACCACCTCTTTGATGTTCATGAAGCCGACCAGAGCAGGACCTCTGGAATCAGACTCCACCTCTCACTAGCAGTGGGACCTTGAGAAAGCTAGTAACCTCTATGAGGCTCATTTTCCTGATTTGTAAAATAGCAATCATTCTTGACTAACAGGTTATGTGAAGATCAATGAAATCATGGACGCGGAGTGTCTAGTATGGTTTTCTAACCCATAATAGGTGCTCAATACAAGTTAGTTACCTTATCAATGTCCCTCCTGTGATTTAGGAGAGCAAGACGAGAGAGGTGTCTGAGTTTCTAAGTTTGGCAACTTGGTTAATGGAGATGCTTTTAGCTGAAAAAGGAAATACTAGAGGAAGAGGTTTGGCGGGGAGATGGTGCTTAGTTTGGTACATGCTGAGATTGGAGGAGCAGCTGTCCGGAGCTGTCCAGAGACACTTGAAAAACAAGTGAATTGGTAGCCTAAGATTAGGGTTAGGTGATGTTGGTTGAAGCCATTAAAGAAAGTATGTAAAGCACGGGGAAAGGCCAGGAAAAGCCTCAGGGAGCACCAGTACTGAGGGAGACCGGAGCAAAGAGAGCCAGATTAGTCAGAGGTCGGAGTACAACCAGGTAAGAGAAGGGTCGGGCCTGGGCACGTTTCAGAACACGCTGGCCATAGGCTGAATGCTGTGATGACCTGCGGATAAGGCCTGAAGGACAGCAGGTGCCAGTGGGGATTTTATGGAGATGGTGTCCTGACTGCTGGGGATTGCTCAGAGGCAGTGCGTGGGTCTACCAGGGACCGTGGTTGTGGAAGGAGGCAGGGTCATGGAAAGGTGAAGGTATTTTAAAGCCAAGTGGAAAGGTTGAGGGGAGAAAGAAAGACTGAACTAGAATTTGAGGGCAGGGTAAAAAGCACAAGTGATCAAATACTCAAAATGGAACTATGAGGCATGGAGGGGCTCCTGCGCCCCATAGAGGTGATATTTTAAACCAAAGGTTGCCAACTTTTTCTGTAAAAGGGCAGATAGTACATATTTTTAGCCTTACAGGCCACATACGGTGTCTTTTGCATATTCTTTTTTTAACCCTTTAAAAATGCAAAAACCAGGCTTGGCTTGGGGGCCCTTCCCAAACCAGGCTGCAAACCAGACTTAGTGGGCCACAGTTTGCCAGCCCCAATTTTAAACTGGGGCCCATGTACGTTCGCATGTCGTCCTTTTCATCCCTCACATCTACACAGGATGCTGTGACATTGCTCAGGCCTGTGGGGACTTTCTCAGAACATTCACTTGCAAAATCTCACCCCATCCTCCCAGCCAAGAAACAGATATTACAGTCTCATCTACTAGATGCAGAACTAATTTGCTGTTTGGCATCCCCCCAAATCCACAGGCCCAATTCATTCTGTCAAGCTGCGTGCCAGCGGCCTCCATTCAAAGCTCGGTGATGTTGCCTCCCTGGAGACAGCACTTTTTTTGCCCACTACTTAAACTTAATTGGGAGCAACTTCCTGCATGACAACCCTCACATTAAAAATATCTTAGGATGGCACCTAAGGTCTGGCCCATTCACTCCGTGCCAAGAAATTCCTGACTTGCTTCCAAAGAGAAACCACAAGTAGGCAGTTCCAAGTCCCCTCGGAAGCAACTCCATATGCGATTTAATTAATAGGTTTCTTAGTCAGCTGCATTATCTAAGAGCAAGCAGGAAAGTGGACGTGCTCTCTGTCCACAGCATTGTGTCCTGTGTCTTTGACAGAAAAGCCAAGGGCTGAGTAGAGGAATTTGTTCCTTTCAGATGATGACAATGTCTGAGAATTGGATTGTTTTTAATATTCAGGCATCTTTCCAGGACCAGAGGGGCTTAGATGGGCCACCCTGAGCCAAGAGTTCCTAATCCTGGACCCTCTGAAGCATGCTTCTGAGGAAAGTGTGGTGGGAATGTTCCAGTCTGGGAATCAGACTTGGATTTGAAGCCCAGATTCAAATACTATGTGACCTTGGGCAAGTTCCTCTCGGCCACAAGCTTCTCGTCTGTAAAATGAGGATAATTGTATATAGCTTTGCAGGATTATCATGAGAATTTGACCTAATCTTATAGCCTTTCTTGGTCAGGCATCTGACACCCAGAAAGCACACCATATGTGGTTATAATAATATCTGTTAGGGCATAGATGCTCCTGTCTGAAAATTTGAAAGAGACTAAGTGCCATATATGCCCAACTATTTGGATATTCATCTGCATGATGATCAAGGACTGAGCCGTGTGATTTTTTTTTTTCAGTCTCTTTCATTTCTAATTCTATGAACTCCAGATTCCTGCTAACATGCATCTTCACCCCTACCAGCCACTTCTTATAGTGCAGGGTGTACTCCATGTAGGAACTGAGCACACTTTCTTATACACACATACCTGCACATATGCACACACACTCACACTCACACCCAGTACAGACTGTGCTCTCCTATCTCTGAACATTCAAGCCTGACATATTCTCTCCCTCAGGAGTGCCCTGTCTTCTTCCATCCCTGCCTCCTTTCCATCCTTTCTTCATCTCAATCAAAAAGCCTTCCCGGCATGACAACTTTGTTCCATAGATGCATTTAGGAAGAAACTGCAAAGTACAGTTCCTATGTTTCTCTTGCTTGTTTTTCCCCAGTTGGATGTCTTATATCCTCTCACCCCAAATCTCTGTTCTGTCTCTTAGGTTGTCTGTCCCTGGGCCCAGGTTCAATGTACTGCTCCCCCTTTCGTTCCACTCAGTGTATGGCACCCTGCAAATGCATTTGACTGGTGACTACATACTGAGAAATGATCATGTAGGAAGATATTGGGTTTGAATCATGAATAGGTGCAATTGGCAATGTTATATTCCAAGAATAATAACTTTGTCGTCACAACGGCAAATAAATATTTTGGCCAGAAATAGTGTTTGGTAATGCATTTTTGGGTGACAGCAAAATTGGGAACCCCTAAAGGGCCACAGCCAAAATAAAACATTACATAGGTTTTATCATAAAACATTATGCTACTGTGGCCAAAGGCCAAAAATAAGTGTTCTTTGGATTGAACTGTTTGAAACGGGGTTTTGTTACAAGAAATCAGCTAAATACAATTGCAGATGCTACTTACAGAATACTTTGGCATGGCGCATCTTTTCTTGCAGTGGGATTTAACGTATTTGCATTATCTTCCTCCTGCCCATTCTTATCTTCCTTTGAACATGTTCCAGCGACACCCAACCGTTCACTGTTAGTTTCCTTGGTTACCAATGACTTTCAGTTTTTCATTTGTGGGTTTCTGGTGTTAAACAAAATCTCCCTCTGCTTTTGTGCTGCATTGACAAAGGTTAGAACTAGTGATTGTGCTTTTGTCTCCAGAAAAGCATTGCATTTTGTTTCTTCAATAAAATTACTAGAGTAACAAAGGAATAGAAAATGACTCTGAAGGGTTTTCTTTTCTCGAGAGGTCTTATTTCTTTTGTCACAAATTTTAGAATTTTGATGTTTGATTTAAAACTCTATATCATTAATCTGATTATACAAAAGAAATAATTTGAGCTTCTCTACTTGATGAAAATAAACAAGATTATTGCCACTATTTTTAAAACTTCAGTTCCCTCCAACATCTTTAAACTGGCTAAACGTGCTTCATATGATTCCAGGGGAAAATAGGTGAGATGGGAATTCGGAAGTGCAGGTGAAAAGCCTGCTCCACAGAGGCATTTATTTTTACATGATTGCTAAGCACTGTTTTATGCCAACAGTGAGTTCAAATGCGCTTAACCCAAGTGACTCCATTACTCTGGTGAAGCCCAGTGTAGCCCATAGAGGAAGGAAACAAGCTGGAGTGGATCTTGCTGAGAAATAAATGTTTGTGAGTAAACTGGGGGCTGCTTTCAGGGGTGCAGCCCTGCTGACTCACTGCTCACAGGCCCTGCTTCTCGGCATTCTGGGATGCTGTCTGGAACCTGGTAGCCTGATCTCCTGCCACAGGCTGCTGTATGATCCTGGGGTGGGGGGTAACCTGCACCGATATACTTCCCCTCATGCTTCCCGAAGAGACATTGCTTGGCCCACAGAAGGACCTGCCCAAAGAAATCCCCTAACCCCTGGGCTGAGGGGTCCTGGACCTGTCTAGCTGAATCTCTGCTGGTTGGAAGACCATTTGCAAAAACATTACTTTTCTTGTAAGGTATCAGGTGGACATTGAAATTCTTCACATGGGTCTCTTCACTTTCTACAGCTTTTTAAAAGAAAAGGTCATGGGCATCTACCCTCCCCTTTGGAGACCATACCTACATTTTCTAAATTTGGGGTTGTCCACAACATTTAAAAAACGAACAAACATGTCTATCTGGAATCAAAGCTATTACCTTAAGTTCTGTCCTCCATTTATATTTCCAAAAGGTGTGACTGGGAATATGGTTTGTTGTCATTGTTCTATTTCTCCACCTACTCCTTTTTATTTATTGTCAATCATGTATAATCTAACAGAAGATACATACATGCTGAGCAGTCTTATGTGCATATTAATTAACATGATGAATCCTTCTTCAAATGGTTCTTAGGCATCAAAATATTCCATCAACATTTTTCTGACTCTGTATTTTCTAACCAGTTGTAGTTTGTACAACTTTGTCTTTGAGAATTTCAAATTAAATGAAATGCTGCCGACAGCAACCTCTGCTTCCAAAGTCATGCTCTGATAAGCCTATCAATAGTTTCAACTGTTCTAAGCCCTGTCTAGCTAATGATTTTGGAAAGATGAAGTTTAAGTTTGATCTTCAGGCAGCAAGTCATTGGTTGAAATTCAGTCTAAGAATTAAAAATAAAATCTAGATGGTTGTTTCCTTTAAAGTTTTGTTGGGCATACCAGTGTTTGCTTTTAATGGCTACCATTTATTTAATGTCTAATATATATGGAGATTGTATGTATGTATGTGTAATATGTATGTTCTCATGACAGCCCTGCAAGGTAGAAATATTATTCCCACTGTACTGAAGAAATTGAGGATTATGCAGCTAATGACTTTGCCAGATAATTGAAAACCCCTGGATGTGAATCCAGGTCTGGTTCTAAATCCCAGGCCCTGTTCAGGACAGTGGGCTTTCTCTCTGTGCATTTCGTTCCCACTCTCTCTCTCCTACCTTCTTCATTCTCTGGACCTTCCTTCCTGACCTAATACAGATTTTATCCTTCTCTGACTCAGAGGTCACAGCTTTAAACTCTCTCTTCTCCACTGTGTTGGAAACTTCCACAATCACATTCAACTTAAATTGTTCTAACAATAGTAAATCCTTGGCTTTGACAATTGAATAATACCCAGTTTTATTTGGCTACTAACTTGCCAGTGCAAAGCAATTACAGTGATCTGTGGTCCCATTTAATCAAGTGTTTTTCCATAGATACTAGTACAATTCTTTTCAATGCTAAGCCTTTGGCAGAAAAAAAATATAGGGCCAAAATATAAAATCATAAAGTACTCAATGGAAGAAAATAATACATGATTTCAATTAAAAATATGGAGAGCTTTCAAATTTCTTGCTTCCTTGGAGTTAGAATTGCTTGGTATTTAATGCTAACTTGGTAAAATAATATTCATACAGCACTTTATGCACCATTAAGTGTGTATATATATATATAAATTCTTTCAGGTTCTTAGTTCTAACTCCTTTTAAATATCAAGTGCATTTCTGGATAGAGCCAGAAGAAAGTCTTCATGGAAATACCTTTTCCCAATATGTATACACATAAATCTTTCTGTACTTTTTTTTTTACTACAGTACACTTTTTTTTTTTTTTTTTAAGTATTTTGTTCCCAAACGTCCTGGGAGTACTGAACATTTTATTTTATTTTATTTTATTTTATTTTATTTTATTTTATTTTATTTCTACTACAATACACTTTTGAAAGCAAACTGACCCAGTCCTTTTGCTACAGTGAGTATGAAATTAGTTTAGGTCATCTCTGAATTTCCCAGGATTCCCATAGATGACATTAATAGTTTTATGTCTTTAATACCTAGAGTACTTATTAAAAAGTTACCTACTTGGGCTGCACCCCTAGATTCAGATTCTGGATATCTGGGTTGGGGCCCAGGACTCTGGATTTTTGGCAAGTATCCCAGATGATTCTGACAGAGGTGTTCCCCAAACCCTACTGTGAGAAAAGATGGACTGGATGAAGGACATGGCATAATAAAGATTCCCTTGTTGGACCCTCAAGACATGCTTGTGCGGTAGAACTCCACCAATGAAAAGTCAGGTGCGGCGGGGCCCACCATCTGTACCCACACAGTGTGTGCCTTTGCGCATGACCTTCCTGTGCCTGGAGCCTCCCCCTCCTCCCCTGGGCCTGATGAAACCCCCCTCGTCCTTTAGGGCCTGCCTGCAGGCAGCAAACTGCAGCACGCTCCCCTTGCCCACAGAGCCCTGGGCTCTGGTGGTGTGGTATGTACCACTTTGAAGATGGCAGGTTCTATACCTGTCATGCCCCCAGCATCTCCCCAGGGCCTGGAACTTGGAACTGCGTCCTAAATACGGCACCAAAGTTTTAGGGCTAAGTGTGCCCTCTCTTCACATCAGGAAATCCCAGTTTGCCAAAGCAGGGCATGAACTTTTGGGTGCCTTCCAGGAGTGTTCCACCATACATGGTTTGCCACAGGCTTTTTTCTGGATGCTTCTGGTGACCTAAATCCACAGTGGTAGGGGAATTCTTAGCAGGATGAGGAAAATGACTTGGGGCCCCCAAACAGACTAGAGACTAGTTTTCAACACAAGGATTAAAACCTTTACCCTGGCACTTTAGTGCAATGCTCTAAATAAGCAACTGAACTGAATGGCAGAACACTTCACATTTGCTGCTTCTCAGAACTTAAGGGAGGAAACTGGGCTGCCATAGAAAGCTGCCTTGCTTTGGTCTACATTAGCCACAGATCCTATTTCTGAGACAAGGTGCATTAACATTAGAGAGAAAGGGTTAGAAATGATTCCCTGGTGTGCCCTGCTGGCCCACTGCCCCTTATTTGTTTTGACCATTAGAAGATATTTGAATCGATCCTTTTTAGCCCTCAAGTTTCCCAAAGCAACGCTTTCTGTTTAATTGCACCTGAGGTACAGCAAGAGATAGTTCACCATCTGCTTTGTCAGCACAGCCATCCCTGCTCTGTCCATCTCCAATTCCAGGCTGAGATCTCTTCCCAATCAATGCTGACTTGGACAAATAATGGATTTTTTCCCCCATTCGATATGGCGGAGAGTGTTAGCCATGCAGTACTGCCTGTTGTACTGTGCTAAGTTGCCTATTTCATATACTGACTTGTCTATTTCAATCAACTGGGTGTAATTTTAGCAGAAAATACATAATTCACATGTCAGAGTGGGTGAGAAAGTTACTATATAAACAACCCAGCATGAACTTCCTATTCACCTTCTGTTGTATGTTGAGGTATTAGGAAGTAGTTTACTCTCAAGTCAATGCCAATTACATTATCCTTGAAAACTTTCATCTTTGCTTTAAAGGCTATATACATATACATATATATATATTTTTTTTTTTAAGGTTTAACTTTTATTTATTTCTCTCCCCTTCCCCCGCCCCCAGTTGTCTGCTCTCTGTGTCCGTTCACTGTGTGTTCTTCTGTGTCCACTTGTATTCTTGTCGGCGGCACCAGGAATCTGTGTCTCTTTTTGTTGCGTCATCTTGCTGCATCAGCTCTCCATGTGTGCAGTGCCATTCCTGGGTAGGCTGCACTTTTTTTTCACTCAGGGCGGCTCTCCTTATGAGGCACACTCCTTGCGCATGGGGCCCTCTGCAGGGGACACCCATGCATGGCAGGCACTCTGTAAGCATCAGCACTGCGCGTGGGCCAGCTCACCACACGGGTCCGGAGGCCCTGGATTTGAACCCTGGACCTCTCATATGGTAGGTAGACACTCTATCAGTTTAGCCAAATCCACTTCCCTAAAGGCAATATTAATAGCCACATTTTCATAGCTCTTTCCTGTTTTCAAAAAAATCCACATTTAGCCTTATAACACTCTTTGGCCATCAATGTTCAGCTGTATGACCTGACATAGAGAGGTCCCATGGTTTTCCCAAGGTCACATACTCCATTGTACACCATTCTATCTAGTCTTCTTTCCATTACACCAGACTGCTTCACCTAAAACTAGATGTCACACATAATCATATTATACTTAAGAATGTAAATTCAGATGAGCTTAAGTCTTAAACTTGGTGCTACTGCTGGCTGGCAGTGAGGTCACAGAGCTGTCACATTTTGGTTAGTACATATAGCAGGTATCAGCTAATGTTTTTGATGGAATGGATGCCTAAGTATTGAGAACACAGAGGCACTGGTATCAGGAGGGCTTAGGAATGCAATGCAGAGATTGTCCGTTAGGTTTCTGGATCCAGAGAACACTGGGCATTAAGATGGTGTCTAAGGAAATTCAGATTCCTGTGGGTGGTAATGGTAGCCAGATATATCGATTTAAAGTACACACAAAAATGCTGTTCGCCTCCAAAAGAGTTGCTCTGCTGGCTGAGATGTGGAAGATTCACCCTGCACCCTCCTCTGAGGAGTCATTTCCCCAAATGATCACAACATCCAAGGCGATATTACCAACTAACTGAGTTGATTCATTTTAGATCACCATGTGAGATTGGAGGCCACTGAACTGCCCTCACATCTGCTTCTCTGAACCATAGGCAATTAAATCAAGAAGCAAAACTGCCTATGTCCTGACTTTTTTTACTTGGTTGAAAAGAGTAAAAAGGATATTTATATTATTTTGGGAGGGAGATAAAATATTTGGTAAATGCAAAATGTGTTTCCCTCCTAATATATACATAAGACCTAATAATGTAGATACTACTGTTAGTGTTCATTGTGAGTGACCTTTAATAACTTGCCCAGGGTCACACAGCTAATAAGTGGAGAAGCTTAGAGTCAAACCCAGGTAACCTCCTTACAGAACCACTCCTCTCTCTAATTGTTCCCATATGGGGTGTGAGGGCAATAGCTCCGAAAACAATGCCCATGCTTTACAGACAATTGATGTTTGTTGGATGAATGATACAAATGAATTAATATGCTACCAGCCTTTAAACAAGAAACACAGGAGCATTGGGGGTAGTCATCATTGATGGAGCCCATCTTTGTCTCTAAAGTTCTTTTAATTTACACTTGTTGAACTTAGAAACAGCATCCTCCCAAATGTTAGAACAAAATAAGTTAATAAAGGCAAAAAGACTTGAAATATTGCTATTAGATGATCAATTTTTAAAGTTTTAAATCAAAATATATGGTTTTCCAGAAACATTCTTTAGACATTTTGAACTGATTCTCTCACAGTTATCTACCTCAAATAAGTCATGCCCATCTGTGTTCAAAAATACTTTCCTCTTCACCGTGGTTTACCTTAGACCCAATTCTTCATGTTGCTTTCCTCTCAAGTTCAGTTGTTCTTGACACTTTTTAAAACTCAACGTTTATTTGGATGCCTATTCTGCCAATGTTAACTTCAGTATATAAACTAAAATAATAACCTTGAACCTAAACGCAAGAACTTGAACTTTTAGTCAAACTTGTTTTCAGGGCATGTGAATTTGAATCTGAAATGCTTAATGGATTTTTAAAACTGATTATTTTAACCACATGCTAGAAGACCAACTCATATACTGAAGGGGGAAAACACACACACCAGAAGTGACATAAAGCCAACACACTAAAGAGAATGAATCTGTGTGGATTTCTCCTTTTTCTTCAACATATTTGGGCAACCAGTATTAGTATGCCAACTCAGGAAGAACTAAACTTTTGTCTGGAGGGATTCCGCTAAAGAAAATTATCCATCAGACTAGGCTGGACTTTTCTGGCTATAGGAGGAACATAATAAATACTTCATGGATCATAGATCCAGGCTAGTGATTACAAAGAGAACATGGCTACACCATCTGGTTGGAGAATGCACATACAACATGCAGAGTTGGAAAGAGTCATATGCGTTGCTATCATTCTTACTGCCATGGATAAACCCAGGAGAGTTAGAGTATATGCCAAATTTTCAAGGCTACCATCATGAAAAGCAAGTTTGGAACACTATCTATATTATACAGAGAGAAAACAACCAGAAAATTCAAAGAACTGGGACCTCGTTGTATATTACAAAGATAAATTTACATTGCTGTCATAGAATCACATGATTTTAGAATTGGATCCATGCAACCTAGAGTTCTCTGGAGTTGGGTGTTCAACTATTCAATCTTTCAGACCATATTTATCTACCTTGCCCATAAGACCATCAAAGGAGACTTTATTAGGATAATGGGTAGTTTTCCAGATAAAGTATCTATGGTATTTTTCTGAACCAGAAGTTGAGGAACTTCAATGAAATTAGTCCAATTCATACATAATTAATAGTTGCTGTACACAGTCTTCCATATGAGGTCTCCTTTGGTACCAAACCATCAGGAAAAACTTTCGGATGAAAGAGATCATCAATCTGCCCAGGTATTGTGTTACGTAAACTGGGCATTGTCTACAAATGAGTCCAGGTTGTAAGGGCATGATGTCAAAAACTTGGCCCTATGTATGGTCCAAGCCCCAAACACAAGAATATGGAGGCAAGGTATTCATTAAGATAACACTAGTTGCTATAACAAATGACCTCAAAAAACTTTTGGTACTCTACCATAAGAGGCTAGCATATGTTAACATACCTTTACAAAGGAATCAAGCCAAAAACAAAAAAAGAAGACAGATTCTTTTTTATGATCAAGGATAATCTTTGGAGGTTTTTTATAATCAGAGGGCAAAGACTATTTTTAAAAGTATCCAAATTTTTGAAAAAGGCAAAAGGAATCACTATTTGTGCTTGTTATGTGAGGTGTTAGCTAGCAGATCTGCCTGGGAATCATCTGATTTTCTAAGCATCTGTTCCTTTATTTGATTTGCTATTTATTGTCTGTTAGTAGATAGATGATGACTTTAGAAAATTGATAGCAATAGAAATGACTTGTCTGATAGTAATGCAAATGAATTTAGTCTTGTAGAGATGCAAATGATTTCTGTCCCATAGAAAAGATAGCTCCAAAGGTTATATTTTTATTGCCCTTGTACATTAGCCAGTTTTGTACCTGAATTGGCAATTTCATTCAAGCATTCTGTCAGTGACTATAAATATTTTGATATTTTGGGCCTCTAAATTTCTTTGAACACATGCTAAAAACAAACAAAAAAAAACTATGATGCTTCAAACTAAACTCAGATAGTAGAAGCTTATTTCTCTCTCCTTCAAGTCTAAAAATGGGCATTCCATATCAAGTACCTTTCCTCATTAGACAATTCAAGAAACCACTTTCTATCCAGACTCTGTATCCCCCTCCCCTAAAGCAGGGGTTGATGAATGTTTTCTTTAAAGGACCAGATAATATTTTAGGCTCTCCAGGGCTTACGGTCTCTTTCAACCACTGAACTCTGTCATTATAGCACAGAAAGCAGCCGCAGACAATATGTAAATGAACGTATATAGCTGTGTTCCAAAAACATTTCATTTACAAGATGATTTAGCTTGCTGAGTCCCACCCTTGGGTCTCAGAATATTCTATCTGAGATGAGGGTAAAAAAGGGTAAAGAACTCATACTCTTTTCTGAACATTTGGCCCTGAAGAGTTTAGAATTTATTCCCATTGGTGAAAACCAGTCATATGATTTTACCTAGCTGCAAAGGTTACTGGGATGTAGTCCTTGCTAGGAATCCACTTCGAAACAAGAGTAGTCTCAGCCACAGACCCAACCCACACATAGCAGGTATTCTGCTGTCCCTATAAAAGAAGTGTGCGTTGAATTTCAGATTTTTTAAAAGCAATACCATATTCATGGGAATGGATTTTAGCATTTAATCACTAATTTGCTGGTTAGGAATTTCTTGGCCCAGATATATAAGACTACCTTCGTAAAAGCAGTTTCTCAAAAGAAGCGATTCGTTTTATGTTGGAAATAATGTCATGTTTTTATTGAAACACTGTTATTATTACAAGTGTAGCATCTAATAGAAAGTGGTGTTTTGTGAATCTATAATTTGTTGTTGGCTTTTCTGTCTAGTTTCCATCAGTACAATCAGCAGGTGGGTCCATCCTGGAAGATCATACATTGAATTGTTTCTGTGGTGATGAAGAAAATATTGTTCAGAGATTTAAAAATTAGGTCTTAATTTAATAATCCATTCAACTAAAAAATACAATCAGGGAGCAGATATGGCTCATGCAGTTGAGCGCCTGCTTTCCATATGGGAGGTACGGGGTTCAGTTCCCCATGCCTCCTGAAAAAAACAAAAGTAAAACAAGAAGCAAACCAAATGATAAAACCAACTCAGGGAAGCCAATATGGCTCAGTGGTTGAGTACCAGCTTCCCACATACAAGGTTCCGGGTCCAATTCCCAGCCCCTAGTCCCTAAAAAAATACAATCATACTAAAAATTTTAATTACTAAAAAAAATAAGAATCCAGGGATTTCTAAGCTGTTTCCATGATAACTCTGACTCTTCTGTGTACATAAATCCTACTTGGCTTAACTACAAAGGAATTACATCACAAGCTGAGTTGTGTCCAAGGCAGAAAGAGCTTTGATTATAGACACCCTAATTCATATGTATTCCTGGTTTATAACTTGTCTGAAAGAAAATGTGATTTTTCAGTGAAGCATTGCATGTGTTTTTATCTCTGTTCAAAGGTGAGTTATTTCAGATGCATGAGGAAAGAATGACCTACCTCTAATGGACTTGTGTGTGAGAAAGAATTGATCTTCTGCTTTGTTTCTGACTTTTTCCAGTGCCTGGATTGACAGGTGTCTTTTAAAACCTCCTAACGATCAGAGAAGACTGACTCAGTGGGAGATGCTGAGTGCTCCTGCCCTTCACCTCTTCTGTCTCCTCCTCTTAGTTCCCCCCTCAGCATAAAACCACAAATTCCAAATTCATGGCAGGTGTAGCTGGCTTTACTTTTACAAATCCTATTTAAAATGCTACATTACGGGTTTCAAATGATTTGGGGTGAAACCTTTTTAAAGGTGCAAATTCCCAATGCAACTACTCCCTTCTACAATTATTCTTTTTTTTTTCCTGTGGGAAACATCTTTAATTGCCTTGCATGGCACCTGGTACACAGGAGCTCATAAAAGGTGTTTTATGGTGGCTGTGCCCACGTTCTTATAATCACAAATCACTTTCACGCTCCCTGCCTGTATTAAGCATCACATGCCATGGGCCATTGCTGTCACTTTATAGATTTGACTTTTCAAGGCTCACATCCAACTGGCTGCTTTCTTCCTCCTGAGTGCTTATGCCTATAATTTAAATTAGTTGCCCCTGCAGGACTGTCATCATTTGGGTGATGAACTTGCAATCGGATTAACAGGTCCTCCTATTAAGTCTCATAATTAGATAAAATACCAGTGTAACTAAAATTAGTTATCCATTTAGTGTACAACATTGAACGTGTCAAAACAGCTAAGGGTAAATAGTAACTAAGGTTAACATGCTGTTATATTTGCAATTTACAATTTAGAGGAGTACTTAAACACAAAGAGTAATTATGGACTTTGGAGTCATGTAGATATCAAATTCTGACTCCAACACTAACTAGTTGTATGAACTGGAACAAATTACTTAACCTCTTTCAGCCTCAGTTTCTTCATCTGTAAAAAAGGCATTAATAGTCTCCATTTATTCAGGACCTTCCTGGCACTGAGCAATAAAATAGGGTGCTTTGCATCCATTATTTAACTTATTTCTAACAACAACCTATTTTATAATTTAGTTGGAAAATTGCTGTTTGAATTTCTTTTTCTCGGCAAATATCAAAGTCTATAATTTTTTTGAAACAATTATTTCCTTCCATTACTTTTATAGGATAATGGAAGGACTAAAGTACTGTTGATGGAAGCAAGTGGGAGAATGTTTAAATTTTTTAAAGTATATCTTCCCTTTCCCTTTTTATAAACTTCACTTCTATTCCAAGTCCATTTTTTTTCCTGCAATAGTTACTAAGAAAAATTCTTAGATAAGGGGATAGATGTGGAGCTGACATTTAGCCAGTAGGCACAGGTAGAGCTGAATTGAAAGTTCAGTGGATTGGGAGTTTACAGCTACATCCCTTCTGATTCACCAATTCCATGCTGAACAAGACACTAAATATCTTTTTTTTCCCTTTCCCTTCCCCCTCCCCCCACCGTTGTCTGCTCTCTGTGTCCATTCACTGTGTGTTCTTCTGTGTCCGTTTGTATTCTTGTCAGTAGCACCGGGGATCTGTGTTTCTTTTTGTTGCCTCATCTTGCTGCATCAGCTCTCTGTGTGTGTGGCACCACTCCTGGTCAGGCTACACTTTTTTAGCACAGGGTGGCTCTCATTGCAGGGTACACTTCTTGCACGTGGGGCTTCCCTACGCAGGGGACACCCCTGCATGGCACGGCACTCCTTGTGCGCATCAGCTCTGTGTGTGGGCCAGCTCACCACATGGGTCAGGAGGTCCTGGGTTTGAACGCTGGACCTCCCATATGGTAGGCAGATGCTCTACCATGAGCGAAATCCACTTCCTAGATGCTAAATATCTTGAATATCATCCCTAGGCAAACGGTTTGGGCTCACCCAATCCATCTTTCCTAGTAGCATTCACTATCTTGTGTGATAATCTTTCTCCTGGGTATGTATTTCCCCATCCTAGATTGGGGACTTCTGGAACCAGAGTCCATATGCTAATTCATTGCTGTATTCTCAGTTCTTAGCACAGTGCTTGGCCAAGGAATGTGCTCAAAAAGCGTGTGAATGAAAGAATAAGTGAAGGAAAGCATGAACGACATACCAGGGTTCAAATAGTTGAATAATATCTTCAAGATCAACTGCTAGAAAGTGGCAGAGCCAGTTCTGACTCCTCTCTTACATGATTGATGAGGCAATTCGCATCAGAAGATCATGGATGTGACTAGTTCTTAGCAGGGACTTAAGTATTTCTTTCCTCCCCTTTTCTACCAAGTTCGGTTAAGTATCTCAGACATGAGCCTTCATTATAAAATCACAACTTAATCTAGCCTTGATGTTTGCACACTCAGGAGGAGCACACCTTCCCAGTTGACCCTCAATCCGTGTGGAGGTCCTGCAGTTATTCTTCACCTGCCGCTTTCTTCCTAGAAAATGACTTTCCCATCATTTTGGTTATCCCAGGAATCGTTTCATATTGTTGTCCTCTTCTTTAGGGCAGCTGAGCACTGAGGCTTCCTGCATCTTTTTTCTACCCAATCAGTAGAGAAAAAAATATGATATTTCTCTGCATGACTCTCCCAAAACTGTTCTTTATTTTTAATCTGAATGAAGTAATGTGCCCCTTTAACTTAACCTTAGGTGTTTATCCTTTGCTGCTATTGCTCACTTACTGATTAATTTCCATTTATGTACAAATCCCATTATTACATTGCACAGACCCCCTGCAAAGTTCACAGCCTACCCTCTAGACTCTACATTTTTCAAGAACTGGGAATGCCTTGAAATCCAAACTAAATCAGAATTTAGCTTTTTTAAAACACTGGTGCAGAATATAAAAAGTTTATAGAGAGATCCAAGGGGACTTATCGAACAGATTTGAAGTTCTTGAGTTAGCATTGTTTTGTTGGTTTGCCTTACGAGGTTCCAAACATAGAATAGAGTACATAAAATTCTTTGCTTTTATCTATGCTATGTGTTCTCACCTAACACTTTTTGAGGGGTCACTGATTTTATGTAATCCTAAGATTAAAATGGCTAACACATGATCAGGGGTCTATATAATCAAAGGAGGCATGCAGGGAGCCTTCTAGCTGGTAGTTACTACCCACATTTGCCCCTACGCCACATGCATGGCATGAAATCATAGCTCAAATCGAACCAGGTGTGATGATTTCTTATGTTTTCCAAAAGCAGTGTGCATTAGATTGGGGGGGGAAAAGAAGGCTTTGTTTCTCCTCGGGGAAATAAGACGTGTACCTGTGGAACAATAAGACGAGTACAGAGGAAGGTCTGATGGAGGCTGTAATGCCTGCTAAAGACTGAGTGCCACGTGAGTCAGAGACATTGCCCGCAGTAAACTGGGGATCTGATGGATTCAAGCCAGCATCCTCCATTAGCAGCAAGAGTTCAGAACTGGATGAGAATGATAGAGACAGGTTTTGAAATTAGAGTCTCATTTAGACATGGAGGGAAATGAAAGCATAGTACATTTAACCACTCTGCGTTGAAGGTAGGTATGTGTGATTCTTCTTGCGCATCTGTATAATCCATCAAACAATATTGCTCAACCCATTTAGGAAGGGAATAAACTAGGTTGCTGAAGAGGGCTACTGCAGGGCTCTTCAGATCCTGATCTGCACGAACTATCTGGACATGCTCAGTTCTTCAGTGGGGCCTTAGTAGCCATACTGAGGCTTTTCCAAGATCAGCTTAGAGGCCGGAGAGTCCTGGTAGCAGACACTGGGACATCTTCCACTTTGTCTTTGATTAGGAAAATCTCAAAATACATGCTCTTCTTAATCTCAAAACCAGTCATATCCACAGAAATAAAAAGGATCATAAGGGGATATTATAAGAAACTGTATGTCAACAAACTAGACAACCTCAATGAAATGGACAAATTCCTAGAAACACAAAAACAACCTACACTGACTCAACGAGAAATACAAGGACTCAACAAAACAATCACATTTAACAAGATTGGAACTGTCATCAAAAATCTCTCCACAGGAAAGCAGACTTGGACCAGTGGTTAGGGCATCCGTCTACCACATGGGAGGTCCGTGGTTCAAACCCCAGGCCTCCTTGACCCATGTGCAGCTGGCCCCTGCGCAGTGCTGATGCTCACAAAGAGCACCGTGCCACGCAGGGGTGTCCCCCGCATAGGGGAGCCCCATGCGCAAGGAGTGTGTCCCATAAGGAGAGCCACCCAGTGCAAAAGGAAGTGCAGCCTGCCCAGGAATGGCACCGCACACACAGAGAGCTGACACAACAAGATGACGCAACCAAAAGAAACACAGATTCCTGTGCCGCTGACAACAACAGAAGCAGACAAAGAAGACGCAGCAAATTGACACAGAGAACAGACAACCGGGGTGGGGTGGGGGAAGGGGCGAGAAATAAATAAATAAAATTAATCTTTAAAACTATATAATAATAATTTTTTTAAAAAATCTCTCCACAAAGAAAAGTTCAGGACCAAATGTTTTCACAGGTGAATCTGACCAAGCATACTGAGAAGAATTAACCAATCCTGTTTAAACTCTCCCCAAAAAATTGAAGAAGAGGGAAAATAACCCAACACAGTTTATGATGCCAATATCACCCTAATACCAAAGCCAGATAAGGTACTACAAGAAAAGAAAATTATAGACCAATCTCTCTAATTAGCATAGATGCAAAAATTCTCTATAAAATATTTGCAAATAGAATCCAACAGTATATGAAAAAAAATATACACTATGATCAAATGGGATTTATTCCTGGTATGCAAGGGTGCTTCAACATAAGAAAATCAATTAACATAATATAACACATGAACAAACTGAAGGAAAAAAAATGCATAATAATCTTGATCAATGCAGAAAAGGGGTTTGACAAAATCCAGCCTCCTTTCTTGATAAAAACACTTCAAAAGATAGGAATAGAAGGAAAATTCCTCAATATAATAGAGGGCATATATGAAAAACCCACAGCCAACATCATACTCAATGAGGAAAGGTTGAAAGCTTTCCCTCTAAGATCAGGATTGGGAACAAGACACGGATGTCCACTACCACCACTGTTATTCAATATTGTACTAGAAGTTCTGGCTAGAGCAATTAGACAAGCAAAAACAATAGTAGTAAAAGCCATCCAAATAGGAAAAGAGGAATTAAAACTCTCACTATTCACAGATGATATAATCCCATATTTAGAAAATTCTGAAATATCTACAACAAAGCTACTTGAGCTAATAAATGAGTTCAGCAAAGTGGCAGGATACAAAATCAACACACAAAAATCAGTAATGTTTCTGTACGCTAGTATTGAACAACTGGAAAAAAATTCCATTTACGATAGCAACAAAAAGACTCAAATACCTAGGAATAAACTTAACCAAAGATGTATAGGACCTATGTTCAGAAAACTATAAAACAATGCTAGAAAATTTCAAAGAAGACCTAAACAAATGGAAAGGCATTCTGTGTTCATGGTTTGAAATACTAAACATCATGAAGATGATACCCAAATTCACTTATGGATTCAAAGCAATATCAATCAAAATTCCAACAGCCCACTTTACTGTAATAGAAAAGGCAATTACAGGGAAATGGATGTAGCTCAAACAAGTGGGCTCCCATCTACCATATAGGAGGTCCAGGGTTCGATACCCAGGGCCTCCTGGTGAAGGCAAGGTGGCCTGCGTGGCATGCAGGCCCACACAGGGGTGCTGCCACACGCAGGAGTGCCGCCCCGTGCAGGAAGGCCAGCCAATGTGGAGAGCTGATGCAGCAAGATGACACAACAAAAAAGAGACACAGAGGAAAGACAATAAGAGACTTAGCATACCAGGGAACTGAAGCAGCGTGAGAGAATGATCGCCTCTATCCCACTCTGGAAGATCCCAGGATCAGTTGCCGGACCCACGTAACAAGAATACAAACAGACATAGAAGAACACACAGCAAATGGACATAGAGAGCAGACAATGGAGGGAGGGGGGAGAAATAAATAAATCTTTTTAAATATATATATATTTTTATATAAAGATATATATATATATATATAAAGATATATATATATATATAAAGAAAAAAGAAAAGGCAATTACAAAGTTTATTTGGAAAGGAAAGCCAAAAACATCCTAAAAAAGAAGAGCCATGTGGGAAGATTTTCACTACCTGACCTTGAAACATATTACAAAGTGACAGTGGTCAAAACAGCATGGCATTAGCATCAAGATAGACACATTGATAAGTGGAATAGAATTGAGAGTCCAGAAATAAACCCTCACCTCTATGGCCAACTGGTTTTTGACAAACTTACCCAGTCCACGTTGCTGGGACAAAACAATCTTTTCAACAAATTGTGCTTGTAGAACTGGATATCCATAACCAAAAGAATGAAAGAGGACTCAAAATGGATCAAAGACCTATATATAAAAACCAGGATCATAAAACTACTAAAAGAAAAATAGGGAAACATCTTCAATATCTTGTGGTAGGTGGTGTTTCTTGGATCTTACACCTAAAGCACACACAACAACAAAAAATAGGTATATGGGACCTCCTCAAAATTAAAGTTTTGCACTTCAAAGGATGTTGTCAAAGGGGGAAAAGGCAGCCAACTCAATGGGAGAGACAATTTGGAAATCACATGTCTAATAAGAGTTTAATATCCATGATGTATGAAGACATGTTCCAACTCAATAAAAAGACAAATGACCTGATTAAAAAATGGGCAATAGACTTGAATAGACATTCCAAAGAAGAAATACAAATGGTGAAAAACACACAAAAAAAATGCTCAACATCACTACCAATTAGGAAATGCAAATAAAAGCTACAATGATATATCATTTCACAGCTATTAGAATGGCCACTATTAAAATGACAGAAAACTACAAGTGTTAGAAAGATGTGAAAAGATAGGAATGCTTATTCACAATGGGAATGTAGAGAATCAAAATGGATCAAAGACCTAAATATAAAAGCCTCCTGTGGAGGACTAATTGGCAGTTCCTAAGGAAGTTGAATATAGATTTGCCACATGACCTGGCAGTACCATTACCAGAGATATACCCAGAAGATCTGAGAGCAGTGACACAAGCAGACATCTGCACACTGATGTTTATAGTGGCATTATTCACAATTGCCAAAAGATGGAAACAACCCAGGTGTCTGTCAGCCAATGAATGGATAAATAAATTGTGGTGTATACACACAACATAATGGAATATTATGCAGCTGTTAGAAGAAACGAAGTCATGAAGCATATAACAACATGGATGAACCTGGAGGACATTATATTGAGTGAAGCAAGCCAGACACAAAAGGGCAAATACTGTATGATTGTGCTATTCTGAACTAAATATATTGTGTAAACTCATGGAGTTAATAACTAGAATATAGGTCAATAGAAAATAGAATGAGAGTAAAGAATGGAAAACTGAGAGTTAATCTGTGCAGAATTGGTAAAAAGTTTGTTAATCTTTGGAAATAATAGAAAAGGTAAAAGCATATCATAGTGTTTGTAACTAGCAGTACTATTATATGGGTATGACAGTGGTTGAAAGAGAAAATCTAAGGTCATATATTACTAGAAGAAAAGCTAAAAAATGTAAAATGAGATTATATAGCATGATGATACCTCAAGTGAAATAAGAATATGGATAATATTGCATATATAAGACTGTTTTTCTTTGAAACTGAACAAATGTATGTTAATGTTATAAGATGTTAATATCAGGTAAAAAAACACGTAATTTTTTTAAAGTTTTTACACATTATGCTAAGTGAGAGAAACCAGATACAAAGTACTACATATTGTAAGATTCCATTTATGTAAAATGTGAATATAAATCAATTTATAAAGATGGAATTAGATTACTGGTTATGTAAGGCTGGGAAAGGACAGAGGGATTGAGAGGTGACTACTAAGGAGTGTGGAGTTTTTCTTTTAGGAGTAATGAAGTTGTTCTAAAAATTTTCATGGTGATGAATGCACAACTCTGTGATTATACTAAACACCATTGACTGTACACTTTGGATGGATTGTGTGGTATGTGAATATACCTCAGTAAAACTGCTTTTTAAAAAAACAGTCATGTGATCTAGAAGCTCTGACTTCTTCATCCTATTCTGGTCAATTCTCATGTACCATAGTCTTACTGTCATTCACACTAAATAGCAAAAGAGATTCTAAATGAAATGAAGAGTTCAAGGTTTAAAAACCCTCTAGAAGGAAATATATGTGATTATTTCATTAAGTCTGAAATTGGAAAAGTATTTTGTGAGGCATAAAGACAATGGAATTAATCCTGGAGAAAAATGATTGGCAAGTTTGACTACATAAAATTTTAATATTTCTGTACCTCAGAGAACATCATAAATAAATTTTAAATGCAAATAAAATTGAGGGGAAATGTTTGCAACAAAGGGTTAATATATCCAAAATATAAAGCACTCATAAATCAATAAGAGAAACACTAAAGATTCAGTAGGAAAATATATTAAAGACCTGAGCAATTCACAGATGAAGAAATACAAACATATTTGTTAAACAAATATTTATTGAGCACAGACTGTGTGGCAGGTACTATTCCAGCAGTAAGATTAAGTCTCTGCCTTCCTGGGAAAAAAGTCTTTATATGGCAAGACAGGCAATAAGCAAATTTAGAAAGTAAATATATGTCAGATGGTGATAAGTGCTTTGTAGAAAAAATATAGAAGAATAAGGAATCCCAGAGGTGGGAGGCTGTGCACCTGTCTTAAAATGTGGCCTTCGAGCAAAGAGTAGCGAGAGCCCTCTCCAAGCAGACACCTAAATGAAGAGCTTTCCTGAGAGGGAATCGCAGGGGCAAATTCCTAAAGGCAGGGCGTTCTTAGTGTGTAAAAGGAGCAGGTGCTGCCATTATGGCTGGAGCAGCATTAGCAGAGAGGAGAGCGATGGGCAATGAAGCCAGAAAGGCAGCAAATGGGGGCAGGTCGTGCAGGGCCGCCAAGCTACTATCAGATCTTTATCCTTTGATCTGAGTGAGATGTCAAGATTGGAGCAGAAGAGTGGGGTGATGTACCTTAAAGTTTAAAAGGATCGTCATTTCGGTTGCTATATGGAAAAAGGGTGGAGCAGACAAAGGATGAGGCTCAAAAGCAAATAGGAGGCAATTGCAACAACCCGCGTAGGACATGGATGTAGCTTGGATCAGGGTGAGAACAGTGGAGGTGGTGAGAAATTATCGCATTGTGGGTGTATTTTGAAGGCGGAGTCAACAGGTTTTGCCAAAGGATGGAATGTAGGGTATGAGAGAAAGAACTCCCAGGGTTTTTGACCTGAGCATCTAGAAGAAAATGTCAGGGGTTTACATGATGAGGGAGACTTTAGGGACAACTAGTTGGGGAGAATAATTAAGAGTTCACTTTTAGATGTGATGTTCGAGGCATCCTTCCAAAGTTGTTGGATGTATGAGTCTGGAGTTTAGGGGAAAAGATGGGGCTGGACAAAGATGAATGGGAGTTCTCAGCAAATAAATATTTTTTTAAAGCCTGAGACCAAATGAGCTGACCTTTGACTAGGTGGTAAATCGATGGAGAAAAAAGAGCAGATGTCTGAGGGCTGAGCCTGGGGCACTCCCAACATTTAGAGTCGAACTGATGAGGAGGAGCCAGCAGAAAAGACTAGGCAGTATATAAGAGTAAAACTTATGTAATCAAATTACATCAAATTTTTGCTTAATGATTTGCTCTATTGCGTTTATGCTCATCTTGACATTTTATGCTTATGAAGTGTTCTCTACTTCTAAGGACATGGCACATTAAATCTAAAGGTAAGGAAGCCGATGTGGCTCAGTAGTTGAAGACTGGCTTCCCACATCTGAGGTCCTGGGTTCAATCCCCAGCCCTGGTACCAGGAAAAAAAAAAAATCTAAAGGCAAAAACCAAAATCAGGGGAAGTTCCAAACAAAGAGTTAATATTCCTGATATAGAAAGAATTCAAAAATTTCTAAGTGAAACACATTTCAGGAAAGAAGAGGATTATACATACAAACAACCATGAAGTCACTAAAGTTTTAGCTTTATGTTTATCATCCTTTTACTTTTAAAAAATCATTTTTGACTCCCAAAAGAGTTAAACACATAATTTTGTAAGTACTCAATCTAATACAAGAGCAAAGATGTAATGAAAAGTATCATCAATAAACTTCCCATACAATGTGTTTATAATGCACATAATATTTTCTGGTGGACAATATTTTATCAAGCATATCTGATATTTTTTTAATTGTCTGACAAACTTATTGGATGAAGCAAGCCATTTTACAAACACTGCCAGTAAAGACTTTGAGATTTTTAGCTGCACTAAAAACATACAATAAATATATATATATATAGGGGAGCAGATGTAGCTCAGTGGTTGAACACCTGTTCCCATGTACAAGACCCTGGGTTTAATCCTGATACTTTCAAGTAAGTAAGTAAGTAAAGAAAGAAAGAAATAAGAACTACCATATTTCCATTATCAAAAATGACAAAGAATACGAAATAGAAAATAAAAATCCACAGTTGACTAGGAGATACAGAAATGATCTCTCTGAAAACAATAGGTAGTGGATTTCTAAGTTAGTAAAATTTTCTGGAGGACAGCTTGTCAGTTTGTACTCAAAACTCAGCCATGTCAACCCCAGAAATTTTGCTTCTACAGATGTATCCAAAAGAAACCATAATTAATGAGGGGAAAGGTTTAACTACAAGAATGTTTACAGCATCCATGTTTGAGGTGGTAAAAAGTGGAAACATAGACAAATACAGAATTGTTTAAACCATAGCATTTCCATGTAATAGAATACTATGCAGCAATTTAAAATGACATCACTTAAATAAGGACATAGAAAAATGTTCCCAATAGAGTGGAACTATATGACCTATTCTTTTTACATGTACTAGAAAATAGACTGGAAGGAAATAAATCAAAATGTGTTCATCTCTGGGTAGTAAGAGATGAATGATTTTTAATTGTGGTAGTTTTGTCTATTCCAAATTTTCTGCCTTGTATTTGTTGATTATATTGGCCCATGGAGCAATTAAAGAAGAAAAGGCTAAGAGTTTTTCACAAAGATAAGACAAAAGCAACTAGGGCATTCTAGGGCAGCGCTGTCCATTAGAACTTTCTGTGATGACGAACGCTCTATATCCATGCTGTCCAATGCAGTCACGACTTCCCACATGTGGCTATCAAGTGCTTGGAATGTAGTTAGCTCAACTGGTTTTTAATTTTAATTAATTTAAAGAACCACATATGTATAATGGAAACTGCATTCGACAGGGCAGTTCTAGAGCCAACTGGCACAGTGCATAGAGGAGAGAGAGCACCAGTAGACCTTGTTCAAAGCTTGAATAACTCCAAAGTGGACAAGAGCCAAACCTCAGCCCAACTGGGTTTAGAAGTCCCATCAGTTTCCTAAAAGGAACTGAAGTTTATTACCAAACCCCCATGTATAGAATTCATACAAGTGTATAATTTAGCTGTAAACTAACTGTAGGATAAACCATATAGAGTTCCCATGTCATAGTGTAGGGTTTTTTTCTTAATGTATATAATTGGTGTCATAAATTTTATAATAAAAACTTTTCTGAAATTTAATAATTAAAACTCAGATGAGTTTTTAGGATTCACTCTTGGCATGGTGAATCCTAACCTAATATTTCAGGCAAAATTCTGATGGCCAGAGTCCTCCTTACCAAATGTTGCTTCTCAAGTAACCTTATTTCTGTCTGCGTGTCCTGCACATTAGAGTTAAATATGAAGATCTACTCTGCAATGACCTCTTTAAAAGAGGAGGAGAAGGAAAAAACTCACATTTTTTGTTACTTTCTTTTATGGCTAATGGTTTAAGAGCTATTTTCTTCTGGTCAAACTTAATGTGTTTAAAAGCTTCAAAATAACCTGCTTTTCTTTTTTACTGGGGAAAAAAAGCACAATTCTAATTCTTCTTAACCAGGATTAGTAAATTTTATAGCACTCAAGGTAATGTAACTATTATACTCTGATGGTAGAATAGTGTTTCTAAAATAATGAAATTATGGCAGAAGCATTTATATATAATTATACAGGCATAATAAAAATTTCAATTGGGCTTTCATTACATTGCAATTAACTCTGCATTTGGACACTAACATTAGTGTGGCCATAGCTCTTACTTGTTTCTTGCTCTTTAAAAGTAACATATGGAGAAGTGACTGTGGCTCAAATAATTGAGCTCCCATTTACCATATGGAGGACCCAGATTTGATCCCCAGAACCTCCTGGTAAGAAAAAAAGAAAAGAAAAAATGTGTCCCAGACCTGCTCAGAGCAGAGAGGCGCTGTGCAGCACGGAGAAGCACAGGCCTCTGCATGGCTTAGTGACACACCAAAAAGATGATGATGCAACAAGATAGGAAAAAAAAAAAGTAACATACGAATATTTTTTCTTTTTGTTCACACTAGTCTGAAAAGCCTCTTAGAAAATTTAAATTTGAATAAATTTTCTTAAAAAATTTGCACAAAGTAAAAGAAAATATACAACTATTATAATTTATAATTGAGGTTGTACAATTTATCAATTGCTATGTAATAAATTAACCCAAAACTTAGCTGCTTAAACCATTTATCATGTCACATCGTTTCGAGATGGTCATTCACCTGAGAACTGGTGAGAGGCCTCAGTTCTTCACTTACTGTTGGCAGAAACCAAAGCCTCATGACTTAGGCCTGGCCACAGGGCTGTCTGAGGATCCACACTACATGACAGTTGATTCCCCCAGGGTTAGGTGAAAGAGAGAGTCTGAAAACTCAGTGTCTTTTGTAACCCAACCTTGAACTCATCCTTCTGCCTTATTCTATTCACTAGAAGGCAGTCACCACGTCTAGCCCACATGCAAGGATTAGGACTTAGGCTTTACCTTTTGAAGACTGTGTCATAGAATGTGTTACATGTTTTTAAACCAACACCTACATGGAATACTTCAGCATGTTAACTAGCTTAGTTTGTCTATGTTATTTTATTATTCTGTAGTCAAATGGAGGAAGGTAAATCCATACGTAGAACCTGAATAGAGCTTCCATCTGAGATTCGTGGTCGGATGTCAGATTTGCAACATATCCCACCCTCTTATTTCTGGGGGTCTTGTTAGGCCACAATTGTAATTTTGGGCCTTACATTTCCACCCCACTAAGAATGTACCTTTGTGAGATCAAAAGTCAAAAAATGCATGCTACCCTCTATTCTCCAAGACTTCTACTGGGCTCATTTTGAAAGAAGAAATCAAAGAAAACTCAGGTGGTCCCTCAGCTCTGAAGAAAGGGGCAGAGAAGAATAATAACAGGCACAATGCAGCATTGCTTTAACAGATGAAGGCATTTCATTTAAAATAACTCCTTGGTCCTCTGGTCTTCCCTATCTGCACCCTGTCCTGGCTGAGCTCATGCAATTCCACAACATCCAAATTTATATCTCCAACCCCAATCACTCCATGATCTCCAGCCACCTACTCAGCATCTCCACTGGGATGACTAATTGGCTTCTCCAGCTGAACATGTCCAAAACAGAATATCTCCGTCAGAGTCACAAGAGAACAAAGGCAGCGTGATAATCATGCAGAGCACTTAGTGCAGAGCTGACAGCTCTCTGCTCACCCTAAAAATGGCCTCTGCTGCTGACTGTGAGGGAAGGTGGCTTCTCAGACAGCCGCCTTCCCCTCGTCAGCTGAGGGAATGGGAGAAGGTGGATCCCACTCGTTTTGGCAGCAAGAGTAATTTTCTGAGAGGGATCCACACTGAAAACAGATCTCCCCTATTTGGATGTCATGACACTTCCTGTGTAGCAGCATTCATCATCCCTCAAGGCTGCAGGAAGATTTGCTCATTAATCACTTATGCCCAGGATTGTGTGGGTGGCATGAGCAGGTGCTGTGATGGTGTCATTTGAAGAGACCCGAAGTCCGCCTTACCCTCAAATACCACCCTGTCAAGCCCTACCATTTCCCACTTCTTACCGTGTTAGTCATGCTCCAAGGGCCCTAAAAATATCTCCCCTTGCAGGCACTAACACTTCTCAAGTCCTTCCAGGGAAGTTAGTCCAAATGGTTGCGTCCTGTCACAGGAAAGAGTAATTACATTACACAGTTACACAACAGCAAGGACTATTTAATATGAGCTACTCATCAGCCCTAAAAGACCATTGTTTGGATAAACCAGGACAAAAGGAAAAAGGGGGTGAGCAGGAGCCTTGTGAGAGGGTGAACTCTAATTGAGGGCCAAAACACAGGAGGGGAAATAACTAAAGGAGAAAGGTTCACCTAGTTCTAAATGCTTATTGAGTTGCTCGTTGAATGCGTGGAACTATAGGACCCATTAGACCTAAACCAATCCTAAGCCTACAGAGTTTTGCTTATAGAGAAGTATGTATATCATTGAATATATTGATATGTGAGATATAGCTTCTTCCTCAGTTGTGTTAATAATACTAGTTTAGGTAAGCGGACTTGGCCCAGTGGTTAGGGCGTCCGTCTACCACATGGGAGGTCCATGGGTCAAACCCCGGGACTCCCTGACCCTTGTGGAGCTGGCGCATGCGCAGTGCTGATGCGCCGCAAGGAGTGCCGTGCCACGCGAAAATGTCCCCGCGTAGGGGAGCCCCATGTGAAAGGAGTGCGCCCTGTAAGGAGAGCCGCCCAGCACGGAAGAAAGTGCAACCTGCCCAGGAATGGTGCCGCACACACGGAGAGTTGACACAAGATGACACAACAAAAGGAAACACAGATTCCCGTGTCGCTGACAATATCAGAAGGGGACAAAGAACACGCTGCAAATAGACACAGAGAACAGACAACTGGGGTGGGGGGATGGGGAGAAAAATAAATAAAATAAATCTTTAAAAAAATAATAATACTAGTTTAATTTATTAGTTATTAGTATAAGGCACTGTTATATACACTTAACTTACTGGTTTTGTTTTTGTTCTGTTTTGTTTTGTTTTGTTTTTGTGCATCCTGTTTATTGGTCTATCTCCCCCAGTAGAATGTAAGGCCCATGAGGACAGGGATTTTGTCTGCCTTATTTAGCGTGCTATCCCCAGGTAGCATCAAGAATAGTTCCAGGCACTTGATAAGTGTTCAAAAATTACTTACAGAAAGGATGGGAGGGAGGGAAGGAAGAAGGGAGGGAGGGAGGATGAGAAAATTATCTCATTTAATCCCCTATAGTACCTCATTATTCTTATCTTACAAATAAGGATATTGCAGCCTAGAGAGATTAAGTAACTTGCCTAGATCACACAGCTAACAAAAGATGTTATTCCAATGTGTTTTCATTCAACAAATTTCATTCTCCTAACCTTAAAAAGGCAATACTAGGGCACATATAAGCTAGAACCCAGATATGCTGTCCTCATTTAGATTCTTGTACATGCCTATGCATAGTAGTTAAATTAATATCCCATGTTAAATCTGGATTCTGCCATCAGTCTATTGTAAAAGGACTTGGTACTGTATATGATTAATGGCCCATAGTGCACAAATGATAATAGTTCCCTCTCCCCAAGAGAGATTTTTAGATCAGCAAATTAATAGGTACCAAAAAAAAAAAAAAAAAAAAGCTTTAAAAATATAATGAACTAATAGGGAATAGGGATTTAAGACTTAAAATGTTCAGTTTCTTTTTGGGATAATGGAAAAGTTTTGGTAATCGATGGTGATCATGGTAGCACAACATTGTAAATATCAACAGCACTGATTTCCATTATATTTGAAACAGGGATAAAGGGGAAATTTTAGGTTGTATATATAGTAGTAGAATAAAAATTTCTCTAAAAATCCGTGGAACTGTATAACACAGTGAACCCTAGCATAAACCATGGACTGTACTTAATAGTACTATTATAAAATTGTGCTTTCATCAATTGTAACAAATGTATATCAGTGCACGGTGTTAATAACATCGTGTTATGGTAATCCTGTATTTTATACATGATTGTTCTGTAAACCCGCAATTTCACTAGTAAAAATTTTAATTTAAATATGTATAAAATTAAATAATTGCCAAGCATTGTTATTAGCAGTCTAATTATGGGAAATACTTCATGTAGGCAGTCTGAGAGAGTTAGTTTCACATTTCCCTTTTTCAAACTCATTTCACTTTAACAACAACTTAAAAAGTGGAAAGCCCTCCCATCCCCACTTTTTTATTTTTATTTTTATTTTTTTTATTAGCAGTATGACTTTGGACAAGAGACTTGCCCTCTGTAAACCTCCTTGGGCCAGCAGCACCGGGATCATCACCTGGGAGCTCCGGGGAAAATGCAGATTCTCAGGCCCCGCCACAAACCTCTGAATCAGAATCTGCGTTTTAAGATCTGCAGGTGACTCACAGGCACATTGAAGTTTGAGAAGCACAACTCTAAGCCTCATTTACCTCAAGAGGTCAAAAATGAGAATTTAAATGCCTGACAAAGAAACTGACAGTGCTCAATAAAATTCTGTTCTTTACACCTTCCCGCCCACTGGTATAATGATAATCTTGACAACCTCAGTGAAGATCAAAGTGCCCTTGGGCTACTCAGGGCCAAGGTGAGGATTTGGCTCTCGAGGATCCTGGAAGGGGACCGTGCCAACTGGAAAAACAAATTTAGGTGATAAATATAGCCCCTTTCCCTGCTCAAAAGTGTATTCGCAAGATTATTTTTATCCTCTCAACTGCTGAGCCCTTGTTAGGATTTGATTGTGTCATGTGGCTTGACATTAATTTTCATACACAACAGTTTGAATTCAAGTCTGTATTTAGTTCAGATGGAAGATTTTTCTTTTTATGATGCTTATTTATATCTGATTATAAAAGTAATACTTGCTTATTGCTGGCAAGTTAGAAATCACGAACCTCTGCTAACGTCTGAGTATTTCTTAACAGACTTATTTTCAAGCAAACGTACAATTTTCACACAAGATGGGATTTTAACTTGATTTATTTTACGAATCTTATAACCTGATTTTTTTACTTGTCATGAACACTTTCCCACATTACATAGTTTGGATATAATTAAATGGGTCTCTATTATTCTATCTTGTAACTATATCAATATCTAAACAACCCTAATGAAAAGCTATTCCATTTCTAAATTTGTTTACTATTTAAATCATGTGATGAACCTTCTTCTTTATAAATCTTTGTCCATTGTTGGCTATTTCTTAGTATTGATTCCCAAAAAAAAAGGAATTACTTAGTCAAAGAGTATTTGATAACCTTTTTCTTTGATGTATACCATCAGCTTCCCTAAGTCTGTGCCAATCCATGGTCCCAAAAGCAGTCTAAGTGCCAATTTCAGTTAACTTTGGTTGAAGGGGAAATTGGAGGTGATGAGTGGGATCAAGGGATGAGACACACAGAATCCTAATTCTTTGGGTTTGGTGTATTGTTTTTTAAGTTTCTACTAATCGATAGGCATTACAGGAACTGATTTTAATTTGCATTTTTGGTTCTTAGTAAACATTTTTTCAGATTTTTATTCAATATTATTTTCTTCTGTGAACTGTCTTTTTACCTTTTTTTGTTTTTCTTTATTGGTTTCTTTTAGAGTTAAAAAGTCTCTTCGTTTATTAAAAGCAACAGTCTATTATTACAACTATTTCCTCATTTGTTGAGGAATTTCTTAATTTGGTTTAATTTTTTAGCTAAAAATATTTACATTTTACATAGTCAAATATTACTTCTTGAATAATCTTTCCACAGCTGGTATGCTTTGCTTAAGAGCCATTAAAACAGCAACCACTGTGTTCTTCCAGTTGATGCCTTTTGGAGCATGGTTTAAGATCTGGCTTCTGCTTCATAATGGCCCATTTTCCCAGCACCAGTTCTTGAGTAGTCTATGCCACCCCTAAGGGTTTGTTGTTCTTCTTTTAACATATATTATGCAAATACTATAAGTTCTTTTTTATAATCACTTTGGTATATATATGATGGGGGGAGAAACTCTTAATTATTTTTCTAAATTTCAACTATTCTTCCCGGTTTGTTCTTCAAGATAAACTTCAGTATTATCACCAAGTTATAAAAACAAAAAATAACAATCAAAATTCTACCTCCTTATAATTTGAGTTGGGAAGAATTGACATTAATACAATACTTAGTTGTATTAGACAACTAAGAAGAATGGCTTTCTTCCCATTTATTCAAATGAAACATCATCAAATTTGGGGGCAGGGGTGGCTTTGGTATATGCTGCTATTACTGACTGGACTCCAATTCTCATTCCAGTGTTTGAGAAAAGGCATATCTGCACTTAGGGGTACAATATAACCTGCTTTGCCCTATAATAAAGAAAATGTCAGGACCATTTTTCGAACTTTATGTCTGGAACATACTTTAGTACCAACCTTGTTAATTCAGGATACTGGGTTTAAGTTTTGTTTCCTATAGAATTCTTTTCCTTCCCCTCTATTTGTCATACTAAGGTTAATTCATATTAAAGAAGCCTTTTCTACTTAAATAAGGTTCAAGCTGAATCACTCAAGCAATCACTTGTAAATAATACGGTGAGATTAGTTCAGTGGTTTTCAGGCTCAGGTCTCTAGAATCCTATCTCCCATGGGACCTTCTCAGGTGATAGTAGGGAGGGGGTAGATTCTGCAGGCCCCTTCTCCTGATCCCAACCTTCACTTCCAATCTCTCCTTCAACCAGTTCAGCTCTGCTTTTTATCTGTTTTTTGTTTTATTTTTTTTATTTTTCTTTTTATTTTTTGTGGGTTATTTTTATTATTTTCTTTATCTGTTTTTACCATGTTTCTGATCAAGGTTACTTTTCAACAAAACAGTGTGTAGCGAAAAAAAGACTGTGTAGTTAAAATAGAACTGAACTGACTAGAATAGGGTAGAAGAACAGAATAAGCCAGAACAGAATAGAATAGAATAGAATAGAAATAAAGGCCATTGGATAATAGAATAGAATAGAATAGGAATAGAAATAGAAATAGAAATAGAAATAGAAATAGAAATAGAAATAGAAATAGAAATAGAAATAGAAATAGAAATAGAAATAGAAATAGAAATAGAAATAGAAATATAGAAAAGGCCATTGCCTTTTCCAGATAGAAAAATCTGATTTTTGCTCTTTGAAACATCTTTAATAATCCTCTGTGGGATGAGCTTGACAGTGACATATTTTGAATGGAAGTTTTTTCTATCTTGTAGCCAAGTACTGAAAAATCTTCTACCTAGGGAAGTGAATGTGGCTCAATTGATAGAGCATCTGCCTACCATATAGGAGGTCCAGGGTTCAAACTCAGGGCCTCCTGGCCCGTGTGGTGAACTGGCCCATGTGCAGTGCTGATGCGCACATGGAGTGCCCTGCCACGCAGGGGTGTCCCCCACATAGGGGAGCCCCACGTGCAAGGAGTGCACCCCACAAGGAGAGCCACCCCATGCAGAAAAAAAAAACACAGCACACCCAGGAGTAGTGCCACATACATGGAGAGCTGATGCAGCAAGATGACACAACCAAAAGAGACACACATTCCCAGTCCTGCCAAGAATGCAAGAGGACACAGAAGAACACACAGCAAATGGACACAAGAGAGCAGAAAACATGGGTGGGGTGGGGGGGTGGGAGGGGGAAGGGGAGAGAAATAAATAAAAAATATTTCTTAAAAAAAAAAGTCTTCCACCTTATATCCAGAGAGTATAATATGGGTAGAACATTTTTGGTTTTAGAGTTGCAGCTTTACTATTTGATTAAGATTATATAATGCTCATTATTAGTTTTATAACCAATATAAAGTATCACCTTCCTTATCCAGATATGGCATTTGGATGTAAGAAGATTAATAAGGAAGGCACTCTAAGCCAAATGATCAATTCAATAAAACTTCCTATGTTCCCTTTTCTGCAAACAATATAATAAAGCAGATATGAGTCTTATTCTGTAACATTGATATAATAACCATCACATCTATTTTATTTCTCTAAATCTAATTAAGTCTATTACAAACCCTAACTGGTAGGAAATCTTACCTCAGTCATTATGGGGTAATAAATATTGACTTATTAGAGACAAATGAAAATCCCAAGGGTTCTTAACTAGGTCCAGAACTTACTAGGTCCAGAATAGGTCAGGGGTCAGCAAATGTTTAGTGGGGCCAGAGAGTAAATATTTTAGACTTTGCAGGCCATACAGGTCTCTGTTGTAACTATTCAATTCTGATATTGTGAGGAGAAACCAGCCACAGACAATACACAAATGAATGAGTGTAGCTGTGTTCCAATTGTAAGAAAGCAATTTCCTTCTGGAAGAAAATAAGGCTCACCCAATTGTGGAGAAGAAAATAATTTATTCTCAATCTTGCAAGAAGGGGCGTACAACCAGAAAATGTAGGGGGCACCCCAAGCAAAGAAAAATGACACAATTTATACCCCTAAGCCTAGCACACAAGCCCTTCCTCTGTTTCTGCATAGATTGGATACTTCAGAGGTTACAGCCTATCTGAGAAGATCTAACTTTCCCGTGCAAGTTTCCCAGTTTTTTATTAACCACTTCCCCCATCACATTCCAACCATTTTAGCTTTTACCTGCTCCTTTTGCCAAATAAATACGGAATTTAGTGCTTAATTGGTATTGACTTAGCTCTTTCTTGTGCATCCTTTTGACTGGCTATAGGACTGGCTTAAGCTGGTTTCCTTTGTTCCTGCTTAACCCAGGAGTGAGAGACTGAGGCAGTAGGCTGCCAGGTTACATTAATTAATATTTTCTTCCTTTATGTGAAAACTAAACTAATCTCCATTTCTTACACAATAAAATGTTATTTCTGAATACCAAAATTAGAATTTCATCTACTTTTTATATCATAAAATAATATTCTTCTTTTGATACTTTTCAACAACTTAAAAAAGTAAAAATCATTCTTAGTTCCTGGTGTGCAGAAACAGGTGGGTCGTAGGGTTTGCTGACTGCTGTTCCACTCTGCTGTCCAGACTGGGTGCCACTAATGTGGTCAGGGTAAAACCCCCCTGGTACCCTGAAGGGCAGAGGCAGAGGCTGGAGCCCAAATGCCCCTGGCCAGGCAACACTGAAGGCTCTACCTCCATTCCTACTGGTACCACCCAGGAGAAGCTTTCCCAGCTCGGGCCTCTCTGGCTCCTACTTCTTAGACAATTTTCATACCTTTTGGAAAATTGTCCTGGAAGTAAGGATACTCCTAATTCCCACCACTCAGGACAATACAACCTCTTTTGGAGGAGAAAGAAAACCATTCTTGCTCTTTCTTTGATGGCAGTAAAAAAAAAAAAAGAATTGATAGCTCAAATTATCCTGTCTTGTTGATTACTTTAATAAGATAAACCATTTCTCAAAGAGAAACTCACTAGATTATACTTGTGACCACTAAGTAAAGAACTAGATATAGGATTTTAGGACTCTATGTAGCTCCAGCTCAGCCCATCCCATTTTCAGAAAAAGCCCAGCCCTGAAAGATGAAGTGAGTCATGAAAAACATTCAGAGGCAATAAGCAGCAGAACTCAAACCCAGGCCCTCTTTGCCCTCTTCCACACTGTCTCCCTAAAGCACTTTTCTTTCCCAACCCAAACTCCTAACTAGGTTTTTTTTTTTTTCCAAATTTTATTTCTAAAGAAACTTTATATATAGGGGTTCCCATAGTCCCTGCCGCCTTCCTCTCCCATATATCAACAACATCCTTCATTAGTGTGGTACATTTATTACAATTGATAAACACATATTGAAGTGTTGCTACTAATGATGGACTATATAGTTTACATTATAGTTTACACTCTGTCAATTTTGTAGGTTATAACAAAATATATTATGACCTGTATCTGTCATTGCAATGTCATGCAGGACAATTCCAATGTCCCAAAAGTGTTCCCATGTTATACCTATTCTTCCCTCTCCCTCCCCTCAGAACCTCTGATGGCCACTGCCTTTATATCAATGATAAAAGTTCTTCCATTGCTATAATAAGTCTATAATAGTCTACTTTGGCCCATTGTTCATTCCCCAATATTGAGTATTTTAGGATGGTGATGCCCACTTTGCTTCTAATTAAGAGGGTGGCTTAGGTCCCGTGGGGCAGATGGATGGAACTATCTTGCTTGCTGTTGCAGACTCTCTCTGTTCCTTGGGATGGGCACTGTATTTCATCATCTCCTTGAACTAACTGTTTTAAGAGACAGCCGAAAGCAAGACCTAAGGAGACATCCCAGCCAGATAATTCCTGTTCAGATTAAGTGCAAATACCACTTAAGTGACCACTATGTTGCAGAGGGAAATGGAAGCCTGGAGTTGACTGTTCAGCCAAAAGGGAAAGGAAGAGGAAGAAAATAGAAGCTGATCCTGTCTTTATGTAAAATCAGAATGGTACTTTCTGGGATTACTTTCCGTTAGATGGTACTTTTTGAAATCTCTGGTTGGGAGAATAAATTCTTACTTGAACTCTTTGCACTATGTGCTTCTTTTTTTTTTCTTAATTTATTTATTTCCCCTTACCCCCCCCACCCCCACCCCAGTTGTCTATTCTCTATTTGCTGCGTCTTCTTTGTCCGCTTCTGTTGTTGTCAGCGGCACAGGAATCTGTGTTTCTTTTTGTTGTGTCGTCTTGTTGTGTCAGCTCTCCGTGTGTGTGGCACCATTCCTGGGCAGGCTGCACTTTCTTTTGCGCTGGGCGGCTCTCCTTACAGGGTGCACTCCTTGCGTGGGGGGCTCCCCCTGCGTGGCAGGGCACTCCTTGCGCGCATCAGCACTGCACATGGGCCAGCTCCACACAGGTCAAGGAGGCCCGGGGTTTGAACCGCAGACCTCCCATGTGGTAGACGGATGCCCTAACCACTGGGCCAAGTCCACCGCCCCATTATGTGCTTCTTATTGCCTCATACAGAGCCACTCTTCAGGGAAGTGCTGGAATGGCAAGGTTATAAACACTCAGCCGAGAGCTGGAGAAGTTCTGTCCAACCTCCAAGGCCAGGCTCAGAGTGAATTTCTACATCTAACTGGTATGGCTAGAACTAACCAGGCTACAAATATAAATGGCCACAATTACGTGATTAGCCCCATACGTGTGGCAATTCTTATTTATACTTGATACTCCAAACCCCCATTTGCTTAACCCACAAGAAATCTGCTTCTTCCTGGATTGCCCTCTCCAAGTATATCTAAGAATGACCAGAAGCAAATATGACCAAGACAGTCTTGGTCCTCCTTTGCTACCATCTCAGACAACAGTTTGAGGTTAGGCCTCTGCTTCTGAGACCCAGATTCTAAGAATATGTTGCAAATCCAAATATCACAGCACTTTAAAGAATGCAGAATCTCATGTGGCTTTTGCCTTTAAGGTAGAGATGGGCACACCTTACTAGAATCACTGGGGGATAGTTACCACACATTCTCAAATGTGTGGGGCCTGCCTTGCCCTGTAAGAGTATTGCTTTTGGGAATGTGTTAGGCATGTAAACAGAATAGCCAAAAAACTTAAGAATTGGTCCTTTAGACCGAAGCACGTGAGAAATAAGCACCCAGGGATTGTATTTCAAAATGCTAATTGATGTTGCCATCTCTAATATTTTAATTACCCCTGAGCAGAATTCTGCCCTCAGATAAAGGACAGTACAGCAGAGTGCAGATAAGAGAAGTCAAATTCTTGCCTTTTGAGTTTCAAAAGCGAGGCCCCCGGCATAAGGCAGAAAACTTGGAAGAACTGTGAATAATCACAGCAAAGTGCTATGGGGGGGTGTGGAGCGGTTGAGAGGAGCCAACAGAGCTTAGACACGGGTTCCCTGAAGAGAGGGCCTGCCCCCAGCCCCACTGCAGGGTCCCATCCTGGGGAGCTCTCTGCTAGAACCCCGGGGGAGTGCACAGAAGCAGCAAGAGCCCAGCCCACAACCAACATAGAGGCAGTGAGATGTCCAGGCAGCCCCCAGACAGCCTCCAGGTGTCCTGCAGGTGGAGCCGAGCGCCTGACAGGAGCAGAGAAGTATAGTAGCATTCCTTGCACATCTGAGTGGTGTGGCATGACCACGTGGTTCCCGTGCACCCAGCCTGGCACAGCTGTGAATAGGAAGCTGGCAGATCTGGAGGGCCTTGCTGGTGGACACAGGATGAATATAACATGCCCTACCTGGACCAGCAGCTGGAACTCAGCAAACAGCAACATCAATAGGAAATCCAGGGAGTGGATGTGGCTCAAGTGGTTGAGTGCCTGCTTCTCACGTAGGAGTCCCGGGCTTGGTTCCTGGTGCCTCCTAAAAACAAAAAAACAAACAACAAGTAAACAAACGGAGAAACTGTTGTGGAATTTAAGAGAAGTTCAATTATTTTAGTATAGAGAGGCCAGGACTCAGGAATGATTTTGAGAAGGAAAAATGGTTTATTGACGGCCGGCCGGACTCGGGAGCTTTCAGTTTGAATCCCGAGCCCCGAACAAGATTTTCAAACGTCTTTTATACAGAGAGGAAAGGCCAAATGGTCCCTTTGTTTCAGTTCTCAATAGGCTTCAATTAGCATATATCTCTTCCACATCTTAGGTAAGCTTTTAGCAATGACTCCAGACATTTTAGATAAGCCTTGGTTTTTGCATTTCCCCTAAATACTTAAAGTTTATAGCCCTTGCTTTGTTAAACATTTCCTGGGACTGGAGCCTGCTGGTCCCTAAGAGCAGGACTGCAGCCTCTTACCGTTCCACACCCACAAGTTAAACAACTTAGTTATTTCTGAAGAGACACAAGTCAAACAGCTTAGTTATTTCTGAAGAGACAAAGAGCCTTCCACCCATAGCCCACATCAAAACCATCTCAGGGAAGCCGATAAGGTTCTGTGGTTGAGTGCCCACTTCCCACAAACAAAGTCCTAATTCAATCCCGGCCCCAGTACTCAAAATTTTAAAAAAAAACAAAAGGAAACCCAGAGGATCAGAGGACCCTCCAGGCCCTTTTCCTCAATGTCTTTGAAGCTCTGTGAGCCTGGCTGCAGTTTAAATTAAACCCCCAGAGAAAAGAGGAAAGAAACCTTGAATTACTTGATACTAAATTTCTACTATTCAGCTGAACAGAACATAGAAATAGAAATTAAGTTCCATTATAGAAAAATACAGAAAGTTAAGTTTCTTGATACAAGATTCCTTAACAGAAAGTTAAGTTTCATGATATGAGATTCCTAACAACTACACAGGTAATTAGAAATTGGTTTATGTTCTGCAAGCTAGGTCTTCTGATAAGGTTGTGTTGTTCTGTTTTGTTTTGAGATACTAGGGCTGGGGATGGGACCTGGGCTCTCCTATGGGGAAAGCTGGCACTCAACCACTGAGCCACATCAACTCCCCTGAGTTGTTTTTTTCGTTTGTTTGCTTATTGTTTGTTTGTTTGTTTTAGGAGACATCAGGAACCGAACCCAGGACATCCATGTGGGAAGCAGACTCAACTGCTTGAGTCATATATGCTCCCATGATAAGGTTTTGAAATGGAAGGAGAAAGAAGTACTACCTTCCTTTTCCTGCTTAGAAAAAGCAAATACCAAAAAAATGTTCTAAAAATTTTTAACATCTAACCAAAGTGTCATAGAATTTACCTTGGTGGTCTATGCATGCATTCTCACCAATGGTCACTCCAAAGGGCCACAGTACATAAACAAACCTGCAGTATATTTTGGTATTAAAATTTCATTGGGGGTAGGGCAATTAGGAGGAAAAAATGCCTTTAAATGCTCCTTAAAGGGACAATAAAATAAAAAAATAACAAAAGTTGAGAAAAGTTGTCCACTGCAATAAGGAAGCCTTGAGAACCTGATTTAATGGTCCAAAAATTATCAATTATTAAACGGCTCTGTCTATGGCAATTACATTGAATGAGTATAGTTTAATTCATTTATTCAATCGAAAACCCGACAAACCATTTTCTTTTTCTTTTTCTGGAAGTGGAGGTGGCAGTGGTAAAAAATCTACGCAACACTTTGTGGACATGACTTGAAAAGTGAGTGAAAAATTCAGAGTTGTGTGGACGTCTGCCACATCCTCCCAAAAAGAAAAATCGTCTGTCAGGTTTTTTTAATGAAATAAGCCAGTTAGCTCTGTAATTCAACGTATTTGCCAAGCTGAGCCATCTGTATTTAACCAGAACTAAGAGTGATACAATAAGATAGAAAGCAAGAGAGGAGCCAGAAGACAGGCAAGACCCTCCTCAAAAGGTGGAACCATATCTGTTGGGTGTCCCAGTTTTTTATAATTCCTTGATATTCTGTAAGAACAATTAACTAGTGAGGAATGCTGCAAGAACAGGAACAAACATCCTAATTTTATAAACAAGTCCAAAGAAGCTGCTGAGACTAAAACCCAGGGCTTTGAGGTTGGTGTTTCCAGTCTGGAAGATTTACACATTGTCCCTGCTGGGTGAGGTCCATGTGGATGAAGTAAGTATCCAGAGGAAAATTCCCACCCAGCCAAGGGACCTGCAAGCAATAGCAATAAATTTACTAACTATATCATGTAGCTGGCTTAGACAAACAAGGGCAAAAAAGCAATATGCAGAAGACCCGGAAAACAAACAGAGCATCGGGTACAAAAGCAATAGGCTGTAGCAGAAAGAGAAAGCAGACTCAGTTGCCAAGCCTTGCTCCTTCACTTTCTAAGTAAGCGTGCCCTTTAACAGATAGTCTGGATTCTGAGCTTCAAACCTCTCATTTGTAAACAGATTAATCCTTGCTGGCAAGATGAGGATTAAATGAGAATACGTGAACTGCAAAGCACTCAGTGCCTGTTATGTGTGCTCCCCAAATGGGAGAGTCGATAGAGAAGGATGAAAGTTCCAAAGGATGAAACTGAGAAAGAGAAGTTGATATTTGGCGTGTGTGTGTGTATGTGAGTGTTCTCTTCATAAAATGTATCAAAGTTCACCTCAAAAAGGACTTTGAGAATATGGGTTAACATAGCAAAGAGGATGGGAAAAAAAAGTCTTAGATACAAAGGAAGATGTAAAAAAGTACAAGTTCCTGCTTCACCGTCACTAAAGAAGACGAACACCAGTAATAGCTATCAAATTAAATCATTCCAGAAAAGATCAAAGGAATTGGTGAGTCTGAGGATTTTTCAGAGTCTGATAAAATGGGAGCCAATTTAAGTTCTCTCTTAACACAAATATCATGCAATGTGTTGACTTAAAAAATGGAAATTTATTAGCTGACGGTTTTGAGGTTAGGAGAAGTCCAGAATCATGGTGTCATCCAGGCAGTGCTTTCTCCCGAGGGCTGTGGTGTTCCGGGCTGCCTGCAGCCGGTCCTTGGTCCTTGGCTTTTTTGCCACATGGCAGCCTCTCCTGGCCTCTCCTTTCCTGCCTGGTTCCATTGACTTCCAGCTTCCGGATGCTCTCTCTCTCTCACCTTCTCTCTTTCTGACTTTCCCTATAAAGCAGGGGTTCTTAACCTTCGTTTGTTCCATGGACCCTTTTGCCAGTCAGGTGAAAACCATGGACCCCTTCTTAGAATGTAGCTGCAGATAGTTTTATGACACTCTACATCAGAGGTCAGAGGAAATAAAGATAAGTTGATTTTTTTCAATTCAAGCTCACAGACTCCTTGAAATCTTTCCACAGACCTCTTGGGGGTCCATGGCCCCCTGGTTAAGAGTCCCTGCTATAAAGCCTTCAGTGATAGAATTAAAACTCATTCTGATTCAGCTGGGCCACACCTTGACTGAAGTTATCTCATCAAGTGGGTCCTATTTACAAGAGTCATGCTCACAGGAATGGATTAAGTTTAAGAATGTGTTCCGGGGCACATAGCTCCAAACTACCACAGGGTCTCTGCAGAGTTCTAAAACAGGAATTTATCTTGGGAGTTGACATTCGAGCTGCTTTATAAGATACAGAAGTGCATAGTGCTGGGATACACGAGGACCAAATGGCCTTGTTCAAGAGGAATTTCACAGCACAGGGATGAACTGACAAAGTGCCACTAATTAGGAATGGATGAATAGGTACCATAAGATAAGATAAATGTGATCCAAGCCAAACCTACTGGGGAAGTTAAACATGGAATCACCCATCATTTTGTCCTTTTATTAGAAACTATTCCTGTCAACAGTGATGAGAGAGGGGGAAATCAAGCAATTCCATGTAAGATTTCTCCCATCTGTGTCGGAGATCTTTGATAACATGAAAATAGTCGGTAGGGGAAGGAAGAAGTGGGCAATGATATAGCAGGAAAATACACTCTCCAAAAATAAAGACAAGCATTAGCAACTAATAAGAGGGAATCTCTAGGAAGTGGATGTGGCTCAACCAGCTGGGCACACACCTACCACATGAGAGGTCCTGGGTTTGGGTTCTGTTGCCTCCTAAAGAAAATGAGCAGATGCCACAAGCCAACAGATGCTGTAGCCCACAGGGAGTGGATGTGGCTCAGTCCACTGGGCACTCCCTTTTCCTGAGGGAGGAGTTGGGTTCAATTCCTGGTGCCTCCTGGAGAAGCCAAGCAAACAATGTGCAGACAGATGAGAGGACTATCTGGGGGAGGGGGGAATAATTTTTAAAAAATAAGTAAATAAAGTAAAATTTTAAAAAAAGAGGGAATCTCTGAGTGAAGACTTAAACAGTGCAAGTGCTGTGAGAACCTACAATTTATTTTAAATTGACAGATACATGAGAAGGGTCATGTAATGTATATGTCATAAGCATCTATAAACAATGGTTAAGAAAACATGAAGCCTGAGAGTATTAAGTACACATGATTAAAATTTCATTAAATATAGGGTGATGTTTCCTGCCAAAAGGAGATTTATAACCTACTTAGATACACCAATAGACCAGAAATCATTACTGCTGTAGATGAAACAAAAAAAGAATAAGTATAATAATTTTATTTAACATTTCAAAAATTACAAGTAGTACACTTTGGAGATTGGAACAGTTTCTCCATATCCAATTTCGGAAATACTACAAAAGCATAGAGCAAAGCTTTTATTTTGAGCTTTTGATCTAACTTGTCTTAATAATTGAGTTTTACCCTAGAGCTGGTGCAATGTTTGTGGACCTGAATGTAAAGGGAGAAAAAAGCAGGTTTGTCAGTTCTTTTACTTGCACTCACTCATGGGTCATCAGCAATGGAGAGAACACCCAGTTAATGAATTAGCATCCAAGAGAAGGTGGGAAGGGGACCAAAGCCACAACACATTGATTCCTTCTGAAATTCTGTTTTGCCTTTTATGGCTTTCAATTTAAATTCCCATCTTTAACATGGTTTTATTATGGGTTTCTTATTCCCTGGGTGATGGTTTTCGTGTTCTTGAGAAGGAAAAACAAGCTAACCTAAATAAGTCCCAAATCCTCATCCAATGTCGCCGGGCCTTTGTGTGTAACTCTCTCTAATGCTGGCAGCTGTGCACTCGCCGCAGGATCTCATTCTAGGCAGGTACTCTGTGCCAGCGGTTTTTCACGAAAGTTTTCATGGGTCTTTTGTTACATTTTGTTTCTGAAGTTGAGGCCATCCTTCTGAATACGGGCCAAAAATGTACACACTAAAATTCAGATATGTAAGAAAACCAAAAGAGTATATTTTCTTTTCTATAACTGACCACATCTTGCACTAGAGCACCCATTCCCCCTTATTAGCAAAAGCTTCCCAATTCAAGTTCACCATGTCTTTTTCTGTTTATTTAGTTTTGATGGGTTTAGCGCTTTTGCATACTCAGTCAGATCAAAGTTTAAAACCCTGTAAGTACTGTTTTGCCTCCGTTCTCAGAGGCTTATCCTGGCTGCTTTTTACTTTCCAGCATCCCCGTGCAGGAAAGAACTTAGATAGCTTCATAGTTTTTGGTGCAGGGCTCTAGGTTTGCATGCAGATAGCAGTTGAGGTGACTTGACCCACTTGTCCCTGGCAGGAAGCTCTGTCCTTACCACCTCCAGGATTACTTTATCTGTGAGCTCTTCTCACAGAGGATGGCTCCTAGGGAACTTGCCATCCTCCTTTGATGAGCAGGCCCCCACCTGAGCAATCGGGCTTTGTAGATCCCCTGCAGTCAGTTGTAATCACCATTCCTTCCTCAGCTTGTGAGCCTACCCTTCAGTCCTTGGCCGGAAGGTCACGTCATCTCTTGTTGCAATGATTCCCCTGAGAAGCCCACTGCTCAGCATCTTTAGGCATCTTCCACATCCCCTACAGGTGAGGGCCATGCAGGATCCACAGGCCACGGGACACCAGTGAGAGCTGCATTGAGCCCTCTCTTAGCCTTTTCATGCCTTATCACCATTTCATTTCTCTCCTGTCCTTCCCAATATTAGCGCCAAGACAACTGGCCAGCACAGTGCTGGCCCTCTCTACTTACGACTCCCCTCTCAGCTTACCTGACACCCTCTCCCCAAACACTAGGGCCAGACTGGTGGATCCACTGGGTTCATGGGGGACCCACTTAAGGTCTTCACTCTTGGCCCCTTGCCCCTGTTCTGTCCCTATTCTGAGTTCACCAGCATGAAGTATTCTCTACTTCTGCCCAGGAGGGAAGGAAGTATATGTGACTTCCTCTATGATGTATCCTGCTAGCACAATCAAGTCAGCTGGGCTTTGTCCATTCATTGTCTCTAAAAGTTGACAACGTCTAAACAGCCTTTATATGACTATGTCTTACAAATGTACTTTTGTGGGGCCAGATGGTATGTTTAATTGTATTTCCTCCTCAATGGTTGACTCAAGGGAGAATATTTTTAGTGTTGTGACAAATGGATTCCCTTTCATTACATTCCATCATTTGTTTAAATGCATGTCATATTTTAGTTTGTACAGTTTTGAATTTTCTAGTTTTAATTGCCTTTTTGTCTTGTGTTATTTTATTTTATTATGCCCTCATTTTTCCAAATACCCCATATATTTTCTATTTAGAGTACCCTCTTTTTCTAGGCCCTTCAGCCTCCTACTCCCATCTGGACCAGCTTGTCTCCAGACCTACTGTACATTAAGTAAGCGTGGACCTCCCTTTACTGCTCTCCTGGTTTGGATCTGTTTCTAGATCCCATATCATCCTCTTTCTTTGTTTACACACACTTTTTGTTGGAATATGTCCTCAAGTAATACTAAAAATAGATGGATGATAAAAGTTGAGTCTTTGAATGTCTACAAGTGCCTTTACTCTATTAAAGTACTGCTATTCTTATTCCTCTTACTATTGATGAGTAATTTTTCTGGGTGTAGAATTCCAGGATGAAAAATCATTTTTCTTTAAAGTTTTGAAGGACTTGTCTATCGTATTCAAGCAACCAGTATTGCTGGTGTCAGTCTGATCATAATCTTTGTAGGTGACCTTTTATTCTCTCTAGAGGCTTTGGGTTAATTCCTAATCTGTGGGGTTCTACAGTTTTACAATGACAGGTCTAGGTGCTCTCTATTTTCATTCATCCTGTTCAACATTTTAAGACCTCTTTCCATCCAAAAATTCACATCTTTCAGCTTTGGGAAATCCTGTATTTCTGAGAACTACTTTTTTGTTCTGATTCCTTTTCATGGTATCCTATTCTTAATTCCTATCTTGTCTCTTTAGAGGATATTAGTCAGAAATTGCTGTGGGGGGGGGGGGCGGGGGGAAGAAGTGTTTTGTTTTTTTCCTAATTCTTCCCAGCATTGCTTCTGATTTCTTCAGTGTCATTTTTTTCTATTTATTTTTCTTGTTCTCTCTCATGTCCCAGGCTTTCCTCAAATATATACTAATCCTTAATTTTCCATTCACAGTTCAGAATGAGGCATAAACAAGTTTATTGTGAGCCATGTATATTTGAATAGGGCTCATTAACTGGTGGACTTCACTTTAGGATGAGGAGACAGTAAGCTGACCTTCAGACTGGGAAACAAAAGTACCAAAATGGGAGGTCTTTTCTCTTCAATGTCAGTGCCCACATTCGTTGCTTTGATTATCCCAGACAATTTGTTTAAATCTTTTAGGAGAAACTTTAGATATTTTATCTGGGACATAAAGTCCTTACTGATGGACAGACATATCACACATGAAAAGAGACTGGGGCAACTGTTCCATATAGACACTCTTCCTTAATCCCTATTTTGACTTCATTTCTCATCCTCAGTTACACCTGGCTTCTCTGATGTCCTCAGATAGGGGCTCTCTTCAGCCTGGTCCCTTCATCTGATACTCTAAGCCATGTCCTTCTCACCTTGTTTCATTATTCACTACTTCTCCATCTGTGCCCATGCTTCAACAAAATTCTGAAAGTTCTCAGCTGTCCAAAACAGCCCTCTCCTCCCATCTCCTCCCATCTACTGCTCTGATTGTTGGGGAATTATATCTTTGTTTTTTCTGGTCTGGTCACCTTAACAAGGGTCCTAGGAGAACATGTGTGATCAATCTGTTACCTTGAAAAACTTTGCCCCATAGGTTTTGATGTAAAGACCTGTCCTTTCCATTTTTTCCAGATAATTTTTTTTTAAGATTTATTTATGTATATATTTTTCTCCCCTTCCCACCCCCCACCCCAGTTGTCTGTTCTCTGTGTCTATTTGCTGCATCATCTTCTTTGTCCGCTTCTGTTGTTTCAGCAGCACAGGAATCTGTGTTTCTTTTTGTTGCATCATCTTGTTGTGTCAGCTCTCCATGTGTGTGGCTCCATTCCTGGGCAGGCTGCACTTTGTTTTGTGATGGGCGGCTCTCCTTATGGGGCACACTCCTTGCACATGGGGCTCCCCTATGCAGGGGACACCCCTGCGTGGCATGGCACTCCTTGCGTGCATCAGTACTGCGCATGGGCCAGCTCCACACCGGTCAAGGAGGCCCGGGGTTTGAACTGAGGACCTCCCATGTGGTAGACGGACACTCTAAACACTGGGCCAAGTCCGCCGCCATCGTCCAGATAATTCTTGCAACCTCTTGTATCTATATAATTTTCTGAGTAGTGTTGCTAGTGGTGGTGGTGGTGATCTTTTTATTATTGGTTTCTGATCTTTTCAAATCAAGATGTAGCTTTTTTTTTTGTCCTTGTTTTTTTAATGTTACATTCAAAAAATATGAGGTCCTTATATACCCCCCACCCCCCCCCCTCACCCCACTCCTCCCCCCATACAACAACTTCCTCCATCATCATGAGCCATTCACTGCACTTGGTGAATACATCTCTGAGCACTGCTGCACCTCATAGTCAATGGTCCACATCATAGCCCACACTCTCCCACAGTCCACCCAGTGGGCCATGGGAGGACATACAATGTCCAGTGACTGTCCCTCTAGCACCACCCAGGGCAACTCCAAGTCCCGAAAATGCCCCCACATCACATCTCTTCCTCCCACTCCCTACCCCCAGCAGCCACCATGGCCACTTTCTCCACACCAATGCCACAAATCTTCGATTACTAATCACAATAGTTCATGAATAGAATATCAGTAAGTCCACTCTAGTCCATACTCTATTCCTCCATCCTGTGGACCCTAGAATGGTTGTGTCCACTCCACATCTATATCAAGAGGGGGCTTAGATTCCACATGGATGCTGGATGCCACTCTCCTGCTTCCAGCTGTAGGCACTCTTGGATCCCTGGTGTGGTGGTTGACCCTCTTCACCTCCATGTTAGCTGAGTGGAGTAAGTCCAATAAACCAGAGTGTAGGAGTTGCAAGTCTGCTGAGGCTCAGGGCCTGGCTATCCCACAGTCAGTCCAGAGATTCAGGTCCCCCGGGCATGCATTAAACCCCAGCACCAACCACAGTTCCGGCAAAAGTAACAGGAGAGACTTGTAAATGACCTTGAATAAAAGGGTCAACTCGGACCAGCAGAATATCTCAATCTATATATAATACCAGGAGTTAAAAATGCTTTTTGACCTGAATAAAAGGGGGAAATGCAAAGGACACATGAGTTTATATGGCTATGAGTCTCCAAAAAGAGCCTGGAGGTTATTAAAGGGGTTGCCCTTATGCACACCTGAGCAGAGTCCCAGAGACAGATAAAGTAGATACAACCCCAGGTGCTGGTTCTTCTGAGGGCTGTGGAGACCCAGAGGTTCTATGGTCATGGCAGATGGAGTTCAGTGCCATGTCAGTTGGCCCTACTTTGGAGTTTGTATTTCTGTGTGATGGAGCTGGACTCAGATGTGACCTTTGTCCACAAGATGTAGCTTTTAAAACCCCTACTTTAGGGAAACGGACTTTGGCCCAGTGGTTAGGGCGTCCATCTACCATATGGGAGGTCCGCGGTTCAAACCCCGGGCCTCCTCGACCCGTGTGGAGCTGGCCATGCGCAGTGCTGATGCGCGCAAGGAGTGCCGTGCCACGCAAGGGTGTCCCCCGCGTAGGGGAGCCCCCATGCGCAAGGAGTGCGCCCGTGAGGAAAGCCGCCCAGCGTGAAAAGAAAGTGCAGCCTGCCCAGGAATGGCGCCACCCACACTTCCCGTGCCGTCTGATGACAACAGAAGCGGACAAAGAAACAAAAGCAGACAAAGAAACAAGATGCAACAAATAGACACCAAGAACAGACAACCAGGGGAGGGGGGGAAATTAAATAAATAAATAAATCTTTTAAAAATAAATAAATAAATAAATAAATAAAACCCCTACTTTAATTAATTTATTTAGGCTCTTTATTATCAATTTGATGTCTATAATCTAGATAGGCTAGATTATCTATTCTTTCTATAGGGTCCAAATTTTGTAAGTGTCAATGAACTTAACCTTGATGATTATGTTATTCAAATCCTTTAACTTGCTTAATTTTGGAGTATTTATCTCTCAGATTCTGAAAGAAGTTTATTAAAGTCTCCCACTGTGATTTTATCATTTTCTTCTCAAATTTCTAGTAAATTCGCTTTTTGTATTTGTCTGCTATATTTGTGCATAACCTAGGGCAGAAAAGTTTATGGCCTATTTTTCTCATGGATGTCATCTTTGTCATTACATAAACCTCTTTGTCCCATTTAATGCTTTTGTCTTTGAATTTTGCCACTCCTTTGTCCTGTGTTTGCATTAACCACAATTATCTTTGTTTAGTCCCTAATTTTCGATCCTTCTTTATCACTTTAACTATTATCTCATTAACATAAAGTTGGATTTTGTTTAACTGTGTATAGCAATGTATTTTGATAGGGAAATTCAGATGTTTTAAATTTATTGTGATTTATTATTGTGATATTCTTTGTGTTATTCCTTCCATTTATTTTAGGTTTACCATTTAATATACATCATTTTTTCTTTTTCCCTTTTTACTTTTCTGGCTTAGCCAGCTCTCTCTCAATTGCATTTCTGCCCTATTAATTTGGAAGTGCTAATTAAAAATAAATGGACTGAGGTTGATCAGATTTCTATTCCCTTATTTTTTTTTAAAGATTCATTTTATTTATTTATTCTAACACACACACACCCCTCCCCCCCCCCACCCCGGCCCCGGCTGTCTGTTCTCTGTGCCTATTTGCCTCGTCTTTCTTCTTTGTCCGCTTCTGTTGTTGGCAGCGGCACGGGAATCTGTGTTTCTTTTTTTTGTTGCGGTTGTGTCAGCTCTCCATGTGTGCAGCTCCATTCCTGGGCAGGCTGCATGTTCTTTCACGCTGGGCGGCTCTCCTTACGGGGCGCACTCCTTGCACATGGGGCTCCCCTACGCGGGGGACACCCCTGCGTGGCACAGCACTCCTTGCACACATCAGCACTGCGCATGGGCCAGTTCCACACGGGTCAAAGAGGCCAGGAGTTTGAACCACGGACCCCCCATGTGGTAGACGGACGCCCTAACCACTGGGCCAAGTCCATTTCCCTCTTTTCCTTTAAGTAACCTGTTTTGTTGTTGTCATCAGCATAATTTTCTATGTATGAATTTGCATTTTTCAATCTGAGGAATTTATAAACTTCATCAAGATATAACTAGATATATTTTTTTCATTACTCTTATCTGGGTCTTGGTAACCATTATTAATCAAAAGGCTTAAGTCTTCCTCCACAGAAATTTCTTTCTTTTTTAAAAACTCATTTTTTAATATATTCCTTTTTCTCCTCTTGAAGCCCTTAAGATTTACATTTCAGATTCTAACCTCAACATCTCTTGTCTTTTCCCTCATAGGCCTGGGATTTTGTTGTGTTATGCAATTTGTTCTACCTGGTCTTCAAAACCACTCTTTCAATTCTCAACACCAGCCATCTTCTTGTTTTCAATTGGGGTGTAGATTTAGCTTCAGGAAGTTTCTTGTATTCTAATTGCACCTCCTTGGGAAACTTCAATACTTGGTTAGAGTTCTCTTCCACTTCTTCCATCAGTCCTGTGATAGTGGGAACCTCCAATTCAGCTTTGCCTTCCCTTCTCAGATCTCTGATTCCCCTTAAAGGAATTGTCATTTCTTTGCCTCCTCTTGGTTTAATTACCTTCAGCAACTGTTAGGTCAGGATATTGGGACCCCAGTCCATGATGTTGGACATGAAAATGTCCATTATGTCAGTTTATCAGCAATTGAACTGACAGTCCCTATGCCAAGGAAGGAGGGGGGGTGTCTCTGGGAGTAGGCTACAGTCCTCTCCTACCATAGGAAGCAGCTCCGCCTAGCAGAGCATCTCTTTTGGTCAGCAGTATCTGGCAGATCCTCCCAGGAATAGATGTGGCACATGCAAGACAGGTCTCTACTTGTTAGCACCCCTCAAGGAGCAGAAAATTTGGATTCTTCACCCTACAGTCCTTTTTACTCTTCCCCAACACCATGAGCAAAGACCTTAACTCTTAGGTTGACACACAGCCTCCAAATTCCACCAGTATCCTCATTTTGCTCATGGTGTTTCCAGAGGAATAATTTGAAGGAATGAGTCAGGAATGTGTTCTTGGGCTTCTACTCTCCACCAATGTTTTTTGTTTTTTGTTTTTTGGGTTTTTTTTTTTGGTGGCAAGGCAATTGACTGTTATTGGCCACAGTCTGCCCCTATTTCATGGTTATAGTAGCCACTCACCTTCATTAGCTCAAAGCAGTAATAGGTATGGTTCTTGTCATTACCTCAAAAACTCCAGGCATCAGCTGCTACCAGCCAGTTATACCACTGGCAGGTGAACCAGACAAGGATATCACGCGCACATCTCTGATGAGGGTACTGACTAATAGTGACCAGCTCTGTCCAGGAGCTCAGCACCCCAAGAAACTACCAGGTAAGAAAATTACCGGCACCTCTGTATATTGTTAGAGCTGGACAAGTCAGGCCAGATGAGCAGCATTCTCAATCTCCTGACCATCAAGATTTCACATGCAAGATAGTCATCTTCCATGAGGTAACTCTTAACTCCAGGCTGAGGCAAAGCCAAATGTTTAAATTCAGCAGAGGCTGAATCCTAGAACCACATTGTTTAAGAATGTTTATCCAACTTTCCCTCACCCCTCCCCAAGTATCAGGACTCATGACATTATGTAGGTAAAAATTATTGGTAGTAACTATTCATTGGAATTCAACTTTCAGGTTGGTGGGGTATAGCTTACAAAAGACCTCACTGACAACCTCCAGTTTCATTAACCTTCAGATGTGAGAAAGTGCCTTCTCTGGTCATTTGTATAGGTGAGCTTTGCCTTGGTAAATCTTTTTTTTTTTTAAGATTTATTTTTATTTCTCTCCCCTTCTGCCCCCATTGTTTGCTCTCTGTGTCCATTTGCTGTGTCTTCTTCTGTGTCCACTTGAATTCTTGTCAGCAGCACAGGAATCTGTGTCTCTTTTTTGTTGTGTCATCTTGCTTCATCAGCTCTCTGTGTGCAGCGCCACTCCTGGACAAGCTGGACTTTTTTCACGTGGGGTGGCTATCCTTGCGGGGCGCACTCCTTGCACATGGGACTTCCCTACACAGGGGACATTCCTGCATGGCACGGTACTCCTTGCGCGCATCAGCACTGCATGTGGGCCAGTTCACCACATGGGTCAGGAGGCCCTGGGTTTGAACCCTGGACCTCCCATGTGGTAGGCGGATGCTCTAGCCATTAAACCAAATCCGCCTCCCTGTCTTGGTAAATCTTAACATTCCATTCCATTAGCCTTGGTAAACATTAACATTCCAGATAAAGTAGCCCGCAAAAATTCTCATCGTTGGCAACATCTTGAAAAACCGGTAAAGAGTGACTCTGCTTGCGAGACTCCAAGAGAAAGCGATTATGCCTATTAGTTCTGAAGCCCAGCTATATTAGTGTATGCTGACCAATACCCGGGTGGCTCAGTGATGATGAGAGGAAACCTTAGACTTCACTTTAAATGTGACACCAAACATTCAATATCCTGAGTGTGCCAGGGGAGCAGTTGCATCATCACTCAGCCACCTCCAAAGCACCACCTCAAATCAAGACCAACAGATGCAATATGACTGATGGCAGACAGATGAAAACCATGACCATGTTCCTTGAGGGTTAATTTACTCCAGAACTCACCATTTCCCAAGATACATAGTATTTAGTAAGGGAAGAGCCAGATGCTTATGTTTCTAACCGAACAGTTCACTGAAAATTATATTGTCAAGTGTTGGGCTACATCAGCCTGAGATATAAATAAAACTAATACATCCCACCACCGCCACCACCACCACCAGATATGGGAACTTCCTGGGCAAGTTTGACTGGTAAAACTGGTACTCTTTAGGAACCACAAGGATGCACTGGCCACTAACCAGATGATCATAATCTATAATTTTGTGGCAATTTATATCCTGGGAAGATCGGTCTACAATAACCATGTTTCAAGTGGAATTATCAAAAGACACTTACTCCAAGGAATTCAGCCAACACTGATCCTTCCCTCTGACTCATGAGAAGTTATAAATATGGAGCTATGCCTTTTCCGTTTTCACTAATTTTTTTTAGATTATTCTGTATACTAACTCCATTCTGATTTATAAAGGTCATGCTGAGTTCTCCACTGACTGCAACTGAATGACTGAAAAGACTTCCTGCAAAGAGTAGTTTAAGGAGCCAATATGACCCTATATCCAATTCAAGAATGGGATGGGGATGAAGTAAGGTTTGATAGGACTAGACTATGTCTCCAGCCATAGTGACAAAGAATGCCAAGGCTGAGAAACAAGAGTAGTCTAAAACCATGAAATGGTACTTAATTATAGAAATGCCAGAGAGACATTAGAGAGGCCAAAGACTTCCAGAATATGTCCAAAATAAAGAAAAGGTAGAGAAAGAGCAAGAGTCTGAGTTCTTAGAATTCTTTTCCCCATTGTTTTCAAGGGTCAGCTTAGAGGGCTGGCAGGAACAACCAAACACCCAGCATCATATTGAAAAGCAATCTTGGGTCCTTGTCACCTTTTGCAGTCCAAAGATCATTTCAGGTGTCTAGGAAACCTTCTAAGATCTGGCACTGAATAATATATAAAGCATTCTCATCCAAAATATGGGAATGGTAAACCCTTTTTCCCAATATTTCACTTTGACTAGAAACATCTAGTCCTGATATTATCTACACTTCCAGTAGAAGAGATGTATAAACATACCACAATATTGATGATATGGAGAACTTGAGTTTGAATCTTATTGTAATATAACAGAGGCATCCACAAATGACCTCAGTTTGACACTATTAACCAAGTTCACATTTCATTTGGTAGATCTATCAGCTTTTAAAGAAATTCTTTGTGTCCTCTCTGGTAATTGTAAGTTCTGTGTATTTCTATTTTGATTCTAGTTGTCTTCCTATTTTTAAAATTTATATTTAAGCCTATATGTTAATATGTATATACCTTAATTCGTCATAAATAACCTACACACACAAACAAACATGCACACATACAGTTTTACTTCTTCCAACTGCCAGGATCTCTGTGCCTCAGTCCTCTTCAAACTCTTGGATCTAGTTGAAAGAATAGTGGCCTGGAACTAAAAATCTGAAGTTTTTCCTTTCTGTGTGTTTGGATCCTGAAACAGAGGTTGGACGTTTAAGATTATAGGTTCGGTTGCACTTAGTAGCCTTGTCTGCCTTTTTTCACCATTGTGTTACTCATTTTAACAGTTAAACTGGGTACCTTTTAAGATTACAAGTTCCTTGAGAGAAGGAATTACATTTGTCTTAATCACCACTATCCAGACCTGGGACATAAATAACAGTTGCCTGGCTGAAGAGGTTATTTGTCAAGGATATATAAAATCACTTTATAACTAGCCATACAAAAATGGCACCCCTAAGACCCTCATCAGCCATGACAAGTACTCCCTTGTCTGGGAATATATTGCTCTGAAGTTCAACAACAACAACAAAAATCAATGAAGCTCCTGCATTTTAGTTTACTCGGATTTGGCTTCCACTTAATTCCAGAGATGTCATTTTGACACTGAAAATGTCAATATCTTGAGATAAATTGGTCCATGTCTTAAAGGTTTATGCGAACTCTGGTATTGTTACACCACAAAATCATTTCTTGCTAGTAGGCTTCTGACTGTGTGTTGCAATAATGATATTTGTTTGAGAGTCTGAATTTTGCATTTTTTCCAACCGCTTTGACCTTGTCAACTATAATTAGGTCATAGACTATTCTTATGGCTCAGATTAGCTACATCATCTAGATTAGTTTCACCAGTTCTAATTTTGGTATTCTAATTTTATCAGAGGAAATCTCTGTATTTTCCTGAATCATAAAAAATTAAACTCTATGATTTTAGGTGGTTAAGAGGTGGGACAGCAGCCAGATCACTGAGGGTATCAATCCTGGTACTACACTTACTACCTGTGACCTTCAGTTTAAGGTCTATTCTTCATCCGTCTTTTACAAAATGGGGTTGATAACAGTGTTCATTGCAACATAACTCACAATTGCCAAAAGTGAAGCAACCCAATTATCCATCAATGGGAGAACAGATAGACAAAATGTGGTATATACATACAATGGAATAGTACTCAGCTGTAAGAAGGAATGACGTATTGACACATGCAACAACATGGATGAATCTTGAAGACCTTATGTTGAGTGAAGTAAGGCAGTCACTAATGGACAAATATTGCATAATCTCACTGATATGAAGTAAAGACATGGAGCAAATTCACAAAAGTAGAGTCTGGAAGAGAGGTTACCAGGAAATAGAAAGCAAGTTAAAGAGTAGTGAACAGATGCTCAATCTGGGTAGAATCTATGTTAAGGTGAATGGAGGAGGTTTGACAGTGGATGGGGGGTGATGGTGGTGCAGCAATGTGAGTCAGGTTGATAATGCTGGAGTGTGAGTGTGAGCAGGGGTGGGGGGGTGTTGGGCTATTCACCTACCTATAGTAAGGAACTGGTGAACTCTGAGAGGTAAAAGTCTGTGAATGAGAATACAAATGTGCAAGTGTTCTTTTGTCAACTATGGCAGGGGAGGTTCACTGGTGCAGGGTATCCATTAGGGGGATATGTAGGTACTTGAGGCATGCCTCTATGGAATATGAATGAGTTCATACGGTCATAGGGTATTATCTCAGTTGAAGGAGACTCCCACAGTAACTAACAAAATATTAAATTCCCATTCTGGGGAATCCTGCTACATTCTCTAATAGTGTGACAAGAATCTCTCAAATATATAGACTGTGCCTAATAAAAGAAGACAGACCAAAACTCCAAGCTCTTGATATTAATACTTGTATTTATGAACCTTATTCATGTAAAATTAAAACATAGCCTAATAATATCTATTGCCTAAGACTTACCGCCTGAAAACCTCCTTGTTACTCAAATTCAGCAGATAAACTCACTGGCATGGGACACAACTTCCAGGAATGAGCCTCACTGGAACCAAGAGATTATTACCAAGAACCGACCATCAGTGCATTTGGAAAAAGACCTTGATCAAAAAAAGTGGGAAAAATTAAGTACTAAAGAATTTCCACAGCTAAGAGATTCCAAAGTGGGTCAGAAGATCATTCCAGGGGTTATGATTAGCACGTCTCAGGCACATCTCATTAACTGCCACAGTAAACAATGCCCCAAACAGTGGTGCTCCAAGGACTCTAGAGACTCTGGACACTATGGGCAAGGCACACAACCCCATGAAATCAGCACCCTGTAAGTGGGCCTTTCCTTGGAATATTTGTTAACCTATTTCCCCACTGTAACAGAGTTAAATTGATTTATAATTTCCCTACACATATTTCTTCAATCCCTTTTATTTGAACCTATAATTAGCATGATACCCATTAAATATATGTCCCAGAGACTTAAATATTTGGTCTGTTTATATGCTGGTTGGGCCCTGAATCTCAGCAGAGTTGAACTTACTCTCTAGTTCCTCAGACTTACCCAGGACAACTAACAAAATGATGATGATAGAAAACCCTTATCCCAAAAAGCAAAGAGTATCTATGACTGCAAGCAAAACAGTTCCTTCCATCTGCCCCATGAGATCTAAACCTACTCTCAATCTGAAGCAAAGCAGGCATCACCATCCCAAAATCCTCAAGATTGAGGAATGAACAAACATAAGGGGGAACGTAAAAATAAATATTATTGTAGTAACAGAAGAACTTGTAACATTGATATAAAGATAGTAGTTACCAGAGGTTCTGAGGGGAGGAGGAGGGACATATAGATGGAGCATAGGGCAATTTAGGGCATTGGAATTATTCTGCATGATTTTATAACGATGGGTACAGGAGAATGTACATTTTGTCAAAGCCTATAAAATTCTATAGGGCAAAGTATAAACCATAATGTAAAGTATAGATCATGGTTAGTAGCAATGCTTAAGTATTTGCTCATCAATCGTACCAAATGTACCACACTCATGTAAGACGTTATTAATAAGGGAAAATGTGAGAGGGAAGGGGGTAGAGTATTTGGGAATCCCCTATATTTTCAATGTAACTTTTCTGTAATCTAAAATGTCTTTAAAAATGAAGTTAAAAAAAAGTTTAAATGGCGATGATAATAATTCCTATCTTAATAGGTTGTGATGAAATTTAAATGTGACAATTCATATAAGACACTTATAAAAGTACTTGGATGATAATAAAGGCTCAGTAAATGTTGGCTATTATTTTTATATAATTAAAATAATTAAGGAAATTAAGGCACTCCTAGCCTTTACTTCAAATTTTGCTGACAAATTTTTTTATTTTATTCACCATTTGTTCATACTACTAATCCCACTTGGGATTACATACTCCCAGATGCCCAAATGATGACTCTGGCTTTATATCAAAAGTGAAAATCCCACTAGATTCCAGGGATCAGCACTGGTAACATGGAAATTATGGTAAGAGTTGACTCACCCTATGTGCTAGACCCTTAACTCATTCCATGCAACAACATCTGGACCCCCCAACATGTAATGGTTGCCGATTTCGATCAGGATAGGTTTTAGGGATGTGATGTTTTGAATCCAGAGGTTGAATGCCTTAGTACCTACAAGTAAGGGGGCAGGCAGAAAGATACACTCTTGTTAAAACTTCCAAATGTTTCAAATGGCAAAAATTTCAGGAACCTTCTGTATTCAGCATTGTCATTCTGCAGGAGTCAGAGTTTTCTGTGTGGGTCGGCCAAATTTTAATCTAGATTGTGTCTAACTCCTTTGTATCAACAAAAACAGTCTGTTCTGAATGATACTACTTTGATGTATAAAGATCAGCTTCTCTTTGAAGAATACAATCCGTACCTTGAAGAGGGGAGTTAGCAGTGTTAGGAGGTGGAGAATGTTAGTTCATCTTTTTACTCCCTAGAACTGTGGTTAAGTAAAAGCGAGGAACTGGACTAAAGCCCAGATCATGATGGCTCTAAACAGTTCTCAGTTTCTATTCAAAAATGTCAAGCTCTGCTTGTGTCATATCTCTGTCTCCAACAAGAATTTATATCCTCTACCCTGGGCAAGCAGGTAACTGGTATTCTGGATTCAAAGAGTAGTAAAGGAATGGAGGAAAAACAAAGACATTCTTTATTGAAACATATTAGAACAAGTATACCGCCCTACCACTAAATTAAATGTTTTGTTTTGTTTTTTATCTCAGAGTTTACCAGTAACTCACATGAACATCATCTCAGGATTTAAAATGCTTTAGCTCATCACAGCTCTATAATTCCAAGAGCATACCCCAGCCTCAGCTATAAGCATGGCCAATTAACCACAGTGGATTTTTTAAATGTCAAGAAGGAACCTGGGCCCATGATCAAAAAGTGCAAGTGCAGAGACCCAGGGGAGGAAATGTCACCAAGGGCATAAAGCAAAATCCCAAGCTCCCTGTCAGTTTCCAAAACTTCCCTTCAACCCTGCTGGAACCACTCCAGCACCGGTGTTCAAAGCCATTTTCTGGACATGTCACTGGCTACATTAAATTTCATTTCAGTTAAGGAAAGGCATTGTTCTCCTTCAGGCATCTTTCATCTTCAAATGTCCTACTGGTCCGGGTTTTATCTATAAACTCTTGGGCTACTGCTGTTAGGATTTGAAGCTGAAAGATGTGGAAAAATCCTTTGACAGAACATTTAACATGGTCACTTCTTCCACCCTCTCTTGACATGGTTTTTGTCCTATACTTTTTTTGTTACCTACCACCTTTTTCAATTTGATTTTCTGAGGAGAGTTTCTTGTTCTAAAGCAGCAGCTTTCTTAATAAATGCTTAAATTACTGGACGATCTTACCATAGACTGGTCATAGCCTAACATACTTCAAATACTTATTTTCCAAAGTCTGTATAAATTGTTTTAAAAGCACAGCAAAGAAAGCGGAGCCATATATATATATATATTATATGTATATAATATATATATATATATTATTTTTTAAGGAAAATCTATTGAAGAAAGGAGGCAAGAAATACAAAAAGAACTCAATTTACCACCGTAGTCTTTTTCTTTAGCAGTTCTTATTTTTAGGTGTAATAAATCAGTCCCTTAAAGTGCACAGAGAGCCTAATCTGAAGCATCCAAGAAGAGAGAATGGACGGGGGTTGAGGGGGGCCTGAGACAGAGGAGGAGCAGAAAGACTTGAGGAACAGTCAGCTATGTTATCCAGAAACCCAATGGTGTGTTCTTTCCTTTTCAATGTGGTAAAAATAATAATAATAATTTAATGCCTAAACAGATTGTGTCTCTTCTGAATGATAGTCAAAGCTCTCTCTGCAAATAGATTGATCAACCATTCCATACCTTATGTGACTCAATTGTCTTGTTTAATATAAATGTAAATTTAATTAATTTACATTTAAATGTCAATTTAAACTGTCGAATGGCCAGGACTAGTAGCAGAGGGAGATAAATGGATAGAGACAGAGATAGAGATAGAGATAGAGATAATGTATGTATGTGTGCAGGTATCTATGTGTGCAGGTATCTATGTGCATATGTATATGAACTAAACTGTGAAAAAATGTAACTTGGGTGCCTGTTAAGAATGTATAAATGTGGAAGTCTGATGCCCCTTGAGTAAGGTCCTTCCTTGCAGGGAAGTTTGGAGAAGCACTCATCTTTCTTGAGCTTGAGTCCACTCCTCAAGTTTTTTAGCATACAATACATATTGTTTTCTTTGATCAATTATATTTTGCATTTGAAGTTTCTAAAATGTTATGTCAAGAGAATTTTTAGAAGTAACTGAGCTGTGTAAAAGAAAAGCTCACCTCAGTAGAGCCATATTGGTACCAAAGTCTGTTTTAAGAAAGTGCCTAGAGATGGGCACTCTTTTTCCAGGGCCTTTCAGGCTTCGGAGAGCTTGTCCTCACCGAAAAGGAATTAAATTGCTCCCATGGCCACCCTTGTAATGAGAAGTGAAGTGCTGACAGCCAGATTGGCAGGAGATCGCTGACCTTCTCTAACTCCAACCAACTGTGAGTGACTCTCCTTGAGTGAGAGCTGATAGTGAGGTGCTACCTCTCTCTCCACCAGCTGTACGGGAAGACATTTAGGCAGCTCATGAGCTCATTTTACAGGCACAATTATTTCCCGTAATATGTTTATGTATGGAGCACCAAGTGAATACAAATTTATTCCTAAATATGAGTAATATAAGGTAAATGGTAGGTAACCACTCAGTAATCTAAATCCCCTTTTCCCAATCGAAGTAACCATGGCACAGAGAGATGGCCTAAAGTTGCATGGCAAAAGACTAGCAGAGTAATCACTGGTCCACACTGCCTTGCTTTAGATGTTATCCTGGTAGATTTTTGCTGAGAGAATGATGATAAATGTATTACACAGGGTCCTGCTCATTCCGCCATGGAGAAATGACCTTTGCTTAAGATATTATGTCTGAAATGCAGTATGGATTTTAGCACACAAGAAGGTTGCCTAAGTCTAGGCTTTTCCTGCAAATTTCACACCTTTACGACCTGCAAGCACGTTCAGTTTTTCGTTTATTGAACTGTGTATTAAAGCAATGTGCTTTGGGAAGCGATGTTGCTCTAGTGACTGGGCTTCTGTCTACAACATGGGAGGACACGGTTCGATCCCCAGGGCCTCCTGCTAAAAGCGTGCCCACTCGGCGAGAGACACAGCAAGATGACGATGCAACAAAAAAGAGATGCAGGGGAGAGTCAAGGTGAGACGCAGCAGAAACCAGGAACTGAGGTGGTACAAGCAGATCAAATCCCCGTGAAGCCTAGAGGAGAAAAACGAGAAGAGAAGAAAAAAAGAAGCAAACACATAAGATCACACAGCAAATGGACACAGACAGCCAAACAGCAGGGTGGGGGGAGGGGGAGAAAAACAAAACAAAATAATGCGCTTATTAAAATCCCAAGAAATTAGTTAAAAGATATAAAGCGTTACAAAAGGCTAAATAGAACCTAATTGATTCATGTCTTTATTTTTACCTGAAGCAGAAACTATTCTGCATACAAGTAACCATAGCTATAAATTAATAAGATATGTACATGTATATATTCATAGTCTAATGTATATTTATAAATATATATATACAATAAAGGAATATATACCTTTTAAGAACATATAAAAATGCTTGGGAGACACATAGCCAATTTGAAATATCAAGCCAAAAACCAAACCATCCCCAAAAAAGGATGTATTTTCTTGTGAAAATTTGAATAAAATTAAATATACATTATTTATACAATAAAACCTCATTAATTTCCATATCACATGTTTAGAATTTATAATTAATCGAATGTTCTTGGCACTACATATAATACCAAATTCTGATTGGGTGAAAGCATAGTGTAAACAAAAGAAATATTTATACATAGAAAGCTAACAGTTTTTAAACATCATTTTAGTAGTAACTCTTGCACTCAAAAAATGAATGTCTATAAATAGCATGTTAAGCACTGAAAAGATTCTGCATACCCAGAATTAGGCATTTTTATCTTCCTAGTCATAGACAGTGCTGGAAAATCAGGCCACCCCACGTAAAACTTACAGTCCAGAGGAGAACATGAGCTTCATGCGGGCAAATGATTCCCACGATAAGTAGAGGAAGAAAGTGGGCTGGGGTGCCCATTTGCTCTCCTATTCATCTATCAGGTAATTCACTCCTTCTCCATGGAGAGGAATAAGTAGTCATGCAAGAGGCCAAGAGTATTTAAGGAAAAATTCTTCCTTGTGGAAACTAGAAGAATGTTCTCATTTTTTTCTTAGCATTGTTTGAGAATTAAATGAGATGATGCATGTAAAATATGCTTAGCACATGTTAAGTGTTCAATAATTATTAGCTATTATTGTGATGTTTATCATTATTATTAACTATTCCATTCTCAGAATTGCAAAGAATATGATTGGATCTGTGATATATATCAAAATCCTTGCATTTTTTAAATGTTCTAAACTCTGATTTTTACTATATTTTAGTATAAACCTCAAAATTAGGACCACTAGCATGTTTTGTTGTACAATTAAATGCTTTGCCTTTTGTCTGATAGTATAAGTCTATAAGAATATTTCTCCACTGACTAGGTCATGAATGCAAGTGTGGATTCCTGATTACCCCCTGTGGCAGGGGTGGGGGGTACCAGAGCTGATTCACTGCATAGTACAGATGCAAAGATCCCTTTACTCAGGTAAATTAGGGCTGAGCGTCACGGCAGGGTAGAGCAGCTTTTCTCATCCTCACACACAACTTTCTTACTCGTCTGAGAGCCAAGTTATTTATTTATACTCTCTGTATTTCCTCTATTCTAAGGGATGTTATATCTTTCATGGTATGACCCCAAATTAAATGCCCATAAAATTATACTGTGTCTAAAGACAAAATTTACCTGGAAACCATCAGACTCTAAATCCTGCAGTATTTCATGTCCCAGATTTTTTAAAGACTCAGTTTTCCTGAGGTCATAAATATAGCTCAAGTCTGTGGGCCATGTGCTGATGAAGAAGCTGCAGGAGTGATTTGTGTATCTCTTTTACCAGATGTTTAGAGTAACAATCCTCATGTGAAAGTTCACCTTCCATAGCCCAGCAGCCTCTGCTGGCATCAATTGCTTCAATTACTGTATGCTTGAGTAATTGATAGAATTAAGTGAATGCAGGTTCCTTTTTTTTACCTAGTTCCCTTTGAGTGCTTCAGCAACACCAGGCAATTTATCATGCTTTTGTGCAATGGTGCATAGACTTCTTAAAGAATGAATTTAGATTTTCTCTTCCTCTTTGGAAAAATAAGCTGCTGTCAGGTTCACATGACCAGCCTGGGTTCAGATAGGTGTACCTGCCAAACCAGCAGGCCCAAGTAACCCAAGGCAGGCACCCCCTCTTGCTTTTTTTCATCTTGTTTCATTTTCCCTTGGAGAAAGACCCTGTGAATGTTTCTAAGGTTGCTTACTTTACAGAGGTTACATTCAGCTCTTTGGCAAGAAGAATGCCAGAGCAATGAGTCTCTGGGGAACCACTCGCCAGCCTTCTTTCAGAAGAACCCATTGTGAGTATCAGCAGCCTTTACTCAGAGGTTCATTTCAGAATGCGAAAGCTTCCTAACCACTTGGAGCGTGCTTAAAATCTAAATCAACCGTCAAGCCCTCACGAAGATAACTTGTTATTTATTGTAGATTAGCCGGCCGTGGCATCACACAACAAGGACAGGGGTTTCTTTTCATCATTCTTCTCTGTGCACCTCCAGCTTGTGAGCTCTCATTTCTCTTTAACATTCAAGAATGTTCTTTGATATACAGCCAGAAAATCTGTCGCCTATATGAAGGAATTTTTGGCTATGAGGAAGTTAGTCATATTCTTGGTGACATTCTAATATGAAACCATTCAGGGATAGTAGTCCAGTTGGAACTAATTCTCCACTAACCATCGTGGTCAGGAAATAGCATGTTCAAATTAATCAAATGTTCTGGTGTCTTGTACATGCTAATGTTTGCTGTTGGCAATGATGCTATTTCTTACTGGATGACCAATGTGTAAAGAATTAGAAATAATTACAAAGCTGAGAGGAGAATTGTTTAATCTTCCTTTGACTAAGCCATGAATCTAGGATCTTGCAGGTACTTCTTGGTGGGAATTAAGAACAGCTGTTAGTTTTCAGTGGCTATTCAAACGGTGCAGGGTAATTAGGTTCTGGTTAATAGTATGCCAGAAAACAGAATTTATTATAGCACTGAAGCATCAATGCAAAACGTAATAGTCATTCCTTTCCAAAGAAACCAATGGACCCTAAACTACCTTAATGGCTTATGTTAATCTTAAGTAAAATACACTAACTTTTGGGGGCCTTCCCCTTTCAAAAACAAAACCTCTAAGTAGGCGGAGTTTGAATAGGGAGAGAAGAAAATCTATATTTTGTTTCTTGTCAGAAAATGCAAATTTTATTATTGAATGGCCATCTCAAAGAACAACCCTCAAAAGGATAGGATTTATTTGATTAAAAAATTAAATTTTAGTCACAGCTTTTCTTTACAAAGTTTAAAAGCTTTTAAATGCAATCATTTCCATTTTTTTAATCCTACTATATGACCCTTTAGAATTTCAAAACAGATCATTGGAAAGGGTTTGGATCTTTCACTTTCAGTGAAAGTCAACAAGAAGGGGATGGAATATCCCGTACAGATTACAGGGTCCGGTGCCCTAAAGAAGACTAGCTACCCTTGTTAGGGGATGCCTAAACATTTTCCCCCCAGGTGCCCAAAACCTTGTCCTTAACAGCCCTGGTTTTATCAATATGTCTCTAAAGAGCTAACTCCCTTATTCCATTGAAAATAAGGATTATGTTTCAAAAATTCTGTTTTTATACCTTTCAGTAAAATATCCATTGCATAAAGTTAAGTAGGATTATATATTATCTCATCTGTCTTCCCAGTTTCTTCACTGAAAATTTGATTAAGGAAGCCATCTACTTTGAAGATAGGGGCAACGGTTTGCAATTCCTGTGGTTTTAGTTCCAGAGGGTTAGTTCTGCCTCTGCAATTTTTAACACGGACCTTTCAGAAATGGAAACTTTAAGATGGTCTGTTTACCTTCAAGACAAAAAAAAAATTGAGAAAGGATGCTTTTGTTGATGGCACCATTCCCCAAACATCCTGTTTCAGTGAAGTTTGTCCTAATAATATAATGGCCAAAAACCTGCCTGAGCCAGTGTCACTTGGTAATTTCAGTTAAAGTCTAGCTATTATGTAAGTTATTGTTCTTTAAACGATTCCCATTCATAAAAGATAAAAATTGACTTTCCTTTTTTTTCTTTATAAGAAAGTAATTTTCTCATAGATAAAAAGTTAGTTAATATATTTTTTAAAAGGCATTTAGAATATTTTTTAAATATTTCAAGTAAAATCACAGTAAGTTTCTGAACTAAGATTTGGATTAAAAAATGTTTTGCTCATGGAAGTCAAGTTTTTAAAATGCACAGATCATTCTTGCTAGACCACACCTCGGAGAGCATGTTGGGTACTAGGCATGGAAACAGCCAGCTTCAGAAACTATTTGCCCCTGGGTCCCATAACTCTGACTTGGAGGTGGCATCACATTCTTCCTAAGTTACATGCCCTGGCAACAATTTCACTTTTTTTTGATTATTCTCTGTTGTCTGGTCACAACAAAATCATATCAGTTAAATGTTACATCGATGTAAATCATCTTTAGCTAGAGGTTTGTGACCTGGACTAATTGTGATATTGACCTCCTCGAACTATATTTGAGAGAGTCTTGTCAAAATATTACATGTGTTCATTTTCTCATTCAAAAATAATTGTGTGCCTACTATATAAAAGGCACTGCGTTAAGTACTATGACTGTGATGACTGACCGAAGACTCTTTTCCTCAGAAACGTTTTTTTCTTTTAGCTATAATATTTGCAAATAAATAACCATAACAAATTTAGAAAGCTACAAGGACCCTAAGATAGGCACAGATAAAAGCAACGAGAGTTCAGTTCTAAGACAAGAAGAATTTGAGATGGCTCGCTTTGTGGAGGATGTTGCATTAACTTGCATATTAAAAGATATTAAAAGGTAGAATAATTAAGGACAATATGGCAAACACTCCAGGCGGAGGAAAAAGCAGAGACATCTGAAAACTTGGTCCATGTACAAGGAGTCATGTATATAGTTCAACCCAAACAAAGTGTAGAGAGTATAAAGGGGAAGCCCACTGGAAAGGAAGTAGGGACGGGATCATGGAGCCTTAGAACACCTCACTATGCTATCTGGTGGTTCTTCAGTAGCCAACAGAGAGACAGGGAAAGATTTTGAGCATGATGGTCTAAGAAGTAATGTGTGGTCTGGATTAATATGAGGGTGAATTGAAGGCAGGGAGAAGTTAGGACTCCCCTTGAAAGATAAATGAAGGCTTAAAGTAGGGAAGAGGTGGTGAGAATGAAGAAATATTGTACAGGTAGATGAGAGAAACATGACAACATCTGCGATGTGGGGCAAAGAAAAGAGGAATCAAGTATGACCCAAAGTGTTTTCATCCTGTAAAATAACAAGGAACCCTAAGCCCAGGCATTTTCCTATTTGTCACCACCGGTCTCTGTCCTCTCCAGACCTGCCCTGTAGAGCCAGGTACCTGTTACAAAACAGGAAGTGGATACCCACTTCAGACTTAGTAAGTAGTAATGAGGCAAGAGTTAGGTGGCAATTTGTCTTGCCAATTTCAGGAATTGTCTGTCCCTGAAAGTCACACAACTCTAACTTGGTCGTGCATCACGTTCTTCTTAAGTTACATGCTCTGGAAACAGTAACCTGCCAGGATGCCCAACCCCTCTTCGCCTTGCAACCTCAACATGCATCGCTTTCTCCATTCCAGCTGCTGATCTCCTTCTAGCTCCTCTAACAAGCCAATCTGTTTTCCAGCCTATGGACCTTTGCGCATGCTATTCTCTAGAACAGTGTCGTCAATTTTCAGATGTCTAGTTCCTTATAGATTTTTAGGTCTCAACTTAAACATCGCCCTCTAAAGAAAGTCCCACCTCTTATTTTCTATATGTGGGCCCTTTTTTCCTTTCCTTCAAAGCAGTTATTACAATGTACAATTATTTTATTAGCACACTTATCTCTTTTTTATCTCTTTTCCTGACAGAATACAAACTCCATATCTACTTTCTTCTCTATTTCTGGCACCAAGAACAGTGCCTAGCACTCTATAGGAGACGCTGAATAAATAGTTGTTGAATGAACAAATGAACAAGTGAACCCAAGTGTTCAGAAACCTCTGTATGACTTTAAAGTAAGGTCATATATTCCTAAATGACCCAATTGAATATAATGAGAGTGGCAACAATATCCCCTTATCTTCTTTAATCTTCAGAATAGCATATTCCTATAAAAAGGAAAATAGAAGAGAGGTATTTTCCTTGAATTTGATTTCCTAAGAGGTCTCTGGTCTCCATACTGTGTTGCAGTGTTTTCAGCCTTTTAAAAAATGAAATAGCAGAGTGCATTGCATGTGGTTAAGTATAGTCTCAAGTACTTTTTAGTGTGTATGTTTTGTGTGTGTGCTGTGTTATGTGTTTGTGGTTAGGGCATTGCAATGCAAAATATTTACTGTGATTCAAAGTCAAAATGCACTGTGATATTTTCCATGTTATCCTAATCCCTTCCAAAGTTCTTCAAAACCAAAATGAATTGTCATTCTGCAAGGTTAAGATTTCTTTCAACCTATTTGCAATGGAAGCCTCCCCACAAATGGGTACCAAAATTCGATTTTTAAATATTTCCTTATAGAGCAGCATTCCCTAACCTCTTTCAGAACCCTTGGGCTCTCTGTAATGGGCATTCCCAGAGTTCATTTTGCTGCAGTTTTGGGCCGTTAACTCAGGGGGCTAAAAATACAAACACAAAAACACTCAGGATTGGGCTGTGGTGAAAATCACTGTTTTTTAAAACAAGAATTTGAAACAATGATTTGATGAATAATAGTGACATTTGCTAAAATAAAATTTGTGTTAACTTCTTTTTTTCCCTCTCTCTCTAAGCTGCCTGCCTTGTACTTGGCTGTATGATTTTCCCTGATGGCTGGGATTCAGATGAAGTAAAACGGATGTGTGGAGAAAAGACAGACAAGTACACTCTTGGGGCTTGTTCAGTCCGCTGGGCATACATCCTGGCTATTATTGGAATCTTGGATGCCCTCATCCTCTCGTTTCTAGCATTTGTGCTTGGTAACCGACAAGACAGCTTGATGGCAGAGGAACTGAAGGCAGAAAACAAAGGTAAGATTGCTTTCGGGAACTCTTACCTGTATACCTCAAGCACAAAATTTAAGGGTATTCTCCATTCTTTTCCATAAAGTACTAATGCTTTTCCTGTGGTTCTAATTTGCTGTGCCTTCTAAAACTGTCTGCTTCACAGACTTTCCCTCAGACTCAGCTTAAGAACGTTACACAGTTAAAAAATAGTACTGTATTTTTATACTTACCTTTCTGAGGCACTCTAAGTCCATTATTATTACTTAAATTAGTGTTTTCCAGTTTTTTCTTTTCTCCTTCTTTGATTTCAGATTTGCTGTCAGGAGTGGATGGCTTTGATACAACAGTTTTTATCTGTTTGAAGGGAGAGTACTTCCTCTCTGTGTGTTGAGCTATTTTCCAGGTTGAAATAAATTGTCTATGAAATCTCATAAATTATCTATAAATGTCATTATTAAACTGCTCACAATCATTTTATTTGAATTCACTCATCCCTTCAGAGAGAAGTAGTGATACTGGCCCAAATAGTTACAGTTAGAAACTGCATTAATTACCGAATTAGCTGAATTGCAAAAGTGCTACCTGAATAATCAAAAGTTCTCAGTGCTCTTTTCAAGAAGAAATTGCCTTCTGAAACACAGAGAAACTAGGAGATAAAGTAGGGCACTGACCAGTGATGATACATAAATATTACAGGGGGCCAAAGAGTGGAAGCAAGGTTCAGGATGGATCTTTTAGTTTTCTTTCTGGGTTTTTAAACCAATTTCTTGGGATAGAATTATTTTTTTAAAGATTTATTTATTTATTTATTTCTCTCCCCTCCCCACCCCCCCCACCCCCCGCCCTGGTTGTCTGTTCTCTGTGTCTGCTTGCTGCGTGTTCTTCTTTGTCCACTTCTGTTGTTGTCAACGGCACGGGAATCTGTGTTTCTTTCTGTTGTGTCATCTTGCTGCGTCAGCTCTCCATGTGTGCGGTGCCATTCCTGGGCAGGCTGCACTTCCTTTCACGCTGGGCAGCTCTCCTTACAGGGCGCACTCCTTGCACGTGGGGCTCCCTTACGCGTGTATGGCAGGGCACTCCTTGCGCGCGTCAGCACTGCGCGTGGGCCAACTCCACACGGGTCAAGGAGGCCGGGGGTTTGAACCACGGACCTCCCATGTGGTAGACGGATGCCCTAACTGAGCCAAGTCCACTTCTTGGGATAGAATGTTAATGTCTCTATTTTGTTACAGATTTAGATGCATTTAATTGTTTATCTTTATATTATCTTTCACGTTAATTCTTTGAACTTACATTGGCACCTTCTGCTATGAGGCTTCTTCTTCTAGTTTTTCATTCCTGATTGGGAATTAAATCCATCCCTGAGTTATGAAATTTATCTTATAATTTTAAGTAGTTGCTAATTTCAAAAACTCTTCCCTGCTCCAACAGGCCTCAAATATAAGCATATATTAGTAGCTCTATGAACATCACACACAATGATCATTGTTTATGCTTATAAACTATGAACCGTAAAGAGATCATTGAAAAGCCCAGAAGAACAGCAGCCATCCAAAAAACTCTGTATCTCCCTGATATATAGAAAGGGAACACATTAATTTACTTGGTTCTATCAAAAATATTCTGAACAGAAGAATAACTTTTTCACAGAGGGGTATGTTGCAGAAACTTCCTAAAAGAAAAAACTGCCTTCCTCTAAGCGTTGCCCTTTTCTAGATAATAAGGATAATATGAAATTAATGACTTCACCTTAATTTATAAAGCAGGTTACAGATTTAAAGTGCTCATTAAGGTATACTCATTAATTTGATGAAACGGTCTGTTACCTTTGTGACTTGTTGGACGTGTTCACAGGTCTCTGTCCAGTTAATTTTGCTTTAAATGTAATAGTAAGGAAAACTCAATATTAGAACTAAATACCTTTTCCTAAAGAATTAAAGAAAACACGACTTTGTTCTGCAATTGCTTGATTTACATACCACCTAATAATATACCAGAATGTTATTTATTCACTGTTTAGTTCAAAGCTATGTTGAGAACCTTTAACTTCCCAAACATCCTTTGACCATGAGGAGAAGAAAATTCAGAAAAAAGAAAAAATAAAATCAGGAAGATTTTTACTTGGGTAATTGAGAATTCTAACTCAGACTTATGAATACAAGTGACAGCAATTCTCCTAAATTCATGCTTCAGAAAAGAAAGCCAGGATTATGGAAAAACGTTCAACAGTTTTCAAAATGGGTCTTTTCTCCTGGTCAGTTTCCTACGTGCAACCCCCTGTGTGTAAGTCTTCATTAAAGAAAGCATCTCTTTCTAATCAATGACATGCTGGAAACTCTTGGTAGAAGAGGCCTCTATAAGGTTTAGGGATTGCCTGTGTATGCTTCTATCTTTGTCATCTTCTTCATCTTCACCTATCATCATAGTTTCTTCCATCTCATTCTGAAAGACTAAGACCACTAGCAGGTCATTTGTATCAAATCAGATAGATCCAGTAATGTTACAGAGCATCAGGCCATGTTGATGAAACACCCCCATTGTGCCACTTTTTTTTTGTTTTGTTTTTTGTTTCACTATCTTTTTTTAAAAAGATACATAGATCACACAAAATGTTACATTAAAAAATATAGGCGATTCCCCTATGCCCCACTCCCCACACCCCCCACTTCTCCCACATCAACAACTTCTTTCATTAGTGTGGTATGTTCATTGCATTTGATGAATACATTTTGGAGCACTGCTGCACAGCATGGATTATACACAATTTTATTTCATAATTGAAATTCCTTAATCTGTGACTTTAAGAAGATATCAACAGCTCCACTCTGCAGGCATTCATGGAGTAGGGTCTCCATAAAAACATATCAGGATTTCTAAGCCTTGTATAAAAAATAATCAAACCTACTTATTTCTGAAAAATGGTACGAGATTTAGAGTTGTTGTACAAAGGTGCCTGTATTGTTTTATATTATTTAAACACTTGTTCAACATTGAAATTGCCAAAGTTAGATGATTTGAGAGAGAACCAGTCAATAATTGTGTATGTTTGTATATGAATAGATTTCCTCTAAACAGTAGTTTAAGGGCTTTTAAGTACATCCAACAACTCGAACTAAATAATATCAATGTTACCTTCCTAAGGGAAGAGAGATCTGCTTTAATAAAAAGATGAGAATAATTTTTAATGATGAAATCACTTGATTATATATAAATGGGTGCTTTCACAGTTTGCATGGATGCATTAATATAACTTTTCACTTATCACTTATTAAAACATTCTTTTTCACTATTAATTTTTTTATATAAAAGTGCTTACATGTCTCTTGGTAGCCAAGGTCTCTTTTGGGTTCAATGCAATGCAATGAGACAGAGACAAATCTAGCTCATGGAATTTTAGGAGTGTTTCTTAACTCCATGATGCCTTCTGGTGTCATGGAAGTAGTCAATGTCATATCCCAAGCCTTGCTCAACAGAGTAAAACATTCACTAAGTCTATAGATAGTTTCTCTATAAACAGAATAATATCTTTTATAATATCTCCTCAGTTTTATGGCCCACCCATCACTATAGAACCTACATCCTATCATAAGTAGTAGGAATATTAGAGAGAGAATAAGCCTGCATATGTAGCATATGTCCCCAGTTCGAAGAGGTTTTTCCTGAGCAGGCTCATGTCACTGTGTCTTCTTTTTGTGGCTATTGTAATTAACCTAGCAGCACACCTACCCATTTATCTGGAAAAGCCTCAGTCTTATTGTGCCAGGTTGCTAAGTCAAATGCCACACAATGGGTTGGCTTAACAGTAGGATTTTATTAGCTCACGGTTTGGGATGCTCAAAGTCCAACATCAAGGCATCGGCAAGGTCATGTTTTCCCCCAAAGTAGCGTTCTGGTGCTGGTTTGCTGCAATCCTTGGGGTTCCTTGGCTGGCATCTCTGCTTCCTGTCACATGACAATGTCCTTGATCTCCTCCTGTGCCTTTCTCTGAAGTCTGCATCCAAATTTCCTCTGCTTTATAACAGAGTCTAGTAATATAAATTAAGGCTCACTCTGACTCTTAGAAGATCCTATCCACAAATGAGTCCATGCTTAACTGATAAAACATCTTCAAAGGGCCCTATTTACACAGAAACACGAATAAAGATTAAGAACACGTCAATCATTGGGGTACAAAATTCAATCTACCATAGCCCCCAAATGGGCCCATGTTCCCCACATATTCTTACAGCAGGTGTATTGCTTAAATCCATGAGTCCTTCTCAATACCCATCCCAATAGATAGAATAAGATTCATTGTTACATGAACTGTAGAATATGTCAGAGAAGGGAATTCGGTTATAATGTTGATCTGTACTCCACTCATACTGGTGTCTTAAGATGAAAGGGAATATAAAATGCTGCTGAGTCATGAATTAACCACCACAGAGGTGCTATTCAAAGGGAAACGAGGCAGAGGAACTCAAGCAAAAGTCTCCACCTCTGCAGACTGAGGTTAATTCACCCCAGTCCCATTTCAGTGTCCCCTTTAAAGCCTCCTGCAACACTTCTTAAATTCTTCCTTTTCTGGACTGAAATTTATCATAAATTGTGAAATAGCAGAATTGATATAAAGAGTTTTACCAGAATTTCAACAAACAAAAAACACAAATTTTGAAGATGCAAATGTTGCCTTAGAGAGAACTTCTGTAAGAGATAATTTAGTCATCTGTGGATCACAAAGTGCCATTGCATAAAGCATAATGCAAAAATAATAATAATAAAGCTCCACTGCAAAACAAAGAAATGTGAAAGCTCTCTAAATATCTGATTAACTTTATACAGGGGTTGGCTCATACAAGAAACTCAACTGCCTATTCTAAATTTGGGCTGCAGGCTATATACTGTCGCTGGCTCTTGGAATAACAGTGGACAGGCAGGTATTCATTCTTGTTTTGGGAGTTCATAAGCATGATTTCTAAATGAGCTGACAACAGTAAGCATTTAACCTTGATATGCTACTTAATTGCATATTTTAACACACTGAACTGTGAAGTCAATTTAATTATGTAAAATTAAAGTTTCATCCAGATAAAAAGGACTTGAAATGAAAGCGTCATTCTCAATTTCTTTCATTAATTGTGAAAGGATAAATAATTACATTTTCCAGATCTCCTATGCCACAAATATCTCTTTCCTTGTCAGACACCATTCATAAAGAGGTCTATTTCTGCATTTGTGTCTATGGTCTTTGGAATTGCTTATCAGATAATTGAGTCCTCTCATGAGCAGTTTTAAAGTCACTTTTTCTTCCTGCACTTAAACTGCAAATGAGAAAACATGATTATCCATTAAGAGGTGACTCCAGCTACCTTTTATTTATTAAGTGGTTTAAGTTCTTTGTAATGCTGTAATAGAGGAAGTTAGAATAAAATTCATTTTACTTAAATAACTAATTGAGAAACCCTTTGGGAGATTGATTTTAGGCCCCATGCCATGTCATGGCCCAGCTGTGAGTGGCAGCATGGTAAGGTGGAAATGGAGCTACTCTGGGACCCTTGCTGTCCACAGCCACTGCTGTCCCTGACTGTAGCTGCAGGTCCTTGCACCAGTAGCTTAATCGTTCCAGAATTAAGCTTCCTCATCCATAAAATGCAGAGCTTGTCTAAATGGCATCTGACTTTTCTTCTAGCTCTAAAATATTCCAATTCTAAGGCCACCTTCAGAGGTTTCCATTAAAAAGAGGATCTGAGAGCCCTAAGAGCACCTGCCTCAGAGTAGGCAACATACTAAAGACTCTTATAGGGAGTCATTGGCTTGGCTATAAAGGCCAAAGGGGAAGGGACTCCAGGAGGTAGGGTTTTCTCCCTGAGTCCTATACCCACCCACTGGAGACTGCTCATTCACACCACCCAGGATGGAGTGAGTCAGATTTTTAAAACTCTGGCTTGTGGCAGAGGAGCCTTCTAGCTGCAGTAGATTCCCGTGTGTGGACACCACAATAGTGAACAGAGCTCCAGATTATAGACAGAAAACTCTGGTGTCAACTCCAGCTCTTATTGGCCATGCAACTTTGAGCAAGTCCCTTAATCTCTGAGCTTCTGCTTCACCTTCTTTAAAATAGGCATAATAATACCCTGCCCTGTCTCCTCCCAAGGATTGGGATAGTCCAACAAAAGCATCTATGTGGAATCAGCTAATAGCCAATAAGGTCTATATAGGCTTCATATATTACTAAGAGTTGAAAATAATTCTGTGAAACAGTTATCATCATCCTGATTTTATACATTAGAAACTAAAGCTCAGAAAGGTTAAATATTTTGCCTAATTTTTCACAGCTAGGAAGTAACGGATCCAGGACTCAAGCATAAATCATTTTTCCCCAAATTTCAAGTTCTTTTTTTGTTACAGAGCATGGTGTCATCAGTGTTTATTAGGTGCTGATTCTATTGCTTTCAACTTGACTGCTTAGCCCTGTACAACTAAACAATTAAGATTTATTTTTAGCCCTGGACATGTAAACAGTTTTCTTTTGATTTGGTAGTTTTGGATAATGTCACTTAATCCAGAGTGTAATACTCTTAAAAACGTGGGATGGCCCTTAAAACCCACGCTCTTGGCTTCATAACTTTATAAAAACCATGGTGAGATAAGTTCAGGAAACCCAGAAAAAAATTATCAAGTGCTTTGAACTAAAACTTAATAAGATCATAGTGAAATGTTTGTTTCCAAATGGGATTTGTATGAACAAAGTCCTCGTGGTCATCAAAGCATCTCAGAATATGCCTCTAAAAATGCATAAATCCTGCCTTTTTTTCAGAAGGGTTCAAATCAGTCCAAGTTTTGGAGAAAATTTAGAGGACTTCATAGAAATGTCTTGTGTACTTACTGTTTCCACTTCCTCTCCTCCCACTCTCTCAGGAAGTCATTTCATTCAGATTTTCACCTCCTATTCCAGAGACACTGTCTTATCAAAGTCACCTCTAACCCCCAACTGCAAAATCTCATGGTGTTACAGAAATAAACCAAAGATGGCCCCTTTGTATTGGCCTCTCTGTTGCTTTATGCTTCACTGCAGGCTAGAATTATTAATCCAGAAGCCAGCTGGTATCAAACCCAAATTCTTATGCATCAGATTGTTTCAAATATAGCCCAAATAAGTATGTTTTTAGCCATTTAGAGTCTGCCTGCTTTGCATACCCCATGAAACTGTTCCCAGTATTGCTAGCCATAGATAAGACAGACCCTGGGGCTGTAAAAGACCCCAGACTACTGCTGCTCTTTGGACCTCTCTGACAGAGAGATTCCCCATCGTGCTGCTCAGTGACATCACCTAGACATGTAAGGCCCTTCTCCAGTTCCCATCTCCCATGAAGTTCCCTTGCCCTGCCCTCCTTTTGGGAAGGGTCGTGTGCCACTGCCTCTGGAAGGTTCCTTGCTAATAAGGATTTCCCCTTCTCATGCAAACCTGATAAAGTTCATTGTGCCCTACTGCCATTTCTTGGTCAAATCTTGATCAATCCCAAAATCCTTGCACTTACCTCACATGGTCAATTTTCAATCATTACATTGAACTATTAGTAGCCTTTTCACAGTTGGCCAATGCCTCCATGTTGAAAGTCTTTCTTCAGCTGGCTTCAAGTAGTTTTCCTTCTGTTCTCTGGGACTCCTTTGCTGACTCCTCATCTCTCCAATATCTAAATGGAATGTTCTTTCTATCTATCTACACTAAATCCCTAGGTTTTCTCATCTGTTCACATGGCATTAAATAGCATCCATACTCTGATGACTCCCAAGTTTAACCCCTCCCCCAACCTTCTCCTCTGAACTTTGGTCTCACATACCTAACTGCCTACTTGATACCTTTTTAAAATGTCTAATCAGCATCTCAAACTTAACATTTCCAAAACTGAGCTCCTGCTACTCCACAAAACCTGTTCCTCATAGAGTCTTCCCCATATCTGTTAATGACATTATCCTTCCAGCCACTCAGGCCAAAGCTTAAACCACTCTGGACCACTTCTTCCTCTCACACATCACATCTAACCCATCCAAACATCCTGTCTGCTTTTGCTCCAAAATATATCCAGAATGTTTCCACTTCTCTCTACCCTCACTGCTGCCACTTTGGTTCAAATCATCATTATCTTTCCCCAGCATGTAGTCGCTCGAATTCCACCCTTCCATCCTTTCAGTCTAATCTCAACACAGCAGCCACCATGATGCTCCTAAGAGGTAAGTCAGATCATGTCATTTCTCAGCTCAAGGCCCTCCAAAGTCTTTGGATGATCTCACTCAAAGTAAAAGCCAAAGTAAAGCCCTTCACCACCACCTACAAGGCCCTTTAGATCTGCCTCCATCTTTTCTACTCTAACCTCCTCTCTGTTATTTGCCCTCTCTTTCCTCCTGCTCCAGCCACTTTGCTTCCTTGTTGCTCCTCAGACAGTCCCATCTCAAGCCTTTGCATTTGTAGATCCCTTTGCCTGAAACACTCTTCCCAAAAGCCACATGACTCACTCCATCCCCTTTTGTGTTTTACCCAAGTGTTGCCTTCTCAGTGAGGTACTTCCAGCCAACCTATATAAAATTTCACATGCACGTGTATTTCATCTAACCCACCATATTTTACCTGTGTTTCTTATTAGTTGTCTATCTTCCCCCAGAAAAATCCCACAAGGGCAGAAAATTTTGTCCAACAAAAAGTTTTGTTACAGGAATTATTTTTTTCATTACTGTCTTCCCAGTGCCTAGAATAATCCCTAGTATATGTAGGCATGTTAGAATAGAGCCTATTCTAATCTCTTTCTCATGAGGTGATCATTCCATTTTTGCATAGATCTTAACCTTAGAAAACTTTTGTTGTAGGTTAAGTTGTAATTTCCACCCATTTCTACTCCCTCTTCCACTTTAAGCTGTGGATTTATTAGAAAGAGTTACTGTATCTGCCCATAATGGCTGAATTTACACAATGGTGAGGTGTAATGGTTCCCTATGTCATGCTGGGCATCCATCTGGAGATCCTCCCATTGCCACTGCTGTCCAGTACTCACCCAAGGAACCAGGGAACAGTGTCTACCCTGGTGGGGAGGAGCTGGATGCAAGGGGACACACAAAGGTACAGTTGAAAGAATAGGACTTTACAGGAGTCATTCATGGATATGGTCTCCTAGAAATAAATGAGAGAGCATTCTGAACTTGGGAGATTGACTCTACTCCATTCAACAATATGTGGAGATCATGAATGAACCAATTTGTGGAAAGTACTCTCTCTTTGACTGATACTCAACCTCAAATAAGACTCTGAAGGTGGGGATCTTCCCTCAGCCTTCCCCACTCAGAGTGGTTTGGGAAGCTGTGGCAAAAGCATTGTTGACTTTGAATGGCCGTCATTATCCACCCCACTCCAGTAGCCAAGATAATTTTGACATTTCAATGATCTCTTCAGTCCCTGAGATAAAAACTGCAGAATCAAGGACTCAAACCAGGTGGAGGAAAATGAGGAGTAAGCTAGAAAGAAAAGAAACCTTATCCAACAATGTCATGATGCCCAAGATTTAGCCCTGCCAGTAAATTTTCAATCAACTTTGCAGCACAATTTTAACTGAAGTCTTCCAGTAAGGTTAAAACTTACCATCTTTTAACAGTATCACCATGAAACCTGAAAACATATCACTGACCTGTGTGAGCCCAGGTTTATGGATTTTATTTGTTTTTTAGATTACTGATCTGTGACAAATTCCTTTCTCTTTTATAAGACTGAATCTAATTACACACCTACGCACTCTAGGGGGCTTTGGTAGATACCTCAGTATGTAAAAGTTAATTAGTGATCAATAGACTCTCTAAATTTGCTGATTTTATTCTAACATGTAATACAGACTTACTCATTAAAGTAACCTGCTTTTACTTCAGAACAAACCTATTATTTCTAATCTTTTCAACTGCACTATCATTTAATGAATATATTCTTAAATATCAAGACCACAAATATAACTCTTAAGGTTTTTTTTATCCCCCACAAATATACCAAAAGCATTTCATTTTCATATTGTTTGATCTAGTCAACTTCCCAACAGTGAAACTCACTAGCTTCTCTCTTATGTGTCCTGGAGCCTCTGACTTTTTGCCATGTGCCCCACTGAGAGAACACATAGCAAGTTCTCGACTTTAATTTTAGTTTAATCTCACTGGGACTCAGCTTCCCTACTCAGATTTGTTTTTTAATGTAAACATATAACTTTTTGGTAAAGAGAATGCTTAGATTCTTGCTAAATGTGAGGTCAGAAACACAATTAAAATAGAAACTATCACTATACTTGCTCCTCAAAGGAGAAACATGATTGTTCTTAACATCTGACAATGCAGGTAAGACTCCAGTGCCAAGAACAACACTGTGGAGATAAATGCTGAGGCTACTTGCAAGTATGTGTGTTGTCTTTGGTAATTCTTCACAAAATATGACCCCAAAAAACCTGTAAATTTCATATTTTCTTCTAAGGTTCTCAAGATCAAGAACTCCATCTTATTTATTTGTTATCTCTAGCATATAAGACTTTCACTGGCTCATAATAAGTGCTCAATAAGTTTTAGCATTGGTTATTGTTATTTTTATGGAATAAATTTAATGAAAAAAATGTGCAAATACTTACTTAATCTCTGCTACCATTTCTTCTGTACATGAAACAGTTTGTCCCTCATTTCATTGACTGCAAAGAAATAAATTTGCCTGCACATTACAGGTAGATATTTTTAACTAATCTAAGAATGATATGTTAAAAACAATATTCTGCAACTCTGCCACTTTGGGCAAATCACTTTGGGCAAATTGCACCTCTTTAGGGCTTATTGCATAATAACAGCACAAAAATGTATTGAGCATTTACTGTGTGCCAAACAAAGGACAAAATTATGGCATTCCATTCAACTCAGTGAGCATTTTTCACATACCTAACATATGCCACGTATAGTGATAGGTAGGGGTTCAAAAGTAAGTGGGATAGGGACCCTGAGTCTCTTTGGGAAAGGACATTTAGTGTTACAGGTACTGTTCTGGTTTGTCATTTGTGGACCCCAGAAACGTGTCCTTATGTCAACCTATTCCTGTGCCCGTAAATGCAGTGGAGGTAGGGCTTTTGGATTAGATTAAGTTAGGGGTTCTTGATTAGATTACTTGATTAGAGAGTTTTGATTGCACTACATCAGTAAGGCATGATTCAGGTTGCATCTCCACCCTCTGACTGGAATCTTATATAAACAGACTCACACAGAGAGACACAGGGAAAGAGAGTGCTGCCATTTTTGACCCTGCCATGTGATAGTGGACTCAGGGATCACTAGCAGCCAAAGCTAAAGCACAAAGCGTCCAAGAAGCTGAGCCCATCAAGCAGCTTAAGGCTAAGAGACAAGTCATATGTCAGATCGCCCACAGCGGAGATCTGGGAGACAGTGAGACTTGAAGGGAAGGTAGAGACCTAGGCAGAGATCAGCCACCATCTTGCCTCACCATGTGGCAGGACACCAGGATCACCAGAAGCAACTCTGGCAAGACAGCATCTCTGATGGGGCCTTGATATGGACATTTTCACAACTTTGGAACTGTCAGCTTTTAACTCAACTAAATCTCATTTATAAAAGTCAACCCAGAAAAAAAAAAAAAGTCAACCCACTCTGGTACTTTGCATTGCCAACCCTGTGACAAACTAAGGCAGGTACTAAGTTATATTTCCAGTCCCACACTGACATTCGTGGCTTCTTGAGGACAATTTGTTGGTGACTCCTCTGTATAAAATGAGTGAATGCCCTTCCCTGACAGCTAACATACTCTGGCACCAGTGAAAGATGATGCTATAATAAGCAGAGACTGCTTCCCAAGGACAATTTGACATGCAAGGTGTCATCTGCTGGGAGGCTTTAAAACATCAGCTTGTGGAAAAACATCAGTGAGTCTATTAGTGTTAAATAAGACAAAGGAGAACACAGCTATGAAGAAATGAAAAATGTGATCGATGCATTGTAGAGTAGGGACAACTAAGAATGATGAGAGATGTGGAAGTTTTATTGCTTAAAGCATTAATTTCAGAACAGCCTATTGAAAACCTAAACTCAAGAAACTGCTTTAGAAAAAAGTCACTCATAAATGCCAACATTGTCACTACCAAACTCTGTCTTTACAGATGGTTGGCCAGCTTACCCTCAGCAAATGCTCTGTTTATGTATTTCACTGACTTTTTCCTCCCACTTTACTATACTCATAAGCTGGACCCTTATTTTATGGGGAGCACAGTCAGCCTGGCCTGAGTAAATATCACCCCCCTGCCTTACCTCAGCCACGTCACCTTGGATGGTGTGCCTGGAATAACTAGGAAGCAAAATGTGAATTCTGGCAACGACCATATGATGCCGTCTGCAAGTTGAATGAACAGATGTGCTGTCAAAGCCCATGAGAGCAAGTGACAATGTTTTCAAGAGATCTCGAGGGCAGAATTTAACCAGGGAGAAAAGCAGCTGTGGTGTTAGAGTCAGCCACCCCAACATGTCTGACAGAGCCAGTAGACAGGCTGGTCCCTAGAGAGATGGCCGGGCAGGAGGAACCAAATAAAGCCCCATAAATGGCAGCAGGTGACCAGTAGCACTCACTGAAGGGAGGGCCCTGACCCCGAGCCCTTATAACGGAAAGCTTCTCCAAAGTTCAGCCAAAAATAACTGTCTCTTGCCCCAGAGAAGACAACAGCTCAGAAGTCCCACCCGCCGTCTCTATCTGCTGGTCCGACAGTTTCTCTCCGGGGCTGGCCTTTTGGTGCCAGTGTACAAATTCAAGACAGCCCAGATGTCTCTTCCTGCCCTGGTCTCTAGGAACTCTGTTTCCAGTTGATCCAGCTGAAAAAAAAACACAACAGCTTTTTCTGGCCTTGGTTAGTAGGACCAAAAATGCCACGTAGATCAGTACATGGTAGCAGATTAAGCTGTAGCCAGTGATGAGGTAGTTCCTCATTTTAAAGCCTTGCCAAAAGCAAAGATGGCGCCCTTCCCTGCGCTAGGCATTATATTTGTTCTTTATAAAACAATAAAATGGAAGCTGCCAGACACTGAAGGACATAGACCATCAAAAGATTATTCTACTACCTCAATTCCCAATACAAGACAAAGCTAAGTAACATTCAGATACTGTCTTCACTATGCGTTAGCCCTTTGTTAAAGATACCAGTTACTTGAACCTCAGAGCCACCTAGGATTCCCCCATGCTGATATGGTTGAGTTGGTCTGAGGAGTTTGCACACTGGTTGCTCTCAGTCTATAGGATACCTTTGTCCAAATGAGAAAAGGTCATTGTCCTGGTTTCCTAGGACTGCTATAACTAAGTGCCACAATCTGGGTGGCTTAAAGCAACATTTATTGTCTCACAGTCCTAGAGGCTAGAAGTCTGAAAGCAAGGTGTCAGCAGGGCCACGCTCCCTTGGAAACCTGCAGGGGAGAATCCTGCCCTGCCTTTTCCTGGCTGCCAGTGGTTTGCCAGCAAACCTTGGTGGCCTTGGCTTGCAGCTGCAGCGCTTCAGTATCTGCCTCAGTTATTACTGGCATTCTCCCAGTTTCTGTCTGTGTCCACTTCTCCCCTTATAAGGATACAAGTGATATTGGATTAGGGCCCACCCTAATCCAGTTTGGCCTCATCTTAACTAATCACATCTTCAAAGATCATATTTCCAAATAGGGCCACCTTCTTGGAACCAGGAAGTAGGACTTGAACATCTCTTTTGGAGGGACACAACCCAAGCCAAACAGTTGTGGTCATTTGAGGCTTTTATTGCCCCAGAAATCAAGACCTCAGAACTAATTCATTCCTGCGGGTGTAAACCTATTGCAGTTGGGACCTTTTGAGCAGATCACTTCAGTAGTGCAGGTGGGTCTTAATCCTCTTACTGGAGTCCTTTATAAACAGGATTAATACAAAGACGGAGAGACAAACAGAGAGAAAGCCACAGGAGCAGAGAGAGAAAGCCACAAGAGCAAGAAATTGAAATCAGCAGGACCTGGGAGAGAGGAAACCAGAAGCTGAAGAGAAGGGAAAAACCAGCAGATGCTTCCTGTGCTGGTTTACAGGGAGAAAGCATCTCCTGATGATGCCTTGATTTGGACACTTTCATGGCCTCAGAACTATAAACTTGCAACCTAATAAATCCCCATTGTAAAGGGGGTATATTGCACTCCAGTAGCCTAAGACAACAGATACCACTTTCTCACAGCCAGGGTACTCGGCTTAATTTCAGGCATCTCTACCCGCTCAGCCATGTGCCCTCATGTAGAGCACAGTCTTGAAAGCCAAGACTAAAGGCAGAATTGGACAAACTCTTTAAAGGGCAGGTGTGTCACTGTCCATGGTGACAGCTTTTCATCAATCTGTTTCCTCCTTGAAGGTAGTCCTGTCCAGTGGGCAGGCTTTCCTTAATAAACAGCAAAAAATGTGTAATATCTGGACAAAGAGTGCTTTCTTGGCTTTGTATGTTTGTTTTTCTTGTTACAATATGAGTAATTTGTCTTCTGGATCTTTCTGAACAAAAACAGAGGAGTCACCATTTTTTATCTGATTTGTTTCCTATGCATGAAAATAGAAAACTATTAATCATATAATGGATATTAGGAGCTTCAGGTCTATAGCGGGAATTTGACTAAGAGTCTTCCAGTGTACTCTTCCATCCCCAATACTTTACTGAGGTCACTTGAGGGGAGCACTTATATCCACTCCTTCCCCTTTCCTCGAGAAACAGTAGGTGGTCTAAGAAGTTTTGGCAATTCAGAGTAATGGAATTCCTGATCCCTGAAGCTTCATCTAGCAGTTGGACCCCAGGTTCTGACTCAGTTGGCATAATGTGGATCCAGGTATGAGAAAACTCATGAGGGAGGTTCTGATGTGCAACCAAAGTTGAAGACAGTAGGGTTGGCCCAACCCCCTTATTTACTGGGGAAGAAACTGAGGCCCAAAAAGAGAAATAAAGAACTACTCATCAGTTTTCAGTTTATCCATTATACTTGGAAATCAGCAGATGAACTATGAAATTTGGGTAATAACAACACAGATTTCACCTTCTTTCCTGAGTCCCACTTCTAAAATCCCCTTGTTATTTGTTTATTTATTTATTTCTCTCCCCTCCTCTCCCCCCCCCCCCCCCCCGGCAGTTGTCTGTTCTCTGTGTCCATTTGCTGCATGTTCTTCTTTTGTCTGCTTCTGTTGTTGTTAGTGGCATGGGAATCTGTGTTTCTTTTTGTTGTGTCGTCTTGTGTCATCTCTCTCTGTGTGCGGCGCCATTCCTGGGAAGGCTGCACTTTCTTTCACGCTGAGCGGCTCTCCTTATGGGGTGCACTCTTTGCGCGTGGGGCTCCTCTACGCAAGGACAACCCTGCATGGCACAGCACTCCTTGTGCGCATCAGCACTGCGCGTGGGCCAACTCCACACGGGTCAAGGAGGCCCCAGGTTTGAACTGCGGACCTCCCATGTAGTAGATGGACGCCCTATCCACTGGGCCAAGTCCACTTCCCTCTAAAAACTCTTAAGTCACTTGTTTTTTAAAGCCTGTGGCTTGATCTCCCTCTTCGTCATTCGTTTACATTATTTTATTAAAGAAGTTACAGGTTTACAAAACATCATGCAGAAAATACAGGGTTCCTATATACCACTGTCCCCCACATATGCACAGTGTTCCCTATTGTTAATATTTTACATTTGTGTGGTAGTTTTGTTACAAATGATGAAGAGTATTACTATAAATACACTAATAACTATAGCCCATAATTTACATCAGGGTTCACTTTTTGTGTTGTATAGACCTATGCTTTTTATTACTTTTTTCTAGTACCATACATACAACCTAAATATTTCCCCTTTTAACCACATTCGATGTATAATTCAGTGCTGTTACTTTCACACTGTTGTGCTACTTTCACCACCATCCATTACCAAAACTTTTCTATCACCACAAACAGAAACTGTGTACCAGCTAAATATTAATTCCCCATTCCATACTCCCTCCCTAGTACCGAAAACCTGTTTTTTAGTTTCTGACTATGAATTTCCTTATCCTAATTATCATCCATCAGTGGGATCATACAAAATTTGTCCTTTTGTACCTGGCTTATTTCACTCAACATATCTTCAAGGTTTATCCACATTGTCACATGTATCAGAACTCCATTCCTTTTTACAGCTGAATAATAATCCATTGTATATATTTTGATAATCCATTAATCTTTTGATAGACACTTGAGTTATTTCCATCTTTTGCAATTGTAAATAATGACACTACGAACATTGGTGTGCAACTATCTGTTGGAGTCCCTGCTTTCAATTATTTGGGATATATACCAGAAGTCAGATTACCAGGTCATATGGTAATTACATTTTTAACCTTCTGAGGAACCCCCAAACCGATTTCCATAGTGGCTGCGCTGTTTTACATTCTTACCAACAATGAATGACTGTTCCTATTTATCTATATCCTCTCTAACTTATTTTCCATTTTTACTAGCCATTCTAGTACATATGAAATGGCCTTTCATTGTGATTTTGATTTGCATTTCCCTAATGATTAATGATTTTGAGTATTTTTGGCCATTTGGAGAAATATCTTATTTGGAGAAATGTCTATTCAAGTCTTTGCCCACTTTTTAATTGGGTCATTTGTCTTTTTGTTGTTGAGTTGTAAGAATTCTTCATATATTTTAGATAATAAACTCTTTTTGAATATATGGTTTCCAAATATATTTTCCTATTCTGTAAGTTGTCTTTTCGTTTTCATGACGAAAGCCTTTGATGCACAAAAGTTTTAATTTTGATGGAGTTTCATCTATTTTGTCTCCTGTTGTTTGTGCTTTTGGTGAAGAGTCTAAGGAAACCATTGCTTAGCACAAGGTCCTGAGAATGTTTCCCTTTGTTGTCTTCTAGGAGTTTTATGGTTTTGATTATTATATTTAGTCTTTGATCCAATTTGAATTAATTTTTATGTATGATATGAGATAGGAGTCTACCCTCATTCTTTCGTACATGAATATCCAATTTTCTCAGCACCATTTGTTGAAAAGACTATACTTTCCCAATTTAGTAGACTTGACACCCTTGCCAAAAATCATTTGGTCATGGGAGCAGATGTAGCTCAAGTGGTTTGTGCCTGCTTCCCATATATGAGGTCCTAGGATAGAGCCCTAGTACCTCCTTAAAAAAAAAAAAAAAAAAAAGGAAATGAAAAAACCAACTCTCATTGGGGAGCCAATGTAGCTCTGTGGTTGAGCACCTGCTTCCCATGTACAAGGCCCTGGGTTCAATCTCTGCTACCCATAAAAAAATATTGGCTATAGATATGAGGGCTTATTTCTGAACTCTCAATTTGATCCATTAGTATATAAATCTGTCCTTGTGCCAGTACCATGCTATGTTGACCACTGTAGCTTTGTAATAAATTTTAAATCAGGAAGTGTGCATCTTCTAACTTTGTTCTTTTTCAAATGACTTTGTCTATTCAGAGTGACTTATCCATCCATATAAATTTAGTGATTGACTTTTCCATTTCTGCAAAGAAGGCTGTTGGAATTTTTATTGGGACTGTGTTGAATCTATAAATTGCTTAGGGTAGTACTGAGATCTTAACAATATTTAGTCTTCCAATCCACAAATGTGGAATGTCCTTCCATTTATTTAGGTCTTCTTTGATTTCTTTCAGCAATGTTTTGTAGTTTTCCATATACAAATCCTTTACATCCTGGTTAAATTTATTCCTAGGTATTTTATTCTTTCAGTTGCTATTGTAAATGTATTGTTTTCTTATTTCCTGTTCAGATTGCTTATTTTTAAAAAAGAAAAGAAATGCTACTAATTTTTGCGTGTTTGTCAACCACATCACTGAATTCATTTATTAGTTCTAGAAGCTTTGTTGTGGATTTTTCAGGATTTCCTACAAAGAGGATCATGTCATCTGCAAATAGGAAAAGTTTTACTTCTTCCTTTCCAATGTGGATGCCTTTTATTTCTTTTTCTTGCCCAATTGCTCTGGTTAAAACTTATTGAGCAACGCTTATCATAGTGACAATAGGCATCCTATCTTTTTCTTGATCTAGAGGAAAAGCTTTCAGTCTTTCATCATTGAATATGATGTTAGCTGTGAGTTTCCCTTCATCATTCTTCAGAGTTTTTTAAACTCTTCTACAGAAGGAAGACTGTAAAATACATACATGGTCATGAGTGACATTGTTTCCTATGGGACTTGAGAATTATTGCTCAAATAAAAAGAGAAAGTGGTCTCTCTTAGAAATGTATACATGAAATTTCTGGTGGCTGATGATCAGTGGCTCAGATAAACCATGTTATACAAATGGACATGTGCTAAGGAGGAACAGAGAGGGGGCATTAGGGGTTTTTTTGAAGTGTCTTTAGAGAAGTGGATGTGGCTCAGGGGATTGAACTCCCACTTACTACACTTACTAAAGAAGATAGCGAGTTGACACTATGGGCATTGCAAGCTGATGCAAGAAGAGACACAGGGAGAAGGGCGTGATGAGAGACACAACAAAGCAGGGAGTAGAGGTTCCTGGCACCTCCTAAAAGATGAGCAAGATGGTGGGCTGACTTGATAGGCAGGCACCACAAGCTGATGCATCAAGAAACACAAGAAGAAAAGCACAATGAGAGACATAACAGAGCAGAGAATGGAGGTGGCTCAAGCAATTAGGTGCCTCCCTCCCATTTCAGAGATATCAAGTTTGGTTCCTGGTGCCTCCTAAAGAAGCAAGGAAGAACAGACACAGCAAGTGCAAACAGTGAAGGTATGGGGAGAGGTAAATAAATAAAATAAATCTTTAAAACAATAAAAAAATGAAATCCCTGTATCAGTCAATCAAGGTTCTCCAGAAAAACAAACCAATCAGATATGTCTGTGTGTGTGTACATTATATAAATAGATAAAGAGATTTAGTTTAAGGAGTTGGCCCACCCAATTGTGGAGCCCAAGTTGGTAATCCAAAGGGCAGGCCAGCAGGCTGGAAACCCAGGCAGGATTTCTATGCTGCAGTCTTGAGGCAGGATTTCTTCTTTTTCAGGAAATTTCAATGTTTACTCTTAAGGTCTTTAATTGATTAGATGGGGCCCACTAACATTATGGAGGGACTATCCTTTACTTAATGTCAACTGATTACAGATATCAATCTCATCTACAAAATACCTTCACAGCAACATCTAGTCAGGTTCCATAACCTAGCCAAGATGACACATACAATTCACCATCATAATCCCTTTTCCATGAAAGGCTTTTAACTGAATGAGCAGCTATTCTTTTTTGGTCTTAGTAATGGACTAATAACTCTTCAGATATGGGGGTGATAATGATCAACTCTCTCCCATTTCTGCTGGGGCTCAAGCTAGAGGAATACTGAAATACAATCACAGAGTATGGAAATTTAGAGCCAAAAAGGACCTGGTTCTTTATAATCACCTGGAGAACTTTAAAATACATTCCAGTGCTTGTGCTCCCCCCAAAGATTCTAATTCAATTGGCATGAGGTGGATCCAGGTGTGAAGGAGCTCCCGAGGGGATTCTAATGTGCAGCCAGGGTTGTAGGGCCAGTGGATTCACCCAATTCCCTTGTTGTAGAGCTGAGGAGGCTGGGGCACAGAGGAGAAAATAAAAAACATTGCATCAGTTTGAACTATTTAATTGAAAACCAGTATGTAACCTATGACATATAACATTTACTCAACAATAGGCTCAATAGTCACCTTTGTGACTGTCTTTTCTGAAAACACAGCTGTCAGCCTTAGGAAATAGATTTGTGCTACCTGCTAATTCTGTGAACTAGGGCAAACCTTTCTAAGGCTCAGTTTCCTTATCTGTAAAATAAGAACCAGTCTCATTGTGATTTTGTGAAAATAAAAGGAGATAATGGATTGTAAACTGCCTGTCCCAATGCCTGGCACATAATAAGTTAACTGTTGTTATAGTAGCACTTTGATGTTACATAACAAACACTTATATAGGGCTGAGTATATATGCCAGTCACTGTTCTAAAATGTTGATAATCATTAATTCATTTAATCTACACTGTAATGCTATATTTTTACAGGTGAGAAATAGGATGGAGGAGGATTAGGGGATGGAGGAGTGCACTGGCAAACTCTTAGTCAAATTCCCTCTATAGACCTAAAGCTCCTAATACCCATTATATGATTAATAGTTTTCTACTTTCATGGTCCCCTCATTCTTTCCTGTGTTACCCATTTTAGTCCCAGCTCATTATTCCTTCACTGTACCTTCCAGAGTGCACATTGCCAGGTGAGGGACAAACCAGAGCCTTTCAAATGTCTGTGAGTGGTGTCCTTTTGAAGTGATGAAGGAAGAGAGTCTACCCAGGCAGAAGAAGCAATAAAATCAGGAATCCTCTGAATGTGGGAGAGTATCATCACTTTAGTTCTTCCACGGAATGATAAAAATTTAGCAACACTTGGCCAGTAGGTTCCTGTGTTTTGATCAGAACACGTTCTTTATTTTCCTCATCATAAATACAGTAAATAAAATCCATGTGTCAAACAAACATAAGTGATAACATTTTTATTAGAAATTGAAATAAATCCTAGGGGACTCTTCCCCAGTGCTCAAAAACCCATTTTTCTCTGGCCATGTCTTGTGATGCACTCTGAAGTGCTACCTCCTCTCATGGGCTGATTCACACCCCTAGGTAACACCCACAGCAAGCATCATCATCATCATCACCATCCTCCTCCTCATTATTCAAATACTTTCCATTTAATAGCTATCAGTATTCTATGAGTATACTGTTTATCTGGGATGCTTATTTTAAAATGCAAATTCTGCCTTTAGTAGTTCTAGGGAACAGCTTTGAGGTCTTTATTTTTAATAAGCATATCCAAGCAAACATGATGCAGTTGATTTGAGGAGCACACTTCGAGTAACACTGCTCTAGGTCATTTACAAGCAAATTAACACTGTGATTATAATGTAATGACACTGAGGCCTAGGACCACAGTCAGACCAGTATTATTAATTTAGAGTTTCTTTTCTTAAATATCCTGGCAACATTCAACACATAAAGAGGCTCTACTCCAAAAGTTCACCTCTAAATTGATGCTTTGGAATTCACATCATATTTTTCATAAAAGCAACTGGTGTACAGTTTGGTCTTGGATATGCCCTCAAAAGCTTATCTCACTCATAATAGAGAAAAAGTTATTTTAATAATCACTTTCAAAGAGGAAGCAGTAAAAAGGTAAACCCATAAAGTTAATTGAAGAAATTGTAGGGAAAAAATATCTTTGAGAATAGGGGGTAGAGAGGATTTTTTTTTTTTTAAGATTTATTTATTTATTTATTTCTCTCCCCTTCTTCCCCCCACCCCAGTTGTCTGTTCTCTGTGTCTATTTGCTGCGTATTCTTTGTCCGCTTCTGTTGTTGTCAGTGGCATGGGAATCTGTGTTTCTTTTTGTTGCGTCATCTTGTTATATCAGCTCTCCGTGTGGGCAGCACCATTGCTGGGCAGGCTGCACTTTCTTTCCCGCTGGGCAGCTCTCCTTATGGGGTGCACTCCTTGCACGTGGGGCTCCCCTGTGTGGCACGGCACTCCTTGAGTGCCTCAGCACTGTGCATGGGCCAGCTCCACACGAGTCAAGGAGGCCCAGGGTTTGAACCGCGGACCTCCCATGCAGTAGACGGACGCCCTAACCACTGGGCCAAGTCCGCTTCCCTAGAGAGGATTTTTAAACAAAATTTCAAAGGTACAGGCCATAAGACAAAAATTATTAATTTAATTCCATCAAAATAGGATTTCTGTTCATGAAGGACAGCAAGGACAAAGACCAAATGAAAAATTGAGAGAAGATACTTGGAATGTTTCTAACCAAGAAGAGTCTTAAATAAGCAAGGAATTCTTCCAGATCAATCAGAGTAAAACAAAAAACAGCAAACCCAGTGACAAAATGAGCATGGAATATGGACAGGCAATTTATAGAAGGAGAAACTCAAAAACAGTGCCAGCATATGAACAAATGTCTCAAATCACTGGTAGGGAAGTGCAAAGTAAAACAATGGCACATCAGTTCATGCCTTTTAAACAGGCTAACAGGCAGGGGTGTATCTTCATGCACTGCAAGTGGGATATTGACTGGAACAACCATTCTGGAGAGTAATCCAGTCCAATATGTAAGCAAATCCTTTGTCCTCACAATTCTGCTCCTGCAATTATATCTGGAAGTTTCTCAATTAGGCCATAAGGGACAGTATATGAGGATGTTCATGGCAGTGTTATTTGTGGTGGGAATTGGAGGCAATCTGGATGTTCATCTCTGGGGGAGTGAATGGGTAAATCGAAGCTAATAGAAACCACAATGTATTGTGTAGAAGATAAGAGGTAACAAATTACAGGAACACATAGCAACATGGATAGATCTTAAAAACAGGGTGCTTAGTTTAAAAAGGGAAAAAGAGAGTAAACTATGTAATAAAATAGCATTTGTATAAATTAAAAATGCATACAAAACAATTCATATTTTGCAAACACATATTCAAAATATTTATATACATTGATGGCTGCCATCCCCAAGGGGGGAGACAAATATATTATTCTTCAGAAGTCTATGAATTAGCTCAGGGCTGGAGGATCTGGGCTAGAGTCATCCTGAGGGGGCTGTGCTCTGTGCTCTCACCCTCTTCCTGGGACTGATAGGCTAGAATGTCCTTGTGGTGATGTCAGGGGCATAGGAACAGTCAAATCCAAGAGCACAAGGCCATTTCAAGTCTCTGCTTGTGTCACATCTGCCAGGATCCCATTGGTCAAAGTAAGTCAAATGGCAATGCCCACCAGTGGGGAATTATACCCCATCCACAGGAGGGAGCCTGCAAAACTACATGGCAAAGGACAGGGAAGTGTGAAGAATTGGGGCCATTTATGTGATCAAGAGAGGGAGGTACATACTTCTTATAATTGACAAGTGACTGGGAACTGCTGTCACAGCCTAGCTGGGAAAGCTAGGAAGCTGTTTGAATGCCAGAGGAGACAAAAAGTAGACCCCAGGCAAGTTTCTCTCACACACAAATACCACACTCATTACAGCTGGAGCCCCTAAATGATGACTGTAGTATTATCTTTAATAAGTCAGTTGGTAGCTAAGATAAGTAAGTCTTGCTATGAGGAGTGGAAGGAAGGAGTTGAGATCTATCCCTAAGGAAACAGACAACTGGATGAATAGTGATGTTTTGGGAGTTTTAACAACAAAGGGAAGTGGATGTAGCTCAAGCAATTGGGCTCCCGTCTACCATATGGGAGGCCCTGGGTTCGATTCCTGGAGCCTCCTGGAGAAGGCAAGCTTGCCCACACACCAGTGGAGGCCTGGTGCAGCAAGATGATGCAAAAAAGGGTGACGCAGAGGAGGGACAGTGAGAGGCACAGCGGACCAGGTTGCTGATGAGGCTTGAGCGATCAAGTGCCTTGTTTCCCATGTCAGAAGTCCTAGGATCAGTTCCAGTGCCTCCTAAAGAGAAGATGAGAAGATAAGCAGACACAGAATGATGTGCAGTTAATGGACAGAGAGAGCAGACAGCAAGTACAGGCAGTGGGGGGGGGGGGATAAATAAAATAAATCTTTAAAAAAAAGATAATGCAACAAAAAAGAGACACAGAGGAAAGACAGTGAGAGAAACAACAAACCAGGGACTGAGGTGGCTCAAGCGATTGAGTGCCTCTCTCCCATGTTGGAAGGTCCCAGGATCAGTTCCCAATTCCTCCTAAAGAGAAAACAAGAAGACAAGCAGATGCAGAAGAACTCACAGCGAATGGACACAGAGAGCAGTGAGTGCAGGTAGCAAGTGGGGAGGGGAAAATAAAATTAAAACAAAAAAAAATCCTTTCTTGAATCCAAAGCAAATGTGGAAAAGTCAACGAAGGACTAAAATTATGCCACAAGTTTTTAGAAGTTTGTTTTTAACCTAAAAACCTGGAGGCGGACTTGGCCCAGTGGTTAGGGTATCCGTCTACCACATGGGAGGTCCGTGGTTCAAACCCAGGGCCTCCTTGACCCGTGTGGAGCTGGCCCATGTGCAGTGCTGATGCGCGCAGGGAGTGCTGTGCCACACAGGGGTGTCCCCCACATAGGGGAGCACCACACGCAAGGAGTGCACCCCATAAGGAGAGACGCCCAGCCCAAAAGAAAGTACAGCCTGCCCAGGAATGGTGCCGCACACACGGAGAGCTGACACACAAGATGACACAACAAAAAAAGAAACACAGATTCCTGTGCCACTGACAACAATACAAGCGGACAAAGAAGACGCAGCAAATAGACACAGAGAATAGACAAGCGGGGTGGGGAGGGAAGGGAGAGAAATAAATCTTTGAAAAAAAAAAACCTTATTGTATCTTGTCCTAAACCTTTGATAACCTATATCACATCCTTATGTTGATATTCATACTAATATCAACAGCTGCCTTCTCGCATATATAAAATATAAACACAAAATTATGTCACTTCCTAATGAAATGGATGAGTATGCACAAGAGTCATTTCAGAAAAACATAATTCCTTTGGCCCAGGATAGAGTAATACCTGCTTAAACAGTCTGTAAGGGATATTCGTATTATGTTATAAGCATAATAGTTTCACCTTTCAGAGAAGCATTCATTCATTCAAAAAACCATTCTGGGTTTGAATATGAACCTTTAGATTCTAAAGACTTTTTTTATTATGTGTAAAATACCTCTTTCCCTGCTGCTAAAATTAAAATTGTCTTTTCTATTTCTAAAAATGTGATATTGTCGTACCTAGAATGGTGCCCTGCAAGCAAGATAAAAAGAAAGCAATGAGCCCTATACATTAACATCAGTAAAATAATAATCATGGGTATGTAGGGGATTGCCATTTATTTCTATTAGAATCTAAGCTGGAGCTAAGGCTGGATTTCTCTCAGTTCTACACCCACAGTACCTGGCACAGTATCAAGCAGATGCCCACAATTTATTCGAACTTAACTAACTGGAACCTTTCTGCACCCCACTACCCCCACCAAAAAAAAAAAAAACACCTGAAATGAAAGAATGATAAGCTATTAATCTTCCAGGCACAGGATTGTCTGTCTTTACCACCTGGCCCATTTCTCAGGTCACTGGTTTCTTCTCACCGAAGAACGTCACCCAAACAAGGTAGGAGACTGATCCCGGAGATGAGTCCTCGTACTCAGGCTGAGGCGGGTCTTTCTCTGATTTGAATGCTCTCTGAGTTTCTTGTAAAAGCTGGGTTCTTAAAGTAAGCCTAAATACTTAAAACACACAGAGTGCCAAGTTCTCGTAATCCTAAAAATCTTTGTAAAGATTAGAACAGGTTTATGTTGCCTTGAATAATTCAAGGAATGCAAATAAGAAATTGTCTGTAGTTTGAAACATCTCAACTCAGGTAATTCCATGAATGTTTCTCTCTGTAACATACTTGATTGACAGATGATTTTAAGAGCTGATTTTTAAGTCATGCCAAGTCACCTGAGAGAACTGCCTTCTGCTGTCTTTTGTGAAGCAAGAGAAGACAGGATGGGCTGATGCTTAACGAACCCTCATTTCCTGAAAACTAACTTTAAAAAATGCCTGCAGTTAATCAAGTTTCTAGGTTCTACCTATAAGAAAACCTTGCTTGTAGGAGGAGGGAGGTTTAGAAAGGTGATACAAGGCAGGATGGGAGACTCATTCAGTGGACTTTTACTTAGATATGATATTGCTAACAAGCTCTAGCGACTCAGAGTTAGCCCTCATTTTCATTGCCACCCTCCCCCACCCCAGCCTGCAGTTTATATTTCCTCTCAGAGATGTTCTCATTCCTTTTTCCTCTTTTCAAACTGTTTTTTAAGCCACTGGGTATGATCCGGTTTCACCACTATGAGGGTGTGTGTTTGTGGAGGCACCCATTGGCCTTTGAATGACAAATATCCTTTTAATGAGTCGCATAATTTAGCGGTGACCTGCCTCACAGAGTTTATTGTGAGGAATAACTGATGAAAAGACTGTAGGATTCTTTGTAGCTACAAGATGCTGCAAAGATGATAATAAGAGAAAATTTCACAAGCATCATAACTTTTGTAGCAAAAAGGCTAACAAGCAATTTTTATCAGAAGGCTCTTCTCTTGTTCCCTGGGCTTGGCAATAGGACTGTGCCCCCTGAGTGCTGAGACCAGCACTATCCAATAGAAATATCCTATGAGCCACCTATGTACTTTCACATTTCCTTGTAACCACTTTTTTAAAAAAATTAAAAACCAGGTGAGATTGATTTTAATAATATATTTTATTTAATGCACTATATACTCAAAATGTCATTTCAACATGTAACTGACATTAAAAAATAATAAATTAGTTATGTTACATTCTTTTATTTTTCATATTAAGTCTTAAAAATCCAAAGCATATTTTATACTTGCGGCACATCTCAATTTGGACTAGTCATACTTCAGATGCCCTGTAGCTACCGGCAGCCAGCGGGTCCCACACTGGACAGTGCAGGCTGTAGCAACGGTCAGCCAGCTAATACAAGAGGTCCGCCCTCCACTGAGCAGATTGAGGTCTGTGCATATGTGAAAATGTTCTTCATTTTCCACAAATATCGATGAATCTTAGCTCCTGGATTTCCCAGAAGGACCCCAGGTCCCACATTTTCTGGGTGCCTGCCTTGTAACCTCCAGCATGCATTGGCTCACTTACCCCACACAGATCTTTGAGGAAAGGCATACATTTCTCATTTTGCAGAGGAGGAAATCAAGGTTCAGGGAGGCCAAGGACTTGCCAACATCAGAGAGCTAGCCATGGCAAAGCTGGGAAGAAATGCAGACTGGCCTTGGAACCCTGTGCTTCCTATCGTATCCTGTGCCTCCTCAGACATCCTCAGTAGCAGTGGTTCTCAAACAGGCACTTCTGAATCACCTGGAGCACTTCTTAAAACACTGATTGCCAGGCCACGACCCCAGGATTTCTGATTCAGCAGTCGCAGTGGGCCCTGAGAATGTGCGTTTCTAGCAAGTTCCTTGGAGATACTGATACTGCCAGTCCAGAATGGCACTTTGAGAATTTGATTTGATCTGGGAATTGAGTTGATGCCTTTAATAAGTGTCTGTTTGCCTTAAGTTAATAATGATGCATCATTATTATTTTTTGTTTTGTTGTTTGTTTGTTTGTTTGTTTGTTTGTTTGTTGAGGTACCGGAGATTGAAACCAGATCTTCCTATGCAGAAAGCCAGTGCTCAACCACTGAGCCACATTGGCTGCCTGAGTTAGTTTTTGTTGTTGTTGTTTTCATTTGTTTGCTGGTCATTTGTTTGTTTGTTTTAGCAGGCACTGGGGACTGAACCCAGGACCTCTCATGTGGGAAGCAGGTGTTCAACGGCTTGAACCACATTTGCTCCCCAGAAGTCAAGCTTTGACTCATAAATTTATTTGTGTTGTTCTCCTAAGTCAGCTAAGTTGGCTATCATGCACATAGCACTAACTGGGATAGGTGCATCCATTCTGAAACTTTTTATTCATTTATAATTAGCCCTTGAGCAAAAGTAAGAACTTTATTGCTAGTAGGAAAATGTTCTTGTCTCTAGTCAGGTGCCTGCAGGGAAGAGGAAATGATACATATGGATGTCTTGTATCATGTAAACATTGAGAAGGCTTTTCCAAAACAAGCACACTTTCAAGTTATCACTACTTCCTTTCAAAAAATTCATATGATGTGTTTTATTTATGATGCGGCCACATCCTCAAGTATTTTCCTGATGGCAATTTTTTAAAGCCAAGTGAGAGTCACTGTGTATTCACCACAGGTTAGAAAAATCCTGAGTCTGAAATTTAATGTATTGTATTTTAACTCCCCTGCTATGCCCGAGAAGCAAAAAAATTATTTACCTTTCCACCTCAGTGCAAGTTCCACCAATTCGATTTATTAAGCAGCTCAGGGCATTTTTCATCTTTCTAGCCCTTGACCTCTTCCATTCTTGCAAGGGAAGGCCCTTTCCATTCTTATTTATATTTAATGCATCTATTCTACGTCCTTTCTTCTATTCCAATTCTCAAACCTTGTCACACCTGAAGAAAAACAACAGATGACCTTGCGCATGCTGTAGGGCCCCTCATTTTCACAAGATGCCATCAGGCCCAAGTGTGCTGACTGCCAGGGCCAGGTCATGCTGATAGGGCACAGAGGATGCAAAAGACATCTTCATTAGAGGCTTTGCCTGAACTAGGGGAAACATCTATGTATTCAAGGCAGAAAAGACAAGCAGGCTGTCTTTTTTTCTCTCTCAGTCACCTAATGACAATACAAATGAAAATGAGGCACTCGGGCAACTGGCTCAGCTGTGCTCACAGCCTACACCTACCTTTCATAACAGATGCTTTGAGTCTGCATCCTCACCCAAAAATGGATCAACTTATTTAGTTTTTATTTTAGAAAAAACTGTTAGAATAATTCATTCTTGTAGCGCTCAGAGCATTTAAGGAAGGAAAGGATGCATCTTAGTCTGCCTGCGCTCCTATCTCAGACACCATCAACTGATTTGGGCTTAAACAGGAATTTATGAGCTGCTGGTTTTGAGGCTAGAGGAAATCCAAAATCAAGGCATCGACAAGACTAGTCCCCCAAAGACTAGTGTCCTGGAGCTGGCTTGACACAACCCTTGGAAGTCCTTGGTTGTCCCGTCATGTGGCAGCGGCCTCTCCTTTCTCCTTGCTGTTCTGGTTTCCGTTGACTTGCAGCTTTGGGCACCTCCCAGGGCCTTTTTCTTCCTAAGGTTCTCCCGTGACCCAGATTAAGGCCCACCCTGGTTCAGCTGGCAATTCGTTAACTAAAAATAGCACCTTAAAAGTTCTCTTCACAGTGAGTTTACACCCACAGAGATGCGGATTAAGATTAAGACCTTGTGCTTATTGGGGTACAGAATTCAAACTACCACAAGTAAGTTTAGTTGTATTTAAGTAACTGAAAAAGAATGAAAGGTAAGATATCCCAATATCATAAAGACATGCTTCTAAGAAAAACATTAGAAAGAAAATCACCGAAAATACTTGCCATTTCTCCAAGCCTTTACCACCATTTTCCCCATGACCGCTGTGCTTTCTTCTATAGTCAGGTGCTTGTTCAGAGGAGCTGGTGAAATACAGGTTTGGGGAAGGCTAGGATAGGAAGAGGGAAGACTGTAAGATAAAAAAAGAACTTCAGGAGTTTTTTCCTCTTTATTGTTCAGTTCATTAATGCAGAATCTGATTGGTTTGAATCAGAAGCAAGTAGAAAAGCCTTAGAGTGAATTTTCTCAAATATATTGCCTACCAGAATTTTATTTTAACTGCATCTTCCTCCAAGCCCGGGCTTCATCCTTAGAACACAAAGCCCAGGCCCTGGGTGAAAAGACACAGAATACCATATTGCCCTCCTTTAGATCAAAGTACCCACAAGTCATATAAGGGAGTGGCAGTTTGTCTCCAGGACATCACAAGGAGGAAGGTCCATAGATTTTTCCAGACACCACCAAAATATTTCCTAACTTAGCCGTATTTCCTTGGTATGGAGTAGTGCTTCTTAAACTTTCATGTGCCTATGAGTCATCCAGGGATCTTATTAAAATGCAAATTTCAGGCTCAGCAGATTCTGAGCATCTAACAAGCTTCTAGGTGATGCTGGCACATCACATGTTGAGTAGCAAAAACCTAGGAAGCTGGTGTTTCATATTCGTAAACCCTATCTAGTATGAGAGGGCTAACATCCAGGATTTAGAACTAGATCCACTCTCTGAAGTAGGAGATGAAGATGGAGGGAGGCATGTAGCAAAGAAAAATAATTAGAACCCAACTACAAGTAGCAATAGAAAGGCAGGTGGAACCTGGCATCCAGAGAATATGTGGCCAATAGCAGGTGGATACCCAGTTAAGTAGTAGCAATCTAGGCTGTCCTAATCATTGAAAGTGGTTTATGTAGTGAGGAATCAAAAAAATATATAGAATAGAATATCTATGCAGGCAAGCAGTAGGAAAATCTGCTAGTGAGTAGGCGGGGGCCAAGGGTGGAGATCCAAATCAAGGGCAGCAAGACAAAGACTCATTATAAAAACTGGAGCTGTAGCAATATGTTTGAGCCCACAGGTCTGAAAACTGAGCCCTAATGAAGCCAATATTTAATATATATGATCTGTGTGCTAGGCACTGTGACAAAGAGCATTCTAGTCACTATCCCACATAATTCCTACAAATTCCTATGGCAGGCATTATTATTCCACTTTGAAGATGAATATCTGAGGTTTAGAGTGATTCCACCCCTCACCTAAGTTCCTTCACTGATAAGTGGCAAAGCAATGATTCATGTTTTATACTTTTTCCCTGACCCACGCAGGCCTAGCAGTACATTGGTAGAGTAACTTGGATGCCAACTCAAGGATCCTGCAATCTGCCCAGAACCATCATGGATGGAGGTGATCCTTTGGTAGGGCAAGTGACCTCAACTGAAGATGGAAGAGAGAAGAAAGGGCAAGGGACCTTAGCAGTGTGTAGCAGAGTAAGGACCTCCTATTTAATAAGGCTACAATTCAGAATTGTGATGATGCCCAAAGTAGTCCCATCTCCTTGTTGACTCTTCTACAGTTCTCATTTTATGTAAGAAATACCCATATCTTAAGCTCTATACCTGAAAACAGCTAATTGCAATTAATTGAGCACAGAACATGCTGAAAGAGGGCACAACCTCCCACCCTTAACCAGATATTGGCCTTATTTCTCTGTGTGGGTGTCTGAGGTAGGCTGCCCTGAACATTTCATTACAAGAAACTGAACAGCTCGTTTGCACCATTGGCTCATTGAACTAAGCAGATCGGCTCTTTGAATTTTCCCACCCATGGCTTCTTGCACACTGCAGACTGAAACCACAGAGGCTGTGTTGCTCAGACTTCTTATGCTGCAGTTTTGCACACCAGTTAGCTTCCACCAAGCAGCCCAGGAGGTGGAGGCCATGCCGCACAGTGGTGAGAGGAAGGAGGAGGCTGGGATTGCCAGTGGTAGCAGGTATCACAGAAGCGGGTCCCTAGCTTCACAGGTATCACAAATCTTCCGGCTGTGGATCCTGACAAAAGCAGTGACACTCTAAACCTGTGAAGGTGGAAGTAGCTCCCTGATTACCCAGCTTCCTGGCCCTCAGTGGGCCAGTTCTGTGGGGCCTGCTACCAGCACCTTTGTAAGTACCTAATTCTTCCACTAAATCCCTTTCTGCTTAAACTGGTCCCTTATCTGCAACTGAACCTTGACTAATCCAGAAGCAGTTTACCAAAAGGATACAAGGATGTCAACTAGAAAAGGAACAGTCAAAAAATGAAGGGCTACTCTCACTCTTATTCTCTGTAAATATGTGTATCTCTATCTCTCCCTAATCTATTTCATTTTCCTTTCTCATAAACGTGTTTTCTCCACTAATCAGTCCTATATAAAGCACTTTGAGCTCTCCTCTCTGCGACACACATCACTCACCCAGAAAGGATGGACAATCCTTCGGTTCCAATGCTAAATTCCTAAGGGAGAAAATTTGAGTGGCATAGTTGGACTGGGCAACACCCCCTCTGGGTTTAATCGGCTATTATTTCAATTACAAAACCCTGTGAAGTTTTTTAGTAGCTTAATTATCCACATTTATAATCAAGGAAACTGGGGCTCGACTCGCCCTAAAAACTGTTTAGCAGAAGATTCCAGGTTCTCCTGACTGTAAATTCAATGCCTCTTCCACTATAGCAGTACTACCTATTTAGTACTTGTATCTGTGGGATCTTTTGCAATTTATAATGTGTTTTTATATCCACTATCTCATTTGATCCCTCCAACAGCTCCATTTTTGTTGTTATCACCATTTTACAGACAAGAATATTGATGCTCATGTAAAATAAGTGACATGTTCAAGGTCATACATTTGAAAGGACCTGGTGCTAAGCCTCCAACTTCCAGTTCTCAGAGGAAATCATGTTGTGGGGGGAAACAGCCAAAATGTAAATAGAACTAAATCTCATAGGCTATCAAAGCCATTTTTTATAATGAGTTCTAAGAGAAGCAACCTGAAGATGACATTTGTTTTTTGTGTGTTTTTGATGACGATTTGGGAATTTTTCTGTTGGACCCTAAAATTCTGGGAAATCTCAGCAACTGGCAATTACGGGAGAAAGCATTCCAGCACCAGCCTAGCTACAAGAAGACTCTCGTCCACTCCCTCCTCAGCACATTATGAAAGGTTATGATATTTGCAGATTACTAAGGAACTGAGGAGATATTTCTGGAATAGGATCTGATGACTTTCTTCAGAGTTTAAAGATCAGCATGGGACTGCAGTGTACTTTTGGACTCAGATTTTGGCCAGAGACCTTGCTGTAATGTCTTGCTAATTTGTACTTCAAAGAGATACCTAGATGACCTTGCAATTTCAATATACCTTGGAAATTCTTACTGTTGGGCAGGGACAGCATTAGCATAAAGAGCTCATCCTTGCTTCTTAATCATCACTTTTCGAAGTACTTATGCATCCCTTTCAACCTAACTTCTGCAAAGAAAGCCATTTCCCAAGAGAAATTAAAAAAGCATTTTCTGTACCACCTTTGATCGTTACTGAGCTACCAGATTCTACGAAGTGCAAAATAGAGTGAGCTAAGGACCAAAAGCTTCTAAGTCTTTGCAAGCTACTCCATTCTTTCTCCCACGATGACCTTGGGACAGCAGGGCAGAGCCCTGTGATAAAAGGCTGAATTATTGTAATTCTCTCACAGCAGGGATTTTAGCAGGCCTTTCCACTTCCCACCGCTTATGTGACATGCAGATGTCTGATTACTCTGTGGCACAGTGATGGAAGTCCAGGCTCCACCCTCCTGTACAGAAGTCCTGCCCTTCTGGCCAAACTCTGGCAGCTCCTTCATGATCAATACCAGGCCCAATTCAACCCACTACAAATCTGACCACTACTAGGGAACCATTTTAAAACTCCAGCATGTGGTGCTTCCCTATTACTAAAGGATACAAGGATGTCAACTAGAAAAGGAATCCTCCAAAACCTACTGTATGGCTTGTTCCAATATCTTTTCTGCTATGTCATCAATGCACAAAAAATTTCTTTGTCCCTGTGTTGGCACAGAAATCCATATGATTATCTGGAATGATCCTGTAATAATATTTGTGAATGGAAAAGTGATCCTCATTGGTAGCTTAGCTTTCTAGAGAACAAAAGAAACTTAGGAGACATGGGAGAAAATCTAAAGAGCGTGAATGGAATGGGCAAAATCTAAGCCGTATTATTTGGGAGCCTGAGTGCTGCAGGCCCTAGGCTTTTGCAGAGGCCTGTGTGAGAAGCCCCCCTCCTTTGACAAGGCCTCCAACTTACAAAGTACAGCTCCTAGGAACTTGAAGCAATAACAAGAAGAGATTCTTTAACTTGGGTCATTTCTGATCTATGCTGATTTTCTCCATCTTGTTCATTTTAACTTTAAAACTAAAATACTAAATGGGCTAAATTTCACCGGAAAACTATAGATTTTGTAGGCAATAGTCAATATCTCTGATCAGCACCAAACCCAAAGTAGTTTAGCCTTGGTTTTCATACCATTATAAAATGGTAAGCTCTTCCATTTAGGAGAGTTTATAATCATGGAAAGCATGATAATTGCTCATTGTTATCTTAAGAAACTTGGGTTTTCTCTTTATAAAGCTAAAATTAAAAATCTCTGAAAGCCTCCAAACTTTGAGGATGAAGTTATTATCACAAACCAATACACAAAGCTAAAGTTCTGATCAAATGCGATAAGCTGTGAATTTCTGAAGATACTGGTCAAGGCAACCATCAGGTACAGGCTTTGCAGTCTTCTAGTTTAGTCCCCTCAGTGAGGGAACTAAGTGGCCAAATAGAAACTGTCAGGACTAGAACAGTCGATGGTCAGATGGAGCTGAGAGAGGTCATTTGGACCTGTGATCAGGGCATGAGCTCTAGAAGAGTATGGCTGCTAGAAGATCTATAAACCCAAAGAGGGCCTCTAGCAGTTTTCTTTGCCCTGGAAGAAGACCTAGAGAGAAGGTCTGAAAGTTCATGAATCACCCAGAGGCACAGGATTAACAGAATCACCCCATCTCTGATATTATGAGATCCGTGGAAGCTGATCTGATTCTCCCAGCTGCTGTTTATGTCATCTCTGCATAAAGTTTGCATTTCAGCTCCTTCAAAATGAGTTTTAGGTACATTGTATATTTTTCATATCTTTTCTCAGCTTACTTTGTTATACTAGTGTATATTTCTAAGTACCTTCCATTCAGCTTCTCAAAGTACAAACACTAATTAAACCAAACTTGTAGGTTCCACATTAGGTGAGGAGTGATTTTGTTGAAAAAAAGATGGAAGCTAAACAGAAATATTTTAACAAATCCTCTGGTTCACTTAAAAATAAAACCCAGGATTCAGTGGCTCTCCTAACAACCACACTGCCAGAGTTTGTTTCCTTTTCTTTTTTCCATGCCATAAGATCATTTTTATTTACACTATCTTCACGTGATATGACCTTTAGGAAAATAGTAGAACAAAGGAGACAAATAAGACTTGTTGTTTCATTTTTGCCTGAAAGCACATACTCCCAGATGGTTCTATCTTCTCAACCCCACCACGTGACATCCCCAACTTTCTAATCCCGTAAATATCTAAGATAATGATTCTTTCAGCAGAGAAAAAGAGGCTATTGACTTCTTCCACATCAGCCTCCAAGGAAAATAAACACCCATGAAAGACTGAAGTATATGTCTAAACACCTTTGTGAGTCTGCTGGTGAAGAGAAGGCAGGAATATTGCCTCTTCCTTCCTTCTTACTGGAAATAGCTCAGATTTCTAGTTTTGATCTTCATGTTCTATTCTGTTTTTCAAGTGCAATGACCTGGTCAGTCAGCTGAGGGCGTCTGAGAATTTTCTGGGAACCCTTTTCTTGGCTCAGTAAGAAAAAGTTGTCACCAGAAGGCAACTTCTTGCTGGCCTTTTGTGAACTGACTTCACTCTACTGTCTCTGGGGAGTAAAAACCACTCTTAGAGTTTCCTTTTTTTTTTCAAGATTTATTTTATTTATCTCTGCTTCCCCCCCATTCTCCCCATTGTCTGCTCTCTGTGTCCATTCGCTCTATGTTCTTCTGTGTCTGCTTGTATTCCCTTTAGGTGGCTCCGGGAACCAATCCTGGGACCTTCTGGAGAGGGAGAGAGGTAATCATTCTCTTGTACCACCTCAGCTCCTTGTTCTGCTATGTCTTCTTGTTTTCTCTCCTCTGTGTCTCTTGTTGCATCATCTTTCTGCACCAGCTCTCCACATTGGCCAGCACTCCTGCACAGGGTGGCATTCCCACGTGGTCCATCACTCTGCATGGGCAGCTTGCCCTCACCAGGAGGCTCTGGGCATCGAATCCTAGACCTCCTATAAGGTAGACAGGAGTCCGACTGGTTGAGCCACATCCATTTCCCGCCATCTTTATTAGAGAGCTCAGCGGAGTTGGGCATGAGCCTTCTCCACACAGCTAGAGGTGCTGTGTGACTAAATGGTATGAGATGACAATGTGAGGAACTCCGAAGGTCCCTTAGTGTATTTTTGTCATCTATTGATGCTCCCTTCCCGGCAGAGGAATCCCTGTTAATTAGCCAGCTGGTTGCTTTATTACCATGACTGACAGTTTTCAGACAATGAGAAATAGGTCCAGTGAGCAGCCGCTAGCACAAAAAAAAGATTAGTTTGACTTTTATTTCCCGGAAGAGAAAACGACTCCCAGCATCCTTCTTTTAGAAGGATGCCTTCCTTCTATCAAACTGAAACAGCCCTCTTTCCAACTGGCCTATTCTATTACACTCTTTAGTTAGACTGTAATCCCTTACACAAATATTAATCAAAACATTCAGGTACTTCCATACCCACATGCGCGCACAGCCTTTGGATTACATGAGTGAAATAAAATAGGCTGTTTGCATAAAACTTCTCTAAACACTAGCCTTCTATTCCTGCAGTTTTCATCAGCTCTTAAATACAGATGCTATTCAATAGTTAATACAGAAACCAGCTACCCTCAGTAAGTTGGGGCAACAAATAAACATGCAGATAATTGTTTCAAACATCCCAGGGATAGCTCATTGAATACTTCCTTTTCCATTCTACCAGAAAATATGATGGGGACAACCTGCCTTCTGGCTTTATGTTATCCATAAAAGCTGAGCCAAAGCGTATTCAATAGTGGTCTTCAAGGGAGCAGCTTTTCTGGCTGTTCTTAAAAAGGAAACAGGAAGAGTGGCCGTTGATGGCATAAAGACGTGTTTAAACAAAATATTAATGCTCATTTCTCCCTAAACAGTCTAAGCAGTAATCTTCCTCAAGAGTAGGATTGTTAAAGAAGGTATGCAAATATTAGGTTGACCCATAGGAGGTTACTGGCATTCGAACTTTGTGCCTAAAAATGATGATTTCCTATGATTCAGATAAATAGAAAAAAATAACATTTTACTTCTGATACATGAAATAGAATTTTGCCATATTAAGGACTGAGTAATAAGGTTTCCCTCAAACCCTCATCTATCTTTAAGACCCAGGCATATAGCTGGAGTCAGCCTGGTATTAGTCATTCTGAAACCATAACATAATGTAAGAGAGAGGAGGCAAAGAAGATGGGTTAAGAAGGCTCCAGAGTTTCCTTAGGAGACTTAAATGGAAGGAATAGATCACTGTCTCTCTAAAATGCAGTGAAAGGATGAATTAAATGACTCCAAACAGAAGACAAGAGAAGCAGATGAGCAACTAAAAGTTCTGAGCATCTAAGAGGCTGACGCATTTGAGTTTGGAGATTAGGAGGCAAAGAAGTGCTGCCATAGACAGACAGAGATCTTCTAAAACCTAACTGAGTAGCATCTCTTTTTGTGACCATGATACAGAAAAGATAAAAGGTTGGAAAGGTAGACCAGTAACAGTGGCATTTACATAAGAGAGCCTTCTCTGAGAATGTCCAAATAATTTTCATGTACATGTAAATTCTGGATTTAATAAGCACTTGCTTGATGAGCCTCATAATATTCTTGGAAGACTGGACAAGTACAGAGCAGAATGGCATAGGTATGATCCAGCCACATGGGGCCTCTCTGGGAATGGCAAATATCTGGGGCACTTGCCCCAATTCTCCCCTCCCACACCCATTGCCAACATCATTAGCCATTCATGGCACACGTGTTTTGTCTTTTTTTTTTTTTTTAGATTTATTTTTTATTTATTTCTCTCCCCTTCCCCCCCCACCCCCATTGTCTGCTCTCTGTGTCCATTTGCTGCATGTTCTTCTTTGTCCGCTTCTGTTGTTGTCAGCGGCATGGGAATCTGTGTCTTTTTTTGTTGTTGTTGTTGCATCATCATGTTGTGTCAGCTCTCCGTGTGTGCGGCCCCACTCCTGGGCAGGCTGAACTTTGTTTCGCGCGGGACGGCTCTCCTTACAGGGCGCACTCCTTGCACGTGGGGCTCCCTACGCGAAGGACACCCCTGTGTGGCACGGCACTCTTTGCGCTCATCAGCACTGCTCATGAGCCAGCTCCACACGGGTCAAGGAGGCCCAGGGTTTGAACCGTGGACCTCCCATGTGGTAGACGGACACCCTATCCACCGGGCCAAGTCCGCTTCCCTGTCATGTATTTTTAATATCCTAATATGACAGCTTCCCTGTTGGGCCACCGTGGCTTCATTTAAGTCTAATAGTAACAACTTATGTTCACAATACTCTATGCCCATTGTTCTTTTCATTCTCTCAACCCTGGAGAACAGAGCAAATGTTACCAGCATTTGACAGATGAAAACAAAAACGAAGCACAAAGAAGGGAACTGACTTGCCAGAAACCATCCAGTTGGTTAGTAATCCAGTGGATGTTAGAACCCAATTCTTTTGGCCCCAAGTCCCACACACTTTTTGCTCAAACCTCACGGCCTTTGTGTGTGTTGTCTTGCAGCCACACAGTCCTCCAGTTCCTTAGGGTCTGCAGGCGGGAGAGCTCACAAGATGAGCTCAGACCCTGGAGCCCACACAGCAATGCTCCTTCCCTATCTCATGCCCCTTCAGCTCACTCTCTTCCCCAGGTGGTGTTAAACTGTGCTGCCATTCTGCAAAGCAAATGGAAACATCACACAGAGATAAAGTAGGAAGCTGAAATCTCATCCCCCTGCTGCCTCAAGGTAGAGAAGAAAGCATCCTTGGTTTCCCCCTCCTGAAACGGGTTCACCCTCAGGATTTAAACAGCAGCCTCCCTCCCAGGACGGTTCCCACTCTCGAGGCAGGCGCAGCACATGTCCGAAGGGTAAGACACATGACTAGGGCTTCAATCTGCAATTGAATCATGGGAAATCTGCAGTCAGATATATTTTTAATTCAAGTTCTATGCAATTTGGTTAACATGAACTTTATTCGGTAATTACCTCATTCGGAGTGCTGTTAGCCACACTGTCGACAAGAATGTCAGCTTGCTACAAAAGATGTGCTTGCTGACAGCTACACAAAGACAAGGGAAGGCAGGGTTTTTTTTAAACCTATTTATTAAAATTTTATGAGTAAGTCATTTGCTCCCTTGTGGGTTTCCCTTGTAGTGGGATCACAGCTGCCTGAATGCAAATGTGGTATCCCAGCCTCCCAGCCATCCACACCAGCTGCTTCTGAGCCAGAGAGGCCCCCTCGGGGTCTTCTCACCCACCCAGGAACTGACAAGACAGTGAAGGGCCACGAGCTTAGCTTCACCCACAATCCCAGAATGCTACCTGAGGGCTGGCTGGGTGCTGCCGGGGAGCGTCAGAGCGGGCTCTGCCCTGGGACAGATGAACAGAGGGGACATCCTGTGCCTCCTTCCAGCCAGCCCTAGTGGCTCATATCCATCATAGGCAGTAATGGCCCCATCAGCATTTCCCAAAAGGCTGTAGTCTTAGCACTAAGCCTCATGATTCTCCACAGCAGCACGAACGTGCTCTCCAGTCAGAGAACTTTGAGAAATGCTATGCATACTTTATACCCCTCTTGGAGAATCACAGAACATGGCAACAGCCAGAAGACTCTAAGAACTGTCCCCTTCTAAAGAAACCTGATCAACTTAATTTAACACATGTATCTCAAGCTTATTTGACTATGGATATTTTTTACCAGGTGATAGATATTAACATATTCAAGAACCAGTGTGTTATAGAACATATGCTTTGGAAAAGCTAACCCAGATAATGCACAAAATTACATCATCCTGTTCCTGGAGAGCTATGTTCCAACCAGCTCGCCACTTTCTAGCTGTGTGACCTTGGGATTGATACTTAACTTCTATGAGCCTGTTTCATCATCTGTGAAAAGATATTAATACTAGTATTTACTTCATGGTATTGTTGCAAGTTTAAACAAGATAATATATCGTATGCTTAATAAAGGCCTACCATTATTATTAATGTGATTTATAATAAGCATCAGGATTACATAATACATTGAAATGAACACATGAAGTAAATGTCACATTTTAAGTGAACTATAATATTGAGTTCATTATTTAGTTAGGTGCTTTCATTACTATAAGGCTACTTAATAAATTTTTTTTAAAACTGTTCTGTCGTTTTGGCCCCCCACTGACTCCCAAACAATATCAGCTTAACCAACCCTACCACAGGCAGAAGAAGATGAGCAAAAGGATGGCGGGGATTATGTCAATTTTGCAAAATGGAATCAGAAGGAAGCAAAGTAATGGATGGCTGAGCTGAGTGGAGCTCAGGTGGCAGGACCACCTACCCTAGACACTTACTTGAGAATCTTTGGAGGGTCAGAGAAAATAACGACCGGTTCAGGATCAGACATGTTTCTAGGGATCCTTGTTCACTTCCTGCAGATGTGATTTCTCTTGCCCTTTTTGTATGAGGCTTCCTTGATTTTGAAAATCACCTAGCACTGTCCTGCAGCCTGGGATCCCGAGATCAGGTGATCTAGATTGGTGGTACTTTCTAACCCGAACATCCTTGCATTAGATCAGCTGGAATGCAGTACACACTGTCCCAGAAATAATCTTACCATTCTTAGAGATCATCCAGTCCACTAGTGTCATGAGAAAACTTTGGGTCAGAAGGTAAGACAACTCCCCTGCAGTCCGACAGTTAGTTAAAGGTAAAGCCAGGAAGAGAATTCAGGCCTCCTGGCCTCCAGGGCTGTGCTCTGTCCACCACAGAAAATTAAACACAACATTAACCACTCAGCTTAAAATCCCTTTTGGAATGTGGCAGAGAAAGAGAGATGGAAAAAAGAGAATGATGGCAGAAGGAAAAGAAAAAGAGAAAAGACAGAAAGAAAATGGTACTTTCTCTTCTCTCTCTTCTTTTCTTTTTCCTTTATTTTTAAAGAGGCTTTAGATTATATAAATGTTACGTCAAAAACATAGGGGAGGGAAGTGGATGTGGCTCAAGCAATTGGGCTTCCGTCTACCATTTGGGAAGTCCAGAGTTCGATTCCCGGGGCCTCCTGGTGAAGGCAAGCCGGCCCATGTGGTGACCTGGCCCAAGCAGTGTGCTGGCCCACACAGCAAGCTGGCCCAGGAGGAGTGGTTAGCCACACAGCAAGCTGGCCTAAGCAGAGAGCTGACGCAGCAAGATGATGCAACAAAAAGAGACACAGGAGACACCACAGACCAGGGAGCTGAGGTGGCACAAGAGACTGAGCACCTCTCTTCCACTCTGAAAGGGCCTAGGATCGGTTTCCAGTACTACCTAAAGAGAAGACAAGCAGACACAGAAGAATGCACACAAATGGACACAGAGAGCAGACAATGGGGTAGGGGTGTGGGGATAAACAAATCTTTAAACATATATGTGTGTGTGTGTATATACATAGGGGATTCCCTCTATGATGATATGCATGTTTATTTTGTAAGTTCACAACTTTTACTATACACTTATGTATGAATGATATACTTCTATAAAAAAAATTTTAAATATATAAGGGATTCCCATATATCCCATCCTCTCCCCCTTACTCATTTCCCCCTATTAATAACATCTTACCTGAGTATGGTACATTTGTTACAATTGATGAACACATATTGAAGCCTTCCTTGGTTTATAGTTTAACATTATGATTTACACTTTGCACTGCACAATTTTATAGGTTTTGACAAAATGGATAATCACTTTTATCTGTCATTGCAATATCATGCAGAACAATTCCAATGTCCCCAAAATGCCCCATGTTACATCTATTCTTCCCTCTCCCTCCACTCAGAACCTCTGGTGACCTACATCTTTATATCAGTTTTACAAGTTCTTCCATTGCTAGAATAATAATAAGTCTAATTTAGTCCATAATTGTATTCCCGCCTTACGTTTGTTCATTCCAAATCTTGAGGATTTAGGGATGATAATGCCCACTCTGCTTCAATTGAGAGAGGACTTAGATCCCATAGTCAGATAGCTCTCTTCCTTTTCTCATAGGAATGTCATTAATAAAAGTTAGATGATATTAGTAATAATAGCTAAACTTGTTGAGTACTTGCTACATGCCAGGCATCAGTCTAAGCATTTCCCATCTATTACCTACTCTAACAATGAGTGTGATACTGTTAGTATCCCCACTGTACAGATGAAGGAACTAAAGCAAGGGGGTTAGATAATTTGTCCAGTGTCACTCAGCTAATAAGCCATGGAGCCAGGATTTGTCCCCAAGCAGCCTGTCCCCAGAACCCAAGTTTTAACCTCTTTGCTATGTACCTCAATACCTTCATTCAGATTATGTAGAAAGAAAGGTTCTGTGCAACATAAGGCCAAGTCTTTGGCTTTTCTTGTGGTTAAACCCCAATAAAATCTACTGAAAAAATGCTTATTGCTGGGTGCCAGTGTTTTTCCAGAACTTCTGCTTTTAAGAAAAAAAGTGCTTTGAACACTTACATTCTGTGCATTGAGATCTGGGCCATTTTATTCAAGTACTTTTGTATACTCAGCTCTCTCTGATCATTTTCCTTTCATGGAGTTTTGCTCTGAGGCTCCCTGTTTGCAGTACAAGGAGCAAGCTGGATTAAAGACCTTATTCAGGAAGCAAAATAGATGAGTCCTGGCATCTTTATACATTAAAGCAGAACCACACTGTAAAATTGCCACTTGCCTCCTAGATGCAAGGCAAATGCCAAGCCATCAACACTAGTGTTCAGTGACAGCAATTGCTGGCTTTTCTGGGGCAGGTTTGTTTTCAAGCATCCTGACCCATTGTCAATTCGCATGTCAGAGGATAAATCACATCAAGGCTTAAAAATAGGGTAACCATAATAAGGTACATTTCAGGCAATTAAATATGGTAGCTAATTTCGATAGGTTATTAACCAGAGATATTTCCAAGGAAGCCCCAGATCTCTTAAGATTACCCATTTGTACCCAAATACCAGCAATTTTTGTACAATTTTTTTTTTTCATTTTCCTGCCAGGTATGTGAGAATTAGGTCCGGGTAGAGAAAACTTACAGAGATTATAAATATAGTTTGCAGAAATTAAAAATACCCTCTCAATGCCAGGCTGAGAATGTGATCTAAAACCTCAAAGGTCCCTGATAGCCCTAAAGCAAGCAGCCACTCTAAGACTGTAACTACAACATTTTATTACATTAATCACTATCTTTAAAAATGCAAATCTTCTGAAGACAGCCAACAACTAACAGTCCTTCTTCCTGGCTAAAAGGCTTATTCTTCAGGTTTCTTCTGCTAGATTCTCTGACCTTTCTCTTCCATATTTGCTTCTCAGCTTATCAGAACATAAAGATGAATGCTTACATTTTTCTTAAATCTCAGTTTTCCATGGACAATGTAAAATGCATCTGACCTGTATTAGAACCCAGGAGATGCACTGTTTAGAAGAAAATAACAATATAATTCCAAAAATAGCCCATGTCTATATTTGTCAGTTTGGGTTTAAGGCATAAACTGGTTAATACCAGACCAAGGCCAAAAAGAGGTTATAAATGCAGTGGGTTGTAAGTCTAAGTGTATTCCTAAGACCATCATAGATACAGAGCCCTAGGAAGTAAGTCCCTTCTTCGAGTCCAAATTCACCTAGGCTACAACTGAAATGATAGGCCCACATTGATAACAAAAAATAAATTTTGAAATATGACACTTTAGCCTATTGCCATGATTATATGCCACATAGAATAATTAAAGAATATATGCTATAAGAATAATCTTTTTTAAAAAAATATGACTCTACAACACAAATAGTGAGCCCTAATCTAAACTTTGGACTATAGTTAATAGTACAATTATAATAATGTTCTGATTCCATGGGTCTGGGATGGAGCCTGAGAACGTGCATTGCTAAGTTCCCAGGGGATAGGACTCTGCTCTTTTCTGGACCACTGTTCTTAACAACTAACAGGAAAGTGCCATTTTAATACTCAAAATATTTATGTTGGTATTCAAATGTTTTATTTCAAGGTGCGTTTGTTCTGTATTTGGTTTCCTATTCTACAGCGTGTAAGGATGGTAAAGATCCAGATGGATGGCTGAGCTACTATACAGATAGGTAACTAACTGCACATTATAAAAACCAGGGATAGGCTTCACTACAACGGAAACACCCTTCAACCCAATTCGCCTGCAAGGAACTCACCTTGAGAAATAAAATGATGCTCGATTTAGTGAACTCTTCCTGATACTCTCACTCAAAAGAAACATTTTATGTTCTGGGAGCATCACTCAGAGGGTACAGTCCTACCTACCTGTGAGTGTCCTGGCTTCCAGGGGTCCCAAGTTGTCTGTTCCAGAGGAAAGAGACAGAGGGAGCTAAATGGCAGCCCCACAGAACATCATGTGGCCTTAGGAGAGAGATGTCCCCTCTCTTGTCTTCATTTTCTGCCTTGGAATAGGGAAATACTATAACCTTCTCATTCCAAGAACTTCTTAAAAGACCATATTCTGCAAATGGTTTTTTAATGGGCCCCTGCAAGCGCTTTGATCTGTTTGAGATGAGTACTGAGGCTGCCTTGGTGTTTTCCATCCTGAGACACCTAGCAAACAGGTGAAGAGATTAGCAGAGAACGGTGTTTCATGAACCCTGCAGCCCTTTGGAAGAAGCCCTCCTTGGCCCAGTGAGGTTCCTGATGCCCCCCAGGTTCCAGGCCTGGCATTCAGGGAATGCTGCCAAGCAGAGCCTGATGGGAGTGAGGAGCCAAAGGCTTTTCCTGACAATGTCTTCTGGTTGCTACGTCTGCAGCTTTTCCTTTGCCACTAATTATTCCCTCAGCCTAATCCAAACCCCCAAAGGCAACCTTCCCAGAAATCCCAAGGGCCTGATTGCCAGCCTTCAGAGAAAATTGCTTGTCTTTTTAAATTAATCTGAAGGAAACTGGGCAGACCATTGCACCATCCCCTCTGGCTGTCTTATATGATGCTCGAGCACCACAGATGAACTGCTTGTTTCCTCTCCTTCCCTGAGTGAGTGACCTCAAGACAGAGTTGAAATGAAAACATAATAGAAGCATGTTTTTTTGAGAAATTCCTCCAGGAGAAAGGAAAGGGGAGAACCCTATCATTTAAGCCACTCATTTCAGCCGTCTTACTTCCCCAGCTGCTCGTTGGCTTTTGCAGGATTTGATATCTAGGAGAGACGCCTGGGATGTGTTTAATGTGTTCTGCTTCCCCAAACAGTGCTGACCCAAGCTCCATGGTGACAGTCCAGGCTCAGCTTCCTGGAACTAGTGCCGCTCTTTAGAGGAAGGAGAGGGATTGAGAGAAGAAAGGAGGCCCAGATCCTATCACAGGGACTAGACCCGTAGATGCTGTGACAGGAAAGATCCTGCACTCCAAATACTTCTTGTGATAGCCTTCATATGCTTTTGGAATCTGAAGATTGAGTGAGATTTAGATGTGTCATTGTAGACTCTCAATGGTCCCCATTTCCTTGACTCCTTGACTCCTTATCTCTTGTCCTGAAACAGGTCATTCTCCTACAGCCTCTCCTCATGTGGCAGTCCACAACCTCCCAGACCACCTGCCTTTCTGAACACCCTCAGTCCTGCCACCTTTGCAGAGAGCTTTTACATCAACATCAGTGACCATCCACGTGGATATAAACCATCAGATCTTTGCTTTCTTCAACTTCAGTGCCTTCCTCTCCATTCCTGCCACCTACTCTTGACCCTGGATCCTGCCATTATCCAGAACCTTGGGGAGAAAAAAAAATCACATCTCCATTCTTTTGTCCTTTAACCTTATCATGACCTTGATCCCACAAATTTTATTTTCTTTCCCTGTTTAGCAGTTTGATATATTTATGAATTCCAAAAAAGAAGGATTATGTTGGTAAACTAATCTGTTCCTCTGGGTGTGATCCCCTTTGATTTTATTAGATTCACTTTGATTAAATTACCTGTTAAGATTAGGGCTTTGATTCAACCATGTCAGTAGGACGCAACTCAGGGTTGAATCCTTGCCCTTTGATGGGCTGATATAAAAGAGCACTACTCAACTTCCTGGGAAGAGAGAAAGCTCCATAGACATGGAAGAGGAGAGAACTCGGTCATTTTGGTCCTGCCAAAGATGAGCCATATACCAGCCTACAGCTGAGATGGGAAGAAGCTGGGCCCACAGAGCCTGAAAAGGAAGAAGGAAGGAGAGACCAGGCAGAGATTGCCTGCGATCTTGCTTCAACATGTGTCAACGACTTTGGTGAGAAAGCAGGCTTGAGTTGGACTCTTTAGGGCCTGTAACTGTAAGCTTTTACCTCAAATAAACACCCTTTATAAAAGCCAACAGATTTCTGGTACTTTGCATCAGTACCCCTTTGGCTGATTAATACACCTGTAATTGCTTGCTTTCTGAAAAATGCATCCTCACTTCAACCTTTCACTTGAATAAATCCTCAAATCCCCTGATATGTTGTCCTTATAAAAATCCATCTGGATGCCAACCCTAGATTAATCTGTCCGTCTTCTTTCATTCTCCATCTGGACTGGTATATCACACAACCACATCTCTTACCAAGGATGCAATCCTTCTACATTTCTCTCCTTGGCCCCTCCCATCCCCCCACAGTGGCTATTTCAGGTCTTCTCTGGTCTCCTACCCATCTTGTGGACTCATCAATCTCAGTACACAACTTCTCCTACCTCCCAGGAGAAACAGAAACCTACAGCTGCTATCTAGCTACACATTTATCTTCCTCTGTCATTATTTTCCCAATCTCTCCTATCCTTCTGTCTCAAGGAAATCCCTCTGCTTGCATATGGAAACACCTCCTCTGAATCAATAGAGTATCAATTATGCCCCAATTATCTCTATTCACTCCTCTTTCCAATTTTATTCTTCCCAACAGCACTCAAATTTCCTTAAGGTAAATAGAAAAATCTTTTCTCAACCCTCTTGTATCTACCCTCTTGCTTTATCATAAAACTTCTGACAGAATTATTTTCACCTCTGCTTCCACATTCTTACTACAGACAGTCTTCTGGATTCACCAAACTTTCACCCATGTCACCGGCGAGATCTGTGTGGTTAAAATTAAAGGACACTGTTCTATCCTTTTTTTTTTCCTCCTCTCCAGCATTTGACACTGATAATTTCTCCTTCCTATTTGAAGTAATCTCTTCTCTTGGCTTCCATGTTGCCATACTCTCCTTGTTTGCCTCCTTCCTTACCACTCATTCTGCTCTGAAGGCCTCTCTTCCTCTGCCTGCCTTTAAATACTGATGTTCTTTGTGATTCATTTCTTATAAAACAAACTACCCCAAATTTAGTGGCTTAAAATAACAACCTCTGTGTTGTGCTCATAATATTGTGGATCAGGGATTCAGACAGGGCTCTGCGGGATCGTTCTTCTGCTCCCCATGGCACTGACTCAACTATATTCGGCTAGTGGCTGAGATGGCTGGAGGCTCCAAGATGGCTTCCCTCACAGGCTTCTGGCAGGGATGACCAGAAAACTGGGCCCCTGTCCCTTTCCAGGTAGTCTCAGAACTTCACATGGTCTCACAAGGCAGTTCAGGGAATAAGAACAGGTGCTCCAAGAGATAGGAAGATAAAGTTGACAGTCTCCTGGGGCCTGAGCTTAGAATCTGGCATAGCTATTGGTCAAACTAGTCATCGGCCCACCCAAATTCAAGGGAAGAAGACATGGACCCCCACCTCTCCATGGGAGGAGGGGGTAAAAGAATTTGTGGATGTCTTCAATCTACTACCCTGTGTTCCTCAACAGTCTCTGCCATAGCTACCATCACCTTCCTCCTGGATTACTACAATGCCTTCCTCACTGATCTCCCTACCCCTCTGTTGCCCCTTCAATCCCATTATCCACCATAAAGCCAGAGCCACCTTTCTACATATCATATCACATCACTCTCCTGACTAAATCAATTTAATGACTCCTCATTGCCTTTACAGGGAAGCCCAAAGTCCTTAGCATGGCCTACTAGGCCCTTTGTGATTTGTCACTGCTGACACCTCCACCTTCACCTCTCACCATTTCCCCCTTTCACTCTTATTTTGATATCCCAAGCATGCCAGGCCTTCTCTTATCTCCAATGTCTCTTATCTGTTTCTTTGGAATACACTTCTACCCAGCACCTCCATCCCCCACTTCCCATACATGAGCACATGCAGGCACACTCATAATTCTGTTGTCTTTTTTCACCTTCCTTTAGATCTTGACCAATGGTTCTCAAAATGTGGTCCCTGGACAAGCAGTATTAGTGTCACCTAGGAATTTGTTAGGAATATAAATTCTCAGGCCCATACCCCAGACTACTGAATCAGAAACTCTAGAGGTGGGCCCCAAAAGTCTGTGTTTTAACAAATCCCCCAGGTGATTCTGGTGCATGCTGAAGTCTGTGAACTCAGGGGCTTAGACAACACTTCCAGGAAGCTTTCTCTAACCTAACCCCACCCAAGTATTGGGTTAGAAATTTATCCTGTGCATTTCCATTTCCTCATCCTTACTCTGATCCTTGCTCCTATAGATTAATAAACTAGTATTTGTTTAAGCTCTCAGAGGCAGGACTGTATCTTCTCTACTGCTGTATCCCCAGCATCTACCCAATGTCTGCCACAGTAGTAACTCAGTAATAAGTGATAAAGTCAAGATTCAAGCCCGTGTGTCCCAGTCTTCTAGTAAAGGAGACTACAAATACCAAAAACAAGAGATTTCATGCACTGAGGATAATTGTAATCAGCAGCTGGCATCAGGCTTCAAGTAAATATGTTCATCCTCGCATTTAATACAACCCCAGAGGCAAAAGATATGTGCTGTGGAGTGTACCTAAAACTACCTGACTGTAGCCCTGAAGTCAAATACACCAAGCTAATCAGCTTCCCATTTCTGCATGACCAGTTCCTCCATTGCTTGAATCCTAATACAGGGTCTTAAGTATGTTTACTGGAGTCTCTAATATGCCTCTGAATCTTTGGAAATTTGGCAGAAATGAAGTATCTGGGTCATGCAACAGTGAAATCTAAATAAGGCATAATTAACATGTCCATCAACCTTCACAGAAGCGATGAGAGTTTGCAAACTATTCATTAATTCTGCACATAACAGCAACCCAATACAATGCAGGCACCAAACTAAAGAGGCTTGGTGTAGTACTAACCTGGAGTGCTGTTGTTGATATGTAGGAATGGACTGTTTCTATTTTCTCTTATTGTGCTTCCCCGTAAAGGCAATGGGGAGCCACTGAGCCACTGAAATGGTTTAGTCAGGAGTGATGTGATATGGTATGTAGAAAGGTTGCTCTGGCTCTATTGTGGATAGTGGGATTGAAGGGGCAACATGGAGCAGGGAGATCAGGGAGGAAGGCATTGTAGTAATCCAGGAGGAAGATGATGGCAGCCATGGCAGAGACTGTTTGTTGAGGAACACAGGGTTGTAGTGGATTGAAGACATCCACAGATTCTTTTACCCCCTCCTCCCATGGAAAGGTGGGGGTCCACGTCTCCTCCCCTTGACTAGGAGCCAATGACTAGTGCGCCAATGACTAGCACACATTTCATCCTGCAGTAACACAGTTTAAGCCTTCACCATCTCATCACCACCATAGACTCTTATCTGCCTACAGAGTTAACTCCACAAGCATTTTGGGGGCCTACAAAGCCCTCTTATTCTGGCCCTACCTGATCTACCAGCCCTTCCTTCTTTTTTTTTTTTTAAGATTTATTTCTCTCCCCTTCCCTCCCAACCCCCCCATTGTCTGCTTTCTGTGTCCATTTGTTGCGTGTTCTTCTTTGTCTGCTTCTGTTGTTGTCAGCGGCATGGGAATCTGTGTTTCTTTTTGTTATGTCATCTTGTGTGTCAGCTCTCCATGTGTGCAGCGCCATTCCTGGACAGGCTGAACTTTCTTTCATGCTGGGCGGCTCTCCTTACGGGGCGCACTCCTTGCACATGGGGCTCCCCTATGCGGGGACACCGCTGCGTGGCACAGCACTCCTTGCATGCATCAGCACTGCACGTGGGCCAGCTCCACACAGGTCAAGGAGGCCCGGGGTTTGAACCACAGACCTCCCATGTGGTAGACGGATGGCCTATACACTGGGCCAAGTCCGCTTCCGTGTGTCTCTTTTTTGTTGTGTCATCTTGCTGTGTCAGCTCTCCATGTGTGCAGTGCCACTCCCGAGTGGACTGTGCTTTTTTCACATGGGGCAGCTCTCCTTTCAGGGAGCACTCCTTGCACGTGGGGCATGGCACCCCTTGTGTGCCACAGCACTATGTGTGGGCCAGTTCATCACATGGGTCAGGAGGCCCTGGAGAACAAACCCTGGACCCTCCGTATGGTAGATGGACACTCTATCAGTTGAGCCACACCCGCTCCCTGCTTCCTTCTTTTTTTTTTTAAAGATTTATTTTTTATTTATTTCTCTCCCCTTTCCCTCTCCCAGTTGTCTGCTCTCTCTGTCCATTTGCTGTGCCCTCCTCTGTGTCCGCCTGTAGTCTTTTCAGCGGCACCAGGAATCCATGTCTCTTTTTGTTGCATCAGCTTGCTGCGTCAGCTCTCCATGTGCATGGCACCACTCCTGGGCAGGCTGCACTCTCTTCGCGTGGGGCGACTCTCCTTACAGGGTGCACCCCCTGCGCATGGGTCTCCCCTACACAGGGGACACCCCTGAATGGCACAGCACACCCCGCACACATCAGCACGGCATGTGGGCCAGCTCACCACATGGGCCAGGAGGCCCTGGGCTTGAACCCTGGACCCCCCACGTGGTAGGCACACACTCCATCCATTGAGCCAAATCCATTTCCCTCCCTCCCTTTCTTCTTGACCCAAGTCTCCCACATCACAGACATACTTCCCCTTCTGTAACTCCATGTCCGTGTCCCTGCCAGGCCCTCCGCATGGACAGACTCTCTGCTACCTCCATATTTCTCTTCCTGGAAACAGCTCATGCTTCATAGTTATTAATGAACACTTACCAAGGAGCAGGATAGCTTATACTAGAAATAATTTCACCTTGGAAATTTCCCCTCCTCGGCATGATGATTCAGCCAGCTTAGCTACCAGTCACAGGCGGGAATGTTTATACAAAAGTTAGCTATCCTTGGAAAGCGGCTGTGGTTCAAGCAATTGAGCTCCTGGTTACCATAAGGAGGACCCAGCCTTGATCTCTGGGACCCCTGGTTAAAAAAGAAAAGAGGTGTCCCAGACCTGGACAGGGCATGCACCAAAAAAAGACAATGCAACCAGATAAGGGGGAAAAAAAAGTCAGCTATTCCCAAGGAAAGCTGTAAGCATGGGGAGTGAAGGCTTTGAATGGCAGTATTTAGAAATATGAAAGTCAATGTTATCAACATCAGAGTAGCACCGTCATCTGAAGCCGGATCTTTGGAGTCATCTGTAGTTGCATTGTTACCTCACAGAATTGTCAAATTTTGGATGAGATGATATAAAGTGGTTATTAACCCAATACCTTGCATAATATAAATGCTTAATGAATAGATGCTACTCTTATTATAGAACCAACATTCTCAATATGATATTTAGCTATGTGTTCTTATCAACAGCTCTCATTAACATTTCTAGTACCACTATATAATTCGTGGTAAGTAGAGGAGTTAAGAGTGATTGAAATAATATGTGCCAGCCTAAACACAACATGATAAAGGTTTATGGCCCTGTCAAATAAGATCTGTATGCATGTGGGTTTCATCCAAAACTTGAAACAAAGATTTATAAACCTAATAATATTGTTACATATGGTTAGCACATTCTAACTCTGCTTATTTGTTCTAATTACACAATGAAGTTTAATTACCCAAATCATATGAATGCATTTTTCTTATTAAAACACTTAACTTTTAAAGTACCGAAGTGATATACTTATTAAAAATCCAGTATTGTTCAGAACAAACAAGGGGCCATTCTCCCCAACCAGATTGTAAACCTATGAGCACCATCACATCCTGTATTCCTTTTGATGTCCTTAAACAGGCCATAGTACACATTAGTAATTATTTTATTTATATCAGGATGCCAAGTCCATCTTCTAGAATCTTCCATCCTGGAATACATTAAATGGGGACAACTTGCTCACTCCAGTGCATTGAAATTCATACCTGACTAATTGCCAGAAGACCCGATACTAGTCGCTCATGCTTTGGACAAGTCACATAACCTTCTCGAACTTCATTTTCCTTTTACACAAAACGATTATGTTATATACTTTTCCATTTCCCAGGTTCAAGTAAAGATCAAACAAGACAAGACTTGCAAAAGCAATTAGTATCTATAAAATACTCTTCAAATGTAAGCTTTTATTATTAAGTCATTTGGTCTTTCTCCACATTGTTGACATATATGAAACAGCATGGATATAGCATCTTGAACTTTCTGAGAGATGATCCACAAATTTGAGTATTTATCATTATTTTTCTATGATTAATACTTGACTGTCATTTCCATAATCTGCCCTTTTTCTTTACACTTCTTGTGTGTGAAACTAGAACTCTATCTCTGTACTGATTCTTCTCCAATAACCAAGCTATCACCATACGTGCTCTGGACTGAGCAGAGGGGAGTGCTATTGGCTTAAATTTCCTTAGCTTTAGGGAACCTTTTCTGATTGCTCACAAAACACACACAGAAGTACAACGGAAAATTCAAAAGGCTGGGAACTGAGCCTGTGGGCAAAATTTCTATTGACAGAGCTAATTCTGGCATAATTAAAAAGAATTTAATTAATCCTGGAGTTAAGTATAGAGAAAGGTTTTCTGGCACCTTTCCATCTTGGGGTAAGATTTTAGTCCCCTGCAAGAGGCCAATTCTCTTCTGGTTTCACTGGCTCCTTGGTATATTTAGCCTTCAGCCACACAATTTCTGTAATTCAGGGTCTGCCCTCCCCTCCTGCTTCTCAGGAGCGTTGGAAGCATGCCCGGAACTGCCTGGTTGCCTCAACATCCTTGGGAAACAGAACTTCTTTGGGCAACTGCCAGTTCCGACAATAGAAAAAGATGGAGATAGATTCGGATTTTCAGGAGTCCACAAACTATATATTTCCTGCCAGACTGAAAATCATATCTTCCTAGGAGTGCAGGGCCTTCGTACTCTTAGATTCCAAGATGACTGTTGTCTGGATTCACCTGGACAGTCGGCTCTTCAGAGATCTTTAGTTGTGACTAAGGATGATTTCAGGTTTTCTTTCTTGAGATACTATTCTCTCGGGGACAGCCTGCCTACTCTGAGTATCTTTATGGATTGTGCAGAAATATTAGATCTTTAAGAAGTTCAAAATAGCAAGGTTTCAATATCGATGATGGAAGAGAAACATCCAATTCCCAAAGTCACAGGTATGGAGTTTTTCCATCAGTGTCATCCCTGACCTCTTTACCACTTTGTTCTCCACTTTCCCTCTCCCCACATAACAAAAATTAGAAGGAAGAAAAAAAAAAAGACTAACAGTCTATTCAAAAATAAAATTCTGAGCAAAGATCCTGTCTGGCCCGCTGCTGGCCGAAAGCGAGAGCATGTCTCTCCCCCATTTGAATCCAAAAGCTGCTAGAATTCTCTGTGAGTCCAAACTCTATTACAGATGAATTAATCAACTGTCACAGCTACTTATTTCTGTTCACTTTGACATGGTACTATCCATGACTAAACAGTTTTTTCACTATTGGTTCTTACAGCTTCTCAAAACCAAAATGTCAAAAGAATTCTGCTGCCTCTGGGCAAGAAGCTATATGGATGTATAAATGCCCTCTGGAAATCTCCCCCAATACTTTGTTCCTATGTACTGTTCTTACTACTGTAACTTTACCTCTTCCTTTATTAGGAAAAGAGGATTTATTTGGTTTTTCCCATATCCAGTAAGTTACAGAGCAGAAAAATGAGATGATCCACTGATATGCCAAAAGAATTTAGACAGCTGGTGGACCCGATCCTGTAGCTACTTATCTTTCAGTACATAAAACACTGCTTTGGAAAGTATCTGATTGTGCTAAAAGGGATATCTTGTGGTTAAAAGATGTAAATCTCACAAATATCCTGTGAGCTGACCATTAGCCTGCATCTGATATTGCTGTTTGCTAGCATTTATAACATGCAGTCAGAACTTCACTGTACAACTAGATGGTAAATAAAGCATGTGGATTTAAATTACCTCCTGGAAAAGGGAAGTAAAAGCAGAGGAGAGGTGGGAAATGTTTTTGTTTTTTGTTTTTAAAAAAAAAGAACCAATTTTATTTAGCACACTTTCCACTTTCCCAGTAAATGCAAACAATGTGGTCACTAAAATTTTTGCCTTTACCTAACAAGGATCCACATTTTCCCAAATTCTATTAGCATGTTTCTCAATTGCTTTTATTTTTTTTTTTTGTCTTTATTTTTTTAATAGGAAACCAAGTGTTTAAACCTAAATGAAAACAAACAAAACCAGAAGAAAGGTTAGCATAGCATTATAGGGAATGAGACATAGAACAATGGTTATTCATTGTGAAGAAATTTGGAAAGCAGCTCAATGATATTTCTGTTTCTGTGTCTATTAAGATGTCTGTGATGAAAAAGCAATGTTGTCAAGGATAGTAATATGTCAGGGTGAAAATCAATAGCAGCCACAGAAAAAGATAATAAGTTTTTCTAAAGAATGATTTGAACTCACACTTACAGGATTATAACTGTCATCAGAGGTCCCAACTATCAGCTCAGTGGACCTGCACTCACAACTGACCAGGACAGGAGCTTTGCTTCATTTTTGGTTTTAGCAACTTAACTCCAAAGAAGTGACCTTGTCCCTAACTATGGCAGATTATAGAGCTGCCAACTTGAATAAGATGAAACTCTGACTTCAAAGGAAAACTTGGTTCTCCTTCCTAGTCTCATTTTTTAAACTACTGAACTCTTTTTGTGTTATCTCCCAAAGTAACTGTGGTAGTAGAAACTGATGTAAAGGGTTTGAGATCCATTAATATGAAGTCCTACAGCAGGCAGTAAAAGTGGTGTAGAAGTCTACACGGTCACTCTTAGAAGGGCATGGTATGGGTGGGAAGGGGACACATAAAGGTGCTAGAAATGTGCTATTTCTTGCACTGGGTGCTGGTTGCACAGGTGTGTCAACTTTGTGAATTCATTGAGTTTACACATATAATCTGCACATTTTTCCATATATACTACAAAAATATAAATTATATTTGATAAAACAGTTACATTAAGAAGTTTTATGGGGACTGGGTTATGTGGGAACCTCTTATGGTTTTTAATGTAGCATTCTTAGTAATCTATTAACTTTAACTTTAAAAGCATAAAAAATAAAAACCAATAATAAATATGGTATGAAAAGAAAAAAGAAAAAAAGAAGAAGAAGCCTTTGCATTCTCTTGCCAAATCTGCTGTAAATAGCCAACAGATTTTAAGGGGATCACTTGAGCCCTAGTTCCTTCTATGAAACGAGAAGGTGGACCAGACGATTCCATCCATGACTCATCTCCATGCTCTCATTGTTGGCCCGTGATGAATGGATAGCATGGGTATTCCCACTATTAGTGACTCAAATAATAATCAGAATATAGGCAAAGTTGCCACAGGCCTTCCTGGAAAAGGCCTTGAACTGAAGGCTGTATAAATTTGCCGGGTGGGGAATGATGTAGAATAATTGGAACTACAGGGCTCGCACTGATAGCAAAGTAGAATTAGGGCAGCTGTCAGTGTTAGCTCTCACTTTAAAAAGATGTTGGAGAGCGGGTGTAGCTCAGTGGTTGAATGCCTGCTTCCAAAGGAAAAGATTCTGGGTTCAATCCCTGGTATGTCCTTAAAAAAAAGAAAAACAAACAGATGTTCATCACAAAGCTAGTGATATGATCATATTAAATCCAAGAGCCACAGTTTAACAATTTCTTCTTAAATACACCAAGTGGAAAATTAGTTCTATTAAAATAGGTTACAAGAACTTCTGACCAATCCTACAGTTTGGTATTTAAACACTCCCTTTTCTTTCTTGTTCAATATAAAGTACAATTAAAGGTAACCTGCACAGTGACTGATTGGCAGCTGGGGAGAATCCGTGTCTCTATCATCAGTGAGCAGTTGCAATCTCATCTCACAGGGCCTGTGCTAGAGGGGATTTGCTGGATTGACTGAAGAAATTACTGTGACCTCCATTTGATAAGAAAATGAGCAATACCCATGGAAATGGGACGGAGATTGGGTCAAATACCCTCCTTCCCAATACTTCAAGTCTGTTGGAAGGCAAAATATGTTTAGTAGGAGGGAGAAGGGAAAATAAATGATTTTGATAATTCATTGCATAATCAAACTAGGTAGTCAGCAACCAGATAATAGAGTTATGGGAAGTTCTGAAAATCTTATGATCCTTTTCTCTAAAGTCCCCTAGAGACAGTCACCTGATTCTACTAAACCACCTGCCTTCATCCCACTGAAAGCCATTCTGGAAATCCAGGCCAGACACTCTCTCTGATGGCCATTCCTCTTCTGAATCCCAAGAATAATCCTTTGGTACAAACATAGAAGTGTTTTATTTAGTTTTCCAGCAAACATGAGGGGAAACAATGAAATGAAGGAAATGCAAATCATGAGCTGCCACATTAGGTCCTAATTACCATAATTTGACCCATCCTCCTTCCCACTGCCGGAAAGTCAGCCTTCTGGATGAGAGGGAGCCAAACCAACTAGATAACAGCCTTCTGTTCTCTCTCTCTATTCCTTGCCTCCTTTCTTTCTTCCTCTCTTCCTTAAATGGTGTTCATTAAGACAGCCGATTCTTCTAACAGTTTGTAAGCCTCAATTGTATTAGGGAAAGCTTTGCATCATTTGATAAAATGAGGTAAGGGAAAGGAAAAGGGGAAAAAAAAGAAAAAAGAGCAGACACATTCTGTCTCTTTATTCCCCAAAGCAACTGTCAGACTCAAAATATTTTCTTAGACCCTGAAATCTCTCCGGAATCATCCCTGTTGGCTAAATCTAAAAGGTCCATGTCTTCCCTGGTATGATTTAGAAAGTGTTAATAATTCAGAAAAGTCCCATTTAAGCTCCATATGTCCAGTCGCATCAATGGCACCAATTTCCCTGCCCTTACCCCCTACCCCAAGCTCCTAGAATATTTCTTTTTCCTAAATTACTCATAGCTTTGCCTTTTCCTGTCCCCAAAACTACTTGAGGTAAGCTAACTTGGCATGATTTCTTAAATTTATGGAAGTAAATGAGCTAGGCTGGAAGACATACAAAATATGTTAATTTCATCCCTATTAGGATTCATTTAAAATATACCCCTTAAAGTTTGGATCTAAAAAACAACCCTGCCCACATTAATGCTGGGGCTTCTGCCTTTTGCTATAGCCAGTGCCACAAAGAAATGGTCCCAACTGTCACCCTTCAGCTCATGTATGAGAAGCGATGGGATGTTCCAATGGCAAATTTAAAACAGCTTGCCCAGGCCTGAAGCAAGCAGTCCTAATTTAGGACTCAAGCAAGCAAGTCATTAAATCACAAAACTCACAGCTCTGTGACAGTGTGTGCAGTCACAAGAGTGGATGTATGGCATTTGACCATGTAGGCTGCTTTAGTTTTGAGTAGTGTTCTAGGCAAGGTACAAGTTAGCAATACAAAGGATGTGTTCTTAAGAAGCAAAAATGTTCTTGAGAAGCCTTCTTGTTAACTTGAGTGTGGGATCTGCCAATCAAAGCAAGCCAGGATTGGTGCAAGTAGCTGGAGGAACTTGGCCATGAGTAAATGGTAAATGATTAGCAGACTCTGTAGGCCATGAGACCAATAAAAAACTTTTAAAAAGGAGGAATTCATATGTGTAAGTTCATAATCTACATCCAAGTGAACTGTGACAAGAGGAAAACACAGCTAGTAAAAAGTTAGAGTCAGGGGCTTCAGATCAAACAGGAAGGACCTGACAAGAAATCTAGCTAAGCAGGCATATCAGTTTGAATGCTTTGGACTGCAAGTAAGAAAAAACCCAACTCAAAGTGGCTTAAACAATAAGAGCATTTTTTGGTTAGGATAACTGGAAGTCCGAAGGTAGGGTAGGTTTTCGGTTTGGTTGATACAGAAACCAGTCATTTCCTCAAGGATGTCTGCTCTACCATCCATGTTGTCAGCTTCATTCTGATGCTGATTCAGGTATTGGTCACAGAATAGCTGCCATTGGCAATTGGATCTCCATGCTCTCTTGTTCATATCTAGTGAGAGCAAAGAAGTTACCCCTATAAGCTGTCCTAGAAGAATAAGAAGGAACTTTCACCAAAGTGACTCCAGCAAATCTCTCATAGTATCCCACTGGCTTGAATTATGTCTTTTGTTCCTTCCAGAACCAATCAACCAAACAGAAAAATATTCTTCTAATTGACTTAAATGCAGCCAAGTCCATCCTTACAATAGGGAAGGGAGTCAACTTGGCCTAAATTAATAGGCACCCTGGGGAGAGAGATAACCAATCACAGTCAACAATCTCTTAAGAAGGAGGAAGAGGAAAAATGTACACTAATGCTGTTCATAAAGCATTTCTGGCTCCCCCACTTCCTGGGACATACTGGGATTGTACTTCCTGGCTCCTAGGAGTTGAGTGGCCCATGAGACTTGTAGTCAATGAGTAATGAACAGAAGTGACACGTATCACTTCCAAGCTAGAACCTTCACCATTGTAAGGTTCCCAGAGCTATATTTGTTCTGCCTTTGTTGGGAGTTGAATCATGTACCCCACTAAAGGCATGTTCAAGTCCCAACCCCTGGTCCTGTGGGTGAGAACCCATTTGTAAATAGGACCTTTGAAGATGTTATTAGTTAGGTGTGTCCACACTGAATGAAAGTGGCCCTTAATCCAAAATAACTGATCACCTCATAAGCCAAGGAAATTGGACATGGAAGGAAGAGCCAGAAGCTGAAAGTCAACGGGACCCAGAAGAGAAAGCAGCAGATGCCACCATTTGATGGAAAAGCCAAGGACCAAGTATCACCAGCAGCCAGTCCTAGAATAACACAGACTTCAGGGAGAATACATAGCCTTGCTGATGCCTCAATTTTGGACTTCTAGCCTCAAAACCATGAACCAACAAATTTCCATTGTTTGTGTCAACCCATTGTATGATATTTGTTTAGCAGACTAAGACAGCCTTGAATGAAAACTAGTTAATGTTCAAGATAGTAGCTGCTCCTTCAGCATATATCCCCCAATGAAGAGACATAGAGCAGAGCTCCGAGCCAAACCATGATGGAGATGAGCAAGAAAGTTGTTGTTAAAATCCACTAACATATATTTATTGCCACGGACCTTAGCCTATCCTGTCAAGACTTGGTGCATTGGTCTCAGTGGGAAGGTCACATGAGTCAGGAAATAGGTGAATATGGACACATGATTGACATATCAGGAATAAGAAGGATCCACTATCTATTGAACTTTTAAATTATTCAATAAATTTGGAAATTAATGTAAAAGTAAAGAAATAGACTACAAGGTGGAAAACAAAAATTTTAGGTTTCACATTTATTTTTAAATATTTTAATTTTTCAAATTCATTTGAAACATGAACATTATCACTTGTATGTATATAACTATATCTAGGCTGTATTTGTTGCTCTGTTCAGTGTACCCCCAAAAAATTATAATCTGGAACTATTTCATTTTAACTTTGCATTTTTTCCTAAAATGATAGCATTTTTAAAATGTCATCAAATAAATATAAGGTACAAATTTTATCCTAGTACCAAAAAGGAAAGTAAGTGCTCTAAAGTCTCTGGAAATTTTTTTATTTTTAAAAAAACTATTTCTATAAATGGAAATAAAACAGAAAACACTGCAATTTTTAAGTGTGATTAATAACTAAAATACTTTTTCCATGTATTCACCCACTTGTTAAAAATCTTTAAAAACCAATACTTGCCTTGCTGCTGTTTTTTGTTTTTGTTTTTATTTTGTAATTGGCCCTAACCTATGAATATTGTAAATTTTACTAACTACCTACTAGAATGAATTATGTAGAATTCCTTGGCATTGCTTGAGAATAATTTGAAGAGGGAGAGAAGGGTAAGTTGTTAAAAAAAAAAAAAAAAAAGTTTTGGTTTTTTTTCCTGATGTTCCTAAACATCAGGATTCAGTGGGGTTTTATTCTCCTATAGATAATTTTTATTACCATATTCTAAAGCATTCTGTCTGGTTGTTGAGAGCTTCCAGGGCAGAATACCTGATGATTTTGATTTGGTCATCATCAAAACATGTTAAGATTACTTAGTGACAAAGATGCTCAATTTTCAGATATTTTTACAATCCCATTACATTACAGTCATAATTCACTACTTGAGAAGTATGTTTACTTTCCCTCTTTCAGAGATTAAAATATGAAGGCCTAAAAATTGCTAAATTGCCTGCTGACCTCCTGGAAAGGGTACTGGCCCAAGACCTCAAGACCTGGGCTCTGGGCTCTGGTGCTGGATGGCCAGTGCTCAGGCCTGCAGAGGCTTGATGGGAGTGGAAGCCTCAGGCACTGTGCCGATGGGAAAGGAGAGTAGCACTTTACATAGCCATACCAGCGTGCAGGATGGTCACCTCAGGACGCAATTGCCTTTCCCTTGACAAGTGACTCTCCTGGGTGTCTGGTCAACATAGAAAGGCGATGCCCCAGCATAGCCCATGCCTGCCCAGATCCTAACAGTCCAGGGAGAAAAGCATCCAGCAGCCTCAGGCTCTTGTCCTCCTCTAATATCATACATCAGAGAAGAGCAGAATCTTCCAAGACCACCCTTGGGCATTGATAATCCTGGCATCTGGCCTCTCTGCCCCACCTTAGGAGCTGGATGCAGACAGCAGACTAAAGAGTTGCAGGCATCTGTCTCTCTTCTAAATTCCTTCAACTGTTCCTATTCACTGTGTCCTCAGCCACCTCTTTTTCCTTTTGTTTTTACCTTCATCTATGCCCTTCATATGTTTGCCTGCCCGTGATTTCACCCTGCAGGCACTACCCAGGCTTCAGCTCTGCTGAAATGATCTCTGGGAGTTATGTTTTCCATCTTCCTTCTCGGCAATTATGTCGGCAGCCTTCTTCTTCCTGACTCAAGGCCATTGATGTTGGGATCTCTTGTTCTGCTCCTCGAGGTGACCTTCCTTTTCTCAAGTACAAGATGCTGGGTCTAAACTTTGTCTCTTGTTGCTGTTATGAAAGTGAGTTGAAATTTAAGATAGTTAGGAAAGGCAGGCCATGGAGGATTTGCTGTTCCTAACCCAGGGATGTCCTTAAATCTAGGGCTGATGGCGCCCTCCTTTAAAAATCTACCTCATCGATAATTGAGTTACATCAGAGCTTGCCTAATACACTTCTTTCCTAGTTTTAAAGGCAAAATGAACTTGTAAGTATTACTATTTAAAGGAGGTTTGTGAGCTCTCCAGAGGGCCCTGGGGCCCTCTGGGATCTATTCAGGTAGGGGTCAGGCTTTAGTCCTGAGAGAGATGGAGAGTCTCTCCTGCCTCTCAACCACTCCTTCCCAGTCTCCTTTCAGCTCCTCTGCCTTCCTCAAGCCTCTCTCTCCTCTTTCTTATGTGCCCTACTTGAACACATCCATTCCCGTTGTTTTAACTACCACCCATAACTGACAACTCTGGTCAAAATTGTTCCTGATCTCCACTCCTATTTTAACTTAGAAGAAGCTGAGATTATCTTTAGTTGTTAAATTTATGTTTTTTCTCCCTTACCATCAGGTTGAGAGCTATCATGATTAACTAAATAATAGAATAATTTTTTTAAAGCTGGAATTTGAGTTGTAGTGGTAAATTTCTGATGCTGCCATACAGAAAGCATCATTAACTTCACTCCCCTACTTCCTCCTCCTCTGACCCCCTCTTCTCACAGCAGACTATAGACTGTAGGTAATATCTCTGAATTATCTCACATGTATGTTCTGTCCTTTCCACTGCCGGGGTTTTGACCCTGGTCATCTTTTACCTGGATGGTGTGATTCTAAGTGGTGTCCTGACCTCCAGCTCCCCTCTTTCCAACCCATCATCATCCAGACTCCATAGCTTATCCTAGAAGTCCCTTTCTAATCTAGTCCCACTCCATCTTCACTCCCACTTCTCCTCTGCTCTCTTCCACACTTTCCAAGTTCAAGTCATAGCAGCTATTTACCATACCTAAAATGCAACATGTGCTTTCACTCTGCTGATCTTTGCACTTGCCATTTACCCTGCTTAAGGCACCCTTTCTTCTCCTATTAGCAATTTCCAGTTTATCCCTCAAGATCCAGATCAAATGGCCCCAATTCTTTGACATCTCTAACCCCTTCCCATTTCCCCCAAATCAAATTAATCACCATTTCCTTTAGGCCCTTTATACCATACACAAACCTGTAGAAACCATAAAGCCACAAATACTGGCTTCAGATATTCTATTCCATCCACAAATAAGAAGGAAAAACTTTTGTGGACCATGTTTCTCAATTTACGATCCCAGGACTTTGGCCATATGTTCCAACCATATTATTAGCCTTTATTACATTGTATTATGGTCTTTGGTTTGCATATGCAACTATACACTATAAAGTTCTCAAGAGAAGGAACTATGTGTGTATTCATCTTTATACCCACACCTTCCTATCATGCTCACTCCTTCCAACCCTATTCAACTTAGCAGGGAGAAAACTGGCCTATTAGCAAGTTAGAAAAATAGCACGCACACCCCCAAGTTAGATATAGCCCCAAACCAGGCAAAGGCTGGGTGATTCAGTAAGGGTTAAATTATTGCAAGTCTATTTCTGTATATTAAATTCAACTCTAAATCGTAACTAAAAATTTAGGAAATTGTACAGTCTAAAATATAAACCATAAAGTAAACCAAAATGGAACCATGTTTGGTAGCTATGTTTCAATATCTGTACATCAGCTACAGCAAATATAACATGAACACATTAAAAGATCATTGCTGGGGAAGGGGGAAAAGGGTTTGATGTTGGATATATGGGAGTTCCCTACATTGTATATGTGACTTTACTGTGATCTAAAACCTTTTTGAAGACATAATAAAAATTAAAAAAAAAAAAAAAGGATGTAGACACTGAGGAAGGAAAGAAAGAAATTGCCTTGCCACTGTATATACAGGGCAACACCTATTACAGTGATGAAAGACAAAACATCAAAAACAAAATTTTATGATATTTTTCATTTTTTAATACCCCAATTTATTTTTTACTTTATTTTCATTTTTCTAAATTAGTATGTATTCTATTTCTAATCTTTAAACCTATCATTACTATTTCATTGTCCTACTAATTAAATTTGGAAATATATTAGGCTCATATTTGAAGATGTTTTGGACCACAGAGGGGTTCAACTAAGGCAGGGGAGGAACACTGGTGTGGGGTGTTATTGCTGGGGGACACATGGTTGGGAGGGAGTTCTCCAGAGCATGTATATAGGGTATATAAAAATATTCAAATATTCATTGGGTACTTTCATAGTAGTTAGAGTTACAAATGACAACTGAGGGAGTGCTGAGTTCCTAGCCAGGGGAGCTCTGTCACATTCCCAAATGGAACAGCAACAAGTGCAAGAGCAAAGACCAGTGAAGAAGGATGGTCCAATGATGAGCTTTGATACTGATGACTATGCTTATGAGCCTGTGTGCCTGAAATTTCAACTAAACCTAGAGCTGCAGGGTGCCTAAGAGTTACCTCCTGAGAGCCTCCATGTTGCTCAAATGAGTTTCTCTCTAAGCCAGACTCAGCATGTAAATGCATTACCTTCCCCTCAGCATGGGACATGACTCCTGGGGATCAGCCTCCCTGGTGCCGAGGGACTACTACCAATTATTAACTGGTGACACAACCAGAAAAAGACCTTGAGTAAAAGGGGGAAATGGTAAAGACAAATGAGTTTATATGGCTAAGAGTCTTCCAAAAACAGCTGGGAGGCCATCAGATGGGTAGCTTATGCACACCTCAGCAGGATGCCAGAGACAGCCAAAGACAACCCCAGATACTGGTGCTCCTGAGGGCTATGGAGACACACAGGTTTTATGATCATGGCACATGGCTCTGGAGTTCAGTGCCTTCTTAGTGGACCCTACTTTGGAATTTGTGTTCCTGAGTGTGATGGAGTTGGACTCAGATGTGACCTTCTGACACATGCCTCTTCTGTCACTTTTACTGAACCTGTGGTTGGTGCTGGAGTTGGTGTATACTCAGGAGACTTGAATCTCTGGACTGGCCATGTGCCAGCTGGGTCCTGAACCTCAGCAGAATTGCAATTCCTACTCTCCAGTTCATTGGACTTACCCAGGTCAGCTAAAAGGAAGGTGAAGATGGTCAACCACCACACCAGGGAACCAAGATTACAACTCCAAGCAGGAAAATTGCATCCATCAAGCATGTGGGATCTAATCCCCCTCTCGATATAGAAGTGGAGTGGACATCACCATCCCAGGGTCCACAGGATGGAGGAATAAAATATGGATTAGAGTGGGCTTACTGGTATTTTACTATAGAACTATTGTGACTAGTAATGGAAGAAATTGTAGCACTGATGTGGAGAAAGTGGCCACAGTATTCACTGAGGGCAGGGAGAAGGAAGAAGAGATGTGATGTGGGATCATTTTCGGGACTTGGAGTTGTCCTAAATGATACTTCAGGGACAAATGCTGGACATTTATATATCCTGCTATAGCCCACTGAATGTACTGGGGGAGAGTGTAACTACAATGTAGATCACTGTCCATGTGGTGTAGCAGTGCACCAAAATGTATTCACCAAATGCAATGAACGTGCCGCAATGATGAAAGAGGTTATTGAGGTGGGAAGAGTAGGTGGGGTGGGGTGTGGGAACCTCTTATATTTTTTAATGTAATATTTTTTGAGATATGTATCTTCAAAAAAATACAATTTAAAAAATAAATAAATTCAATTCTAAATAAATGAAAGATGCAAAAGTTGCCATCGCATAAGATATTGAATGTTTATAACCCTAAACTGTATTAAATAAATGTTATTTCTTCTCCTGTGGTTTTTTTTTCTTTTTTTTTATTCATTTTTTAAAAAATATTATTCAAAAAATATGAGGTCCCCATTCACCCCCACTGCCCCCACCCCACCACTCCCCCCACAGCAACACTCTCCCCCATCATCATGACATATCCATTGCATTTGGTGAGTACATCTCTGGGCATCGCTGCACCTCATGGTCAATGGTCCACATCATAGCCCATACTCTCCCATGTTCCATCCAGTGGGCCATGGGAGAATCTACAATGTCTGGTAATTGTCCCTGCAGCACTACCTAGGACAACACCAAGTCCCGAAAATGCCTCCACATCTTATCTGCTCCTCCCATTCCCCTCACCCAGCAGCCACCATGGCCACTTTTTCCACACCAATGCCACACTTTCTCGATTACTAACCACAATAGTTCATGAATAGGACACCATTAAGTCCACTCTAATCCTTACTGTATTCCTTCTTCCTGTGGACCTTGGCTTGGTTGTGTCCATTCCACATCTATGTTAAGAGGGGCTTAGATACTGGATGCAATCTTCCTGCTTTCAGTTGTAGGCACACTAGGCTCCATGGTGTGGTGGTTGACATTCTTCAACTCCATGTTAGCTGAGTAGGGTAAGTACAATAAACCAGAGTGTAGGAGCTGAAGTCTGTTGAGGCTCAGGGCCTGGCTATCATATTGTCAGTCCAGAGATTCAGATCCCCTAGATATATCTTAAACCCCAGCACCAACTACAATTCCAGTAAAGTAGCAGGAAAGGCTTGTGAAAAGAGATCACATCGGAGTCCAGCTCCATCACACAGAAACACCAGCTCCAGAGAAGGGCCAACTGACATGGCAGTGAACTCCATCTGCCATGACCATAAAACCTATGGGTCTCTGTAGCCCTCAAAAGAACCAATACCTGGGTTGTATCTACTTTATCTGTCTCTGAGACTCTGCTCAGGTGTGCATAGGGCAATCCTTCTGACAACCTCCAGACTCTTTTTTAGAGACTCATAGCCATATAAACTCATTTGTCCTTTCCATTTCCCCCTTAATTTAGGTCAAAAAGCATTTTTAACTCCTGTTATTATATGTAGACAGGGATATCCTGCTGGTCCACATTGAACCTTTAATTCAAGGTCATTTTCTAGTTACGTCATCAGCTGGTACTTGGTAGTGATCCCTCAGCGCCAGGGAGGCTCATCCCCGGGTGTCATGTCCCACGCTGGGGGGAAGGCAGTGCATTTACATGCTGAGTTTGGCTTCGAGACTGGCCACATTTGAGTAACACAGAGGCTGTCAGGAGGGAACTCCTAGGCACTGTGCTGCTCTAGGCCTTGTTCTTATTTTAGGTGTATAGGCTCACAAGCATAGTCATTAGTATCAGGGGCTCACTATTGGACCCTCATTCCTTCCTGGTCCTTGCCATTGTGCCCGGGGGACTGCTGCTGCTCCCCTAGGGACCATGACAGAGCCCCCCTGGCCAGGAACCCAGTACCCCCCTCCCAGCTGTTGTTTTTAATTGTTTCCACTATGAGTATATCCAAACATTTCTATGCACCCCGGACACATGCCCTGTATAACTCCCTGTCAACCATATGTCCCCTGTCAATAACATCCCATACCAGTATTCCTCTGCTGCCATTGTAGAAGCACTCTGTGATCCACTCCTGTGTTGATTAGGACATTTTCAGATGCAGATCACAAAGAAAACTTGACCCAAACCAGATTGGCACATTGGAAATAAACTCCCATAAGCGTAGGGTAGAAATTCATTTAAAACTTGTTCAACGAAAGCATCAGACCTTAATATCTCCTTTTTCCTTTGTTCTCCTTCTACTCTGTTGCTGTCAGTCTTGATCTTCAAGACATAGCAGATGAATACAGCAGCTCCAAATTCCACATCTTCTCTAGGTTTAAGTAGGCCTGAAAAATCAAGCATAAAATTCCCAAGATTGCCCAGAAAGTCTCATTGTTTCTTATTGGCTCTGGTTGGGTCATGTGCCTATCTCCAAGCCAACCTCTGTGAAAAAAGACATGATATTCTTATTGGCCAAGCTTGTGCCACTTGTTCATCCCTGGAGCTGGGGGTGGCATCAACTTGTCATAAATATTGCGAATGGTGGATGGGGCATTTCCTCAAAGGAAAACCTAGGTATAGTTACCAGAAGAAGGATGAGTGGATAGCAAGTGGGAAAAACAGCTAATGTCTGCCACATCAACCCCTGCTTTCCACCCTGTGGTAGACAGCCCCTAAAATAGCTCCCAATAATCCCCACATCTAATCCACTCTCCTTAAGTGTGGGCAGAACCTCAGACTTGCTTCTAACAAGAATAGGCCAAAGATCATGAGATATAAATGTTTATAATTAGGTTACATAAGATTGTGAATTCCATCTTGCTAACAGACTCTCTCTATACCTTTCTTGGCTTCCATACTTTGATGAAACAAGCTCCTGTTTTGGAGAGGCCTGTGTTTCAAGGAATTGAAGATTGTCTCAGACTTAGAACTAACGACTCAGTCCAACAGCCCCAATGTTCTTAATTTTGCCAACAACCTCATGAGCTTAGAAGCAAATCCTTCCCCAGTCAAGCCTTCAGAAGAGATCTGAACCAACACCTTGATTGTAACCTTGTAAGAGATCCTGAAACAGAAGATATAGGTAAGCCATAAGCCACTGGTATATGGTACTATTGGTATGAGAAAGAGATAATTAATATACTCCATTTTCCCTTCCAACATCTCTTTCAGAACCTCTCACAGGTCTGCTTTGGTTCTCCAACCAGCACCCAGTGTCAGTCTTGAGCAGCCAGAGGGTCCCAAGTAGACTAATAAACCCTGAGAAAGGTCTAGCACTCCTTGCTCCCCATGCATTCCCCTTGCCCTTCTGTGCACCAACATGAGTTGACTCTTCAGAGATAGCACCTGACAGATTCCTCAGCTCTTAACCCAAAGGAAAGGATCTTTCTTAACAGTATTTCCTTGATGCTATCGGGGGCCTTTCTGGTATCCCTTAAGTTCTGTAATAAAAGGGGTTACTGTAAGAGTGCAGAACTGAAGGTATGGAGACATTTGAACTCCAAAACAACTGCTCCCCAAGAGAGAGAAATAGCTCAAATGAAAAATGTAGTCCTTGTTGATGGCAGGTCATGACTCTGTGATGAGATGAATAGTTGTCACTTGTTACTGTTTTTGAGGTTTTCTCCTATCTGGAAATCACCCATGTGAGTGACCAGAGTTGACCAGCCTTCTTTCTGTTTTAAGTTGCTGCCTTTTCCCCTTCCACTCCCTTACTTTTTCCCTTACTCTTTCACATGTTCCAGGGATGCACAGCTGCAGCCCCAAAAAGCGCAGGCTGCACATGCCCTGCAGGATGCTTCACAGGGCTGCACAAAAGCTTCCAGCCACCAAAGACCAGAGCCTCTTCCAGGCTTTAGGAGAACCATAATCCTACATGGGAGTCCTATTTCTTCTTTCCTATGGGCCTTTGCAGCTGACCTCTCCAATTATACCCCTCTCCTGTCTGACCCTACCCACGTTTCCTAGACTGGACCTCGCTAACATAATCCTCAGGGAACAGGATTTACCAGGCTTACCCTACCCACATGGAAAGCGGCACTTTATTCCTCTGTGGATTCTGTGACTCTGCAACTCACTGTAGTATTTCAATCACATTGCACAGTAAACCATGATATGTTTCATGATTAAGCAATAAAAAGGGGACAGGTGGTGCATTTACGGGTAATTAAAGCCTGCCGCAGGCCGTGTTATAATGCATAAAATTGAGAGTGCAGAAATTACAGCAGTCCTCGGTGAAGAAACAGCTCTGCCTCTCACATGGTTGTAGTTACAGGCAAGTTTTTAGACAAAGAACAGAAATCTAATTTTTTTTAAAAACACCATTAACTTTTTTTTCCTAATTGAAGTTTAGATCATTTGGGTCAGCACCACTAGGAGGTTCTGGGTGTTTGTTGTTATTGTTTTATTAGAGAAGTTGTGGGTTTACAGAATAATCAATAATAAAATACAGGGTACCGTGCCTTGCTTTGGTGTGGAACATTAGTTACAGTTGATGGTAGCACATTTTTATAATTGTGCTATTAACTATAGTCTGTGGTTTACTTAGGGTCCACTATTTGTTCCATGGAGTTTTTAAAATTTTTATTCTGGTACATATATTCAACCTAAAATTTCTTCCTTTTAGCCACATTCAAATATTTAATTCATTGCTGTTAATTACCTTCACCACCATCCATTACCAAAACTTTTCCATCATCCCAAATAGAAACTCTATGCATTTTAAGCCTTACTGCATGTTTGTTTTGGCTTGGTTTTTTCAGGGTTTCTGAGGCTGTAGGCTACAAAGCATAATAGTCTCACTCATAGTTAAATTTCAATTAACTCACTTCAGGACTGAGTTATTCATCGACTGTTTAGAGATGCATTACATCTTTTGAATTATTAATTCAAGATAAAACTCATTCTGTTAGAGGAAATTTTTCTGACAGTTTTTCCCAAGAATCCTCAAATGGTTCTTGATCTCTGCAGATTCCTAAACCAATAAAGGGATTGGATTGACACCAAAGTTGTTTTTGATACAAATATCTAGGAAACAAAGTGTGTCAAAACTCTCTTTCCATCAATTACACATGCTCTCTTGGTGCCCATGAACATTTCCTCTTGAGTGTCTACTAAAATAAAGAGTGCTTAGGATTTTTTTAGGATATATGTCCACTATGTCCCTTGATCTGAACATCATCTGAATTTTTTTTAAAAGATTTTTTTTATTTATTTCTGTCCCTTTTCCCCCCACCCCCGCAGTTGTCTGCTCTCTGTGTCCATTCGCTTTGTGTTCTTCTGTGACCGCTTCTATCCTTATCAGTGGCACCGGGAATCTGTTTCTTTTTTATTACGTCATCTTGCTGCTTCAGCTCTCCATGTGTGCAGCACCATTTTTGGACAGGTTGCACCCTCCTTTGCACTGGGCGGCTCTCCCTATGGGGCGCACCCCTTGCACGTGGGGCTCCCCTACGCAGGGGACACCCCTGCATGGCAGGGCACTCCTTGTGCACATCAGCACTGCGCATGGGCCAGCTCCACACGGGTCAAGGAAGCCCAGAGTTTGAACTGTGGACCTCCCATGTAGTAGGCGGACGCCCTATCCATTGGGCCAAGTCCACTTCCCTGAATGTTTTCAACATGGGAAAATTATAAGCAAATTAGTTAATCTAAATTCTGTTGACACCTCTCCAATGAAGATTATTGTAAGGAGGTCCTTTTGCCCTGGTTCATTTGTGGAAAGAATAACCATTGAGCATAATGAGCATATTGCTGGGCCTTGGTACCATAAAAGAACACCCAGCAAGTCCTGCTGTGGACTGAGCAGGCATCTTGCTCACCCTCCTAACTGCCTGAGCCAATGCCTCATTTTATTCATAATGGTTCTCTGGCATTAAACACTACTTTCAGAAAACCTCTTCTTTTCTCTGTCCTCTCCTCCCTCTACGCATTCTTCCTCATAATTCCATCTATTCCTTATGATTCCTAACTCCCAAGTTATTATTTCCAATCCAAACCCTCTTCTAAATTGCCTTATCCATAAGGGATACTTGGGCTTCTCAAAATCATGTAAAGGGCTTATTTATCCCAATGCCTGAACCATAATAACCTCTCAATAAAAGTTAATAGTACTGATGATGATAATGACCATGAAGATGCTGATGAAGTAGCAGAAAGATGGAGAAGTAGCAACAGAAGGAGAAGCAAAAGAAGAAACAGGAAGAGGAAGAGAAAGAGAGCTGAGCTTGGCTCCCTTCAGTTACGAAAGACACAAACAACCTCAGCAAGAAATACATCTTATCCTCCCCCTGACACCTTCCGCCCAAAGAATACAAAGCAGACTCATCACAACCAAACTGTCTGAATGTTTGTCCTTACTGTATACATTGGTAAGCAGCTGGTATATAATCATAAATGGACACCCTTAAGAGGAAGTCCTAGGTCCTGGCCCTTTTGTGCATTCAGCACTATTTATTCAGGGTGAGGAAGTCTGGAACACTGTCTCATTAGCCATCACTATACTCCATCCAGGGAGAAAAGGAGAAGGTGGTATGATATGCTCACATGACACCCATGCCTGTGGTCAACCTACTCTTCTCCCCTTTCAATCACACTCTTCCTCTGATGGAAATGAAGAGGCATAAAACAGCAAACTGTACTCACCTCCTGCAGGAACCAGAGTGCCAGACTATTTTAAATGGTACCATATATCAAGCATGCGGTAGGTATTAAGATACTGCCAGAAACTTCCTATTCATTATTCTATTTGATCCCACCAACCACCACTTCCAACATGGAGTATTATTTCATTTCAAAAATAACCACCCATTTCACAGGTCGATGGACAGAATGTATTTCCCAAGATCATGGAGCTAGAGTCGCAGAGCTGGGGTTTGAACCTGTTTCCCTGGGACTGGCCTGCTTAGGGCCCAATCCCTGGAATGATGCCCAGAGCATAGTAGGTACTCAACATGGATCTGTGACCTGAATGACTCCAGAGCCTAGACTGTGAAATTCTCTAGAATTGGAGAAGTACTGATGAAGACACAGAAACTAGAGGCCAGAGCTCTGGGTAACAGGGGCCTAGACAAAGAGAGAAAAGAATTCGGTCTTTTTTGTTCTATCTGAGGCTGATTCCACCAGCTTCTAATAATTACACACACAGCTAGGCAATACTTATTGGATAGCTTAAGACCACTGAGTCTCAAAAACAGGTAAATAATCATAAAAGAGTATTAAGAGTATCTCCTGGTTTGATGGTAATATCCACAAAACACTTCCATTATTTGGTGGGGGTTTTTTTGGTTTTTTTTTTAAAGATTTATTTATTTATTTATTTCTCTCCCCTTCCCACCCCAACCCTGGTTTTCTGTTCTCTGTGTCTATTTGCTGAGTCTTCTTTGTCCGCTTCTGTTGTTGTCAGCAGCACGGGAATCTGTGTTTCTTTTTGTTGTGTCATCTTATGTCAGCTCTCCATGTGTGCGGCACCATTCCTGGGCAGGCTGCACTTTCTTTCGCGCTGGGTGGCTCTCCTTACGGGGCGCACTCCTTGTGCGTGGGGCTCCCCTACGCGGGGACACCTCTGCATGGCACAGCACTCCTTGCGCGCATCAGCACTGTGCATGGGCCAGCTCCACACTGGTCAAGGAGGCCCAGGGTTTGAACCGCGGACCTCCCATGTGGTAGACGGACACCCTAACCACTGGGCCAAGTCCACCGCCCCACTTCCATTATTTGGTTGTTTGCTATCCTCTCACACAAACCCCATGGATCTTAGATCATCTTTCCAAGAGTTTAAGAATTAGTCTAAAGTTCAGGTCTTTCAGCCTGCATAAATCCAGAAGTTCATAAATCGTTTCACATCTTTTTCTTAAATGTCAGTTTCCTGAGACAGACAGAAGAGGTGCATATGCCTTCAGATTCTTTTCTTTGTTCTTGTGCTGAAGAGAGTGAGCAAAATGTGAACAGCTCTTTTCAATTTCCGCCTACAACAACAGACTAGTGAATGCTGCCGTGGGTACTAAAATGACTATCCACATCTGCCTTTGAGGACCGAGTCTGGACACAAGGACAGATTTTCTGTTAGGAAAATATCCCAAAGCCCTTTACCCGAAGACAACTCTGTTTACCAACTCTTGATACTTTTCTTAAAATATATTACCAACACTCTCACAATAACACTTTCAATTCTGAATTATCAATACATAGTACTTCCTGTGAATAATTCTTTTATCATGTAAAATGATTTTTACAAATGTACATAGTACCTATTATATATCTTAAAAGAGCATATGGAGAGCAAGAGTCCATCCCAAACAGCATAGAGGAGACTCATTATGTTAAGGCTCAGATATATGGATTTTCATGTTTGTCACTTAGTTGGTGAACTATTCTAAGGCAGGTGCTGGGGGTGCAGTGATGAGCAAGATGGACATAATTTCTTATATTCCATAAGAAAGCAATGAGGACAAATTGTGGGAAGTGCTCCGATAGTGAAGACGCAGGCTGTATCTCACAAAAACACTGAATCTGATCTAGAAGAGTCAGGGAAGGCTTCTGCGGGTGAGCCACAACTAAACTGAAATCTGAAGTGGTAAGTCAGGCAAAGGGGAGGAGGGTGCCAGATTAGAGGTAAAGCATGTGCAGCAGCCCAAAAGAGAGACTGGGCACAGTACTTCCAACACACGAAGTTCAGAATGCCTGTAAGGTAAAAGGATAATGTGAGGAATGTCAAAAGGAGCAGCCAGAGGGCTAGCCATGAGGGACCTCTGAGATGGCCTTCATCCAAGGGTAATGAGAAGCCACTGCTGGGGTTTAGGCAGGAGTGACATGATCACATTTGTAGATCAGAAACGCTGGAAATCAAGTTGCAGAGGAGTAAGACTAGAGGCACGGGGATGAGTGTGGAGGATTCATGGAAGAGCCCAGGAACTGCACAACACAAACAGTGAGCCCTAAGTTAACCATGGACTACAGTTAATAGTACAGTTATAGAAATGTGCTGTCATCAGTTGTAGCAAGCACTCCACACCAGTGCAAGGTGTTAATAATAAGGTGGCATGTGGGAATCCTGTATTTTTTGCATGCTTGTTCTGTAAACCCACAACTTCTCTAATAAAAACAAATAAATAGAGATGATGGTGCATGAAGAAGCACAGTGGCAGAGAGATGGAGAGAAGTGCTTGGTTTGGAGAGGTTTCACAGGTAGAATCTACAAGTCTTGGTGAAAGAGAGAGAAGGTCATTCCTCTTCTCTGTTTTGACCTACAGGAAGGATGATGGTACATCTGTGGAATAGTAGATGTGGGGATATGGAGGGGGATGGAAGAAGGAATGAGTTCCTTTTAGATAAGGTGACCATAAAATTGACTGTCCAGATAAAGCAGATACAACCCCCAGATATTGGTTCCTTTGAGGGCTAAAGAGACCCATGGGAGTTATGGTCATGGCCGATGGGGTTAACTACCAGGGCAGATGGCCCCTCTTTGGAAATGGTGTTTATGTGTGATGAATCTGGACTCAGATGGGATCTCCCTTCATAAGACTTTCATGCTAATGTGCTGGAGGTGCAGTTAATGTTGGGGTTTAAGATATATTTAGGGGATTTGAATCTCTGGACTGACAATGTGATAGCCAGGTCCTGAGCCTCAACAGACTCCAGCACCTACAATCTGATCTATTGGACTTACACACTCAGCTAAGATGGAGTTGAAGAAGGACAACCACCACACCATGGAGCCTAGAGTGATTACAACTGAAAATGGGAGGATTGCATCCAGCATCCAGGTGGAATCTGACCCTCCTCTTGACATAGAGGTGCAATGGACACAACCAATCTAATGTCCACATAGAAGAGGTGGCATTGGATTGGGAAAAGTGGACATAATGGACAAAGGGTATGGGGAAAGGCAGGAAGAGATGAGAGGTGGAGGCGTCTTCGGGACATGGAGCTGCCCTAGATGGTGCTTCAGAGGTAATCACCGGACATTGTAAATCCTCACAGGGCCCACTTGATGGAATAGAGGAGAGTATGGGCCATGATGTGAACCAATGTATATGAGGTGCAGAGGTGCCCAAAGATGTACTTACCAAATCCAATGGATGTGTCATGATGATGGGAACGAGTGTTGTTGGGGGGGGGGAGAGGGGGGGTGGGGGGGTGGGGTTGAATGGGACCTCACATATATATTTTTAATGTAATATTATTACAAAGTCAATAAAAAATTAAAAAATTAAAAAAAAAAAAATTGACTGTCCAAATGGCACACTTTTGAAAATAAAAGGAGGCATGGTTGGTGTATTAGTTTCCTATTGCTACTATAACAAATTACTAAAATTTAATGACTTAAATCAGCACAAAATTTATTATTAGACAGATCTGGAGCTTAGAAAGCCAAAATGGGTTTCACTGAGCTAAAATCAAGTTGTCAACAGGACTGTGTTCCATTCAGAAGCTCTAAGTGGAGAATCCATTTCCTTGCCTTTTTCAGCTTCTGGAAGCTGCCTGCATACCTTGGCTCATGTCCTCTTCCCCCATCTTCAAAGCCAGAGTCATAGCATAATCCAGTCTCTCTCTAACTTTTACTTTCCTGCCACCCTCTTTTCCTAATAAGGATCCTTGAGATTCCATTGAGTCCATCCAAATTATCCAGCATAATCCAAGATCATTAGCTTAATCACATCTGCAAAATCCCTTTTGCCGGGAAGCGGACTTGGCCCAATGGATAGGGCGTCCACCTACTACATGGGAGGTCCGCAGTCCAAACCCCAGGCCTCCTGGCCCATGTGGTGAGCTGGCCCACGCACAGTGCTAATGCATGCAAGGAATGCCCTGCCATGCAGGGGTGTCCCCCGTGGAGGGGAGCCCCATGCACAAAGAGTGCGCCCTGTAAGGAGAGCTGCCCAGCACCAAAGAAAAGTGCAGCCTGCCCAAGAATGGCGCCGCACACACAGAAAGCTGACACAACAAGATGACACAACAAAAAGAAGCACAGATTCCCGGTGCTGCTGATAAGGATAGAAGCTGTCACAGAAGAATACACAGCGAATGGACACAGAGAGCAGATAACGGGGCGGGGAGGGGGGGAATAAATAAATAAATCTTTAAAAATAAAAAAAAAAATCTCTTTTGCCATGTAAGGTAACATATTCACAGGTTCTGGAGGTAAGCTGTAGACATCTTTGGGAAACCATTATTCTGTCCACCATACCAGACATGGTCATTTTAATTTGAGAACATATTGAATTGGCAGTACTTCTAAGATATTCATGTGAAGTAGGCTATGGACATTTGAGTCTGAGCTTAAGAAATTCTTGACCAAACTGTTTTCTATCAGGAAAATATTTAAGGAAATTGTTTCTTTCAAACTGTTCTATGGTGTTAAATTAAGACACATATTTGTCACTGCAGATGCCAAAATAAACCGGCTAAGGATTGTTGCTCTGTCCTTCCCTTATACCACATTTCATATCAAGTGGTACAGGAATAACCTTGGGTGTGCCCAGGAGAATGTACAGCTTGATGTTAGAGTGACATTGAAATCTGAGCAAAAGCAGCCAACCTACGGTCAGAGTTTTTGTGGGGACAGTCATGAGAGTGAGAATGGACCAGCACATATTCATCCCCAATCCTGGAGGGAGGGAAAAGCTCGAAAATTTACCCTACTGATTGTGATTTAGCGTCATCATTTTATATCCAAATGACAGCATGTTATTGCCATGGTTGTTATAATCATTAGCAATTATCTTTATTATTATGACAGATGCCACACTGATGCTAAGCATCAGTCTTTGTCAGCACTAGCATAAATGAATGCATATATTGAAGTTAGTTCCCCTTTTAGTTCATTCTCACTTTAAAAGTTAAACCTGAAACAACAGGAAGACATTTATTGCTGTCACCTACTAGCTGATTATATCATCATGAGAGAAGGCTATTTTAGAGAATGCACATAACAATGAAGGATTCGTTCAGTAAGTCTGCCAATTTAATATGTCCTGCATTATTTACTCAGTAATTTGTAACCTGAGTGCAAAAATGCAGAGAATAATGCTGACTAAATTGCAGCCAGAGAAAATTCAAGAGTAGCAGTGTGGAGACTCGGACTTCTCTCAGTGTTTGCTCCACCATGAGCCCTTCTGTTTGTTGTATATGTTGTCTTACTTGGAAAGTGATCAGTAATACTTTCTCAGTGACTGATCTTCATTGAAGTCTTGAAAAATCTCCATCTGAACTTCAATTAATTAATGTTTAGGCATGACCACTGCTAACAGAGAAGCAGCAGCCACTGTGAAAGTGATGTTCTCAAAAAAGAAAGGGAAACAACCCAAATGACAATCCATAGTAGAATGGGTAAATAAATCGTGGACTGTTCACAAGATGATAGACTATACAACAATGGAAATAAAAGAATGATCTACCTCAACATGGGTAAACCTTATAACACAGTATTGAGTGAAAGAAGGAAAATGTAAAAGGATGCATGTGGTATTCGAAGATCAAAAATTATACTTAGAATATTGTTGTGATGTGTACATAGCTGGTAACCACATAAAGAAAAGCAAAGAGAAAGTGATGGTCATGAAAGTCAGGGTACCTGGAAGAGAAGGACTTGTAATTATTGAGGGACACACAGGGGTCCCAGGATGCTGGAAGTGTTCTCTTTCTTGACCTGGGTGGTGATTATAATTATTTGTTAAACTGTGCATATATATTTTATGCACATTTCTGGCTGTGTCCTCTACATCATAAATGTTTTTTTAAAAGATAGGGAGAGAGGTAGGTGGATGTGGCTCAAGTGACTGGGCTTCTGCCTACCATATGGGAGGACCTGGGTTCAATCCCTGGGACCACCTGGTAGGGAAAAAAAAAGCGTGCCCACATGGCAAGCCAGTGCCCGTGCAAGTGAGTCATGCAGCAAGATGATGACTCAACAAAAGAGAGATGAAGGGGAGAGTCAAGGAGAGGCACAACAGAAAGAGAAACTGAGTTGGTGCAAGTGACAGGGAATCTCTCTCCACATCAGAGTTCCCCAGGATTGAATCCTGGGGATCCTAGAGGAGAAAAATGAGAAGACAAAAAGAAATAGATACAGAAGAGCACACAGCAAATGGACACAGACAGCAAAAAACAGCAGGGTGGGGGGGAGGGGGAGGGTAGAAAATAAAGTTAGTTGTTTAAAATAAAATAAAATATAGGGAGGGTAGCAGATGTGGCTCAAATGGTTGAGTGCCTGCTTCCCACATGGGAGGTCTGGGCTCAGTTCCCAGTGCCTCCTTAAAAACAAACAACAAGCAAAACAAACAAAAAACCAACTCAGGGGAGCCAATATGGCTTAGTGGTTGAGCTCTGGCTTCCTACATGCAAAGTCCCAGGTTCAATCCCCAGCCTCGGTACCTAAAAAAAAAAAAAAAATACAGAAACCACTTGAGCAGTGATATGGGTTGTAGTCGTTTCTTAGGGCTGCCATAGAAAATTACCACAAACTGAGTGGCTTAAAATGTCTTCTATCCCCATGCTGAGGGCTAGAAGTCCTGAATCAAGGGGTCAGCAGGGCCCTGCTCTCTCCCTCCCTCCCTCCCTCCCTCCCTCTCTCTCTCTCTCTCTCTCTCTCTCTCAAGGTTCTACAGGAAGAGCCTTCCTTGTCTCTTTCCTACCTTCTGGTGGTTGATGGCAATCGTTGGCTGGTATCACTCCAATTTCTGCCTCCAACTTTATGTCTATGTACGTAAATATTATGAAATTTATTATAGGGTTTGACTCATACAGCCATGGGAATTGGCAAGTCTGAATTCCATAAGGCAGGCCACAAGTTGGGAACTCCAATGAAGGTTTCAATGAATTCCCCAGGAGAATCTGCCTGGCAGAAGTAGAGACAGAAATTCTTCTTTCAGATTGCTGAAATCATCAGTTCTCCATGTAAGGTCTTCAATTGATTGGATGAGACTTCTCTAATGGCTAAAGACAGCTTCCTTTGTTGCTTGTAGATGTCATCAACCACAAGTGCAATCAACTCACTAACAATTTCAATCCACAATATACCCTCACAGT